>NC_143413.1:0-622812 GCF_059467195.1 Physcomitrium patens | reverse complement strand
ATCCGTTGTTGCCGCCCCACCCAACAAGCATCATTCTGCAGGTACCCACCACACACAACCCAGAATTATTCATCTGTGTCAAAACCACTATTACGAAAGACATTCTCCAGAAATGTTCGCGCGCCAAGGAGCGGGAAAATACGGTGCGGTGTGACCAGAGGAAACGGTGGAAGACAGAGAAGTAGCAGACGAAATCAAACAAAATCCCAGCAAAGGGCTCGCAGAGTGTTACAAAACAGCACAAACTAATTGCACTGTGAGAGGGATAGGCTTCTAGCGATGTGCTAGCAACACCATCAACGTTGTGATCAAGCCCGAATTAAGATGCGGAGGCAAGGATGCAGAAGATTACCCCAGCTTGGGCACCTTGCGCTCGGTGATGAATTGATATGGCACGGATTTGGGCTTGGCCACCCACTCGTACTTGCCATCGCTCTTCTGCTCGTGCAAGAACTCTGTGGTTTGGTACTCATACGTAGACCTGATCGCGTCGTCGGTGTACTCAACATGGGGACTGTCCACGCGGAAGCTGTCGACCAACATATTGGCAAAATGAAACGATGGAAGGAAGAATGGCAGGCTTGGCTCTCAGATCTCCAACACTCTGTCTCAGGGGAAAACTCAAGCAGACAAGCAAATGTCCTACTACTGAGTATCCAAATGCGCCACCGCGCAATGACTTAAAACTCAAATCCTGAGAGAAAAAGTCACACGAAATCCGTCCAACTGCTACCACAACTTCCCTGCCACTCAGGTTTTTCACTCAGATTCGAGTATAGCGGAGGCCTATAAATTCTGGTCCATGATCGAGAACGCAAGCAAATTCCCCGAAAACACCAGCCCCTCCTCCTTTCTTGCCTCTGCGCGAAAGATTGGCTAACCCATCGCTTGCGGGACAAACCCTTGCTCAAACATTGCCCTGCTCGACCCTCCAATTCCGCCAAAAACGAAGATGTGGGTTCCCTCCCTCATCTACATTTTCAACCCTTAATCAACGACTTGCGTTCGGACTCCGCCAAATTACACGAATTTTACTGCACTCCCCCCACCAATAAGCACCGGGGCGGTGCCAGAATTCCACCCAATGCTCCAACGACGCAGTAGATAAATGTAAACTTTACTGATTCATCCGTAACAATTATCCAGTGCATGGTTGGCGTTGCTTTGGAATAGACTAGCTTGCGCATATTGTGACTGCTTGGCTTTCCACTTGGAAGGCTATTTTTGGGTGGGAAAGGGAATTATTTTGCACCTAGTTGGCATGTGTGTTCATCACATTGCTATATGCCATGTGGCGATTACATTTTTTTGCTGTTTCGTTTTACATGAAGTACGTTAATATTAAACATATGTGCTAAGGTGTGGATGTAATGTCTAAACCAATCCTATATATCCATCTTTACCAAATAATCAATATTTAATAGAGCATGGCTTAAAGTATTTGTTGTCATCTATACAAACACATACAAATATACTACAAACAAGCAATTTTTTTAACATAACCATAATAATAAATTATTCATACAACATTCTACTCAAATTAATAGAATGTATGATATAATTGGAAAGTATAATCACTTGCCAAACAAAGCCCCTAAATAATAATAATAATATTAATAATAAAAATCATAATAAATACATATATATATATATATATATATATATATAAAATTAATGTTGTCTTTTAACATAAAATATTAAGGTTATGGAATAAACTCATATTAAATCATTTATAGATTTAGATTTTATTATTATTATTATTATTATTATTATTATATATATTAAATATGGACATATATGTATGCATGTATGTATAAACTTATATATATATATATATATATATATTCATTAATATTAACAAAAATTTATATTATTAAATACATAGCAATAACAAATTAGAAATTTTCTTTCTTTTTTTCTTTAGATTTGAATTTATTATGATATAACTTTAATCTATATTAGTTTTTTTTTTCTTACTACCTAGTATAAAAAATGTATTAATATATGCATCAATTATGATTTTTACATTAGTTATTTATCAATTTATCATATATATTACCAAGAATAAAAAATAATTATATACTTTTTGATTTTTTACATTTCTTTGTTTATTTATTATGTCAAAAATTATATGTGTGTATATCTATTTATTTAAAAAATAATATTTTTTATATAATTATACTTAAGAATCAATAATTAATGGAATTTGTTAGCAATGTTCAAAATTATAGATACTAATTGTTTAAAATCAATTCTTTTCCACATTGAATTTTTTTTTGTCTTTGTTCTATGCGTCCCTTATATTCCATCTCTATATCTTTCATCTCTTATTCCTTGTCTCTCATTCCCATTTCTCTCATCCATCTTCCTTCATTGTCTTTGTCTCTCTTCCTTCTCTTTCTTTTCCATTTTCAGTCTCCATTTTCAACATCCATCTTTGTCCAAACTCTCTTGTGATTATTTTAAATCCCAATTTGAGCACATCTATGTTTGATTTAGCACATGAGAGAAGAATGATTACTAAATGTCATGGATCTATATATTTACCTAAATAAAATAAATTAGATAGAAGCTAAATGTATGTAGATTTGTTATTATGATTAGGCAAAGCTTCTTAGATATGTATTTGATTTTAGACATGTTTGTAATTGATTGATAAGTTAGATATTTGACCAACTAATTAGCTACATGTTGCATGTGTTTTAGACATGTTTGTAATTGATTGGTAAGTTAGATACTTGTGTAGTAAAAAGAAGTAAGTAAATCAAGTTCACAACTAAATAAGAGAAGTTTTCTTATTACAAGTATAAGGGAGGCAAAGATAAGCATGATGGAGAAATTTAATAGAACAAGATCAAAGTTTTTAGAGTTTTTATAATAAATCAAGCTCCATCTAAAATAACATCATATCTAATATCTTGATGGATTTACTCAAGTTAAATTCATAAGTGCATTTTTATCTGGAAGTACTCTCTTTTGGTTCATATCTTTTGATGGAAAAAGATTTACTACTATTTTTTGATTTAAATTTATTCTTAAAAGTTTTTATGGCCATATTTAAAGAAAGTGGTTAAAAATGACAAAGATCATGTTTAGCTACTACATATATTACTGAATTCCAAAATCTTTCTTGTAATGTGGATTGGAATGATAAAGCTTTTATCAATCAATTTCAATATGAATTAAAAGACAATGTCAAAGATTTATTGTTAATAATGCTAAGAGTAAATTCATTAAAAAAATCAATTCTTTGAAAGATGCAAAGAATAAAGATTTAATTAAAGAGGTACAAATCAAGCTATAGCAACATCTTTTAAGTTTTTGGAAGCTTATTTATCAAGGCCAAAGCATATGCAAATTAATATAATATGATTTAAACCTCTTACTGAGCAAAAAATATTCAATATTTTCAAAAATATTTATGCATATATTGTGGAAAATCCAAACATATTATTTAAATTTATCCAAAAAAGTAACATAATTATAAAATAAAAATTATGGTTGCCAAAAAAGATTGTATCAGAAAACAAGTTTTTTCATCTACAATAAGAATTGTGTAGCTAGAACCTTGTGTAATACCTAACAAAGGTCTTATTCTCTCTTTAAATCTTGTATCTTATTTTACAATAGAAGTTTGTTTAAGATCGGTAAATTACGAGGTCTTTTCTTCATTGGGTTCAAGAGTCTAAGCTTATTTCATAAACAAAGATTTTATCAAAAAAACAACAAATATTCTTAATCAAGAAAATCAAATCTATGTATGTAGAAGTTATAGATAGTCATTTTTTGTCTTTTGGAGATGTTATCTATAAAATTATTCTTTTAGATGTAGTAAATAATGGTTATAATAGCTTAATAATATTTATTTTAATTAGATCTCCTTCTAATTCAATTATTTTAGAATTATTGTAGTTATAGAAGTATAACCCTCGAATAGATTGAATTTCTTATAACCTTAATTTTTTTTAATAGTTAAGATCAAAATTCTACTAGTAAAATATAGACTCATAGATCTAATACAACCAAATTCTTATTAATAAGTACAAATGCTTTTATGCATGCTGTAAAAGAAAGGCAAGCTTTTGCTGTATACACTACACCTATTTTTGATGGAAAAAAGACTTTAAGTAGCATTTCAAGCTAGAACTAAGATTATTAAGACATTTTCTAGAAGACCAATGTAAATATTCTTTTAGAGTATCATCTCTAGGATTATTCAATCAATCTTCAAGAAAAAACTCAACCACCATTTGGACCAATTTATAGCTTATTGCAAAACGAGTTGGTTGCACTTAAGAAATAGATTAATAAAAATTTGGCTAATAACTTCATATACCATTTTAAATCTTTACTAGGAGCTCTAATCTTATTTGTAAAGAAAAAAGAAAGATCTCTATGAATGAGTGTGGACTATCAAAGATTCAATAAAATCACCATCAAGAATATATATCCTTTACCTTTAATTTTAAGACTTTTTAATCAACTAAATTAAGTAAAGTTTTATACAAAAATAGATCTAAAAAGAACATACAATCTAATATTCATCAAAGAAGGAGATAAGTGAAAAACTATGTTTTAAATCAACTATAAATATTTTGAATATATTGTCATATTTTTTAGACTTATGAATGCTTTAACTGCTTTTGAACATTTAATAAATGAGATTTTTTATAAGTTTCTTAATGATTTTGTTGTCTCTTATCTAAAAAATATTTTAATCTATTCTAAAAATACAAAAAAGCATGAACTTTAAATTTATCATAAGTTACAAAAATTAAAAAAAATACATGATTATACTCCAAGATAAAAAAGTGTATGTTTCATACTACTCAAATTTACTTTTTAGAATATATTATTTCAAACAATGGACTTATGATGGATCTTAAGAAGATTCAGACTATCATGGATTACAAGATTCCAAAAATAGTCAAGGATGTGTAATATTTTTTAAGATTTATTAATAATTATAAAATCTTCATCAAAATCTTTTTTCAAATTATGACTCTTTTTATATATTTAACATATAAAAATAAACTTAAGTAGAATAAAGAAGTTGAAGAATCTTTCAAAGCCTTGAAGATTATATTTATTTTTGTATCTATCTTGTATTGCATTATTTTTTTAAAGTATTGTTTATAAAAAAAAATGCATCAAATTTTGTTATAAGTGCAATGTTATTACAAATGAAGTACATGACAAGTTTCTTTCAATAGTTTTTTATTCCAAAAATTTTTCAACATTCAAGATTAACTATGAGATCCACAACAAAGGGCTTTTTATAATCATGAATTCATTTCAAGAATAGCATTATTATCTAAAAGGTGCTTCTAATTCAATCATCATATGTACAAATCACAATAATCTTGAGTACTTTATAGCAATATATATATTTTAAATTATCATTAAATCTATTATAATATATTTTTATTAATATTTGATTTTAAAATCATATACTAACTTGGAATACAATAAGGTTTGTTAGACGTCCTTTCTAAACTTACTTATCTTGCATCCAAAGAATAAGATGAAAATTTTAATTAACAACAAATAATTCTCTTAAAACTAGAGAGTTTTCATCTTTAAACAATCAAATCAATATTGATAATTGATTCAATCTTCTCAGGTAAGTTCAATTGAATATGTCTTTTAATCTTCTTATTTATGATATTAAGTATAATTCTTCTATGTATTATAATATATCTAAGTTTGAATTTAAAAATAATCTATTTTATTTTTAAAAAAATTTATATATTCTAAAAGATAAAATACAATTACATGTTCTTCAAGCTCATCATAACTTTCTAATAACTAGACATTTTAGATACAATAAGACTTTATAGGTAATATCTAGAGATTTTTGGTGGTTTCAAATATATACGATAGTCAAAGATTTTATACAATCAAGACTAATCATCCTTATAATAAGTTGAATTATTATACTATCAAAACTAATCATCTTTATAATAAATTAGATTATTGTAAGCTTAGACTATTTTTTATTTGTGAACAAATCAATCTAATTGCTTATAAATTATATCTACTAGAATCTATGAAGATTCATCTCATATTTCACATATCTCTTTTTAAACCATATAAGACAATGAATATCTTGAGAAGAAGATAAATGCCACATCTTCCTACAAGAATGGATAATAATCAAGAATTTGATGTAGAAGAAGTCTTAAATTTAAGGCGGTGCCAAAATAGGTTAAAATATGTCATTCATATCACAGATATATATCTATTGTAATTATTACTTAAGTAATATAAATAGATAGAGGTAAGTAAAAATATATTAATTTCATAATACCTTCTATAAAAGCTCTTTAGAAGCTTCTTAGATACTATTTTGACTTTATATGTATTTATAGTTGATTAATAGGTTAAAAACTTGATCAATAAGCTAACCACATGCCACATATATTGGTAGCTTGTGGAATAAGCTAACTATGTGGTGCTTATATAAAAAACTTATCTTGTAAGTCAAAATACAAGTCATGCAAAGTCAACACATTTTTTAAGGTCCTATAGAATATCGCCACATAGATTCTAGATAGATAGTATATATAAAGATAAGAGTGAAGCCTTCTTCACTCTTGTCAAATCTTTTCTTGCTTATAGTCTAGATTCAAGAGTCTCTAATTTTCTTGTCTTTTAGCAATAGCCATTTTAGTTTCCTTTTAATATACATACTTCTTTATTTCTATTTTGTGACTTTTTTTTACAAGGATTTTACAAGTTTATGCATCTTCTTTCAGTTCATGTCATTCTTAAATAAACAAGAGTGCACTTACAATATTAGAGCTTTGTCTTTTTTTTATTATTATTATTAAGAATAGATTTTTTTTCTTGATAAGATATAAGCATATTAGAAGTTAAAAATTATCTTCTTCTAAATTAATATTATTCTTAATATTTTCTTTATTCTCAAGTCTTTTTTTTTACTTATCTTGAGCAATATTAGAAATTTTTTTCTTCTAAGTATTATCTTAGCAAAGCTTGTTGAAATGAAGAGTGCAATGATACAAATACAAGAATAATTGAAGAAGTTGATGCTTGCAATGCATTAACTCGGTTTACCACTACCAGTAGCAACAAAAATGGCACGAAGTAAAGATACAGACATGATTAGAGCTGCTTCAACATCTATACCAAATTACATCTTTTTTCCTATATTAAAACGCCTTTTTAATATTAGAGAATCCAAAGTTGCCTTATTCTAGAAGTTTGATAATACAAAATATAAATTTTGAGGATTTATCAATCAAATACAACTTGTGATTGAATTTCAACCTCAAAGCTATCTAACATTATCGTATTGTAATTGTTTACAATATGTAAAAATTAATTAAAATACATAATATATTTATAATTTTGATATACATTAAAGTAGTGAGTATGTTAATTTAAAGAGAGTTGATGTAAGAAAATTTATTTTGAGATTAATTTATGTTGAATATAGTGTTTAAATTATATACTATTTAGATGTTTAGTAGATATTTTCAAGAGAAGATTGAGACACAAAGATGAAGATTCAAAACCCTAAAAAATATTATTTGGAAGAATGAAAGCAAGATATGGATGGATGAAGGCAAAAGATAAAGATCTTCATCTCTATTGGTCAAAGGCCATGCCCAATAGGCATTCAACATGTTGTCACCAACCATATCAAAGGTTTTAATAACTTCAGAAGAGGTACTTGAGAATAAAAAGAAAGGATTATAAGATTTATAATTTAAGCTATAATTTTTATACAAATTCTATAAGATTTGGAATTAAGATAATGAAGTTATAGCCATTTAAAGTTAAGGTATCTTTTTAAGACATATTGTTGCTCTTTTAAAGATACAAGGAGTTTTATGATAGATTTTGGAAATTTAAAGATGCTACCTTAAAGGTAATTTTAAGATCTACATCTTTTGTCAAAGAATTTCAGCAATTATAATTTTTACAAAGAAGTTATAGAGTATTGAAGACAACATATGTAATTCAAAGGCAATAAGTAGCTTGCTTTGTTGATGGTAATATTTGGAACCATATCTTGAGTTTTTGGATGAATTTTTGGCTCAAAATTTTCAAAAGTGTGTGTTATTAGATTAAAAAGCTATATATCAAAATTTTATGGTATTTAAATACTTAATTTTTAAGGTATGAAAAAACTTACTCGTAGATATATGTAGGGAAGGCTATGAAGTTACTATTAGGATTTTAGTGATATTTCAAGGTTCATAATAAATTTGTAATTAAAATTTATTATAATAGTTTTTAAAAAATACATTAGTACTTAATGTATAATTTTGGTTTATTTGGATGGTTTGATCATGAAATATGAGTTGTTGAAGTTTGGAAAAAATTCACTTTAAAGATATACAAGATTTTATAATATTTTTATTACATTTTTGATGACCTTTGGTATGTAGAGCTTATATATTGATGTAATTGTCTCTATAGGCATAATTTTATATATAGACCTAATTTTTTTTTATCTTGAAGCTTGATTGAGTAATTATTAATAACCAAAAGCCCAATACTTTCTTAAGAAAAATCCTTTCTACCTCGACAATCCCAAGATCACAAGCTAGATTCATTGATACACTTCTTTTAGGTTTGGAATTATCATGGTTTTCATCTTTTTTTGAGCAATGAGATCCAATATTGGATAATTTGAAGACTTTTTTGATGGAGTTTTGATCCAAGTCTTATGGACCATATTTAAGATAAGGATTCAAGAGCAAGAAATGGAATTAGCTTGATATTAGAAGAACAACTGGATACAAGGCAAGAAGATCCTGACTAGACCACAAGAAGTGAGTTGTCAAGACTGAGAATCCCCTCAACTTTGACTCTTATATATACTAGGTCCTAGAAAATTTCGTAAGAAGTTTCTATGAAGCTTGAAAATAAAGTAAGCCTAAGATCCTTCTTCAACAACTTCCTAAATCATCTAAAGCCTCCTAGAACCTTTTAGGACCTCCTATGACCTTCTAGAACTTTCTTAGAATCTATTAGAACCTTCCAAAATCTTCTAGAACTGCCTATAATCTTCAAGAGTCTTCTTTGAACCTATTGGTACCTTTTGGAATCTTCTAGAACTATTTGGAATCTTTTGGAACCTTCTTCAGTTGTATATCTGTGACACTATGTATAGAAAATTTGATGCAATTTGTGTTACATCTAATAATATTTGTATTTCACAACAAAACGATTGATCAGTGACATCATATGCTTTACAATTTTGACAAATGGCAATTAATATCAAAAGAAATGATGTTGCCCTTGTCAACTAATTTTTCTATGAATTCCAATATGAAGTAAAGAAATTGATGCTCAACTTACCTAATCTCTAGGCATTAAGTCAAATAATTGACTTTGTTGTGAAGAGTGACAATCGACTTTTTTATTTTTAATTTTAAAAATTACACAAGAAAACTTCTACATTATTATAATTCAATGACAACATTGATGACATCTTCATTTAAACATTTGAAAGTAGAAGACATATAAATTATTGTGGTATGTTTTAAATTTCTTATTCAACAAAAAAAAGACTCGTTATTGTAAAGAAGTACTATATTAATATTGTAGAAAAGCTGAGCACAGTGCTCAACATTGCCCAAAGAAACAATGCAACTAGAAAATAAAGAGTATGACTATCAAAGATAAAAAAAATGTAAAAAAAAAAAAAAAAAAATGTCTAGCTATAATAGGGACTATGGAGCTAAAATCTTGTATAAATGAAGGTCTTATCTTTTCTTCAAAACCATCTCCTTGTTTTATAATAGATATGCATTTAGGACCTAATAATCACAAAGCCTCTATCTTAATAGATTCAAGAACTTTAGCTTGTTTTTTACATGAAGAGTTTGTTAAAAGCCATAGAATATCGTTAGCACAAAAAACTAAATTCATACATATAGAAGTTATAGATGGCCATCTATTATCTTCTAGAAATATTAATCATGAAATATTTTCTATAGATGTAATAATAAATGATTATAATAGTTGCTTAATTTTTAATATAATTAGATCTTCTTCTAATTTGGTTATTTTAGGTTTATTATGGCTAAAAAAGTATAATCCTTTGATAGATTGGATTTCTTAAAAAATTGACTTTTTTCAAAGCATTATAAAGAGTTTTATAAAAAGTAATTAGTTTAGTGTAGTCCAACTCATACTTGTAGGTGCGAAAGTTTTCTTGCATAGTGTAAAAAAAAGATTTCCTTTGGTTATTTATGCCATATCCATTTTTAATGATGAAAAGACTTCAAATAGCATTCCAAGTCAATATCAAGATTTATAAGATATTTTTGAGTAAAAGAATGTAAATATTTTTCTAAAGCATTATTTATATGATTGTTCAAGCGAACTTAAAGAGAGAAGTCAGCCACTATTTGGTCAAATCTATAATTTATCACAAAATGAGTTGGCTGAATTTAAGAAGTACACTTAAGAATTTCACATGCCATTCAAAATCTTCTATAGGAGCTCCTATCTTATTTGTGAAGAAAAAAGATGGATCACTACAAATGTGCATAGATTATTGAAGATTCAATAAGATGAAGAATATATACTTTTTATCCTTAATATCTGGACTTCTTGATCAATTAAATCTTAATTAAGCTAAGATCTATACAAAAATAGATTTAAGTAGAGTGTACAACTTGATCCATATTAAAGAAAAAAATGAATAGAAGACTATATTTCAAATAAGCTATGGGCACTTTGAACATAATGTCAAACCTTTTATTCTCATGAATATACTAGTTGCTTTTTAACATCTTATGAATGATGTTTTTTTTAAGTTTCTAAATGATTTTGTTGTTTATTACTTAACCGATATTTTAATCTATTCTAAGAATATAAAAAAGTAAAAATTTTATATTTGTTATGTGTTACAAAAACTTAGAGATGCAGGATTGTATGCAAAGTTGAAAAAGTGTATATTCTACACTACTCAAGTTGACTTCTTAGGATATATCATTTCTAATAAAAGACTTATGATGGATCCACAGAAGATTCAAACTATTATAGATTAGAAGATTTCAAAAACAATAAGAGATGTGCAATGCTTTTTGGACTTTATCAATTACTATTGAATCTTCATCAAGAATTTTTATTAAGTTGTATCTCCTCTCACACATCTTATATGCAAAGACAAACTTGATTGGAATAAAGAAGTTGAAGCATCTTTTGAAGCCTTGAAGTCAATATTTTATTTTTGTACCAATCTTGTATTGCGTTGATTTTTTAAGGTATTTTTTTATAAAAACAAATGCATCAAATTTTATTATAGGTATTATTTTATTATAAATAAGAAAAGATGACAAGCTCCATGTAATAGCTTTTTATTCCAAAAAATTCTTAGAAATTGAAATTAACTATAAGATCTACAACAAAGAATTTCTTACAATTATGGATTCTTTTTAAAAATGGCATCATTATCTAAAAGACACTTCCAAACTAGTCATTGTATATACAAATCACAAGAACCTCGAGTATTTCATGTCGGCATATGTTTTGAATTATTGCCAAACTTATTAAAGCATGTTTTTGTCAAGATTCGAGTTCAATATCACTTATTGGCTAAAAAAATAATAAAATTTATTCAATGTCCTTTTTAGACGTTCTTATCTTATACCAAAAGAAAAAAAATGTAACTTTTGATCAACAAAGAATAATTTTATTGAAGCTAAAATAATTTCATCTTTGAATAGTCAAATCAACATTAATTGTTGATTCAACTTTTTTTAAGTAAATTCAATCAAGTATGTCTTGTGATCTTCTTGTTCATGATATGAAGAATATTTCTTCTAAGTCTTGTAATACTTCTAAGTTTGAATTCAAGAACAACCTATTTTATTTCAAAAAAAACCTATATGTTCCAGAAAGAGAAGCACGTTTACGTGTTCTTTTAACATGTCATGACTTTCCATCAGCATGACATTTTGGATACAATAAGACTTTAGAGCTAATATTTAGAGATTTTTGGTGGCTACAAATGTGGAAGGCTATAAAGGACTTTATTCAATTATATGACATTTGTTCATGGTCAAAAATTCCTCTTCATTAACCTTATGGACTTCTTTAACAATTACCAATTTCAAAACAACCATGGTTTTCTGTTTCTATGGATTTTATTACAAATCTTCTAATTTCAAGTTTGTATGATTCTATATTTTTGATATTAGATTTTTTTATAAAAATAGCACATTTTATACTATGTACAAAATCTATTATAGGTCAAGAAACTATAAAGTTTTTTCTTGACAATATCTATTGGTATTATAGATTGTCAAAAGATACTATATTAAATAAAAGGACTCAATTTATATTAATATTTTAAAGAATCTTTTTTAAGATTCTAAAAGTAGACATAAAACTTTCTTTGGCCATTTATTTCTAAATTAATAGATAGACAAAGTATATAAACCAAGTTTTGGAGTAATATTTAAGATGTACCATCAATTAGCAACAAGATGATTAGAAAACCTTCTTACTATTGGCTTATAATAATATGATGTATTTTTCTACACAACAAACATCTTTTTTTTCTAATTATGGTTATCATCCATGACTTGATACTTTTGACCTTTTAAAAGTTTATAATCCTATAGCAAAAGATTTAGAAAATTATTTGTTTTAGCTACATGCAACAATGAAGGTGTAATTAAAAGAATCTCGGAATGACAAAAGGTTGATATGGATGCTTATCAAGAAGAATAACTATAATTCAATGTAGACAAAAAGGTATAGTTACTTTATCATTATATCAAGAATACTTATCATTGTGATAACTTGGACTACTACAAGCTTGAAACTTTTCTTATTTTTGGACAAATCAATTCAATTGATCATCAATTATATCTACTAAATTCAATGAAGATCTATCTTGTATTCCACATGTTTCTTCTTGAACCATACAAGACTATAAATATATTAAAAAAAAGGCAAGTTCCACCTCCTCTTATAGAAGTGGACAATAATGAAGAATTTGAAATAGAAGAAGTTCTAAACTCAAGATTGCATCAAAATAAGCTCGAATATCTAGTCCATTGGGATGGATATGATATTATTAAAAGCACATGGAGACCAGCAAAAAATCTTACAAATGCAACAGAGAAGTTCAAAGCTTTTCATCAACAATATCTATCAAAACCAAAATAAAGGATAACAAAGCATTGTTATAAAAAAAAACACAATTTATGAAAGATTACATTATACCTTCTATCTTTGTTTGTAACTTCTATATAATTGTGGCATTATAGAGATAGAGAATCAATAACTAGTGGATTGAACTCAAGAGCCATCATTTGCCAAGTTATTGGATGAATCATTACTATTATCACAACCTTTAAGGTGACATAATAGGAATGAAGACCTTCAAGAATGATATATTTTTCTTCAAATAGATAGCAAGATACAACATATTTGATATCATGACTTAAAAAAAGACTCTCAATGTTTGGTGATTTTATTAGAAGTAGGCATGAATTTTGATGGTGTTACTAACAAAGAAGGATAATTCACTCTTTTTAAAAAAAGTTCAATGTTACAAAATAATATTTTTTGTTTAAAGGTAGAAAATCCACAACCTTCAAAATACAATAATAGAAGTAGGATAATCTACTCACTTCTAAAATAAGATAGAAATAGTATGTTAGCACTCTTATCAAAGTGTCAAGAACATGAATCTCAAAGAAAGAAAATCTTCAATACACTCTTGTGTCATTAAAGAGAACTAGAAAGTCACTCATAAGGTGATGTAATATTAAACCAGAATGGCTATTGCTAAAAACAAGAAAACTAGAAAGTCTTCAAACAAGACTAAGGACTAAAAAAGCATTGACAAGAGTGAAGAAGTCTTTACTATTGCCTCCATATATACTCTTTAACTAAAAATTATGTGGTAATATTTTATATATATATATATATATATATATATATATATGCACCACATAGTTAACTTGTTCCACAAGCTACCAACACGTAGTTAACTTATTGGCTAAGTTTCTATCCTACAAATACTTCTAAAGTCAAAAGTACATCTATATAAGTTCTAAGAAGCTTCTTTAGAAGTCTTTATAAAATTAATCTATATTTACCTATTTCTACCTAATCATATAAGTAACTATTGGGATAAATATATATGTCCATGAAAATAGGTTAGAAACTTGATCAACAAGCTAACCACATACCACATATATTGGTAGCTTACAAAATAAGCTAACTATGTGGCATCTATATATAAAACTTACCTTACAAGTCTGGATATATATCATACAAAGTCAACACAATTTTGATGGTCTTATAGACCGTTATCACATAGATCTTACGTAGTTAGTATATATAGAAGCATGAATAAAGCCTTCTTCACTCTTGTCAATTCTTTTTTTGCTTCTAGTTTAGATTCAAGAGTCTCTAATTTTCTTGTCTTTTGGCAATACATATTTTAATTTTCTTTTACTATATATATATATATATATATATATATATATATATATATATATCACTTTTCTTTTGACATGGATTTCATAAGTTTATACATCTTCTTTCAGTTCATATCCTTGACAATTCATTGGCATAGATATGATATTAGTAAATATATATGGAAGCCAACCAAAAATCTTGCAAATACAAAAAAAAAAAAAAAAAAATTGATGCTTTTGATCAACAATATCTATTAAAAATAAGATGAAAAATAGTACTTGAATTGAATCTACTAACTTATTGAATAAGACATTGCAATTGTGATAGCCTTTAAGATGATATAATAGAGATGATGATCTTTAAGAATGACATGATCTTCTTCAAATAGATGGCAAGATACAATGTGTTTGGTATCACAATATTAGAAGAGACTCTCAATATTTGGTGATTTTATTTGGTTGGAATAATTCTTGATGGTATTAAAAATATTTTCTTTGAAAGAAGTTATAAAGGCGTCAACAATGATCAAACAATATATTCATCTTTTTGCTTTAGAATGGGACATTATTGATGGCTAAGAAAACCTATCAACTATCTTTGAAGGGAACAAAGATCAGAGTATATGCAAATATAATTTGATGTATCTTGGAATTCCTCAATATATGATTGCCACTCTTCATAGAACTCATTTCTAAAAAGGAGGTAATGTCACAGACATACATATTTACATAAATAAGAAGTATTAGGTAGAAAATAAATGTAGGTAGATTTTATATTATATTGAAGCAAAGCTTCTTAAATGCTTCATAGACAAGTATTTGATTTTAAACATATTTGTAGTTGATTAGTAGGTTAAATATTTGGCCAATAAGTTAGCTATGCATCATACATGTTAATAGCTTGTAGAACAAGCTAACTATCTAGCGCATATATAAGAAACTTATCTTATAAGTTAAATATGTGTCTTATAACTTGGACACATGTCAATGGTCTTGTAGAACATTGCCACGTAGTACCTAGTTAGATAGTATATATGGAGATAAGAGTGAAGCCTTTTTTATTCTTGTCAATACCTTTCTAGTCTTTAGTCTTGTTTCAACACTTTTTAGTCTTCTTGTCATTAGCAATAGCCATTCTAGTTTAATAATATACCATCTTTGAGTGATTTTTTAATCTTTTTGAGTGACATAAGAATGTATTGATCTTTTGATTCTTTGAAATTCATATCCTTGACACTAGCTTGATAAAATATATTCTATCAATTTTTAAAGATTATAATACTTTTTGGTATGTTTTTATAATACATTTCTATTATAAAATTATCTTTATTATATACTAATATTAGTGTTTTAAGCTTATTGCAATAGTTATACAATCATTTAGCTAGTTACAGAGGTTTTCTCTCAAAGATATATATATATATATATATATATACTAACTTAGTTGTAGAAGTTTTGAAAACTAATTGTTTCAAATTAAAGATGGAGAATGATTGTATGAGTTCATTTAGAATATGGAACATATGATATCCAAATTTAAAATACAATCTTAAAAGTCTTTTTGTAATATTTTTCTTTCAATGTTATTAACTCAACGTCAACTTTCAAGATGAACTAGGAATAAAATCTCGCATTAACACGAAAACGTCACGAGCTAATAACGTCAACCATTTAGTGGTGTGAATGTAGCAAGCAG
The DNA here is from genome assembly GCF_059467195.1 of Physcomitrium patens. Lineage (NCBI taxonomy): Eukaryota > Viridiplantae > Streptophyta > Bryopsida > Funariales > Funariaceae > Physcomitrium > Physcomitrium patens. The sequence goes on along the minus strand of NC_143413.1, from coordinate 606,690 downwards.
GAGAGGAGGGGGTCGGTGAAAGGGCTGTGGGGTGTAATCCGAGGGGTGGAGAGCGCAACGCCGCGGAGAGAAGTCGACCCCAGAAGAGGAAGAACAGCGGGAGGTGACGTGGCATGCGGACCCGCGGTGACCTGCAGCCGGACGTTGCCACGCAGAGCAGTTCCTGCCCTCTCGTCGGTGTTCATGGCGCCGCCCTCGCTGCGAAGCTTCTATGGAATTCACTTGCCGCTGCACTTACATGGCGTGGGACCACGCGCATCTCCGGAGAAATTCCGACTACACCATTTTCCAGAATCCCTTGCCCCCCTTTTCCTCCAACTCTTATTCATTCTCTCTCGTTTTCGCCTGATTTCTGCGTCAGATTCCTTTTCTGCGGACATGGATCCAAAACAGGGATTGTTTTTATCTTTCGTGAATCTTCCTGTGTGTTGCTTCATTCCGAATTCGAACCGGCTGAGTTCCATGTCAACGGTGGTGTTCTCCGCCCACGTACCTTTAAAGTTCTGCATAGTAAAAAGAAAAAAGGGAAAAAAAGGAAAAAAAAAGGGAAAAAAACTTCCTGTTTGTGTGATGAATGGGTTTTTGAGTCCAAGGCCCGGTTGCTTCGATGAACTTCTGGTAGTTTGAGAGGGTGGGGGACACCGTAACGAGGTGTCAGACTTGCAGAGAGAAGAAATGGGAGAGGTGAAGAGCACATGGGCATCGCTTTGGAAAGCGGGTTGGACAACCCACCAGGAGCCGAAGTGCATGAGGTGCATGGGGGTTCAAAAAAGTGCTCCCAGCTCGATTGCCAGTAATGCAAGGTCGTCTAGCGAGTCTTGCATCCGAATCGCGTGTGCGGTGGAGAATCTCCATTTAAGGTCAGTTGGAATCTTCGGTACAGCCGGCCCAGCCATAGGATAGGATATCGCGTTCGCTTGGCCCGCGGTCTAGTGGACTTTTCGTGTTCGGAACGGGAGATCCATTGTCCCCTCTGGATTACTTCAGCTGGAGCTCCATCTTGTGGTGACGAAGCTTGCTGATATTAACTGTCTGCCTCCATGCGGCGTGCTTCGTCCACGACAGGGATCAATTCCGCAGAACGAATCCCCTAGTTTTGCTCACGACCTTGTGTGCGTGACCGAATCACATGAACATTGCCGAGAAGGCGGGAGCAATAGCCAAAGGCCACAAGGTTAAAGAATGTCCCGGAATGCGAGGTGGATGTGAATCTTCAACGAAGTTTCAAAGCGAATTCTTTTGATTGATCTCCAGCTGTTGTACAGTTGCGGCGATGGAATGAATCTTCCGACGCTCGAAACAATTTCCATCCTGCTCGGAGCTCTGATCCAGGTTCCAGGTGGAGATTCTGCTTTAACCTCTTCAACAGAGGTCTCTTTTGGCTTCCAGCTGCTTGTGCCAAGTTGCGTCGGATCAGTGCTCTGATTGCATAGATTGTGCATGCATGCTGTGTTGCTTTTGTGCCGTTTCATAGTATACAGTATCCACAGCTGATGTTCTGCCTTAATTTAATCAGGTTCAACCAACGCGTCTGTGCAATATATAATTTTAAGCCATCTAAATCTTGCATATTGTTCAGGTCTTGTAAGTATGCCACATATTTGCACACAGACATGGGTATATAATTAAAAAGGGGGTACAATAGGGGGCGACAACCAAGGATGATTGCAGGGAATGGCATACTTGAAGAATCCACGTGGGCCAACAAGGGATCTATGGATACCTACATAAAAGATGGCCCCTATTGAGTTGATCGAGAGAAAATTTATCATATAATTTTGGAAGATGGGGAGGAAAGGTGGGATGTCACAAAGACGAATTTGTAAGCAGTTTTGTGCAGCCGGAATAGGTTGTGTGGTCCAACCAAAGTAAAGAGGACAAGAAAAATGGATTTGTAATCAATTGTTCTAGCCCATGCATTACAATGGGTCTATTATTATTAAGTATGATGAATATTGAGCTACAACATATTTTTGCAATATTCATCCATCTATATCTACTTTGATCCATCTAAGATTAAGGTTCAATAATGGTGCCATCATTGCTCAAGAATTAGGGTTGCATCCATTTAAGATGGAAGAATATATCTAGTGTATTTCTCATCCAATACATACATATGTATGTTTTGTTTAATTACAAAATGAATATAATGCTAGAGTGTGCACAAATTGAATGTTAACATGGTATTAGAACTAGGTTCTTCAGAAAATATTGTAGATTTGTTTGCTTCTTTAACAAACAAAACCATGTAGAAATATAGATCTACTTGTGAGAGACATCACTAATTCTATGAAGTTAGAAGGAACATTTAACTATACAATATGGAGCTATAGAGTTTAGATGATTTTAATGTAAGAAAATTTGTGGAGGTAGATTAAAACATCTCTATTTATTGCTATCAACACTAAAGAATCCATAGGTTCATTAACTGTTGTAACTGTAATTAAAAATTCTACCAAATAAAAGAAGATCAAATCAGCACAAACTTATTATCAATTAAAAATACAACAACAAGCTCTATTATTTAAGACCATATTAGAGTTTGTCATATCATGGCCTCTATAGTATAAGAATCCATTATTCTTTATGTTATTGATATTATTGAATCTTAAGCTATTTGGAAACAACTACAAACATTATATGATGTACAAAATACTATTGTAAAAACAAATTTTATTACACATAACACCTCAAGTCATACAAACTAATCACAAAATATATAATATAAATCAAATACAAATATACAATCAATACACTTTCAAAGAAAGATTATGAATCTCCACATGAATAAGTGAAGCTACCTCTCACACAATAAATAGAGAATCCAAGAGTTTAAGTATGAAGAATAGAAAAAATCCTAAAGCTTCATTAAAATGGCTAAATCACCATAGTGAAGCAAAATATTTTTCTTTTAAAATCCATTTACAAGACTTGACTTGATAAGAATGTCAAGTCAAGGGTTTTTTTCCACCTAAGTATTTAAATCCTAGTTGACACTAATATCGTAAAATAACAAAAAAAAAATCAATAGATAAAAAATCACTAAACAAAACTAAACTACATTTATTTGAAATGATTTGGCATTCAATGCCATATCATGTGACAATGCAAACCAAGAATTTTCCTTGAGAGAAAAATCATATGCAATCTGCTTATTAGAAAGAAGAAAAAATGATTAAATAAGCATTTATAAGAAATCAATTTGCTATTTAATCAATTAGTTAGAATATGTATTATTATATGTAATAAAAATTTTACTTTAACCTTAAACAATCTACCAAGGAGATGATCTATCTTCAAGTAAATTCAAAAAAGAAAATTAAAATTATCTATTTTTTTCAAATAAAAGGATTATTATTACAAAAAGTTATTTTTTTTGTCAATTTGAGAAAACCAAAGATAATAAAAATGAAGTATTATACACAAAAGGATATTTTTAAGACTTTAGATTCAAATTACAAAGCTCACATCAAAATTTTAAAGGACATTTATTTGGACGTCATCATCAAGGAAGAAGATACAACCATCATCAAATTGCAATAAATAAAAATGTAGTAAAATTTTAATAAGTATCAAAATAATACATTAATTGCCACAAATGTTGTAAATTTGGCCACTTTGCTTAAGAGTATGATGCCAAGAACTTGAAGAATCAAATTGAATAAGTACAACTTTAACTATCAAGAATGAAGCAAAGTAGTCTTATCAATATTGTAGAAGATAATGATGATGAAGGTTATTTAATAAATCTTTTAATTGAAGCTACTATATATGCTTATTTTAATACATTGAATTCTAATAAAAAGTGGCTATTAGATTCTAAAGAAAGTTTACATAAAAATAAACATAAAAAATTCCTAACAAGAATTGAAGATTCAAACATATCTTATATTAGAATGATTGAAAGGCTAATTCTTCATGTACTTGGATAAAAAAATGTATTTCTTAAAAATTCAACTAAAAAAATAAAAGAAGTAAAAATATTCTTTATATTTCAAGAATACAAATGAATTTATTATCAATTGAAGAAAAAGAAAAAAAAAAAGATACATTATAATTTTTAACTTGAAATCTTGTTGTATATTTGTTAAAAAAAAATTAATATTTATTTACAATCCATTTTACTAAATAATAAATTCTATTGTACTAATAAAAAATAATTTATTCTTGGTTACTTTATTGTTACAAAAAAAATACTATTAAAGTATCAACAAAATAATAAATAAGTTAAATAGATTAAAAATATTTCATGTTTTTAAATAAATTATTTAACTTTGGTAAAAGACGATTGGTCATTTCAACTTCTAGTCATTCTATCACTTATTGAACAAAAGTTTAGTTGATAGGATACTATAATTATCCTTGTAGAAAGAATTGTTTGAAAGTTGTCTATAAAGAAAGTTATACAAAGAACTTTTTTCTAAGAAAAAAATCCAATTTACATCAAGGCAATTATAAATAGCTCATTTAAATTTATTTAGTTCTTTATTATTTTTATTAAATAACTAAAATAGATATATCTTAATATTCATTGATAATTACACACAAAAAACATGATTATATTTCATACAAGAAAAATCTCAAACTCTTGACAAGTTTAAAAAAATTTAAATTTTAGTAGAAAATCCCAATAGAAGAATAAAATGTCTACAAAGTGATCATGGAAGAAAATATATGTTAAACAAATTTGAAAACTATTGTAAACAAGAAGAAAATAAGAGAGAATTTATTTTAGCTTACTCTAATCAACAAAATGGCCTAGCAAAAAGAAAAAATAGGTCTATTCTAAAAGGGGTAAGAAGTATTATTTCAGGAACAAATGTACATAAATTTCTATGCAAGGAAGCTGCAAAAACTATAAATTATATATAAAACATGTATCCAACAAAAGCTGTTGGACTTATAACTTTAGAAGAGCATTTCATTAAATACAAACGTAACCTTGTTTATTTGAGAGTTTTTGGTTGTATGGTATATTACCATATATCTTCAATTCTTAGAAACAAGTTATATTCTAAAGCTCTACATACATTTTTCATAGGCTACAATAAATACAACCAGACATATTGCTACTATGACCCTCTTAGAAAAAAGATAATTATTTATATTTCAACAAAAACTTATGACTTTTGTCACTTAAGTATAAAAAAAATCCATGCTTGATCTAAAAAAAGTAAATAAATGATCTCACAAGGTGTAAATATCAACTTTATACAAGCTTATAATAATTTAAATTAAAAAAAAGTAATAGAAGAAGAAATGGAATTCTTTATAAGTAATGAAATATAAACTCTATAAGCATTACTTGAAGGAAATTAATCCATATCCTCTAAATGAATATTTGTATTCAAACTTTATAAATTTATAAAAATATTTTATATCAAAAAGTTGGAATATAAATTTATAAAAATATTTTTATCAAAAAGATTATTTTTAATTAATAATATAAAATCTACTCTCTATAATGCAACATTGTTTTATCAATTAATTAAAAAATTTATATTCTTTACTACTATTAGATCAGACATTGCTTACACAATAAGTAGAGTCAACAATTTTATGTCTAGACCAAAAAAAACTCACTTGAATGTAGCAAAATACATCTTATCTTATATTAAAGATACAATGGATTATAAAATATATTATCATAAAAAATACTTATATTTTTACAAAATTCATGGATGCATATTAAAGATCAAAATTTAGAAATACCAAGATTTGTAGGAGCATACATTTTTATAACATGAAGAAGATCCAATAGCTTACAAAGTAACTGCAAAGTAATAATTTTAAGGTCTTCAACCAAATGTGAATGTTGATCTCCTAGCAATGATGCACAAGAAAGGCTATGGTTGTAGAGATTGCTTATTAAATTAAAATGTCAAAATGTAAGTATTATTTTGATTTCTTCTCACAACAAAGGGATTATTTCTAAATAATATTTATATATACTCCAACAATAAGAGCTCAATTAAACTCATACAAAATCTAGTGTTTCATGCTTAAACTAAACATATTGAGATTTATCATTATTTTCTTTATAAAAGAATGCTAGAAAGTGAAATTCAATTATATTTTATCAATATAAATCAACAATCTATAGATATTCTTACAAAATCTTTAGATAGAATTAAATTTGAATTACATTGTTAAGCCTTTGGTATATAAATATTATTTTTATTGAATGTGAACATATCAGCAAATTGACCTTAAAGTATTATCTATTTGTTATATTTTTTTATTGAACATAGTTTTTTCTTTTGCAAAAGTAAACAAGAGACAATTAGCATATTGTTTTTGATTAATTTAATACTATATCAAAAATTCTTCTTTTTTCAAGGAAAATTGCTCACTATAAAAGGATCCAAAATCTTCTACTCAAATGTTTATATACAAATAAAATTATATATTGGCTTGAGTATTTCAAAATAAATACAAAATATAAAATAAAACAAAATAAAATAAAACCTATTCATCTTTTCAAGTCTATTTTATATTAGCTATTTATCACCAAATCCATTGTAGCATTTACATTCTTCAAAATTATATCTCTTTTATATATTAAATAATATGCCATAGGTTTTTTAAGATATAGATTGCACTTTGCCATCATAGATGATGATTCAAATGCAAAGTTCAAGTTTTTTGTTGGCACTTCTTCTTAAACAACTTATCCTCAAAATCAATCTTTATTGCAATGCTTTTATTAATTATCCATCAGTTGCCCAATCTAATCCTTGCTTCAAGCTTAAGTTTCTTTGCTATGGTAAGCTCAGTTTACATAAAATGGCACTGTAAGAGAATAAAAACAAGATCATACATGTTGAAAAAGCAAGACAAGCTCAAAAACCCTACAAGCAAAAATTTAGCCTCTGCTAGCTCAACATTTTATCTACTAGTTTTATTTTTTAGTCACAACCACAATTGTCTTTTAAAAATATTACATACACAACACCCTATTAATAAAATTTGGATACTTGTGTTTAGATATAAAATCAATTTTTTTAAACAAGCAATAATCATGCTATTGTATGATAACACGACTACATAGTAAAAAATAAAATAAAATAAAATAAAATGATATTATAGAAGAATTTAAATAAAAATATTTTAGCTAATTATTTTAGAAATATAGATAATAGACAAGGAGGTAGTAAAAAATAATAAATGGTAATGTTGCCTTCTTCAAGAAGAATATCCTACTTATCTTATAAGAATATTAGTAAGCCAAATCAAAATAAATGAGACAAATAATTGATAGGTATATTTTAAAGAAGATATTAAAAATCAATTTCTAGAAAAAATCACCTCAAAATATTAAAAATTGATACGTGGAGAGGACCAGTTGTAAATCGAGGTTAAAATCAAACCTTCAAGCACAAAATTTCACACCAATGATAACTTGGGATTTTTTGAATTGATCAAAAAGTCGAATTTAAAAAAAAAGACTTGTAAAAGAATTTTAAAGAGTTAATTTCATGTGATTCAAAGGCATATTGGAGTTTTGAAGGCTTTCCAAAGTGAAAGATGTATTTACTAGGTTTGGATTTTGAAAAATAAAAAGAAATTCAAAAATTTAAGGATTTTGTAAGTAATATTATACTAATAAGTGAAATTTTGTTTTTATATAATTATATTTTTTATGTTAGTTTAAAATTTTTGATGTTAATAAAATGGTTCAATTCACAATTATAAAAAAAATTGTGGATTATAGTCTTGGATAATTGAAATTTAAGATCTGCAAGGATTTTTGTGCTCTTACAACATCCATCAATTTGATTGAAGCACAAATTGCTAAAAGTAATAAAGCCTTAGAAATATATATATATATATATATATATATATATATATATATATTAATTAATTTTAAAGCAATTTAATACTTCAAAAAAGAGAAAATAATATTGAAAGATCAACATTTAAGTTGGAAAAAGAAGTCAGCCATTATCTAAGAGGTTTTGGAAGCTTTTCTTTTAATTGGTGGATTTGATTTCTTCAAAATTTGTATGTTTATTAATTACTTGTAGATTGAAGTATGTATAAAATTTTAGTTAAAATTAATGGTTTGATTAATATTTATTGAAATTTTAAAATAGCTTTAGGAAATAATTAAGATTTATTTAGTATTTTTTTGGGATTTTTTAGGATTTGATTAAGATTTCATCTAAAGTTTAGTTAAGATTTTATTAGAATTTAGTTTTAAATCTAAGATTTGATTAGAACTTTTTTTTAATTTGATTAGGATTTTATTAAGATTTTTTTAGAGTTATTAGAATATTATTAAGATTTTATTAGAACTACATCAAGATTTGGATAGGATTTATTTAATAATTATTTAGGATTTATAATTTTAATATTTCTTTAAGGATTTTATTTTAGTATTTCTTTAAGATTTTTATATTATTATTTTTAGATTAATTTATGAATTTTTCTGTATTCTTTTTTAATTTAAAAAAAATTAATTGATTAAAGTTTTATTAGAATTGTTAAGGATTACTTAGATTTTAATTAAGATTCTATTAGACTCGGTAGAATTTTGTTGTTGTATTTTCTATTTATCTTCCATAGCTAGGTACTTCATGCATTCTCAAGCAAGAATTTAAGTTTTGCAAAAATGCTTATTAACAAAATAATCACAATTTGTTATAATCCACTACTTTAAATTTACAAGCAACTTTTAACACTTTTATATTTTTTCTATTTTTTACAAAATGAATGTAAAAGTTTTTTCTTATAAGTGTTGACATGAAAATTAATAAAACCAATGTTGTTGCAATTAAAGATTTCAATGAAGACATTAACTTAGCATTCATTGATTACGTCAATAAATATGCCAATAATATAGATACTTGTTATATGAATGAAGGCATGACCAATCACATAATTGATTGTCTAGATTGGTTTATTTCTTTTAAGATTATACTTCATGGAAATTAGCTTGTTATGATCATAGATAATAAATGCCTCTAAATGCAAGGAGTTGACTATATTAATATTAAATATAAAATTGACAATACTTGAAAGTCCCAATACATACACCGTATTCTTTATATTTTAAAATTATAAAAAAACTTATTTTAAATGAGCTAAGCACCTAATAAAGGTTTTATAACTACTTACACATAACATACATGCTATTATATTATCATGCACATACATATTTATCTAGATAATTATCTAAATAATAAGAATAGGTAGAAATAAGTCAAAATAGATAAATATGATAATATCTTATAGAAAGCTTTCTAGAAGCTTCATAGATGTTGTTTTGTCTTTATACATGTCTATAGGGAATTGATAGGTTGAAAACTTGGTCAACAAGGAGGCCACGTGTCGACATGTTGGTCACTTGTAGTACAAGTTGAACATATGGCATAGACCTAGGAAATTTGTCTTGCAAATTAGACATATGTCCTGCAAGTTGGACGTATATTAGAGATCTTATAGCATATCGCCATATATTCTTTAGTTAAATAGTATATATTGGGGGAAGAGTGAGGCCTTCTTCACTCTTGTCAATTCCTTTCTTGGTTTTTAGTCTAGTTTCAAGAGTCTTATGTTTTCTAGTCTTTAGCAATAGCCATTCCAGTTCTTCTTTGAATATACATACTTTCTTCTATTTTGTCACTTTCTTTTTGATACAGATTCTACAATTTTATACATCTTCTTCAAGTTTGTGTCCTTGACAAATTGATAAGAGTACACATACAATATCATAGCTTTGTCTTCTCTTCATTAAGAATGGATTATCCATTTTTCTTAATAAGACATAAGCATATTAGAAGTTGTAGATTACCCTCTTCTAAAGTGATATTGTTTTTAGATTTTTTTTCTTGATTCTTGAGTATTGTATTTTGTGAGAATAAACACATTTCCTTTTATTGTACTAGCATGGCAAAGCTTCCTAAAATGAAGAATGCAATGACTCAAAATGCAAGAGCAAATGAGAGAGTTAATGCTTGCAATGCATCAACTCACTCTACCACAATAAAGAGCAACAAGATTATTAGGCAATGAAGATATAGAGATCATTGGAGTTGCTTCAATATCTACACCAAGCCATACTACTGTTCTTACAATGAAATATTGTTCAAGTTTCAAGGAACCAAAAATTGGATTGCTTGAGAAGTTTGATGGCATAAGATCTAAATTTCAAGGATTCTTCAATCAAGTACAACTCATAATTTAACTACAACCTCAAAGTTATCCAACTCAAGGATCACAAGTCAAGTTTATTGGAATACAACTTTGAGGTTTTACTTTATCATGATTTTCATCATTTCTTGAATGACGTGATTCAATATTCAATAATTTGGAAGCATTCTTAGTAGAGTTTTGATTTATGTATAGAGAACATGATGCAATCCATGTTGCAACCAAAAAGATTTGTATCTTACGATAAGGCAATCAATCAGTGACATTATATGCTTTACAATTTCGACAATTAGTAACAGATATCAAGTAGGATGATGTAGCATTTATCATCCAATTTCTCTATGGATTACAATATGAAGTAAAGAAATTGATGTTTAATTTACTTGATCCTCAAACATTGAGTCAACCAATTAATTTTATTATGAAATGTGACAATTGACTTTTTGAATTTTGATTTGAGAATTGTACAAATAAACCTCAATGTTATTACAATTCAATGACAATACCAACGACTTCTCAATCTAAGCATTTGGAAGTAGAAGACATGTAAATTGATGCAGTATATTTTAAACCTCTTACCACACAAGAAAAGACTTATCGTCATAAAAAATGACTATATTTATATTATAGAGAAGCTAAGCACATTGGTCAATATTGTCCAAAAAAATCACACAACTAAAGAATGAAGAGTACTGCTATTAAAGATGAAAACATGTTGAAAAAAAAAATTCATCCACCTACAATAGGGACCATATGACAAGAATCTTGTATAATTCTTAATGAAGGTCCTATTCTCTCCTCAGAACCCTCTCTTTGTTTTACAATAGATGTGCGTTTAGGATCTAATAACCACAAAGCCTCTACTTTAATAGATTCAAGAGCCTTAGCTTGTTTTTTAAATGAAGAATTTGTTAAAATTCATAATATATAATTACTACAAAAAACTAAACCAATACATGTAGAAATCATAGACGGTCGTCCTTATCTTTTAGAGACGTTATTCATAAAATACTTCTGGTAGATGTAATAATAAATGGTCGTAATAGTTACATAATTTTTAATATAATTGGATCTCCCTCTAATCCAATCATTTTAGATTTATTATAGCTAAAAAAGTATAATCTTATAATAGATTGAATTTCTTATAAACTTAATTTTTTTTCAAATATTATTAAGAGATTTTCTAATCTAATATAAAGCCATGAGTCTAGTATAGCCAAACCTGTACTTGTAGGTGCAAAAGCTTTTTTGCATGCTACAAAAGAAGGATCATCTTTTGTTATTTACGCCACACCTATTTTAAATGATGGAAAGATTTCAAGTAAAATTCCAAGTCAATATTAAGATTTTCAAGGTGTTTTTGAAAAAAAGAATACAGATATTCTCTCGGAGTATCATCCATATGATTGCTCAATCGATCTTAAACAAAGAATTCAACCACTATTTGGTCCAATCTGTAGTTTATTGCAAAATGAGTTGGCTAAACTCAAGAAGTACACTAATGAGAACTTGGCCAAGAATTTCATACGCCATTGAAAATCTCTTGCAAGAGCTCTTATCTTATTTGTGAAGAAAAATGATGGATCATTACAAATGTATGTGGATTATCGATGACTCAACAAGGTTACCATTAAGAATAAATATCCTTTGTTTTTAATATTTAGAATTTTTGATCAATTAAATCAAGCTAAGATCTATACAAAAATAGATCTACGAGGAGCGTACAATCTAGTCCATATTAAAGAAAGAGATGAATGGAAGATTACATTTCGAATAAGGTATGGATACTTTGAATATAACATCATGCCTTTTAGATTCACGAATGCACCAATTACTTTCTAACATCTTATGAATGATTTTTTTTGTGATTTTCTAGATGATTTTATTGATTATTACTTATTGACATTTTAATCTATTCTAAAGATGTAAAAAAATATAAATTTCATATTCGTCATGTGTTACAAAAACTTAGAGATGTGAGATTGTATGCCAAGATGGAAAAGTGTGTATTCTACACTACCCAAGTTGACTTCTTAGGATACTTCATTTCAAACAATGGTCTAATAATAGATCCTAAAAAAGTTCAGATAATCATGGATTGAAAGATTTCAAAAACAGTAAGAGATATACAATGCTTTTTGAAATTTGCCAATTACTATTGAATCTTCATCAAGATCTTTTTTCAAGTTATAGCGCCACTTACATGCTTAACTTGTAAGGACAAGCTCAAGTGGAGTAAAGGAGCAGAAGCATCATTTAAAGTTTTTAAGAAAGATTTTACTTCTACACCAATCTTGCATCATATTGACTTCTCCAAAGTATTTTTTATGGAGACAGATGCATTTAATTTTGCCTTGGATGCAATCTTATCACAAATAGGAAAAGATGGCAAACTTCATCCAATAGCTTTTTATTCAAGAAAATTTTCAACAAGTGAGATTAATTATAAGATCCAGAATAAGGAACTTCTTGTAATTGTGGATTATTTTCAAGAATGGCATCATTATTTAGAAGGTGCTTCGAGTCCAATCACCATATATATAGATCACAAGAATTTTAAATATTTCATATCAACACATATTTTGAATCACCGCCAAGCTCGTTGGAACATGTCTTTGTCAAGATTTGAGTCAAATATTACTTATCGGCTAGAAAAATAGCAAGGTTTGTCTCATGCCCTTTCTAGACGTTCTTATTTTATACCAAAAGAAGGAAAATGAGCTAATGATCAATAAAAGATAATTTTATTGAAACCAAATAATTTCATCTTCGGACAATGAATTCAACATTGACTATTGATTTGACTTTTTTCAAGCAGATCCAAGTAAGTATATCCTTAAACCTTCTTATTCATGATATTAAAAAAAAAAAATCCTCTAAGTCTCATGATACTTCCAAATTTGAGTTTAAGGAGAACCAACTCTATTTTGAAGGGTGCTTATATATTCCAAAAGGAGAAGCACGATTACATGCTTTTGAAGCTCGTCACAATTTTCCTACAGCAGGATATTTTGGATAAAATAAGACTTTGGAGCTTATATCTAAAGATTTTTGGTGGCTTCAAATGTAGAAGCCTGTTAAAGAATTTGTACAGACATGTGATGTCTGTTCAAGATCAAAAACTCCTCATCATCGACCTTGTGGACTCCTCCAACCATTACCTATACCAAAACAACCATAGTCTTCTGTCTCTATGGATTTTATCACGGATCTTCTAATTTCAAGTTCATATGATTCTATATTCATAATTGTAGATCATTTCACCAAAATGGCATATTTTATACCATGTACAAAATCTATTACAAATGAAAGAACAGCTAAACTCTTCTTTAATAATATCTATTGCTATTATGTATTACTAAGGGATATTATATCAGACAAACGAACATAATTTTTATCAAGATTTTAAAGAATTCTTTTCAAGATATTAAATGTGGATATAAAGCTATCTTTAGCTTTCTATCCTCAAATCGATGGACAAATAAAATGGATAAATCAAGTTTTAGAGCAATATTTAAGGTGTATGATCAACTATCAACAAGATGATTAGATAACTCTTTTTTCATTGGCAGAGTTTGCTTACAATAATTTGGTACATTCTTCTACTCAATAAACACCTTTCTTTATCAATTACAATTATCATCCATAATTTGACACTTTTGACTTTTTAAAAGTTGATAATCTTACAGTGGAAGATGTGGCAAATCGATTGTCAAAGCTACATGTAACAATGAAGTCACAATTAAAAGAAGGTCAAGAATGATAAAAATCCAATGCAGATGTTTATCACAAGGAACAACCTCAATTCTACGTGGAGGATAAGGTATGGTTACTTTGTCGTAATATTAAAACTATTTGTCTTTGTGAGAAGCTAGATTATTGTAGGCTTAGACTATTTTTCTATTTGTGAATAGATCAATTCACTTGCTTATCGATTATACCTACCGAAGTCTATGAAAATCCATCATGTGTTCTATGTGTCTTTACTTGAGCCATATAAGACAATCAATATATAAAAAAGAAGACAAATGCCACCACCTCTTATAGAAGTGGATAATAATGAAGAATTTGAGATGAAAGAAGTCTTAGATTCAAGGCGACACCAAAATAGGTTAAAATATTTAGTACATTGGCATGGATATAATATTAATGAATGCACATAGGAGCCATCCAAGAATCTAACAAATACATCAACTAAAGTCAAAGCTTTTCATCAACGACATCCATCAAAACTAAGATGAAGAGTAAAGAAATTCTTTACTATAAAGCAAAGCAAGCCCAATGGAGATTTCATTCTATCTTGTATTATTATTTCTTTGGATTTTTTTAGTACTTAGAAGATGGAGAATCAACAATCAGAAAATTCAATTCAAGAGTTATCATTTGCTGAGCTACCAAACAAGACATTGGGACTATCATAACCTTTGAGACAACAAAATTGAGATGAAGACCCTCAAGAACAACATGTTCTTCTTTGAATAGATGGCAAGATATAACGCATGTGGTACTATGACCTTAGAAGGGACTCTCCATGTTTAAAGATATTTTTGGAGATAAGAACCACTCCTAATGGTATTACTAATGTTTTGTTTGAAGGAAGTTATGAAGGCCTTAATAATGATCAAATATTAGGGTGGTCTTCTCACCCTAGTATGGGACATTATCAATTATTGAAGAGACCTATCAATTACCTTTGAAGGAAACAAAGATCATAGTATGTGGCACAACTTGGACTTCATCAACATGTAATCACCGCTCTTCTTAAAACTCGTTCCTAGAAGAAGAGGTAATGTCACAGACAAACATATTTATCCTAATAATTATCTAAATAATAAGAATAGGTAGAAATAAGTCAAAGTAGATAAATATGATAATATCTTGTAGAAAGTTTTGTAGAAGCTTCATAGACACTACTTTGCATTTATACATGTCTATAGGTGATTGATAGGTTGAAAACTTGGCCAACTAGGAGGCCATGTGTCGACATGTTGGCCACTTGTAGTACAAGTTGAACATATCACACATACTTAAGCAACTGGCCTTGCAAATTAGACATATGTTCTATAAGTTGGATGCATATTAGAGGTCCTATAACACGTCACCACATATTTCTTAGTTAAGTATTATATATAGAGGCAAGAATGAGGCCTTTTTCACTCTTGTCAATTCCTTTCTTGGTTTTTAGTCTAGTTTCAAGAATCTTATGTTTTCTAGTTTTTGGCAATAGCCATTCTAGTTCTTCCTTGAATATACATACTTTCTTCTATTTTTTTACTTTTCTTTTGATATAGATTCCATGACTTTATGCAACTTCTTTTAATTTGTGTCCTTGATGTAAATAAGCAATAAGGCATGTAAAAGACTTGTATTAACAAGTTTTTGTATCAATAAGCTATACAAGCTGGAGCTAAGAGTCTACTACCAAATTTCCTAAGTAAATATTGCTATAGGACTTAGTATGAATAAATGAACCAAACCACTTCAGGCACTAGCAAAAAACTAATCATATGATACCAATTTTTTGGCTATATACATAATGCCATAAATGTGCATATGCATATACATGGTACCATTTAGAGGTTGAAGCTACAAAATCATGTAATACCACAAAATCCTTTTAAAGATTGTACTATAAAAAAGAATGCTAAATAATCTTTTAATAGAAATAATCATTATTAAGAGCTAAAAAATGTAGACTTTTCTTCCACAACGATATTTGTAGATTAATAATTTAAAAATCCTTGAAAAAAACTCAATACTTTGTCTTCTTCAAGGATGACTTTTTAAGACATTGTAAAATTCAATGTATTTTCCAAAAATATAATGTGCAAGAAAAGTTCAAAGAGCTTTGTATTTTTATTCTTCAAAAAATTAGAAATTTCATTTAAAAGCTACAAAGTGATCAAAAAAGGGAGTTTTTAGGTAAAGACTTCATGGAATTTTTAATTGATTCTTGTATTTTGCATGAGCTTATAAGCCTTCATGTCTCAAAACAAAATGATAGCACAGAGTAAAGAAATTGCAACTTGGTTGAATGTCTATATATGATATTACATACAAAGAAACTCACTTTGGATTTTTGGGAGGAAGCATTGCAGACTGTCACTTATTTATTAAATCACATCACCTTTTGCATGAGAAACTATAAAAATCTCTACAAATTCTAAATTGAGCAAATACCCATTGTATTTCATCTACAAATATTTAGATGTATTGTACTTACTGATATAAAAAAATTCCATAGCAGGAAATTAGAGCCAAAGAATATGAAAACTATCTTTGTTAGTTATCTCACTAATACAAATGCATATTGCCTCTTAGATGTAGAGCAATGCAAAATGATTGTAAACCACAATGTTATTTTTGATAAACTTTTAATTCCTAAAAAAACCATGTTTAAAGTTTTTTCATGATTATTTACATTCCATGAAGTATCTGTTGGCATTTTTCATAGCACAAGCATTGTTGAGCCTACCTTCACAAGATCAATTCATTTCAAAATTGCTGTACTTACAAATATTTTATTTTTCAAAGAGCCAAAAATGATCAAATCTAAAAATGATGAAGATGCTTTTTCACCATCCTTCTTACCTATACAAAGTCAAATCACCAATATCAAGCATCTATTTGTATTAAAGACAAATCTATTGGCAATATAGTCAAAATCACATCCCTTTTTAGGTTTGATCATTTTTGGCTCTGTAATGCACCTTCTTACTTATACAACTATTATACTTTTTACTTATACAACCTTATATATCTGCAATGCACCTTTTTACTTATACAACTATTTTATTTTTTACTTATTTGTTGGTCTTGTATCCAATGAGTACATTTCTAATAATTTAGATACATATGAAGAAGCTTTAGCCAGCCTAGAAGTTGAAAAAATTTAATACACTATGGAAGCCAAATTCAATTCTCTTTTTAAAAATAATACTTGGCTTCTTGTATCATTTCTCTCTTATTACAAACTAATAAAGTATAAAGGTTTTTAGAATCAAGACAAATTTTGATGGATTTGTTGCAAATTTCATGGCACGCCTTGTTGCAAAAGGCTAAATCCAAAAATATGAAGTTGATTACAATCAAACAGTCTACCTTGTTATGAAGTATAAATCCATTCAAATAGTGCTTGCTATTGTCACACAACAATACATAATCATTATCTTGTTTGATATTCAAATAGCATTTTTTTATAGGTTTCTTAATACAAAAATCTACAAGCAATAATCTTAGAATATTAAGATTGCGTACTTGCATGCATCAACATTTGTGTATTTACTACTCGAGAGCTTATACAAGTTGAAGCAATTAGAATGTATTTGAAACCAAATCTTTTATGATTTTTTCATGAAATTTGATCTTGAATCCACCAAGGTTAATCCATGCATATATATCTTGAAATCAAAATCCCTCCTCATTATCACACTTTTTGTAGATGATAGACTTGCTATTTATTCATCACCAGTATAGTTTGAAGATCTTATATATTACATAGAAGAAAATTTTCCCATTACTTGCTCCAATGCAAATCTCTACATGGGATTATATATCCTCCACTTGAAAATTGAAGGCCATATTTTCATCTACCAAGCTATTTACTTTTGTCACATCCTACTTCATTTTAGTTTTGGCAATTGCATCCCTCTCAATGTCTATGCCAATCCAAACACAAAGCTCAATGATAACAATAAATTTTTTAAACTCTTTTTTTTCTACTTTGATGCCTTGAGATATCTTTCCTATGCTCAAATAATAAGTTGTCCTAATATTAATTACATTGTGAGTATGAATGCTCAATTCTCAGCAAATCCTCAACAACACTGCCAAGCAATCACATGCATATTTTGCTACCTTACAAGTACTATACACTCTCTATATTTAAATAATAATGCCAAATCCCTACTACTCAAAGAATATGGAGATGCCAAACAATACAAATGATATCATCAATCAATAATCAAGCACGGACACATTGTTATTACTAAATGGTACTCTAATTCATTAGTGCAGTTGGAAGCAAAATTGTATGGCTACCTCCATAACTGAATCCAACTATGTTCCAATTGGTTTGACAGCAAATGACATCATCTGGCATCAATGTTTATTTGAAAATTTGTATTTCCAACACACACAAGCAATACAACTCTTCTCCGACAACCAAAGCACCATACGCTTGGTTCACAACCCCAAATTCCATCGCCGCTCAAAGCATATTGATATTGTGTATCATTTCATCTAAGAGCATCAACAACTTGGAAACATCAACATTTAATACATCCCTACCATAGATCAACTGTCCAACCTCTCCACAATGGCCCTCCCCTTGATCGTTTCTCCTTGCTTCGCAAATCCATTGATCTGCTTCCATCACCCACAGCAATACCTGTGGACTAATTACATTTATGTTTTTCTAATGCTACAATCCGCTAATATTAGGAACTACCTGTATAAGAGAAGGTGTTGAAAACATTACATGCCCTAAGTCCAGCTAGGAAGAGCTGGACACTTGAGTGTTAAGATACAAGATCAATTTGGTTAAGCAAACAATAATCACTCTGATTAACTGAACGATCACAGTTTGTTACAACCCACTGCTCTAAACCTGCACGCAGCTTTGTGCACCTCTATGTACTCTCTGATCCTTACGCGATGGATGTAAAAGTTCTCTCTTGTAATAAAACCATCATGTGAGCAAAGGTCGAAGCTTCTGAGACTTTTTCTTTACTCTCAACACCGTCTTCTATCGATCATCCACGGCTGCCTTCTTTCCAAACTAGTCTCAACCCAACTTCTTCGCCACGGTAAAAGAGAACCCGAAAACAGATCATACGGCGCTACAACGAGACAAACTGGAAACATTGAGATCGTCTCCCACAACACCTCCAATGTGTGAGACTGGTCACACCATCCCCAGCTTACAATCCGCACTGGCTCCCTAGCTCACCATCCGAAATCGCCGCTGCCACACGAAAGCCTCCTGCACACGATCAGGCTAGAGAAAAGATCCTTCGCTCTTTGGTTATATGACCCCTTCTCGTGAGTCTGTTACAAGACGTTGCGCGCATTCAGATGTTAAAAATGAGTGCTCTGAAGAATGGATATTCATGTGTATCACATGGATATTAACACAACGACCCTCAATATTTACGAGTAGAAACGTTACTGAAACGCATACTGAGTAGAATTTCAGCTCGTGTAGCTAATGCAATGTGCATTGAATAGTAAAACTCTAAAAAAAACCATGACTTGTGCACTGCCAAGATTGAGAATAACATGTTCGTTTGCAATACCACTAAGGAAAATACATGCCATAATTGTCGAGTCCATATTGAAGATTGCATGTGGAATCTTCACTAGTCTCCAATCACAATAAAATCAAAAGCTATCAACCTTCAGCATAAAGCATTGGATGTTTGGTCCTATTGAAAAAAAATGAACAGACGATCACTAACTTCCCACAACTCTATCTAGATAATTCGGATGGTGTTCGAAGTTGTGCAACATGAATGGTACATTTAATCCATTTTACAAAGGCGTGGACGAACAGTCAGATTACGACCCTGTTGCCGAACCAACGCTACGACGCCACCCGTCACACCCGCCAGCATAAGTGTGTAAAGATACTGGTACATGTCGGTGCCTACTGCACAAATCAACAAAGGATAACAATCAGACTCCACTTGGGCAGAATTTTGAATCGAAAAATTATCAAATGTGTGTCATTCGGTATTTTCGACGTTCAATGGAGTGATCGAGGGCTTACATTGCCGGACAGAAACACTGGTGAAGTAAGCGCCTGCCATAAATGTAGCTAGAGCGCCCGGCAACTGCAGTGCACATAGAATGAGTCAACTAAGGGTATTCTTCCAAATCTATGAAGCAAGTGAAAAGTTTAATAAACATTGATTGTCAATTATGAAGCAGTATCTGTTACCGCGAAGGTCTCTTTCCAGCTTATCTGGAGAGATGCTGGAGTTCCTCGTTTGACTTGGTAGTGACCAGCTACAAGATCAATGCTATCCTGTAAACAAAAAAACAAACGTAAGAGAGGTACTCCTATTCATCTTCAGACTTAATCATCCTTACACCCTCTCCAGTGTCCTGTTAACATACCCTATCATTCTCTAACAATAATCTAATACAACTAAGTTCATCTTATCAACATTAGGCTCAACTCATAGTCATTGAAATATCACCGAGTTGAAGCCTTAACACCTGAAAGCTGGGATCTAAATTAATTTAACTTACAGAGCTGTTCAGGCAACCATGGACTGAGATTTGAAGACAGTGATTTCAAGTCTACCATGAAGATTTAGGATATCAAGTAACTAATCCCTAACTACAAACCTGTTTGATTCCATCTCGAAAATTGTTAAGATAGTAGCGGGTAGCGGAGTTGAGACCATCTTGAAGAATACCCCGAATTGTCCTCTTTCCAAATCTGGTTCACAATCGTTTCCAATACTAGAACTTAAGGAGCGCTTACATTACAGTAAGAAGGAACACATCAAATTGTCAAGGCTGTTTGGAAATACACAGCACTCTTAAAAATTTATCAAAGCATACCTTACAAAGTCGCCCTTGAGAGCTCCAGTGCCAGAGTATTGAATGCTTATATGATCTCCATGATCAGCCCACACTGGAAGTAAACATCAGAACATATATGATCATATAGATAGCACACAGGAGGTAAAAATTTACCATATCCATTCCTAGGATACGAAGTACTTCGTGTTTGAATTTTCCACGTCCACAGCTTGTTATGTAGAGAGAATATCGAACTGCAAGTATTTCATTGTGAACCACATATAAATACAAAATGAATAGAGCCCATACACAGTTTGAACTTCTCCTCCAAACTTTCAAATTGCTGAATGGTATTGTTTGGTTCCAGAATTCCAATCCGTTGCAACTGAACCTCAAGAGCTTTCCGTCCAAGTAAGCTCTGCGAATTGATTACACTCGGTATCAAAGGCATGCATGTGTAGAAGTAATATTCTGAAGTTCAATCCGACAAACTCGATACAGCATACAAAATTCAAGGCATGGGGACTAAGAACTAACCTGTGTCACATTAGTACGATCCAAACAATCGATACAGTTAGTTCTAACTTGTCCTTTCTGTACCTCCAGTACTTTGCCCATTGGGTCCCGCAAGTAACATCTGTGCGTTACAAAACAGAACAGATAAATTAAGCTAACAACGATCTCGGCATGATTTCACAACTTGCCAGAGGTCAGCTAACATCAGCAACGCAAGCAACAAAGTCTTAGAAACAATTTCAACGGCAAGAAAAAGATAAACGGATGAATCGATTGAGAGGCACAAATGAACATCATATAATAATACATAGGAGTCAGCTGTCGGAGTCTTACCCTTGCCTACTCAATTCCTCCTTAATATCATCATACAAAGCAGACAGGCGCTCAAAGTGGATATGGCCACAAATCTTATGGAAATCAAATGGAAGATATCTGCACATCTTTATGTCTAGTCACAGAAATCTGAACTAACCAACCATAAAATGGCTTGCATTTAAAGCACTTGGTGTGAGCAACAGCAATGACCTTCAAAAGAGAAATTCGACTTCAGATTTCTTTGACACCAGCCCTACTCGCAAGAGGCTTAACTTATAGAAGAAGCAGGTACCCAAAAAGAATTAAAATTAAAACTTTATTGTTATTCTTATGACTACTAATAAAATCCATCCGCCAGAAGTTAACAAACACAGACACTAGCAGATTACCATGCAGCTGTGTAGAATGCGACAATGTACTAGTAAAGCATGAGAACTACTGAAAGGAAAGAGGAAAATTTTGAATTTTTAAAAGAAAAGAAAAGAAACGATTCCCATGAGTTGATGCAACAGGCCTACAGTTCACAATGATAATAAGCACACTGCAATATGAGCACAAACTATTGGTAAGCAGGGTGTTTAAGTCAACCGACCTAATATGTTCATCTGATAATTTTTCCATGGCTTCCCTATAAGCTACGCTTAAGACGCTTTCGCCACCTTGCTGCATTTACACATGTAGAATCAGGAGGAGTTGAGACAGCCAGACACCTTCACATATTGCAGAGATTACTTAAGTATTCCAAATGACATTGAAACTCCAATTGCTCCTTTATAATTCACACAGATATGTTATTAGTATGCAAATCAAACGATGCCCTCGTACCTGGTTAATCAGATCAATAGCCAGTATATCACCATAGCGCTTTCTTAAATCCCTGAAGTGCCTCTCTACCGCTATAGGCTGCAGAGCAGTGACAATAAGACTTCACATTAAATATTTATGGTATTTTTTAAGAAATAGGTTAAGCATGAGCCCAGACTATAAGTAGGGTCGTGCGTACTCGTAGTTACGTTAGAAAAAGTCAACACATGAACAACGACAAAAAAACATAATCCTTACAAGTGAATGACTACTCGGAAGACATTTTAACAATCATTCTGAAGAGAAGTTAATTACTTGAATGTGGCAACTCCCATCATCAACGAAGTCTCCACTAAGACATCAGTTAAACATTAGCAATTATCACCTACCGTATTTTCATAGTTGACAGTCTTGATCTGAGGCTTGTAAGAAAGATCTACAACTTGCTCCCACATTACTGGAATAGAACCCCTCACCTGCCGAAACACAAAAATCGACTTTAATTTGCAAATATCTCACGCATTTGCAGGAAGTGAGTATACGCTATGGAAAATACATTACCATCACGGTAATCACAGTACATGTGTAACTTGGTAGCGAGAGGTGCAGAGGAATGGTTGAGCATGGTTTGCAGTTAAGAAAGCAATGAAAACCTGTGTATAGGAAGCAAAAAAACCCTGCGATTCAAGTATTTGCTCGGACTCCACGAAATTGGCAACATTGCCATCTAGATCAGCACCCCTTCGCCACATCCGTGTCCCTGAACAATATGATCAACATCAACCCGACTACAAACTAAAAGTGTCTGACCCACCTAACAAACAACCATATCCATGCACAGTATATCAATTATCTATATATTGTTTTAGAAATCAAGGTTCTCAGCGCAGCCCTTGTAGAAGTGATCTGGTAAGAGAAAACACGGTTGAGGAACATCAAGAACTCACCAGCACGTTTCATAGAACGCCTTGCAATTAAAGATACCTTGACGGGTTTGTTTTTCACAACAGTCTCAATCGTTTGGAAACTTTCACAGCAATCAAGGAGTCACAAACGCAATAAAAAAACTTCTTTTACAATAACCTCAATTATTAGTGCTTATAAGTCTCGGAATCATTTCAAACGGTCTTTCAGAATTTCAAGACAGCTATTGAACTGTCAACGCCCAATTCCAAATTACTTCTTCAGATATAAAAGCGGTGTCAAGTCTTTCATAGAACCACAAATTTACTTTCCAAAAAGGACTACTTCTCAAAATCCAATCCATCATGCAGGTGAAACAATGTAAAATGTCAGTAGGATATTGCCTTGGATCACAGGCAGAATATAAGGCTCCAGCTGCACAATCCCAATACAGTAAAGCAATCATTCCACAAGACTAATAAAACATGAACAGAAAAGTCCATTTGAATGGTTACCAGCTCAACATTCAATGAAGGACACGATCAAATAATTCGAATACCTTTTGGTTAATCAAATCCTGCAATAAATTCTTGTTCCATAGATATCTGTCCTCTGCCTGATCATCCCGAAAAAACACACCCAATCAATTCAGTAGAGGATCGCACCAATATAGGAATAAAACGGCTTACAATTATAATTAAAATCATCAATACACAATAGCATCACATCTTGCATGAAAATGCATTCAAGGCTAAATAGATCGAGAACACACGTATTTCCAAACGGAGGGATGTTCTGACTTAGCAACATCTTGAAATGTTCCTGCGCTGCAATCAGAACATTTAAGACTCGTCAGTTCAGTTCGACTCAGTTCAGTTTCGCTCTATCAGTATTTTTTTAGTGAATTTTTTCTTAATTTCGCGGAGGGTGGGGGTTTGATTGATTGACTAATAACACAAAACAAAATAGAAAAAGTAACAAACAATTTTCAAGCCATTCAAATTCCCAGATAAGACTTAGTTCGACCCAAACCACTGGGAAAAAACAAAACCAGAGGAATGTGTAGTTAATCGAAATTAAAGCCATTCTACCCCTCTGCAAACCATTGATCGTGCGAAATAGAGGACCTTGCATTGGTCATTCATTCCAGACTGAGCACAAAATACACACGGAGAAAGCTTCATAGAACCCTATGGTGCTTTAATACGATCTGAAAATGACATCATGGATATATAAAACGAGGTAAAACAAAGCCACCGAAGATAAAACACTACAACATATGAAAATGAACCATTCAAAAGCATCACCTGCACAGCAAAACTATGGAAGCGGAGAACGGGAGAATGACAGCTAAAGTCGTATGAAACATGACAACCTACCCTGGAAACCCAAAGCAGCTGAGCACGGTGGAGCAACTTACTTCAGTGTCAAATCGACATCATAAGAGAAATAGAGTCCGGGCGTCGATTCGAGAGTCTTCAACAAGCCCACGAGGTGTGCCTCGTCTTTTTTCTGCAGTGATGCTATATACGATAAGGCCGCAATACTTAACAAGAGGGTTGGAAGTGGATGTGTATGGGTTGCAAAATAGTTTGAAGAGTTCTAAATTGCACCTCTTCAGGGGTTGCTTGGTGGAGGTTATTGTTGCAGCTGAGAACTTTCATAGCAGTCACACGGTAAATAGGGTTGCCTTTATACAGGCCCAAAGAGTCACGACCAGTAATTACAAGAGCATGGGCACCTGAAAGCACCATATACATCGCTTCATAAAATATCAACGCAGCCTCGACACACTACGAACAAACTATATGATGCAAATATGCATTGGCATTTATCTCGTCCACGTCGCAGATTAGACAGGCAGTTAAAGGTCTTCTGGCCGTTCTGACACTTTGATTAACATCACCGAATTGCCATTCAATGTTATTGTCTAAATTTCAAGCATGTTGGTGCAACTGTTATCGCTGTTGCTCTTGACATAAATGCAAAAACCTAAATCTAATCAAAAATATTCCGCACATATATTTATTTATATATTTATATTTATATTTATATATATATATATATATGCAAGATATGAAGAAGCTCTTATTTACATTCATATTTTAATTTTCCAACTTTACTTCTTCTCTTCACTTGAAAGACTAAATTGAGACATCTGCCATAATCCAAATCCATATCTCAAAATGACCAGAATGCTTAATCCTTGTCATTCGATTGCAGCATCTATACGTCTAACATACTGAAAAGTGCAGAAAAAATAAATAAAATAAAAATCACAACGTTCATAAAATCGGCTAAGCGAACACAGATTACGGGGTACTAAAATTCTCAACAGAACAGTATTGCTTGCCTGCAACAAGACGGAGAATTCCCACCAATCCGAAGACGATTTGCGCATGTGGTATACTGTCGTCTGGAAGCTGATCTGCATCGGCGTCACCCGAATTTTCAACAGCTTCACTTAGCATTGTTCATCCGACGATCAATATTCCATACTACAGTGAGAAATGCTTTCATTGCACTCACAAAGTGACGAGTCTCCACTGATGGATTGAACAAAAACAAATAAATAAATGAAAGCATAACATATCGACCACACGATACAGGGATGCTAACTTACTCGTGTAGCTCAAGTCACCGCTAGAACGATCAATTGAAAGATACTCAGTAGCCATGTGATCGGTAGGCTCCAAAACATACTTGTCCGGAAGCTCCCAAAGTCGCATCCGAGTGCACGGCTTGCGAATATTATTCGAATCCCCCATCTCACTCTCTATATTAAACAACCCTGCCTAAGGCAACGCACATAAATTCGGTGAACAACGATAAACGATATCCATTGCACAATCACTTCGTATGTAATAAATTTTTACAACCACCAGAATGTGGAATCGTATCAATGTTACCAAAGACAATATGTTCAAATTTCATACAGACCAAGAGGAATGTCCTGAGATTGTACAATCACACAACACGCACAAACTTACTGTAGTAAGCATGCAAACACGCCTGATATATTTTAAGACAATGATTATAACGCAAGAATTGCAAAAAGTACTGAGTGCAGGAAGATTCAGCACATAATGTCGCACTATGCCTTTGGCGTACCTTCGACTAAGCCTTGCAATGCAGGGTGGCGAAAAGACAAGATATTAGTATGCGTGAAAATAAGAGAACCTAAGCGAAAATCTCGCCACTGGCTCCACAATCAATCATGCGAGGAGACCTCTCTCACATATTTGCCCCTCACAAACCTGGCCCAGATCGCCGAGCCGTGCCAAAGCACTGTGTCTCACTTTTTTCTGTAATCTCCAAAGCCTCACACATTCACTAGGACTCCAAAACCTTCCGAGGGCCTTGGCTAGGACGTGACCACCTCTTCACAGAAGAAAATAAACACTTCTTCTACACTCCACTCTATCTCATCCCAGAAAATAAAGTAAACAATGATTCTTAACGCCACACACTCCTCCCATTCCCAATAATCACAGATCCCGAACTCGCGTGGAGCTAAAACACAAACATTCGCGACCAAACTCCTAAAACCACAAACGACATATCCCTGAAACCGCGAGTTCGATACCAAGGGGGGCAACAAAAAAATTACAAAAATATAAATATAAATAAATAAAACACAACAGAACGCCACTCAAATCCCAAATACAGATACAAAACAAGTATAAGAAGTGACAACAACGCTCATTTCCCTCGCCGCCGATCCTTTCCAACCTGCCTCCACAAAATTGGATCAACACAGCATGTGCTAATCTCCACAACCCTCGTGCTCTTGCGTACAAGACAGTCAAACCACAGCAATCGAGTGCCTTAAAACATACCCTGATATTACGTCAGCAGTGGCAGCGTCGATGATGCAGTGAGCTGGTGAAACAGGGGATTGAAGGAATGTGCCCCGGGAAGCTTCACGAGCTTGAGCAAGTCCTGCAGCAGTTTGCCACCACGCCGGTTTAGCAACGGAATTGCGTCCTGCTCCTTGGAAGCACCACCCCCAACGATTGGCGACAAAACCTGGGGCGAAATTCGAGAGAAACGGGGACCGGGAATCAGCAACGGAGAGCGATTCGGGGCAGGGGAACTTGGGAATCAAGGATTGGGTGCGGAAAGTGTGAAAAATGGAGCCTATCAGTATTTTGCATTCGCATTTGAGCATCTCTCAATTGCCGAAAAGAATCTAATGCTGACTGACTATGGTGATGAACGAGGGTGACGACGACGAGTGTGCTTAGTATTTCTCCTCCTCCGAAGGAAGATTCCACCTGCGTCGATTCCTATCTCACAGAATTCGATCCTTCGCCTTCCAACGCAATCGCTAGTGACTTCCGCAACGCCTACGGAAACCTTCGACGGGAGGCAAGGTGGCTTAGAGACATAGTATCAGTGAAAATTCCTCTCTGTGACGTTCCTGTTGTTGTAGTTTTTGACATAGCTCTAAAAAAGAATTGTTCAAACATATTTTTATTCTTTAGATTTCGGAGAAAGTTTGATTGTTGGGTAACGATTGAGGAATGATTCATTAACAAAAAAATTAGATTAATTTGTGGTTGATCCAATAATCAATGTTTGGCTAAATGTATGCTAATAGTCAACTGATTTGGGTGTAATAAATTTTATTTATAATAAAATAATGGTAGACTCAAGTCAAAGATATAAAAAAATGACAGTGTTTATTTATAGTAATCGAGATATGTGTGCCTGTATGTATGTATGTATATAATTCTAATTACAAGCTAGTATAAGTTTTAAAATTTGTTGCAATTAGTGCTGTATTGTATTCTGATTGGCACAATATAATCTACATTGGTTTCATTTTAAACTATTGCATTAGAATCTTTAAAAATTTAGCCTTAATTAAAATAATAAATTAATAAATTTATTATGGAAGATTATGTAACTTGCTTACTCACAATTTATTTATAATTATAGTGGAATGTTAAATATACCCAATTTTTTATTAAATTGATCCACCCATCCTAACCATCACAAACAAAAAAATGACCTCTAGATTTATTTCTCCACAATTGGATCTGCAACCAATAAAAACCAACCACATAATAATTTTATTAATTTACCATGTTCTTCATTAAGAATGGGTCTATTTGGTAAAAGTATGGGTCTTTTTAACATTTCCCTAATTATATTAAAAATAATAGATATATTCAGTAATACTCATGCATACCTGTTTTTAAATTTCTATATATATATATATATATACACACACACAACAGTAAATGCAAAAACCATAATCAGGTTTTGAAGACTTGATTGTACACACAATAAAAATAAGAATCAATTATTATTATTATATTCTAATATATATTACTTTTAAAGTTTTTTTAAATTTAAAATTTAAAAGATGCATATTTAAAAATAATAGCCAATATTTCATGGATTCATGATGACTAAATTTGCCCACTGTAGGCCTTGATTACACTTAATGCACACAAGGATACTAGTTGTTTCACTTATTTTTTGAGTTTGACCGAGATAAGTTAATCAATCATATATGAGTCAGTGAGTAGAACAAGAAACTTTGAATTTTGGTGTGTACATTGAGCTTGTCAATACTAATGTCTGTGAAGTTATTAAGCCTCACGGCTTTACTCTTTTTTTTGTGTTAACTTTGAGATCAAATGAATCGTGTGCA
The DNA here is from genome assembly GCF_059467195.1 of Physcomitrium patens. NCBI lineage: Eukaryota > Viridiplantae > Streptophyta > Bryopsida > Funariales > Funariaceae > Physcomitrium > Physcomitrium patens. The sequence goes on along the minus strand of NC_143413.1, from coordinate 577,799 downwards.
AGACTTCAAGCAAAACACCAAATTCTAAGAGCAAGATAAAATGTATTGGCTGTTAAGTAAATCAATGAAGCAATGTATGGCTACAATCTTTGCTCTACTTAGTCAAGCCAACTAGTCAATTACACTCACTTAGTTAATAGTTTTGCTCTATTAAGTAGATTCATTTTATCTCACTCTACTTTGTGTGGCCCAACAAAGAATGTGAAATCTACCAAGGTTGCATCCTTTGCCGGAAATGCTTCGATGATACACTAATACACCCAGCACACACGATGCATAATCCATCATAACGATCTCCATAAGCAGAACAAAGTTTCTTTTCGTGCAAAAAGAGTACAGGTTTCAGAGTATCCTTACATATTCAACCATGCAGCAATATGGACTAAATTCCCATTTGCAGAGCAGCATTCATCACTATCTCCATGAGTAGAAATCCAAAGGCACAAGACCAATTTCAGATTTAAAAGAGGGTGTGCAATGGCGACTACAATGAGAAGGAAACTGGAAACATGCAAAACGACGGTCTACACAACCCGACAAAAATCTCTCTTGTGATGCCAAAACACCACTTTATAACAAGTAAGGCGTTTCCAGAAGCCTTCGGCATAGTAAAGTGTAAAAAGTAAATATGATGCATCAATCGAATTGATCAGCCTGCAATCATCCAACACCGTTTCGTGTGAATCTATGACTTACACATAAATCTCTGCACATAAACACACACGGCGAGGGAGGGAGGGAGGGAGAGAGAGAGAGAGAGAGAGAGAGAGAGAGAGAGAGAGAGAGATACTCGAATTCAAATACTGACTCCCAAAATATCACATTTCCCAAAGGCAGTAGTTAAGGAACTAACTTGAGTAGGTTGAGAAGATGGGGCACCAACACCTGTCACGCGCTCAAGATGTTGTATCCGTTTCTCTAATTGCGAATAATATCTCTCCGCCTGCAGAAAACAAAATAAATAATACAAAAGTTTGAGAAACCAGCTCACTATTAACAAATGGCATGCAGGAGCTTGAGTGAGAAAGTTACGCATCTAAATTTTCCATCTGAATTAGAGTAAAGTTGAAGCCAAAACATATTTCTGAAGTGCAACATGAACGTAATAAATCCGATCGTTAAATGAGAATAATTCGCGCATTCTTACTTAGCTAGCTGCGTTGCATGAAAGAATGTACACTAAATTATTTGCAAGGACTCAAAACCATTTCTGCGATAAACATTCTTTCCGAGACAATTCATCGAAACCTAACGAGGAAAGCGCCATAAAATATATCTGGTAGGGTTGTAGGCTAATCAATATTCAGTCCCGAAAAGAGAAACGATCCGAGGGGGGGGGGGTAAGAAACAAACCAAAAAACAAGTCCGCATCTCATGACAGCAATAAAACCCTAGAATGGGTATTATGTCACCGCAACAAAGTTTTGAGAACAGAGAACAAAATTAGGGTAGGTATGTAAATCCATCAATTCTTGCCAACAGTCTAACATCGCATTTACGAACAAGTTCGAGTTGTCCAAAACATCTACCCATCTTACTCCGATCATAAGGAGTTATTATATCCATTCACACTGACCAAGCTCTATTGGCAATCACTCCAACTAACGCCTATTGAAACGCCTGATTAGGAAGAAAAACAAAATAAAATAAATAAAATAAAAACGAAAACCGGCCACTGCATCTATCCGTGCATGACACACATTCAAGATCTGCAAGAACCCCAAAAACTAGACCCAAAAAACAAAAGCACCAGATTCAACAGCAAGAGTACGCAGCGCACAAATTGCCCACCTCATCGGCAAGAATGTGGTGGCTGCCCCACACGTCCCTCTGAAGCTGGAACATAGCAATGCCCGAAGCCACGGCGAATCCCGTGAAGAAGGAAGCTGCACGCACTCGAAACATGGCTCCTCCCTCGCAACCCTACTCCACGCCCTCCTCCTTCCACACACTTCCCTCTATCTTCACCGCTGCCTCAGCCTCCACCCTCCTTCCCCTGTGATGCTCGATGCTCCGACACGGACTCACTCCCTCGCTCGGCTCGGCACAAGACAAAATAACCACGCTGCTGGCTGGCGATCGATCACCCTTGCATCACGAACTGATCCTCCTCCGAAATCCTCCGTCCCTCGCACGCACCACCGCACCGCTCAGTCTGCTTAGCCCTCCCTCGTGCCTCGGCGCTCTCTCTCGCAACCGCGCCAGCCAGCCAGGGACTCAATCTCACAGAGATAGATACAGCCCCCATTATCGCAAATTGTTCTGTGCATATTCCTTCGCCGCAGCCCGCCCCATTACCGAGGCTTGCCGTGTTCGTCTGAATGTGTGTGTATGTATGTATGGAGATTGTGTACATGTACTCAGACGTACGTATCGCACTTTGTATCAGAACGTGATGACGACTCGGAAGTTTTGTTCAGGATTATGTCCGGGAATTCATTTCAATTAAAAGTGCTTGTTTTAATACATCTGTCGGTAAAAGTTTCGGTGAAAAGATAAAAACAATTTGTGTAAATTTGAAGTTTTATTAGTATATTTAGATATATATATTATATGAGTAGTGACATGTAAATCAATAATTAATAGAAAATAAAATGACTGTTTGAAGTTATTTTCGGTCAATAAGTTGTAATTGCAACTTAAATATTTATTTTTTGATATATGATTTTGTACCATTGAGTTGTAAAGTGTCAAAAGTAATAAAATTGTATATGTATATATATAATTTGGAGACTTGTTTGTACTTGGCATTCATAGAGTAAGAGTAATAATATAGAAATACTTTGTCATTAGCATTATTTGTTATAGATCAAGCCACAAAAAACTACCATATAAATAAAATTATTATAATGGCACACAAGTATACAAAATTTACTAGTAAAAATATTTCAACAATAATCGGACCACACTATAATTTCTATAGATTCAATTAGAAATTTATGAAAATTGGAAGAGAAATATTTTTTCAAAATTGTTGCTTGGAATTTTTAATATCTCCATCTTTTTGTATTTTAACTTATTATTATTATTATCATTATTATTTAAAATTTTTAGGATACTCAAAGAAAACCAATGAATTTTGCTTCAAAGATCAAGTTTGACCTTTAAAAGTTATATTCTACTTACTTTGACTGTAAATTGTACAAGTGGCTACTCTACTGTTATTTTATTCTTGGTAATATTTTAATTATTCTTAAATTTTTAATATCAAAAAGAAACTTTATATCCTTCTGAAGACTCAACACTGACAAAGTTATGCTACATTGTAAGTTAAAGTTTAAATATTTTTGTATATTCAAATTATAAAATATTAAATAAAAATATATAATCTATTATAAAAAAAACACATGAGACACGATATTCGCAAAAAATAAAAATAAAAATAAAAACTTTGTTTTTTTTTTTTGAGCAAGTTACAAAGTATTTTCTAATCTAAAATCGTTAAATGTAAAAATATGTTTAATAATTATAAATGAATAAATAGTCAAACAAATCATAGCAGCACAATTCTCACATTTAATATAAGAAACGCAAATGCTAAAAACCCCTTTGCATACATCTTCGACACATAAATTTGTTGTTAGGCATAAATATACTTTTTACAATTTGTTCACTACCTTGACAATACGATTAGCTTGGGTTAATCAACAAACTGGAAGAAACAATTTTTTTTTTTTTTCTCAGTCTGCCACCTCAATTGCAACAACACTGCTTGTTATGACACAAGCAAAAATAACAAATACAAAAGGACTGAGTTTTTGCACAATACCTAGAGTAAGGAGAATCCTGCGTGCAGTCTTTGAGACGTGGATTCAGAAGATTGCTCTGGAATTCACAATGCTGGGAAGAAATAGGTAAAGTTCTCACAGTTCAAACGTGGAGTTGTATCTGTGGAGATTATGTGTCTAGCCTCCATTCAACCTGGTCACAAGATTAAAGTAGTCCCCTTCTTTGCCCCAGAGCTCTAAGTTGTCGCTGAGGCTATACAGAGAATTGAACAGGATAGGAAGTTGGCTCACCGCCTCACGAAGCAGGACACGAAACACCAGGTGTTGAAAAGAGACACGCCGTTGATTTGAGCTTCTAATGTTCATTAAACTTGAGCAGCAAGAATCAATTGCAATTTAGTCAAGAATCGTACTTCAGTTAATGATCTGGAGAGATAATATGATGACCTCTCACAAATTTGTGGAAACTCCATCTTAAGACTGAAGCATGGAACTAGATCAATCAATCAGTTCATGACCAAGAGTTCTTCACAGCAGTTTCCCAACTGTCCATTAATGTCGTCATCATGAAAATCGAGATCCGAATTGAGATTACACTTAGTTCCGATCAATTCAACTGAGTTTCAAAACGCAGATTTCTGACACTTGTACGATCACGTAGGCTTCCTTGATCTTGGAGCGTCGCAGTAAAATGTACAGCAGTGAAGAACATGCTGGGTGTGCCTGCAACAATCACTACGTACACCAGACCACCACTCTTCATCTATTCCGTTACGAACACGGTCTCAGAAACACATGAACATTAAAGGTGAAGCAGATCTAAATTACCAACATCGAACAAATGAGAACTCGTCTTCAGTTAGATCTGTAAGCACAATGAAATAGCAAACAACATAATCCTGACCTGGCTCGAAGAGGAGAAGGAATGCAAAAGGGGGGAAGGGAATAAAACAAGGAGATCATTGCCATACACATAGCAAAGCCATTACCATAAAAGAACAGTGTCAGCTGACTCTATAAGAAGCAGTTGTGAACAAGCCTGCAGGGTCACTAAGAGCGGGAATACGAACAGAAAACGTACAACCCGTGAGCCACATCGTTTCTGAGTACGTTACAAACTATACAACAATAATAACTTGTTACTCCAGCAATGGAGACAACATTTAGAAAGCTCGTTGTACCATGTCTATTGTTCAATACAAGCCCAGTCCTATTACCTGTTGTACCTTGGCAAAGCTGTGCTTGTGAAAGTGAACTTCCAGGCACACATTGCGCAGTGTCAAAACTAATAATGTACACAGTACAAACAAACTAAAAAAGAAAGTTTATCATGTAAATGCATTTAAATGATCCCACTGGATGATTTCCATCAGGGCATGTAGATAAATTCTCCTGTGAGTGACAACAAGGAGCTTCCTACTTGAAAGTCGGTAATCCTGACGTCTGGTCCAACCTTAAATGCTTTTTTAGGAGAGCCGGTTTTGGATGTTTTTAAGGAGATGACTTCGCCACCTTCCTCAACGTCAACCTTGAGAATGATAGGATACTCGATTTCATCATACCTACCAGACTGCTTATCTGATCTCGAGAATCGCAGATTTCCATCATCATACAGGACTTGAAGAGGTTGAAATTCGTCAGGAAGAATGTCCTTGAAAGAGCTCGACATAACAGGACTAGTGAGACTGCCACAGTAAGTGCAAGTGTATATTAAAAGTGCATCTGATTCGGGACACACTGCATAAAGGGTGCATAGAAAACACATGCACGGTATTAGAACTTTGATCTCAGTGAATAGGCGTAACAAAATTTACCTACCTCGTATTCAAATCTTGCTCCCGAATCAGAATTTTCGCATTCACATTAAACGGTTGATGAAACAACCTGTTGTCACACATAACTTGCTCAATTCACGATTTCAATAGAACCGCAGTTCTCCCATCCCATCCCATTGAAGTGGCTATTATACGGAGACCTAATCACGCCCCACAACTGTAAAGGCACCTGTTACGCTTTAAAACCAAAACAGCTCTTCCTGAGTTCGACGACACAGGTGTGACTACGAGACATCCATCATCAATGAGATCCTGCGCTTAGGTGTGAGTCTATCGACAAACACTAATCCAAATCTTGATAGGGAAATCTAAAAAGACCAAACAGTAGTAATCAAAATGTAAACAGCCTGAAAGCATGGTCATGTAGTGGTTCTACCTATTCCTTCCAAGTTCCGCTCGTACATTTGATGCTGTTAAACCCACCTCGCTAAGAACAACACCCTGAGGATACACGATTGCATGAGACGCAAACCAAGGGCACAAGAACAGAGGACGTAAGCTAGTTAAAACATATTTTCACACCAGATCAAAACTGCCATTCACCTGAATTTGTAACGATAAATTGAAAGTAGAACATATTGTTCATATGAGGTTGAGCAGATAACGTGATGGAGTAAATGCATCAATTTCTTGCTCTGCCTACATTGAAGAGGAACCATGTGCTCTGAGACCTGAGGGAGTTAGTACCTTGTAAATTGCTTGTTTGACAGAAACTTCAATTCTCTTCACATTGCCTCCCAATATATCCCAATTGCTACCGCCCACGGCTACGCTTAAGTCCCCGCAATCATCCAACTGCGAAGATACAGGGCACCAAGTGAGAAGTAAATCAAATATCTCCCTTCAGCTGCTTGCGGTTGGCGTATCTTGCTTATTTTAGCAGAAGCCTTCCGCATTTCTTAGATGTTGTGCAGCGGTGACAGTAATAAATCTTTAAGAGAAAGGGAATAAGCTTGGCTAAAACTCCATCATGTTCAAGTACACTTCCCGCCATTTTTAGACCATACCTGATACAATGAGAGAGCATACCTTAGACTTCACAAATACTAAAAGAGCCTTCTCAAGGAGTCTCCCCATAAAACACTTGGAACCTGGTAATTGACCAGACGATTGGAATTTTGAATATCCTCCGTCAAGCTCCGCAGAGAAGATGGGGAATACACGATTTTCCCTCTTGTTCGTTCTAGTTGCGATGTTGTAATTAGGATCGGCACAGGTTATGCGTAACTGCCCACCTGAAGAGAATGTTACTGTGAGAGTCGAAACGTCAAAAGATTCTAAATCGATAAGAAACGATCCTAAGCTCATCAGAGGCACTTGCAGACTACAAGATAGCCAGTAACCGTAACACACACTACAAGTGCGACACGAGTTAATTACTGCACACACACTCACACACACACACACTATAAAAAAGAAAAAAAAAAGAAAAGAAAAAAGAAATAGAAGAGGTTGCATGAAACATCTGTCAATGGAGCGTGAGAAACTCTTCATTATAATGCTGAGAACGCTTTTGTACCCACAAATTAAGAGCGTCAATACTAATCCACCTACAACACACGGCCATTGCAGAGCTACTCCCGCGGAAGCGCAAGAGAGGAGTCTCATACCCTTAGCATAGGTACAATCACCACGATGCGTCCCATAAAGATCATGCAATCATAAAAAGACTCTCAAATTAATGTCCCCAAGAATTACCGATCACGCAAAGCCCAGAACCCGTATAAGAAAACGGCAAAGCACAACATTACAGGCCAATCATGGCTTACTCAAGGTGGTGGTGACAACAGCAACAGCAGGCACAAGGGCAAGCCGACTGCGACGCTCCAGAGGCTGCTGATACAGCTCCATGGCAGAAGCGCAATGGCAAAGACGCCAGTTGGAACGACAATCGCATGAAAAGGGCCACCACCACCCCAGCGGCTATGGCCACGATTGCAGCACCCCAAGTGTTGGAGGGGGGGAGTGGTGGGCTGGTTTCCGCAGGTTTTGCGGCGACGCGGGGATTGCCCCAACAACCATCGCAGCTCGCCCCGAAGCAGCAACACAATCCTTGTGTTGTTGTTCCTTCCTCATGCTTGAATGCGGCGAGGCCAATCTCTTTGGGCTCCCATTGCGAGCGGGACTCCGTCGCGGCTCTCGCTCTCTCGCAGCTTGAGACTAAGCACCCCCCCCCCACATTCCAACTCCAGTGGATGGATGAACTTCTACATCCCTTGTGCATTCTCGGTCGATGTGAACGGTTTCATCCTTCTTCATTGTTTTTCTCTGAGGCGACATGCACAATCTTCATCTGGCGTGCCCTTAAGCAACGTTTTTATTTTATTTTGTTTTATTTTATTATTTTCAAAAAATCTAGGGACATTAGCATTTAAAAATATGTATACATATATACATATATATATATATATATATATGTTTGTATTTTTTCTCATGTGATAAATGATGATTTGTATACTTAGATGAACAAATTCGTGCTCTTGATTGCATACATGGATACATTAAACAATCTCTTAAACAATAATAGCTTGGATCAGTTTTACATTTATAAATGTGATAATCATTTGTAATATTAGTTGAGCATAATCTTTTCTAATTTAATGTGTTATTAATTGTAGAAATTTGCATGTACATTTTTTTTATGTGTAATCATGTTCTTTAAAAAGAAATGAAAAAATGAAATATATATATATATATATATATATATATGTATTGAAATAAATGGAAGAAGTTATTCTCTTGCTATAATATGCAAAATCTAATACGAATTTATGCACAGACATACATAATTGCCATCAAGTTAGACAAACATGCCCCATTCAACTCTACACAGATGCAACAATCAAAATCTGTGGAGGTGGAGGTATTCATGTATGCCAAATTATCTAGCAATATTTTTTGAGTGTATTTTGAACAGTATTGGTACAAATGGCTAATTCTTTGGTAATAATATTTTTCTTAGTTTTACATTTAAAATTGAAAAAGTTGATAAGCACAGTAGTGCCCCGAAATTTCTGACCATCTTCACCAACTTACTAATGGTTGGAAAGGTTGCCATCAAATTATTAGGGTTACACAAACATCCACAACTTTAGTGTCTACCTTCGATCAGTCTACAGTATTTCTTTCTTTCTTTTCTGGGTATTTTGTTTTTCAGATTAATTGCTTCATTTCTGCAGTAGAACTCGCAACTTATATCTAATGGTTGTTGAAATACCGCCTCTAAATTCAGTCGCCACTTGGAATCAGGGAATTGCCTCCACTGAATCTAATGTGCCATTGAATCTGAAATGATTCTCATGCCATGGTGATACCATTTGAGACTACAAGCTTTTACTGCACTTTATTTGGAGCAACGCCGCTAAAGAAGCGCACCGAGAATTCGATGCAAAGCTGGGGCTATTCGGCAGTGGGGTGCTCTTTCGGTTTAGGTCAAAACAAAAAAAGAGTGGCAAACATGTGCGGGAACTTTTCTGAAGTGTTCAAGTTGACAGAGGTAATTTCATGCCGCTCACAACGTGCCAAAGAATCCCACTCCACTCTTGTTATTGTGGAGAGGTAGCACTTTTGACGGGCAGTGAAGAGATAGACGCTGGATAATGTTTGTGTGAGAGGGAGTTTTGGAAATAAAACAATTAGGGAAAAGAGAACCTGTTCCCTCTGAGATTGAGCTTGACATTGGCACGTGTTTTTGGTGCAATTCTGGTGAAGGGGGAGAACCAAAGTCTGGGTTCCGAGGGTTTTAGGGTTTAAGGGTTTTTTAGAGTAGATTTCGGAGTTGTTATTTGTATTTGTGGGGAGCTTTTGGGCTTTTTTTTTTTCTTCTGTGGAATGGCGCAGAGGGGTTCAATTACTGGGAGAGAGTGATAATGGAGCGTTGGTGTAAGAGGAATTGTGGGTGGACCATGCCAATTTGTAATGCGAGCTGAAATGTACACTATGGAGATTTCAACCTGCAGAGTTGTAGGAATTGATTTGGGATGGCGGCACTTGGTGCGGCTTGCGAAGCCACCTTGTGCAGTGACTTTGAGCCGTGGAATAACGAACATTTGTCCATTCAATTTGAAATGTGGAGAGCCCAAATTGCAAGCGTTGTGGAGTACAAGGTCTCTTCTTAGCGCTTGATATGTATACATTCGAAAATTTTGGAAAGGTGTTGCTTGCCTTCCTGCACTCATGATTTAAATCAAGGCCGCGTGTGAAGGTTTTTGAGTGGGTTGTTTGAAAATTGGCAGGGTTTTGAGATCTTCCAGACGACCGTCGTCATTGAGCGTCGCCAGCATTGAAGTGGAGCCAACAATAAACGAGCTTAGGATGTCCCCATCAGCTCAAGGTAAAATAGTTTATAGGGTTTAAATTTCAAAGAACTTGGCTCGTGAAGTGTTCGAATCGATTTTACAATTGTGTATGAGAGTAGCTAATAAAGGGCTGTTTTGATGACACTTTGGAAGGTTGTGTTCTGTCTGCGATTGCAGACATCCTTGAATGGGATTTGGAGGGATGGAAGGTGGTGCTGGAGGAGACCGGAGAAGTTGTGGGGCGTGTAGAAGAGGTGTTGAACCTTTGCTCGTTTTGGGATCCCTCTGTTGTGGAATACTGTATGCTCAAAGTGTTCGACAGCAATTCCCCAGGTATTGAGTACTTGATCCCGTGGGTGGAGGACATTGTGAAGGAAGTTGATTGCAACGCCGAGCGTATATTTATCAAGGTGAGTATTTGAATCCTATCCCAATCGTATTGATGCAAATACGTTATGATTTGCACCGCACTAAGTGACTAAGTGAACACGTGCTGAATTTAATTCTTTGATATGGTTTGTTGTAGCCACCAGAGGGCCTTCTGGAATTGGCAAAGCGACCTGAACTCCTCCGCAAGATTCGGACAGCCTTGGAAGAGTTTGGTCTACATACTGAAGGTATGGGCGGGAATTTGAGCGCAGAATTTGTAGTTGGTAAAGGAAGCATATGTGCTTGAGGCTTCAAATGCTGTGGGTGGCTAAATCTGCCATAGCCAACTTATTGAACTGGTATCAATATCTGTGGAGCAGGCCAAAAGGAACCGCACATGCCTACACGCCGTCAATTGCAGGCAGCAGGAGAATACGAGTTGGTAGAAATGATAATGGTATTTCAATATTTTCAGCATATTTTGGTTAAAACATTGCCTTCTCCTGGTACTTTCTCAAGGAAGATTGCACATTCACGAGAATTTGCTTGTTAACTCATGAAATCCTCGGAAATCGTTGGCTAGGATGCTGGAGGGTTTTCATCGGTTGCTCAGGATCTCAGGCTTCGTACGAAACGACGGCCTGTGGGATATTGGTAACGCCTGTTTCTTTGTTTTCTGGTCTCTCATGTGTTCATCATGTACTAGAAATATGTATGTCACAGTGGCTGCAGTAAGTCACTGTGTTTATACGAACGTATGTGACTATGCCTCACCTTGGTATACTTCATCAACTTATTCGCTCATTGTTTTTGATGTTTTATAGGGAAGACCTGCAAAATCTTGATTCGGAAATCGAAGCATTTTTGGCGGAGAGCTGGAGAGAAGAGCAAAACCCAGAGACTGGTTCGTAGCAATATCGTGATTTCTTTTCTAATGTGTTGCTGCAATACCCGTCATCAGACCTTGTGGGATTTGCGCTCGACAGATTGGGATCTAGATGCTCGGAAATGAGAATTGTTTGAAGCGTTTGCATTATGTTCTAAAATGCTGGTATGATATCTGCTTCCTCTACGATACAGCCTGAAGTGTGACAAGATTAATGTGAGTGAGAATTTCTATATGTTTTAGCAGGGAAGACATACTATGTTAATCTCGTCACACGTGAGCAGCTGGCTGAGAAGCCGGCTTCTCCAAGCATTATGGATCCTACACCAGTAAGCATGGATTGGAGTGACACTGGAACGGCTGTGATGCCTCGTGCCCATATATTGAGGAAGCTGGGCCGTTTTGACCTTCATAATGCGGTATGTTGTTCAGATTAAGTGATAGCAAATTCATACGCTTCTTGTATAGAATATTAAGCTTGAGATTCTCCATAATTTTTACTCCATTGGGCCAATCGCATCTGGCAGATAACGATGCACGGAGGTTACAAGGAAGTTGCTCAACAACTAGGTCGCATGCATCTTGGAAGGCGTGAAGTGACTGACTTAGAGTCGGAGATACGGAATTTCATGCGAGAGCATAACTTGTAAGTTGTAATGATATCTGCGATTTTGTTGTTGAGATGATCAGGCTCTATGGTTGAGTACTTGATTATGAAAGAATGCGGCTTGAGGTATCTTAGTCTACTTTGTTTTCACGCCAAATTTAAATTGGCGGCTGTCAAAACTTGTGAGGTGAATATGCAGGTCGTTATTCCCAAAACCGTCCCAGTTGATTGCAGAGAAGCAGGAGGATCTCCTTGCAGCAGTGCGGGAACATGGTGGAGTGGTTGCAGTGGCCAAGAAGATGGGACTTCGAGCACAGAGAAATGGAGTAAGCCCTCGTGCAAATATCTATATGTTCAGTTCCATTTGATCTAGTCGGCTTCAAGTATACATAAAGTTAGTTAATTCATTGTCATTGCATTGGCGTCCATCTCTGCGAGGCTTTTGATTCTTGTAATCCCTTTACCGTGGGCTTTACAAAGTCTTCGAAGATTGGCATCACTTCGCCGTCTTCCAGGTCACTGTATGTACGTGCATTGTGTAATTTGTGATCAGTCTGCACATTGCTGCAGGAAAGGATGAAGATGTTGTGTTCAGCATGTCGTGTTCAAATAATATTGAAGTAACCAGATTAGGGAATGTTGTATGGGGCACAGAAAGGGCGTTGGAAAAATGTAGAAGAAGCTGCACAAGCAATGAAAGAGTACATGTTGGAAAATATGTTAGATAGTTATCCAGAAATTGATCGAAGCGATGCAGAACATCGGAGGGAGCGGATCTGGGCCCAGGCTGTTAAGGAGGGTTCCCTGCGTTTGCCAAAACAAGCAGATATATTAGAAGATGGCCGCAGAGATTTAAGATATGCTCTACAAGTAAGCTCTTTATTTCGTTTAGGTCTTTTGTCCTCTATATCAGGAACTTCGTATCATGACTAAGCCGATAAGGTACTGAAGTTAAATGAGTTGTGCGGCACTGCAGAAATTTGGGCAAGAATCTATTGCAGAGCGTCTTGGTATCAAAGTCTTGACCATGAGGAGACCTCGAATTCGTCGCGCATGACCGTACTCTTTGCATCAACCTTACTGTGCGGAATCTTCGGATTGAACATGCTTGCACTCTCATTGCAACTTTACAAATTGACATCAAGGCTCACAAGTTTGCGTAACCTACACTTGGTTGACGAGATCAATCTGTTTCCATGGAAGTTTTCCTCAATATAACTCCATATGATACAGCTAAAGGAGTGCATCAACGGCTGTGGTATGCACGTCCTGGGATGAAAGCTGTGGTTTGGGAGATGAAACGCAAGCCCACTAATGTATATCACCTCTTCTACTCACTGGGGACTCAACGTTAGTGCGAAGACCCAGCTACTTGCAAGATATGGTTTTTAAGCGTTAACCATAAGTGCTGAATGGCCGGAAGCACATGGAATGATGTATTTGAATGAATGAGGGTGTCATCAGCTATTGATGTTCCCGTTGGACTTCATTATCTAGCCATTGTCAGATCATTCCAAGATTTCTGTTATCCACTAACCAAGTGTAGTTTGGAACTGGAAATATTGCTTAAGATTTGAAGCAATATTGAAGTTGCAATCATGGAAGAAAGCAAGCTGCCAAGATCAGCTCATCAAGTTGGAGGCAGTAATGTATGCATAGAAAGGTTTGTAGCTCAGATTCACAAGGCCTTATGTCCCAACTTTGAATTTAGGAACCCAAATATTGTAATACAGATTATACTCGAACTCCTATCACTTATTTTGAATGAGGCACTACAGTACGTGTTTCATATTGACTAATACAAACACCTCTTAGGTGATAATATTTATACAGCTCAAATAAAGTGAGAACATTATGTCCACAATCATTAATAATAAGTATCATTTCTATATTTTAATTTGATACCAAGGCAAATAAAAAGTTTAAATTATTACTATCCTGTTCATGAAATTCACCATGTGAATCCAAAGATTTCAGAAAAGTAAATATTTATCTTCAAAAAAGTCTGTATTAGGAAAAAATTAGAAAAAATCTACAAATTCCAAAGGTCATTTTTTACACAGTAAAGAATTTCTTGCATGTATATTTCTTCAAGTCTTTCCATTTAGAAGAAATTGACTTTACTTTTGCCACATTTGGTAGTTTTTGAATGTTTGACTTTTTACATCACTTTGCTTATTATATTTTATTGCACATTTTTTTAATTAAATTTTAAATTCAGTACTTTTACAAAAAATGTGAATTTTTTAAACAATTACATTATATATTTAAAAGAGCATAATACAATATTTAGATAAATATATGTATATTTTAAAAAGAGATATTACATTAATACTTATATTATGACTTTTTAATAATAATAAAATATAGATTCAATTTTAAATATAATTTTAAATATAATATAATTGTCAGACATTAACATCAGCATGAGTAATTAGGAGGATAAGATGAATTAGGTAGAAGTATAAATAGATAAATTTAATAAACTTTTGTGAAAAAAATTCTTAGAAGCTTTGTAGATAAATTTGATTTTACAAGTGTTTGTAGGTTATCAGTAGATTGTAATTAAATTATTGTCAATGACATGAATTATAACAAAACTCTAAAGAAGCAATATTTTCTTGTGGCATTCAAAAAGAGAAAATAGACAAATCAAAGATATAAGATAAAAACTAGAATGGCTATTGCCAATTACAAAAAGACTAGAGATTCTTGAGTTAAGACAAGAACACAAAAAAATGTATCAACAACAATGAGGAAGGCCTTGCTCTTGGCTCCATATGTACTATCTAATTAAAGAGCTATATGTCAATTAATCTACATTGAATATAGAGATTATCTTTAAACAACTATTAAGGATAGTAGAAAGGTATGTTGTATTTTTCACCAAAGCAAAAAACAAAATGTCTCAAAGTTTTAAAGCACTTCTAAATGTTGGTAATAGAAGTTAAAATCTTCATTTAAAAATATTTTAGAAATGGAATGTGGATACTACTTATCATTGTCATTGCAAGCATGCACATCTATGTATCTTCATAGAAATACTATTTGAAGTTAAGCATTGTACTAGTTAAGGGAGTCTAAATGTAAGGTTCTTGACATGATGGTTGAGAATGATGGAGATGCATTGTTGAAAATATTAGTATCTATAATTCTATTGGATTTATTTGACTTGGTTACCATTCTTTTGAAAAGATTGAAAGCAATCCATATTGAGCTAAGTGCAGGTTATCCATGATTGTTGAATTTGAGTTTCTATAAAGTAAACAAAAAAATGGTTTGGAAAAATGGTTTGGAAAAGTGTATATTGCCAAAAAAGAATTTAATAAACTAAGCAATCACAATTTCAAGAATATACTATCACATGTGGCAAAGTTGTCCCATCCCAATTTTGTATCTTTTCTTAGCTATACAACAAATGAATAGTCTCATTCTTTTGTTTCTCAATTGATGGATGGAGACCTGAGTCACTGGATGCAACAGAGAATGGAGCTGGTACTTGCGAATACCCTTTCAGCATCTAGGAAGCAACAAAGGCATGCAGCAAATGCATGCAAAAGATGTTATATGCAGAGGTCTGGAGCTGAAGAATATTCTTGTGAAGAGTTCAAATCATAACCATGTGGAACATGTATTCACCAATGTCCATAGAACATCCAAGACTGTTCTAGTAGGGCATGATGGTGGTTAGGTTGAAATGCCACACAGCTTGGGAGTGCATCCACACTATTGGTTCCTACAATTTTAAAATACACTATTACCAAGTCTTGACCAAAGACATGTCTTTCTCATCTAGAATTGCAGGAGAAGTAAACAACTTGTTGGAAGAGGATTGTTTAGCACTGCCACACTGTCCTCAGGACCTGAAGATGTTGATTGAGTCATGTTGGGACCCTTGGTTGATATTTCTTGAAATTGAGAGACTGGAAGATGGAACTCCATGAAATCAAAGAGGTGAATGATGATCAAGCCACCTTGTTCAAATTGTTTTCTAATTAATTAGAGAGTAGACATCATCTCAATATCAATCTTCCTAAAAAACTGGAAGCCACTCAGACCATATCATCTGACAGCGCATCCCAATCATTTAGTGCGGAATTGTGGAGAGAAGACGGTAAACAAGACAATCGTCGACTAAAAGTGTTGGGTACAAGTACCTCAACCATTGTGCACAAAGCGAATTGGGGTGGAGCAGTTAACATTGCAGTGAAAGAGTTACATGCATCGTTTCAAAAGACGGAGCTTGCAGTCTTTACCTTGCCCGCAGTCTTACCGTACCTCGAAGCTTGCGCTGCAGAACATGGGGCCAGCAATGCAACGCCCTGTGGGTCTGTCAAGGGACGCAGCCTTTCCAACTTGGTGCAGCTTGAGGCGAAACCAGACAACGTTTGAGGGGTAGCTTTCAGACGCACCCTAGCTCCACAATTGAAAGACTCTCTGCATCCTTTACATTCCTCTCATTCTGCTCTGAGTTTGAGCGTCTGAGCTTACGCAGACGACCATTTCACGGTTATCCTCTCCATCATTCTTCATCTGGTCAGCGCGAAATTGTGGTCCGGTTTCTAGCACCTACAGCAGATCGTCTGGTTTTGTACAACAGTGGGATTCTAGAATTGTGGCCATTTTTTTTCGAACAAGGGGAGTGATGTAGAGTTTCCAGCATGTGCAGATCTGTCGGATTCGTGCCTCGCTTACTATTCGGGACATAGATTGGGTTCCATGCATGGAATATGAGCATTTCAGGTGGAGTGGGGCGCATGGTGCATTGGGAGCTTCACAGCCACGGGTGCAGCTGGTTGGTTCTACAATGAGTATTGGAGATGGCGTCCAGAATGATAAGCAAGATGCATCAAGACTTCGACTCAGTGTTATGGACGAAATTTGCAAGCATGGCGGTCGTTTTTTTGGCATTTGGAGCGATGCTTTACCAAGATCATGCCCACCCCCGGCCTCCCAGGCGAGTTGCGGTGATCCCGCAGCAAAAACCTGTTTCTAGGGTACGTGAGGGATCTGCAACATCGCACCGGCGTCCAAATCGGTCAGCAGCACCGATTCCTCTGACATTTCGTCAGATGTATAGCCTCTTAGCGGCGCTCAGTGCCCTTTCTCTGTTAGTAAGTCTGCTTTACTATCTTGAATCAGGGAACAGTGGCCCGCAGCGGAACCATCGTCATCTTTCCTCACGTCGATTCACTTAGGGTCGCAAAGAGACATGCCAAGAAGGTATGAATAGTTCTGACAAAGTTCACTTGAAAACTATGTACCGAAGACATGCGTGATACTTCGCTGGACATGGAGATTGATAGCTGTAAAGCCAGCTGCATTTCTCTTATACCCATCTTCATCATCATGTGCAGAATTATCATTAAGTCACCAGATAGCTGCGGAGGAATTAATTTATCAATGGTTTTAATTTCAAATAGTTAGCTTATCAGAGTACCCAGTTCATTCGGTTCCTGACAATTTCGTTCCTAACGGAATAAATTTAATAACAATCTACAGCATTGTACATGATGTGATAAGTTGTTAACCTGCACATTGTATATGCTCACAATGACTGAGGTTGTTGGGAAGTATAATTCTCGTGTCAATACTTGAAATTGTATAAATGATACAGCAGAGCGAATGCAAGCAACGTCATGCTCAATTTTGACCAATCAGATGTCTATATAATACAACAGGGTACGATTACATTGCAAAATAGACATCCAAGATTTCAAACCCATTTGCACTGAACCAGGATCATCATCCAAGCATCAAACACGATAGAAAAACGGCTTAAATTTGACCTTTCAATATTCATTCTGAACACTGTACACTTTCGCAAAACTGAGAATCTCTAGAAGTTCTCTGGCAGCTGAGATGGAGTGACAGTAAATAAATGTGAAAAATACCCATTGTAGTATTCACCAAAACTAAGTAACCCACTCCACTTTACTGCTTTGGGGTGACAGTTTCCTTCGCGCGGTTGAATACGTTGGCCACAGCATCACCGGTCTGCTGCAAAACGTTTCCAGCGGTGTCCTTGGCGCTCACCGCAGTCTCTTTGGCATAATTTGCACCTTCACCAGCCTTCTGTTGGGCGGTGGTCGCCAAACCCGAAGCCTTGTCCTGAGTGGCGCCAGCGGCATCAGCAGCGGTACCCTTGACCTGGTTTGCCTTGTCACCCAAGTAGCCACCCGTCTCGCTGGCCTTCCCGCCTGCGGCGTCCTTGGCCTCATATGCCTTGTCCTTTGCAGCTCCAGCAGCGTCAGCAGTCTTGTCACCAACTCGCTGTGTGGTATCCTTAGCAGCATCAGTAGCTTCGCCTGCCTTGTGCTGGGCAGCTCCGGTCGCGTCGGAAGCGTCAGACTTAGCAGCTTGGGCCTTTGAGCTTGCGTAGTCCCCAGCTTGGCCAGCCTTGTCTTGGGCAGTTCCGGTAGCGCTCTGCAATCACGAGGAAACGAATGTCAATCGCAAGTACACAACCCTGGTCAGAAAAATCAATCACGGACACTAACTTAGAAAGTGAAAGTGCACCTTAGCGGCATCCTTGGCGTGTCCAGCCTGCTCTTGTCCAAACCCCTTGGTCTCCTCCGCCTTCTTTCCAGCCTGCTCCTTGGTTTGCTCGAAGGTCGACATCTCGACGAAAGCCGGTGACGGAGACTGATCTCAAATGCAGAGCTCTAGAAAAACGTACAGATGTGGGGCGAGCTAGAAACACACAATGACTGACTGTAAAACGGTAGAAGAGAGGAAGAAGAACGTAAGTAGATAAGAAGAAGAAAGGCAATTGCAGCGGTTGAATTACAGTGAGAGGGAGATGGAGGAGTTATAAGGCAACGGGGAGTAATGGGTGCCAGTTGGCGAGGCTGCACGTGGACATGACCCCGGCCTGGGAGGGTCCCATGTGTGCCGGATGTGGGCGCTACATGGGTGCCACGCCACTTGGCCATTCCCTACGTGTCACTCCCTGGGCCGTCTTATCCACGTCGGACCACTCCAAAACGGTGTTCGTCTTCCTCATGGAATTCTGGCGCCATCTCAGATTTTGAGCCACGTCAGAGAGAGAATCCGTTTGCTGATTAACAAGGATTCAATATATCATTTCGAATATTAATACATTTATGGCTCCAACTTTGGATGTGTTATATGTGTCTTAGGAAGGGGCAAATCTTATAGACATGTCTAATTCTATGATTCCTAGTTTACCTTTTTTGATAACTAGGTTTTTAATCACTTATTTAAATAACGTGTTTCATTTCGAGATCTTCTATGCTCATAGTTTATGTCTTTTTTTAACAAACTCTATCATAATCATTTATTTTAAAGTATACCATTTAATTTACTTTTTATTTGTCTATTTTAAAAATTATTTTAAGATTAATTTTATATTTTTATTATTTTTTATAATTTATAATTTTATTTTGACATTGTCTTCAAATATACACCAACTGAAGAAGATTCTAATTTTTTTAGACATTTGGTACAACCAAGGATCTCTTCAAATATTACTTGTTGGAGATTTGATATCAAATGTGATGTGTTTCTTAGGCTATATTTATTGACATTAAAGTAATAAAAAAATTATACATTTTTCATTCCTACATCCATTTTGCTACAAGAAAATTGTAATATCTATGCAAGATTATATTATATATTTAAAATGAAAATAGGCATAAATTGCTATTTATATTGTTGTTATTTTTTGTTTTTTTTTTAAAATTTTATTTCATAGACATGACTAATTTATATTAAAATTAAATAATAGTATCTTATTCTATTTAAAGATTTGAACATGATTTTTTTTTCACATTTTTGATACAATTTTCATACTTTTATTATTGCTTTATCTCCTCTTAAACAATAATTCTTTCATCTCCCTCCCCTCTCTTGTATAAAAAAATCATCAAGATGAAATTCCAATTCATTTTTAAGAGTTTAAAAATACATTTCTTTTACTATATAAGGTGAAAGAATCACCATTTTATTATCTTACATTGTAATATATATATATATATATATCAACTCTATTTATATAAGATTCAACATTTCTTGAAGTGTAATCAAAATAATCAATACTAGATCTTTTCCTAAAATGAAGGTTTGTATGTATTCTTAAATATGTCACAATCTACATTTATTTTTTAATATTATTTACTACAAAGATCTTTGATTAAAAAAAATATATATATATATATATATATATATAATTTTAGTAAAAAAAATAGAAATTGATCTTAAAAATGTAATATCTATTAATCTTAGAGTTCTTTTTATTTTATAGAAAAAAATTGATAGTAAGAAGAAATCATCAATAAATTTTATTTTTAAAGTCTCTTATTATTTTTAAAACCTTGTATATATATTTTTTAAATCTTTGAATTAAGAAAATATTTTAAAAAAGATTAAATTATCTAATAAATATATAGAATCCATCTATATATATATTTAGATATTTCTTTAAATTATATTTTATATTATTAATACTTAATAATAAAATAATTATTAGAAATTAAAATTATATAAATTAATAAATTAGTATTTGTTATAAGATACACTTAGATCAACTAAGTAGAGGTCTTAGTTTGAATATATTTGTTGGAAATCTTCTAAAAAATCCTTATTTTCTTTTCTTATTTATAATTTTCTTTTTATATTATAAGTGTTTCTTCTAAGATTTTTTTATAAGATAATTAGATTTAAAGATAGTTATATAATATAGTAAAGAAATTATTTTTGCATAAATTTATCTTTATTGTGTCAAAAATATCTTTTGATTTTTAATTTATTTCAATATTTTATTTTTTACATCTCTATTATTTTGTTTAAGTAAATGGTATTGAAAGAATAAGATTAAAATTTATTTTTTTAAACTTTTACGAAAAATTTCTAAAATATATTTGGATATAGATTTATCTTTAGATTTTTAACAACTAAAGATTTAAGTATTATGTCTCACACCTTTCTATATATAGTTACAAGGTATTATCAAGGACATCAATCTCAAAGAACATAATCCTCAATACACTCTTGTCTTACTCAAAAAGACTAGGAAATCACTCAAAGATGGTAATATATTGAATTAGAATGACTATTGCCAAAGACAAGAAGACTAGAAAGTCTTGAAACAAGACTAAAGATTAGAAAGGCATTGATAAGAGTGAGGAAGGCTTCATTCTTGTCTCTATATATACTTCCTAACTTAAAGCTACATAGTGATATACTATAGGACCTCCAACACATGTTGACTTTTTAGACACATGTCTTAACCTTTAAAATAAGTTATCTATATTTGAACCATATAGTTAGTTTTTTCTACAAGCTATTAATACATGTGATGCGTGGTTAATGTGTTGATCAAATGTTTAGCCTACTAATTAATTACAAATACATATAAAGTCAAAGCTACATCTATGAAGCTTCTCTAGAAGATATTATGAAATTAATCTATTTATACCTACTTCAACTTAATCATATAAGTAATTATTGAAATAAATACGTATGTCCGTGATATTACTCTCCCTTATGGAGACAAATTTAATAAGGAGTGGTCATCATCTTTTATGGATCTTGCTTTTCTTTATCTTAGTATTGGTGGATGTTGTCAATGAAAAGCCTCAATCCTCTTTGTTACATTTGCAAGATTTTTTGTTGGCTTTCATATGCATTCACTAATATCATATCCATACTAATGAACAAGATATTCTAATCTATTTTGGAACTATCTTGAATTTAGGACTTCTATTATTTTGAATTTTTAATTATTATCCACTTTTTAAAGATAGAGGTGGTATTTGTCTTTTTTTTAAAATTTTTATTGTCTCAAAAGAGTTAAGAAGAGATATATGCAATATAGGATGGATCTTCATAGACTTTAGTATATGTAATTAATAAGCAACAAAATTAACTTGCTCAGAAATAAAAAATGGTCTAAGTCTACAACAATCTAACTTGTTACAAGAACAAGTAGTCTTGATATTACAATGAAATAACCATATCTTGTCACTTATATTGAATTGTGGTTGTTTCTTATAATAAACATCTCCATTGATCTTTTGTCATTTTTAAGCTTCTTTTAGTTATACCTTCATTGTTATATCTACTTCTAAAAAATGATTTGCTTAATCTTTTGTCATAAGATTATTAATTTTTAAAAAGTAAAAAAATATCAAGTCATGGATGATAACCATAATTGGCAAAGAAAGATATTTGTTGAATAGAAGAATATATCAAATTATTATTTATAAACTTTGCCAATGGTAAAAGAGTTGTTCAATCATCTTGATAATAGTTCATGTTATATCTCAAATACTACTCTAAAACTTCATTTATATGTTTTGTTTGTCCATTAATTTGAAAATAAAAAACCAAATTTTTTTTATATCTACCTTTAAAATCTTAAAAAGAATTCTCCAAAATCTTGATACAAATTAAGTTTTTTTATTTAATATAATATCCTTAAAAAATTTCATGATAGTGATAGATGTTAAGAAAAAACTTAGTTGTTTCTTTACTTATGATAGCTTTTGTACATGGTACAAAATGTGCCATCTTGGTAAAACAATCTACTATCATGAATATAGAATCATACAAATTTGAGATTGAAAGATCTGTAATAAAATCTATAGAAATAAAAGACCATGATTGTTTCAGAATAGGTAATGGCTATAAAAGTCTATAAAATCAATGATAAGGAGTTTTTGATCTTAAATAAATATCACATGATTATAAAAAGTCTTTAATTACCATCTACAATTGAAGCCACAAAAAATCTTTAGATATTAGCTCTAAAGTCTTGTTGTATCCAAAATGTCCAATTATTACAAAGTCATAATGAGCTTAAAGAACATGTAATTGAGCTTTGCCTTTTGGAATATATAATTTTTCTTCAAAATAAAATAGATTATTTTTAAATTTAAACTTAGAAGTATCATAAGATTTGAAAGAATTATCCTTAATATTATAAAAAAGAAGATCAAAGGACATACTTGATTGAAATTATTTAAGAAATATTGAATCAATAGTCAATATTGATTTTATTGCTCAAAGGTGAAAATTTTCTAGCTTTAAGAGAATTATTATTTATTGTTGAAAAGATGCATTTATTTCTTTTGATGCAAGATAAAAACATCTAAAAAATACATCTGACAAACCTTGTTATTTTTTGAATCAATAAGTAATCTTGAAATCAAATCTTGATAAAGACATACTCCAATAGATTTGGCAACAATTCAAAACTTGTACCAATATTCAGAAGTTGAGGTTTTTGTAATCTATAAATATAATGATTGAATTTGAAGTGATTTCTAAATAATGATTCTATTTTTGAAATGAATCTATGATTATAAGAAGCTCTTTGTTGTGGATCTTGTAGTTAATCTTGGCTATTGAAAATTTCTTAGAATAAAAAGCTATTGGGATGGACTTGTCATCTCCTCTCATTTGTGACAAAACTACATTTATAGCAAAATCTGATGCATTTTTTTCCATAAATAATACTTTAAAAAATTTGATATGATACAATATTGGTACAAAAATAAATATTTTTTTAAGGCTTTAAAAGATGCTTCAACTTCTTTGCTCTACTCAAGTTTGTCTTCATATGTTAGATGTATAAGTAGAAAATAACTTAAAAAAAATTCTTGATGAAGATTTAATAATAATTGACAAATATCAAAAAATATTGTATATTTTTTATTGATTTCGAAATCTTTCAATCTATGATAGTCTCAACTTTCTTTAAATCCAACATAAGTCTATAATTTAAAATAATATATGTTAGGAAGTAAACTTGAATAGTATGAAATATATACTTTTCTATCTATCTTGGCAAGTAATCTTGCATCTTTTAGTTTTTGTAACACATGACAAATATAAACTTCATATTTTTTTTATATTTTTTAAGTAGGTTAAAAATATTATTTAAATAATAGATAAAATAATTATCAAGAAATTCATGAACAATATCATTTATTAGATATTAAAAAATAATCAATGTATTCATGAGTTCAAAAGGCATAACATTATATTTGAAATGTCCATATCTAATTTGAAATATAATTTCTCATTCATCTCTTTTTTTTAATTTTTACTAGATTGTATGCTCTTTGTAAATCTATTTTTATATAAATCTTTTCTTGATTGAATTGATTAAGAAATCTTAAAATTAAAAGTACAAGATATCTATTCTAGATGGTAATTTTGTTGTCTTTGATAGTCTACATATATCAACAAAGATCCATCTTTTTTTCTTCACAAATAAAATAGGAGCAACGGCTAGAGATTTAAAATGGCATATGAAGTTCTTAGCCAAATTCTTATTAATATAATCTTTGAGTGCAACCAACTTATTCTATGATAGGCTATAAATTGGAGTGAATGGTAGTTGAGCTCCTTCTTGAACATTAATAGAACAATCATAGAGATATTATTTTAAAAGAATATCTACATTCTTTTTCTAAAAAATGACTTAATAATCTTTGTATTGGTTCAAAATGCTACTTGAAATCTTCTTTCTATTAACAATAAGTGTGGCGTATACATCAAAAGTTGACCCTTCTTTTCCAACATGCATGAAAGTTCTTATACCTACAAATAATAGCTTAGAGATATTGATTTAATGGATTTTTACTTATCCAAGAAAATCTTAGGTTAAACTATAAGAAAAATCAAAGTTACAAGAAATCTAGTCTATTTGAGGATTATAATTTTTTAGCCACAATAATCATAAAATAATTGGATTAGAAGGAAATCTAATAAAATTAAATATTACTAAATTATTATAATCACTAATTATTACAACTAAAGGAATAATTTTATGTATAACATCTCTAGAAGATAATAAATAACCATCTATTACTTCTACATGTATAAATTTGATTTTCTTAACTAAAGATATTTCTTGTTTTTTGACAAAATCTTTATTTATAAAGTAGTTTGAAGCTCTTGTATCTAAAAAAGCTAAGATTTTGTGATTTTTTAGTCCTAAAAAAACTCCTACTATAAAACAAGGTGAAGGATTTAAGGAGAGAATAAGACCTTTACTAGGTATTATGCTAGATTTCAATTGCACGATCCTTATTGTACTTGAAGGAATTGATTTTTTGACACCTTATTATCTTTGGCAACCATACTTTTCATTTTGTGATTATGTTATTCTTTTAGATAATGTTGAGCAATATATTTAGGTTCTCTATAATATAGGCACAAAACTTCTTCATGACAATAAATCTTTTTTTACTCAATAAAAAATTTAAAATATACCATATCAATTTGCAAAGGCTCTAGTCTAGACAAGTAAGCTTCTAAAAACTTAGAAAGTATCACTATAGCTTAGTTTATACTTCTTCAACCAAATCTTTATTCTTGGCATCTTTCAAAGAATTAATTGGTGCATGCAATGGCTTAAGTAATAAATTGCTCTAATGAATCTTTTCTTTATTTTATTAATAATAAATCTTTGGTATTATCTTTCAATCCATATCAAAATTGATTGACAAGGGTTTTGTCATTTCAACCCACATTGCAATGAAGATTTTAGAATTCAACAGCATATGTGGTAGTTGAATGTGATCTTTGTTTTAGCGATATGAACTTGATCTTTGCTATCATGTTTTGATTATTTTCTCCAAATATAGCCATAAATACTTTCAAGAATGAATTCAAATCATAGAGTAGTTGTGAATCTTTTTTCATCAAAGCAGTAAAATAAGAAAGAACACTTTAAGAGAAAGTGCTTCAATAAATCTAACTTAAGTAAATCCATTGAAGTATTGAGAAGAATGAAACTTTAGATAAAACTTTACTTGTTGTAAAAATCTTCAAAATTTTGATCTTATTCTATCAAACTTCTCTGGCATATGTATTCTTCCTTCTTTTATATTTATAAGAGTAAGTCACCTTAGATTCAATTATAAACTTGATTTGCTTGCTTTTCTTAATTACATAAGTTTTTGGCACAAATTTTAAACTTCATTCTTGATTTCTTCTATGGACATAGGATTAGTGCTTCTATGATTCACATTAAAAATATGTAAGATTTCTATTCTTAGAATATTAATAAGCTTCTAAAAATCTATAATAGTTAAAAATCTATTTTCACTTTTGTTGAAAGTAGCATCTATAATATTTCTTATTATAGAGAATTCAAATAAATTCAAAAAGTTAAATTAAAAGAAGATAATCTATAACCTCTAATATTAAATGTAAATTTCTCTAAAGAGAAGTAATCAAATTTTTGTAAGAAAAAAATCAGTGTTAAAAAACTAAATTATTTGTTTAAAGGTGGATAGTCTAAAATCTTCAAAATACAATAATAGAAGTGGGATAATCCACTTGGTTCTAAAATAAGATAAGAATAATAAGTTAATAGTCTTGTAAAAATATCAAAGAAATGAATCTTAAAGAATAAAATCTTCAATATATTTTTATGTCATCCAAAAAGATTAGAAAATTACTCAAAGATAATAATATATTGAATTAAAATAGCTATTGTCAAAGATGAGAAGACTAAAAAGTCTTAAAACAAGACTAAGAATCAAGTTCATGAATCTCAAAGAAAAAAAATCTTGAATACATTCTTATGCCAGTGAAAGGAAACTAAAAAATCACTGTAAGATGATATAATATTGAACTAAAATGGCTATTGCCAAAAAAAAAGACTAGAAAGCCTTGAAATAAGACTAAAGATTAGAAAAGCATTGATAAGAGTGAAGAAGGCTTCACTCTTTTCTCCGTATATACTCTTAACTAGGAGCTACATGGCACTGTTCTACAAGACCTCTAAAATATGTTGACTTTGCAAGTCACATATCTTAACTTGCAAGGTAAGTTTTCTATATGTACACCACATAATTAGCTTTTTTTGTAAGCTACCAATAGGTGGTTAACTTGTTGACCAAGTTTCTAACCTACTAATCAACTATAAATACATATAAAGTCAAAGTAGCATCTATAAAGCTTCTAAGAAGCTTTTCTAAAAGTTATTATGAAATTAAGTTACTTTTATTTATTTCTACCTAATCATATAGGTATTTATTATAGTATTTATATATATCTATGACATTACTTCTCTTTCTAGGAATGTGTTCTATAAAAAGTGATCTTTATATGTTGAGGAAATCCAAAATGTAGTGAATTGTATTTGCTACATACTTTGATCTTTGTTTTCTTCAAAAATAGTTGATAGGTCCTCTCAACCATTGATAGTATTTTATATTAGGACAAAAAAACCACCATATTATTTGAACATTATTGAGGCCTTTGTAACTTCTTTCAAATAAAATATGTGAAATATCATTAAGAATTATTCTTATCTCTAATAAATTCATTAAATATTGGGAGTCTCTTCCAAAGTCAAGATATCAAAAACATTGTATCTCATCATCTATTTGATTAAAGACATGTTATTTTTAAGGATGTTCATGTCAATTTTGTCATCTTAAAGGTTTTGACAATCGCAATATTTTTTTTGATAAGTTCACAAATGAAAGCTCTTAAGTTGAATCTACTAGTTGTTTATTCTCCATCTCCTTAGCATCATAAATACAGAGAAGCTACAAAGAAGGATAAAAGGTAGAATGTTATATTTTTTTGAGCTTGTTTCTTTTATAAAAAAGATTTGCTATTTTCTTTTGATTTTGATAGATGTCATTATGAAAAGCTTGAACTTTCTTTGCTACATTTGTAAGATTTTTTTGTTGGCTCCTATGTGTGTTCATTAATATCATATCCACACCAAAGAACAAGATATCTCAACCTATTTTGGTGCCACATTGAATCTAAGACTTCTTCCACCTCAAATTCTTGATTATTATCTAATTCTATAGGAAGAAGTGGCATTTTTATTCTTTTCAAGATATTTATTGTCTTATGTATCTTAAAAAGAGATACATAAAATATAGGGTGGATCTTCATAAAATCTAGTAGATATAATGAATAAGTAATGGGATTGACTTATTTTTTAAGAGAAAAAGATCTAAGTCTATGATAGTCCAATTTATTATAAGGACAAGTAGTCTTGATATTGCGACAAAGTAATCATACCTTGTTATCTACGTTGAATTGTTGTTGTTTGTGGCAATAGGTATGTGTATTAATTTTTTATTATTCTTGAGCTCTCTTTAATTATGCCTTCATTGTTGTATGTAGCTTTAACAAATAATTTGCCAAATCTTTTATTTCAAGATTATTAAGTCCATAAGGTCAATGGCAAGGAGTTTTGGATCTTGAATAAATATCACATGATTTTACCAAGTCTTTGACTACCTTCCATATTTGAGGCCATCAAAAATCTCTCGATATTAGCTCCTAAATTTTATTGTATCCTAAATATTCAGTTGGTAGAAAATCATGATAAGTTTAAAGAACATGTAATCATGTCCCACATTTTGGAATATATAATTTTTCCTCAAAATAGAGTAAATTATTCTTGAATTCAAACTTGGAAGTATCATGAGACTTAAAAGAATTATTCTTGATATCATGGACAAGATCAGAACACATACTTAATTGAATTTTCTTGACAAATGTTGGATCAATAATCAATGTTGATTTTATTGCTCAAAGATGAAAATATTGACTTTAAAAGAATTGTTCTTTGTTGATCAAAAGATACATCTCTTTCTTTTAGTACAAGATAAGAATGCCTAGAAAAGGCATCCGACAAACCTTGTTGTTTTTTTGAATTCATAAATGATCTTAAAATCAAATCTTAATAAAGACACACTCCAATAAGCTTGGCGACAATTTAAAATACATGCCAATATGAAATATTTGAGGTTTTTGTGATTTATATACATAATGATTGGACTCAAGGTACTTTTTAAATAATGAAACCATTCTTGAAATGAATCCACAATTGCAAAGAACTCTTTGTCATGGATCTCATAATTAATCTCAACTGCTAAAAAATTTCTAGAATAAAAATCTACAAGATGGAGTTTGTCATCTACTCCCATTTGTGATAATAATGCACTTAATGCAAAGTCTAATGCATTTATTTCTATAAAAAATACCTTAGAAAAGTCAACATGATATAAGATTGGTGTAATAGTAAATTCTTTTTTTAAAGCATCAAACAATACTTGAGCTTCTTTACTCTAGTCAAGTTTGTCTTTACAAGGCAAACGTGTAAGTGGAGCTGCAACTTGAAAAAAATTCTTGATGAAGATTTTATAGTAATTGGTAAAGCCTAAAAAGCATTGCACAAATCTTACTATTCTTTGAATCTTCTAATCTATGATAGTCTAAATCTTCTTTAGATCCAACATTAGCCCTTTATTGGAAATGATGTATCTTAGGAAGTTAACTTAAATAGTATAGAATATACACTTTTCTAACTTTACATATAATCTTGTATCTCTAAATTTTTATAACATACAAAAAATATGAACTTCATACTTATCTTAGTTCTTAGAGTAAATTAAGATGTCATACAAATAATAGATGACAAAATCATTAAGAGACTCACAAAAGACATCATTCATTTGATGTTGAAAAGCAGCTATTGTATTCATGAGTCCAAAAGGCATGACATTACATTCAAAATGTCTTTACTTGGTTTGGAATGAAGTTTTTCATTCATCTCATTCTTTAATGCATAGTAGATTATATGCTCTTCATAGATCTATTTTTGTATAGATCTTTGCTTAATTTAATTGATTAAGAAGCCCTAAAATTAAAGATAGAGGATATTTATTCTTGATGGTGATCTTGTTGAGTCCTCGATAGTCTACACACATCTGCATAGATCTGTCTTTTTTCTTTACAAATAAAATAGGAGCCTTGGCTAGAGATTTAAAATGATGTATGGAATTCTTAGCCAAGTTTTCATCAATGTATTCCTTGAATGCAACCAATTCGTTTTGTGATAGGCTATATATTGGTCCAAATGGTAGTTGAGTTTTTTTGTGAAAATCAATGAAATAATCATAAGAAAAATACTTTGGAAGAATATTTGTGCTCTTTTTTTCAAAAAAGGCATAGAAATCTTGATACTAGTTAGAAATATTATTTGATGTCTTTTCACCATCAAAAATGGATGTGGCATATAAAGCAAAAGATAATGTTTCTTTTGCGGTATGCATAAAAGCTACTACTAGTACTAGTACTTGCATCTACTAATAAGAGTTTGGATGTAGTAGACTTATGTATTTTTACTTATCTAATGGAATTTTAAATTAAACTATTAGATAAATTATGGTTATGAGAAATCTAATCTATCTAAAGATTATACTTTTTTAGCCAAGATAATTCTAAAATTTTTGGATTGGATGGAGAGTTTATTATGTTAAATATTACTATACTAGTATGATCTTTAATTGCTTCATCTAAAGAAATAGTGTCATGCATAACATCTCTAAAAGTTAGCAAACAACCATCTATGACTTCTATATGTACAAGTTTAGTTTTTTTGATTAATGATATATCTTATTTTTTGATAAAATCTTTATCTATAAAACAAGCTGAGGCTCCTGAATCTAACAAAGCCAAGACTTTATGATTTTTTGGTCTTAAATAAAATTCTATTATAAAATAAGATGATAGATTTGAGAAAAGAATAATACTTCTATTAAGAAGTACACAAGATTTTAGCCGCATGATTCATATTGTAGCTAGAAAAACTTATTTTCTAAAAAATTATCTTTTTTAGCAACCATACTTCTTATTTTATAGTTGCATTGTTTTTTTGGATAATATTGAGCAGTGTATTTAACTTCTTTATAATATAAGTATAAGCTGTCTAGATGTCGTCAAGTCCTTTCCTACTTTGTAATGGATTTAAAATGTATTATATTAATTTGCATTGGTTTTGGCCTCAATAAATAAATTTTTGAAAACTTGGGAGCTACCATCATTATTTGATTTCTTTCTCTAAAGCCAAATCTTTATTCTTGATATCTTTCAAATAATTATTTATCACATGCAATGGCTTAAGCAATAAATTGTTTCAAAGATTTCACCTTTGATATTGTCACTAACAAATCTTTGACATTATTCTTCAATCTATATCAAAATTGATTGATAAGGACTTTGTCATTCCAGTCCATGTCGCAAGCAAGGTTTTGGAATTCAGCAACATATATAGTAGGTGACCATGATCTTTTTCGTAAAGATAAGAGCTTAGTCTTTGCTACTCTTTCTTGATCACTTTCTCCAATTGTCGCCATAAACACTTCTAAGAATGAATTGAAATTATAAAAGAATTACAAATCTTTTTTTATTAAAGGTATAAACCAAAAGAGAATACTTTTTGATAGAAATGCGCTTATAAATTTGACTCGAGTAAATCCATTTGAGTATTAGAAATAATGCAATCTTAGATAGAGCTTAACTTGTTGTAAAAATATTTGAAATTTTGATCTTGTTCTATCAAACTTTTCAAGCATACTAATCCTTGTCGTCATTATACTTGTAGAAGCAAAACTCTGTGGATTTGGTTGTAATGTCAATCTACTTGATTTCTTTAATTACACAACTTCTTGCCAAAAACTTTAAACTTTTTTTTTTATAGGTGTAGGCATAGTACCTCCATGATTCACATTAGAAATATATGAGATTTTTACTCTTAGAAACTTGATAAGCTCATAAAAATTTGCAATAGTTGCAAATCTATTCTCACTTTTGCTAAGAGTAGCATCTATATGCTTTCTTTCTATAGATAACTCAAATAAATTCAAAAATTGATTTAGAAGAAGATAATCTATAATCTGTAATATTAGATGAAAATTTTCATAAAGAAGGGTAATTTATTTCCTTTAAAGAAAAGATAAGTTTTAAAAAATAAGATTTTTTGTTTAAAGGTGGATAGTCCATAGCCTTCAAAATACATCAAAAAAAGTAAAGTAATCCACTCACTTCTAAAAAAAGATAGAAATAGTAAGTTAGTATTCTTATCAAACTGTAAAGGATATGAATTTCAAAAAAAAAAAAAAAAAAAAATCCTAAATACACTCTTGTGTTACTGAAAGGATACTAGAAAGTCATGCAAAGCTGATATAATATTGAACTAGACTAGCTATTGTCAAAAATAAGAAGTCTAGAAAGCCTTGAAAGAAGACTAAGGACTAGAAAAGGATTGACAAGAA
Organism: Physcomitrium patens; assembly: GCF_059467195.1. Classification (NCBI taxonomy): domain Eukaryota; kingdom Viridiplantae; phylum Streptophyta; class Bryopsida; order Funariales; family Funariaceae; genus Physcomitrium; species Physcomitrium patens. Next base: position 546,007 of record NC_143413.1, on the reverse strand, counting down.
TGAAGAAGGCTTTATTCTTGCCTCCATATATACTCTTAATTAGGAGCTATATGGCAATATCCTATAGGACCTCTAAAACGTGTTGACTTTGCAAGACACATATCTTAACTTACAAGACAAGTTTTCTATATGTACACCACATTGTTAACTTATTTTGCAAGCTATCAACACAAGGTTAAATTGTTGATCAAGTTTCTAACCTATCAATCAACTACAAACATATATAAAGTCAAAGAAATGTCTATGAAGCTTTTAGAAAGCTTCTCTAAAAGATATTATGAAATTAAGCTACTTTTATCTACTTTTATCTACTCAAAGCAACATCTATGAAGCTTTTAGAAAGCTTTTTTAGAAGATATTATAAAATTAATCTACTTTTATCTACTTCATATAAATTTGATAAATTGTATGGTTAGATGTTTTGCAAAGACTCATAATTGCAGGTATTTAATTTTTTTTCTTAAATACTTAATTTTATGCTTTTATTTTATTATTTTATGGTTTTTAGATAATTATATTGTTATTAAACTGAATCAAAAGTTTTATCTATGTGATTAAACTTAAAAAAATCAAGTAGCCTTGTTGTAGTAATTTTTTTATTAATAAGTATTTAAAATTTCTTTTAAATAATTTTATTGCTTTATATTAAAAACTTAGTAAAAATTCCAATTATATATATATTTTTATATCATGTAATTGTAGGGTGTATTCTATAATAAGTCTACTTAGGATATTATTCTCTTAAAGTTTGACCTATACTTAGTTGTTTTTAAAACCAATTTTTTTGTCATTTAAAAATCTTATTTCACTAGGTATTAGTATAAATTTGTCTTTCAAAACTTTACATGTATAGAAAAAATCTTCTTAATATTTTAATATTTTAATAATAATTTTTTAGGATTCTAAAATCAAGATTTTTTAGTTTTAGCTAAAATTTAGTACTTCACATATGCCATTCCTTGCTAGTAAGAAAAAGATATACTTAATATTCTAGCATACAATATACATTTTTAATGCATTATTGAATATTATTATTTTTTAAATAATTTTAAAAAACACAATCTAAATTATAATTCTAATTTATATTTTTAAAGAAGTTATTATAGAGAAATTAAATTATGAAATATATTTTTAAAATTGATTTAGTATAAATTTAATTATTTCAGTATTTTTTATTTTATGATTTGAAAACTAATATAATTTTTTTTTAAAAAAATTATCTGATATTTTGAGATTTTGTTTAATTAGTAGAACAAAAATTGTCAAAATGTTTTTAAAAATAAATAGTTATGCTTTTTTAGAGTTTTTTTAGATTCCCGTTTTTTTTTAACATATAATTTTTTTTTTCTCTATTTTCTTCGATTGCAAATTGTATAATGTAGCCCCTTCCAAATTCTTTGTAAAAAAATGACTTCAAGTTGTCATAGATAAACGATTGCTATATTTTTTATTTTATGGGCTAATATAATGCCTTTTCTAATCAATGCATATAAGTTAATCTTTTCTTAAAAATAATTTAGCTAGTTTAACTAACTAAATTTATATTAATCTATGTATTTGACTTTAAAATCTATTTTTTTACTTCTTTCATTAGCTTTTATTTTTTGAAGCAATATAAGATTTATTTTTTCCTTTTTTTATTGTAATTTATTTCTAACCTATAATTGATTGATGCCTTTGAATCAATAGGACTAGTTATAAAACTTTAATAGCTAATAATATCTAATTTTAGTATATCAATTAATTTTAAATAAAATTAATTAATATTTTTAGAAATTTCAAAGATTGATTCTGTTTAAGCTTTCAGAAAATATTTAGTAAAGCATAGGTCAAAATATATAACTAATGCTTGAAAAAAGCTTATAGATGTAGATTATCATTTTAAAGAGTAATATAAAATTATAATATGTTTTCTAATGCCAACCATGTTGTAGAATATTCTAATTTAATTTGACTTTCGTAACCATTGTATTACAACATTATCACTAGATTTTGTTAAAAATTTCAAATGCAATTTTAAAATTATTAAATGATTAAAATATTGGTATTTTAATAAAGCTGAATTTAAATAATGTAGCTCTAATTTTCTTTGTAATTTAATGTTAAATATTTATAAATTTTAATATTTAAAATTTTAATAATAATACTAAAAAAATATATGCATCTAATTTTTATTTTTTTATTATGCAATATACGTTGATTTATTTTAAAATTAATATTCCCAATATTATTAATATTATTTATTTTTAATTTATTTTTAATATATAATATAATCCTATTATGAAGAAAAAGATAATAATAAAAAAAGTTGTTGCTAACTACTTTTGATATTTTATCCTATATAATGTACTCTTATTTTGCTATAAATAAAAAGCATATAAAAATTTGGTACTAAATGAATTACTAGCTTTCAATTGTCAAACATACACCTTGTAATAGATATCAATACACCTATTTTCAAATTTATTTATAATATCTAAATTTCTTATGATACTTATTGTCTTCATTGTATAAATTTATTTTAGCTAATTTTAGTTAAATGTAACCAATGTATGGATTAGGACTCTACAAAATTAAATTTTCTATCAATAACTTAAGATTTTTAGAAAGTTTAGATTACTAATAATTTTTTTGGAAATGTCAACTTTAAACCAAATTATAAAAAAAAATTATTAAGATTATAAAATTAGAAATTAAATTTAAACATATTTATATCTATCTATATATATATATATATATATAATAAAATATTAAAAAATAATTTAATATTAAAATTTATATATTCATATAAATGTTTAGCTATGCATGTGTTTAATGTTAAGTTTGAACATTTTATAAAATAGTGAAATTATTATATGTTATTTTAAATAAATTATAATAAATTTAAAGATAATAGGTTAAACTATAAGATTAAAAAAATAAATCTTACAATTTTTTAGGTAATAAGGATTGGTTTTAAAAAATTGCACACAATTATTATAACATATAAAGACATAAAATACTAAAGTATTTCTTGAGGAATAAAATACATTGCCTCTTAAATATTTTATTCTACTTATTAAAATTAATTTTTCTATTCTATTGAAGAAGTTAAAACTAATCTATATATATATATATATATATATATATATATATATGTTTTATTTCTAGTAAAAAACTCAAATTAGATTGATGCTTAATAAAGCATTATATTATTTTATTAAAAACACTCAAATTTTTCAAATATTAAAAATAAAAATATTTATAATTTGAAAAAAAATACATTTTATTTTTTTTGAATAGCTGTTACAAAAAATAAAATATAAAAATAGGAAAATATTTATTAAATTTTAGAAGTTAGATAGTGCATCTATGTGCAATATTTAAAAAAATAGTTTTTAAAGTAATATATAAAATGTTAAATTATCAAATTAAAAATGTTTTAAGAATTATATGAAGTAAATAAAATATTTTTTAAAAATTATATATATATATATATATATATATATATATATATATATATATTCAAATAAAAAATTAATAATGTTACTTTAAAAAACAAAGTTGGTATCTAAGTTTTAAAGAATTTATTGTTTTAAGGAACTCTCACAAATGTCATTGTCATAAAAAAAATTATCTTTTTTTAACACTTTAATATAATTGAAATTAATTTAGTATTTAATCAAATTTAAAATCATAGATAACATATGACATCTTAAATCTTTTATTATTATTTTATGTAATTTTATATTTTCTTAAATTAATATATCATCCATAATATATCATCTTAAAAATACTTAGATAATTTATGATTTACTTTAGTTTATTCACACCTTAATTTTTATTGTATATTTAATTTTAATAAAATTTTTATAAAGATATCATTTATTATTGAATACTATTGTAGATTTTTCTTCATAAAAGTATCTTAATAAATAAGTTGAGAAATTTAAGCTCTTATATACTATACATTTGTAAAAATTTAAAAATTATATTTATACATTATTATTCAAATAAAAATCTCAAATGTTAATTCTAAAAGCCAAAATATTTGCAAAGAATAAAAAATATATGTATTTAAATAATTAGTATTCTATTATTGAATAATTTTAAAAAAATAACTTATTATTTTTTTTTTAAATTTGATTATTTTTTTTTATTCAATTATGTTTATAATATTAGCTTAATGTTTTTTTACTATCTAATCTAAGTTATTTATCTAAATTTATAGACAACATATGATGACTTATTTATAAACTTAACATTAATTTCTAAATTTTTATCTAAGTTTTTAAAAAATATATGTTTATCTAATTAGGTAATTTTTTGGTTAATTCTATAATTTCTTAAGATCTATTCTTTTGCCAAAAAGTTGAACTCAATCACCAATCAATTATCTTAGACTTGCAAAAAACTTCTTTAATATTATTATTGATTAAAAGAATAAATATATATACATATATATATATATATATACATATAAATATACTTAATGACCATTTTTAAGAACTTCACTAGATCTAGGAATAAAATAAAGCTTGATAAATTAGTTAGTGGTTATTAACAACTTTTATTGTATTTAATTTCAATCCTTAATTTTTTGCTGCAAGACTCACTAGTATTTGTGCTATTATAATAATTGACAATAGTACTTCTGCTACTACTAACAAATTTTCTTTATTTTTTACATTGACTTGGCCATTTCTTCTTTATATATTACACTCCAAGGTGCACTATAGATAAGTTGTATTTGTCTTGGCTTTGAGTTTTTTTATTTTTGTTTCATCTTATCTTATTTTATGTTTGTTGTGGCCTTGTCCATGTTTCTTGTCTTCATCTTTGTTTTCAAATGGCATTTGTATCCAAATTTGATAACAATTATATCTTGTCTTCATCTTTGTTTTCAAATGGCATTTGTATCCAAATTTGATAACAATTATATCTTGTCTTCATCTTTGTTTTCAAATGGCATTTGTATCCAAATTTGATAACAATTATATCTTGTCTTCATCTTTGTTTTCAAATGGCATTTGTATCCAAATTTGATAACAATTATAGTTGGTTGGTTGACCCCCAAAAGCATTCAAATCCATATGGCGTACATGTTGCTTTGTCTAGCAACATCCATTCAACTTATAACTACCAAATCTGCATTCACACTACACTTCAACTTTTCAACCATTTTTTAACCCACTTGTGTTTACAGTCCCCAAGTGATCTTGTGTTCAAATCGCATCAAATAAGGATTCAAGAAAACACACATCATGGAGAAAAATATACGAGAAGAAGATAAGAGAAATATATTTTCGTGAAATATTCACGGTTTTTCGTCAATATACTCCAAATTATCTTTTAACGTAAGAGAAAGAATTTCTCTGTTAATCGTAGATGGAAGAAGTTCATCAGAAGTAGCTTTCTTTCAAATTGTATGATAGAAAAGATATTAAATTTGATGGTTCTGGTTGAACCAGGCAGGTTCATATAAATGAAGAACTAGTAGTGCATGAATTGCAAACTGATTCGAAGCAATTGATGCTATAGCAAAGCAAGCCTCCCGAGTTCTTTGTCATTCAATGGATAATCCATTGCCTGTTGAGAGGAATGTACCAAACTGCACTATCCACACTTTTGCTTAGAACCTCGATCTGAAACAGTGTCTATTTATAACGCCATTTTGAAAAGAAAAAAAAGAAAAAACGTTGTAAAACAAAGCACATGGAATTTTTCTACAGTAGAAGGAAGCAAAGCATTACGTATTGCTGGTTTCTTCTCAAATGTCACGAGCTCCTCCAAATGCTCAAAATTCTCAACCCAACGCCATTATTTATTAAATACAAACTTCGGTGCCAAACTCTCTAAATCCTTCTAAATCTTCTCTGTCTCCTCCCCAACACTTCTGAGGAGGGATTGACAAGTGATGAGCGGTCTCGCCATTATGGTATGAATTTCACCCTGAAGCCTGTCATCGGATCACTCTTTGATCGACAACAAAAGCATCCGAAGCTGTTGTGTGTGTGTGTGTGTGTTATGTGTCCTTCGAATGTTCTTCAGTTCTGTGGCGTACATTAGTCTTCCGAACTCATTCGAGAGCTTGGAATCCTGTCAATGCATTTTGAGCCATCTCCCGACTCCATCGGCAGGTTAAAGATGTACAGCACGATGTTAATGAATCGACAAACTGTGGCACACGGAGTGACGTGGTGACTAGCAACGCAGTAATGAGCGGCACTCATTGACATACGGAAAGTTGCCGCTCCACGCCACGACATTGTACGAGGGTCTATTCTGCCACGTCCAGAACAGTGTCTACGTCGCAGGAGGAGTCGGGCGAACCATATTTGGAGGTTGGTTTCCCAGAACGCGAGAGCAGATAAGCACCGTCAGAGCTGGAGCATCGACAGGCGTGGACCCCCCGCGTGCTGGACAACATCACTGCATGCACAGTCAGTGCGGGCCTGGACCTCCTCGCCAACATGGTGCAGCCTTCGATCTCCATCTCGGTCCCGGAGAAGGGAAGGGGAAGGGGAAGAAGACGGGGTTGCAGGTAAAGGTCAACCTGGGAGAAAGGGAAATTGTGACTGTCGAGGAGGACAACAGGACGACGACGCTGCCTGCCTGACTCACGCCAACTCCATCTCCCCGAAAAAGCTGATGGTGTGTGTCTACTAATGAATGAATCCATTGTGTCCTCTGCTGCGAGGATCCTGAGCGCACAACTTCGAGGAGACCCGCTGCGAGCAAATCAGCTCCTCTCATGTTTCCAACGCTGCGCCAGGCGAGTGGCCGCATCCCTCCCGCGCTCTGGCTCTCGTCCTTTCCCTTTTCCCCCACCTCTGATACTTCACTCTCACACACACACACACACAAATATATATATATATATATATATATATTGATAGATAGATAGATAGATAGATAGATAGGAAAGTGGACATGAAAATGCATTGATGCGAATTCATGTTGCTATTGGGTGCAGAGGGGGGGGGGGGGGGTACGTGCAACGTCTTGTAGATCTTCCCTTTTTTGCCACGCCCCAATTTGGTTGGTGCTGCTTCCTGCACTGGTTTTGTTTCGATTCCTATGGATTTTTGACAGCCTGCTTCTGTTCTTTACTGCTCCATCGCAACTCTGCCCTGCAGCATTCCGTTGCCCATATCCCCACCTGGATTCATGTTTTGTTTCACATTCGTGCTCACTCTTTGCTCAATTGCATGCTCAACATTTCTAAGGTTCTTTTCCTTGACATCCAGCGCTCTTCAAATTGTTGCCTAATCCTCGCATTCTTTTTCTTTGCACAAAAAAGTTGCGATTTTCCTACCATCAGTTATTTTATGACGTTTTTGTTATACAAAAAAGAAGGCAATAATCAATTTTGCAAGACAATTAAATTCTTTGACAAGGAAAAATAGTAATAATAATTAATTGTGTAATAATCAAAAGTCTTTTGGTTGTAGTTTTCTTTTTGTTATAAAACTTTAAAAAATAAATGCTTTAATATTTTACAAATAGCATAAATTTTAATATATAAGACATAATAATAGAATAAAATAAAAATATAACAAAGAGAAAAGAATATAAATATAAACAATAAAATTAATCCAATTGGACGATGTGTTTTAGAACTACAATCCTTATTAGGCTCAAGCTACAAGCACATCCTAAGTTGTTGAACACACATCTTAAGTTGGTATACACACATCCCAAGTTGCTACACACACCCAAAAAATTAAAGACCTTCAATTGGTTGTTTATTTTGTAGGGATTGACACCTGCCACTATTACAAGGTTTCTATTGTCTTTTCTTCCAATAGTTTCACAAATTGGTCAGCAGGTGGATGAAGGAGTAGTGTCTGTATTTGGATTTCTTTGTTTGATTTTAACTTTGTCTTTCTAGTCCCTCTACGACTCTTAATTTTGGAGCAAGTCTTTCCTCACCAATTATAAATCAACACATACTCAAATCCTCACTAACATCCACAATATTGTTGTCTTTGACCTAAGCCACTTAGATATTTGGTTATTGAGATGTTCTCTCCACATGATTCTCCAGAATATTTAGTCACATTTTCAGCAGCCATAAATCTTTTCAGCAGTGGACAATAAGGAAAGAATGTATAGAACATAAATTGTTTGTCTTCAATGCCGATTCACAAAACAAATCCAATTCAGCTTTTGCTTCATGATATAAATCAAAGTGATAGTAATAAGCATCGAAATCATACTTTCATTGAACCAAGAAGAAACAAACCTAAACAACTCATGCTTGCAATCTAGTTTACAAAAGAAAATTTGTTGAAGCTTGATTGCATGTTTCTAAGTCTGAATTTAGTTGAAATTTAACATCATAAAGTCTCTTCACAGTTGTAATTAGCTACTCAAAAGGTTTAGTACCATCCGTGAGACTACGAAGTATATATATACCATCCAAACAAGGTTTGAAATATGACATGTACTATCAACAAGAATTCAAGTCTAAATATGTATTTGCTATGTATTTTTTACAATCTTCTCAGACTTGCATGCCAACAATGTGCACATGGACAATAAAATGAAGTGTAGGAATAGAGAGTTGAGGTAGAAGAACTTACTTGAATACTATGAATTGTGGCAAGACTAGGGAGACAAAGTTAAAATCAAACCCAAGCAAGGTTGCTGCCCCTTCACCTTGCCCCTAACTAATCAACAGGATCTCCATAGTAATAATAGATATTACACTTCACAAAATAAGAAGCCAATTAGACATCTCTAATTTTGGATGTGTGTATAGCAACTTAGGGTGTGTTTGTAGCCTAATCCTTATTATTATTGCAAAACAAGTGAACAATAAAAAAAAAAAAAAAAAAAAAATTGTTTGAATTACCTTATTGTCTTCAAGAAATATGTCCAATATAATGTTTTGTATAAAACAACATATTGTCTCTACAAAATAATAAATGATAAATTCTATTTAAAATCATGAAAAAGAAAAAAACCGTTATACTAAAAATAGTATTTAAGGCAGCCCAACTATTGTAATTGATTACTGATTACTGGATTGGTTTTATCAATAGCTTAAACCACCTTATAGAATGATATACAATCCATTATAGGCTGTAAGTATTAATTAATCAATTGAATAACAAAAGAATCATTGTCACCAAAAGAAGTCAGGCCAAAATATTTAAGACTTTTCTAATGAAGGTAATATTATGAAATCATGTATGGCAACAAATTCTTAGACAAGACAACTTGACCATTTTAACACCACATGCTAAGCTTAAATTTGAATGTAATTACTATTTATTTTTTATTTTTTTGCACAGACGTCTTTTTTAAAGGGAATGACTTTTTTTTTCAATTTTAAAATCACATAGAATCACATTAAAAATACATATTTTTTATTCTTTAATGTAACTAAGAGTAATGAATTTCAAAAAAAAATTGGCTAATTTGATTACATTGGTAATAATCTTAATCATTAAGGATTATTTTTGTTGAGCGTTTCTGATATTGATTAAACTAGAATACTAGCTTAAGATTTACTTGTGTTAAGTCATTGAAAATATCTTTGTCAAAAAATAGAAATAAGAAATCTTGGTTAATAATACATGCATTGCTACATTTTAGCATGTATGAAAGAATTTGTTTTTAATTAGTGAGATTTAATGTAAGGAAATCTTTGCATGTACAAAAACATAATCCAAGGTTTACTAAATACATAGGTATTATAACAAGTGTGCCCACCATTTATTGAATGTATTTATAAAGATTCAAAGGGGAGGCATGGATGCCTTTTCAGTCACCCTTTAGCAAGAAAAGTAGGATAGTGCCTCCACAACACAACCATGATTTTAAATCTTAATGAAAATAACTTTGTGTATGTTTCTTATGTATGTATGATTTTTTGTATGTTTTTTTAACATAAATTACTTGTTTTACATTAAAAAGAGAATAAACTTTATAAAACACAAAATTATTTAAGCAACATAGGAAAGTTCTTAATTGCTTTGATTTGCAATTGTTGCATATATATATATATATATATATATATACATATTTTGCAAAAATGAGTGTCCACTATGTCTTGTACTAACAACATGAGGTAGCATATGCTAAAGCATCATGTTTTCATGCACAAATGATGATGTTAAGTTATTACTGCATGGGATTGCAAGTTTGGCCATTGTCCAGAGCACAAAAAAACTGAAGAATCAAGAACATCACACATCTCTAAAAACTTTCTCCCTCCACCCACAAGTTGGTAAGACATGTTTGAACCTTGACATGTGAATAGACATGAGCTATTTGAGAAGACATTTGTTAACAAGGCATATTCAAGTTACAAATCTTAAGAAATGCATCAGTGTTATCTTTGAAAATGATATATTCATCACAAATTAAAGAGAACAATCCCAACAAGTATTCTAAAAGCACTTGTAGTAAATGAGACATATTTTGATGTATTCTCTCTTCAATTTTTAGCCATTTGAATAAGTGACATTGCACTCACTTCAGGACATCACTGGAACTAGGTTCCTTACAGTCTAACTAGTGGCAGTTCCTGCCCAGAAGTGGCAGGAATGCTTGTGGCTGTGGCTTCATGTGCAGGATTCTAGCTAACAAGCACAAGATGGTGGCATGATGTGGAAGCAGGATCTTAGGTATTAGCCTGGGAAGGGGAAGGGCCATTCCAAAATGGTTGTTTAGGTCACTAATTCTAGTGGTCTTGTTTGAGCAATAGGAGGGGTGTCCTGTGCATGTGTCTTTTGTAATACATATAGCTCTAAAGACTGGATACAAAGTGACCTTGCTTATTGTGTAGTGGACATACATGGTTTTATTATGTGAACACATAATATACTGTTAGCTCTATTATGTGACATCCTAGTTGCCTTACGATTTGAAGGGCAGTTAGATTACGAAACAGGGATGTTAGGAAGCTCCATGAGGAGCCAAGTGCTCTGAGCCAGCTGACTGAACCTGCTGAAATCTCTGATTGACTGAGAAATAGGTTATCTGAGTCTAGGTAGGGGGTTACCCAAACCATGCAGGATGAGTCACAGCACCTGGCCTGCACACTGTAATGTCCTTGCAACAATTCATCCTAAGTTGATGGAAATGACGCAGTTAGGCTCCAGTTCTACCTCTGTCAGACATACTCTTAGACTACCATTGGCAAGTCCTGCTGAACACCCAGTGACACATCCATGTGTGGCACTCAAAGATGCTAAAGCTGCAATGTGTGACGCCCCAACGTAACTGACCGTAAACCCAACTGTGCTGAAATATAAGAACAGAACATTTACATGACATGCTACGGGTGAGTGTTCCATGACATAAGTAATTCATACACTTCCAGGTGATCTCCACCAGCGATAGAACGTCTTACTGCGAAACAGCTTTAATGATGGCACTAGTACCTCCTTTCAAGGAACATGGCAGTCGCCGTCACAGCTGATGATAAAATGTACAGAATAAGGATCAGGCCACCATTTCGAAAAGCTTAAGCATGGAATTCAGAAGACCTACCAAAATATGAGATTAAAACAATACCACCCTCCATTCTTCACCATTAGCCAATCTCCAGAACGTGCAAATTCACCATCTTGCCACGGTATCTATGAACATGAACAGAGAACCGCAACAGAAGAGGAAAAACACAGACATACACACACACATATACACACAGACATTCTCTTGCATGTTCAGGACCGACTCCAGGACATTAGAATGTAGAAATATCCAAATGCAATTTACTCGCGAAGATCAACAAAGAATCTTATACAAAAAAAATCTTAGGTCCTTCCCTATGACTTTCAGAGTCAGTCATGCACTAGATGAGCCCCAATTGCTCAACGACGATGACAGTCTAAGATTTAGAACCAAGTAATTGCACGCCAATACTTTCAAAAACCCGCTTATATTACACTATTTCATTCAATCCTCACTCACATAGCCGGTCTACTGCACACTGATAGCAAGCTAGAGCCCATTGGCAGACTCCACATGAAGTTATGAAACTAACTCAATTCTATTCACAAATCCGTGTTTGCAACATCCAATTCACGACGCCTTGCACAAGTGCACACGACATTTGCGTAAGCCTATGACAGTCTAATGACAAGATACAATGTACAGTTCGAGTAATTTACAGACTCCTTCAGGCTCCGGCTCGCGACCAGAACTATTGGAAGATGTCATGAATATCGTGCATGTCTTGCCACATCGAAGAAACTGTGTCACCCTCTTCATAGCCGTTATTCGAGTATCCATTGGTTGGCGTGCTCCCCTCCTCTTCGATCGTACTAGAGCCATGAGGAGGCGAGGAACCATTTGTGGGATGAGCCACACCTCTCGAGTCCAGCTGATTATGGTTCGAAAAAGATGGTTTACCACTCACCTGTGGTCGCGTGTTGAGCCCCAGGTGAAGTAGCATCGACGAATCATATCCGCCACTCTTCGCGACAGCTTGCAGATCCACTAGAGCACCTGCTTTACGAGCATCGGAGTCAGCTGTGGTGGTCGGAACAGTGCCACTCGTCACCTTACACTCTTCCCACAGCGATTGCACAGAATGGTTTCCAGCCTGCAGGTGGGGGTTTTGCGGCATCATGTTGCTCCAGAATTCGTGCTTCACTGGTCCGGCGGCACCGTTTGTATTAACACCGTTGTCGCCTTGCAGCTGAGCACCAACATCTGTCCCGCAGTAGTGCCCTGTGGCCGTTGGCAATGACTGCGGGTTCATCACACCACATGCGGGATGCATGGACTGAAATTCATGTTGTGTAGACTTGTTCGACAGTGGCTGGGCATACATTCCTTGGCTCTGATCCACAGGGTAAGCGGGGTAAAGTGTTTGCGGTACGAAACCTGGTAGCTGGGAGAAATTGAAGCCCGACATGTCGTGTGTCAAAAGTTGCTGGAAGCCCATGTTGGCCATCCCAGGTTGCCCTCCCGCGGTGGCCAAGGCAAGTGGGCTAGTAACGGAGCCAGGAGCTGTTCGCATGTAAGGCTCCTGCCTCTGATGTCGGTGCTTCTTCCGGGATCCTCCTCCTACTGGAACATTTCGAAGCGTACCCCCGACTGTCCAGTATCTCTGGCATTGCCTGCAAAAGTGCCTGGGCTGGTTTACACTGTAATTATTGTAATAGCAAAACTTAGTGTTCATCGACTCGCATCGCGGACAAGGCAGGACCTTCTGAGGTTTCTCAAGGGCTTTCTTGCCAGGCGAGTCTGGAGTCAGAGGTATAGTTGTTCCATCCAAGGCTAATTTCCTCGCCTTCTTTTCCAATGATCCTTCAGTCGTGCCGTCCTTTGAAGCCGTTAAAAGCACCATTTTGATGGCTTCTACCTATTCCCCTTCTGATATCCTTTCTCAAACACGAGAATACGAGGTCTGTTAACACCTTCAATCCAGCTCCCATTCCAAGCAAGGCTCTCAAAGAATAAGGTCCCCAATCGTTCTGCAACACATATCCTTCAAATCAGCCTCTCCGTGGGTCATACTCTGAACATCGGTGGCTCACTGCCTCTGCAATTCAAGACGCAGTCATCAGCTGGTCAATACACGCGTGCTAACACCGCATGCAGCTACCCTCGGAATCCACGGTCTCTCAAGCACTGGCTACGTGCTCACCAAATCACCTCAAACTTGATCTCCAGCGCATGCTCAACCACCACATACATAGATTACTCCCGAGAACGGCTGGATTGTGAAAAACTAAGTACGCACCAAGGTATGAGACTTGCTCCTCACAAGCATACCCCACAAGAGAGACGAACCCCTCCCTGAAACTGGCAGCCGCCGACACACTCTTGGTCGTTCGAAGCCTCAAAGGCGCAAGCGTGCAACAACCCACAGGGACACAAACTGCGTAGTTCCACACAGGACTAGGTGGTGAAAAGACGTTCCGAGGACGATGATGGCGATGATGACGAAGCGAGGACGATGATGACGTTAACGACGAGGACGACTAGGACGACGACGATTGCGGTGACAAGGGAGCCTGCTGCAGGCAGCGCAGCGGAATGGGATGGGTTATGGGTGGTTGCATGAGCTGGGTGCTGTGGGAACGTGAAGCACCTGCAGGATGTGAGGGCAGATCGAGGATGATTCGATGGATCTGGGCTAGGCATGGGATGGGGTAATGTGGCTAAGGTGTGTCGCTCCATCACAGAGTGCGCTTGATCGAGCGGGCTGCACAGGGGTGGGTGGTGTCGCGGTGGGGTTGGCTGCGAGGGAATAAAATGGACTAGATGGACGTGGACGGAGGCAGACCGTGTAGACGGCGAGCCATTGGCCCCCCACACTTGGGAAAGCCGCCTTATCCCCCCACCCCAAGGAAACACTACACAAATAATATTAAAAAATACCAACAAATAAACAATCAAACAAAAACAACTAAACAAAAGTACCCACATACAGTCACTAGCTTCATTTCCAACTCCGCCTCCGCGTTGGAATCCTCGCTGCTGTACCCTTGCTGATGCATCCTCGCTGCTGGGTGTAAGATGCTCACTGGTCCAATGGCCCGGACCCATGCATCCTACTCCTCCTCTTCTCACCCTTCAAAGCGCCCGCGGTTGCGACTTTGTTGTGCCTCGCACGTCGCGTTTGAGCTAGGACGTGGCTCAATGTGCACGAATGTGCGATCTACAAAGTTTCTACGGGCAAAATTTCCATTTCTACAGGAATAGATGCTTGCTAGAGCTTGCGTTTTGGATTGCTGAAGTTGATGCAGAAGTTGCCTTACAGTGCGCTGTATGTCGCCAGTTTCTTTAGTTTCAGTTTTCCAAAAATTATATCTATGTACATACATATAGATAAATAAATAAATAAAATTTCATGGGAATATGAAAAAAAAACCAAAAAAAAACAAAAACAAAAACAAAAAATGCCTTGTTTTCTGTTTCTAATTCAACATAATTCCAGAAATAACCTTAACCCAAGAAGGTAATTACTTTAGAACTCAATTTTCAGAACTCAATTTTTTTTTTTTAAGCGTGAATCTCTTACTTAACCTAGAACTGGATAGAAATATGATTACTTTGTATGTGGATTTTCTTATTACACCACAAATGTATCATAATTTGAGTAATAATAATGATATTAACAACAATCCATAGCATTGAAAATGCGATGGATAATTTCAATTTGAATCATGTTTATTTTCTCTCTAATTAATGTTAAAGCATCCACCAGTACATTCACTAGTTAGAAAAAAAAATCATTTTAAATAGCATACATGGATTGATTTTAATGTTTACCATTACAACAGGCCATTGCATTTAAAGTGTCCAGCCAATAAATTAGGGTGTTGCTATTGCCACCACAATCCCCAATCCACCGTATGCCATTTTTATTCAGAATCTTTCAAATCAATAAAATTTTCTTTAATCAATAAATTCCGAACCATTTAATTGAATTTTTTTAATTGGAATGGAAAATATATATAATAAAAAACTAATAAAACTAATACAAAATCTAATGGGTGGCACGTTGTGGTAGCACTAGCAAAAATTGTTGTGGAATTAATAGTGCCCTAAAATTGACACAATCATCGTGTGTGATTGAGACTGAGACAGGAAATGTCATCAAGCATATAAATTTATTTGATTCTTTCAAAATGGTAACAAAGCTACTATCCCAGTCAACCCTATAACAATTGCTGTAATATTTCTTTTCACATGGACTGTGTATGAAATATAAAATTGTAATGTAGTATAAGCAATCACATGCATGAAGCAGCGTAGTGGCCGTGGCTTCGTTCTGGACAAGGAAAGTTTTCCCTGATGAAAAACACATCACATACACATGCACACTGCGCGAGAGAGCATGGATTCGAGACTCTGAAGCACGGTGCATCCTTCATGGGGCCGATCCAAGCTCTTTCTGTGGGTGACGATCTCCGATGCCTTTAGTGACATCGCACCACCGATTCTCATACTACCTTTATCTGCTGCACGAGGAGAGAGATGGTTCACTCTGATGACTCCATCTGGTGACTCCATCGCTCTCAGCTCGTCAGTGACAGAAAAGCACAGGGAGGCGCCACTACCGAGACAACAGCTGGGGCCCAGTGATGAGGGATCCTAGACCCCAGCTGCCAGCTCAAGACACGAGGATTGTAACTGGAGACAGACCCCACCGAGAGAGCTTTCATTCCACTGGGGTAAGTTACGTGCCGTCCCTCCTGCAGCGGTTTCCCGCTTGCGAACAAAGCAAGCAAGGAATCAAACGAGCCGGGGAGGGAGGGAGGGGGAGATGGATGGCTGGATCGAGGAGGAGGCAATGCATCGGAGCTGCCACGTACCTGTACAATCCGTCGTCGGTCACACGCCTGATGCACCAGTTACAGAAGGAGGACAGAACTGGAGGTGAAGTCATTGCTTTCCATGCAATTGCGATCCTACTTTCCACGCGCCTGCTCGGGTCTAGACTTCCCGCTCCCACAAAACTTTTAGTCCCACTACGCAGCCTTAAGGAGCCTCGTGGAAAGTCTGTACTTCCCCCGCTCAGGTCCCTAAGAATAGGCGCCAGACCAGAAAGCGCTCTGGGGTGGAGCAGTGAGGCGGGGTTGCTCAGTATCATCACCACCATGCTCCGGGTAAAGCGCTAGAATCTTATTGCAACCTCCGTTTTCGTCAGCCGCCCTCCATTGGCTGCAATGCTTCTGTTGAACCGGAACATCGTCACCTGGGGAATCTCAGCGGATTCTCGGCCGTCCCAAGGGCGTTGGCTGTTGGCGCTCGGCGCAGGGTGCATTTCCATGGACGGAGGCAAACCACCTCGTGGGCGCAGCATCGGCTCCGTCCGGGGAGGTGGGTTCCGCGTGTTGACCAGGGTAGGAGTCCAGTGCAGTGCAGCCGCCTTCCTTTCAAGTGGACATCGACACCCTCGACACTTGTCTCGCTGCCCTCGTCGTCCTCGAGCTTGGGCTCAATCCGCACACACTTCAATCATCCTGCTCATGCACATGCAAAGGTTCCAGAACCAAACCACACAAAAACACCCAAACTATCAAACAAACAAGTAAACAAGTCCAATCCAGATGCTTGGCCTCCATCACTACAACCATCCTCGCCATCAGTTCTCCACCTCCGCAGGGCTACCGAGAACTAGGGCCGACATTTTGCTCCTGCTGCTGCTCCTCCTCCTCAAGGTCATGCCTCGTGTCCTTCGTTTCCATGGTTGCCGCACATTTCACGTCATGATCGTATTTCTGGATATGTTTTTTGGGGTATGTCGGCGTCTTCTTTATGGATTTTGGAAGTGAAATGAAGCCATACAATCAGTTTGCGATCTGTAATGTGACGTTCAGCCCTCAAGATTTTTCATCATTTGATGTGGATCTTCTCTTTCTATTCATTGCAACTTCAGTTTCGGTTGGACTTGATCATGTTTATATATACGATTGGTTCATACCACACAATGTGTTACATCTCCTTTCAAGGAGTTGTAGTGATGTTTGAAATCTCTCTGCATTTACAACATATTACTTGTAAATTGTGGCATTTTTATTAGAAAGTAAATGAAGAAGTAGAATATGTGGCAACATGAGCCAAAATTCTTAATTATGTTGTATTTCAGAATTATATTAAATTTAAAAATATTACTGATAAAACTAAAGGTTATAGGTGTTAAAGATAATTTTGCAAGAATTTCTTAGAATGAAAATTCATTAAAACCGCATTTTAATTAATCAGATATTAAAAGTTAAAAAAATAATTTTTAATGTATTATTCTTAAAATTTATCAGTTTAATCTATTAATATTTTTTTCTATGGCTATAATCTGCATGTATATGAATATGAACATATATAATATTTAGCAATTTTATACTCAATAGCAACATTATTTGATGCTTATTAATTCAAAGAAAAAATGGCCATTTTTTAAATAACTTCATAATGACCTAATTGATTTAAATTAATTTTAAAATTGAAGCAAACACATAAAGACTCTTATATATATATATATATATATATATATCAAAATTTTAAAAACCAATATCTATTTTATAACCAAATGGTTTTTTTGTCAATGAAGTAATTAATATTTGAGATAATAAATTTTATATCTATTATTTAAACTTAATGGAAATATCTTTATTAAATTGGCATGAAACTATAAATTTATTCTTTTAAAGAAAAAAAATATTTTCGATATTACATATAATTATTACATCTAAATATAAATTAAAATTCAAAATTATAGTTTTTTTAAAAAAAAAAACTAATAAGATGGAGGTATTTTATTCATATATTTGTAATCTTCAAAAATGTTTGAAGTTAAATAACTTGTTACTTTTTATTTTGTCTTTTTATATAATAAAGATTACATTATATATTCTTCAATGGCTCAATTAGAAATAGCCTTGACTATTTTTAGTTACTTAATAATTTTAAATATAAATCTATGGAATAAAAATAAAAATATTAGTATTTTCCCATGAAATCTAATAATGGATTTAATTCCAATTTATAAAAGAGTGATGCTTAATTTTAATTTATTATATAATTGATTAAATTTCTACTAATATGTATTGGTTGACTTTCTAAAAATATTTTTATGTATAAATTTTTGAAATATTTTTCATATTTAACTAATATATATGATTTCATGTATTAGCAAGATATCACTCTTTTCTTAAAAGAACATTATCTACTAGTATTAATGGCCTTTATAGATATATCTATCTTTTTCTATCAATTACAAGTACTATCTACTAAATCTGTTACTTCTATTTACACCACTCTCATTGCCTCTCATTGCTTCTTATTGCAATTATCATTGCCATTTATTAGAATTAGAATTTGCATACTTCTTAGAAAAGCTTTACAAACATAGTACATGAGGACATAATAGATAGCAACTTGGTTATAACTTCTACATTTTTTGCACTTTTGGTTGCTATGTTCATTTACTAATTCAAATCCAAAAGAATTTCTATGTTTAGAACCTTCAAAAGATTGTCTACAAGTTTAGATTAATGCTAAGTCAAAGGTTTTGTCTACAACATTGAAATCCAATGCAACAATTGCTTGTTTCAAATTAACTTGTCAGAGAAGGAAGAAATAATGTCTTCCTTTAATTTTTGTAAAAAGTCCATATAGATTTGTATTTTTTTTAATTGTATTTATTTGAAGGAATTGGAGAAAACAAGAATATGTTTGCATAGCTACTAATGTTGGAAAAATTCTATTATTTCAAACTTTTATATTTCATCATTAATTTACTTAAAGGCAATGATATAAGATATGCTAATTATTTTTGACAATGTATTTGTCCAACAATCTATGTCCTTAAGTAATTAGAATTTATATTATAGCATGAATGTTTATTAGACCATTTAAAAGGTTTAATTATTATAAACTAGTTGGAAATGCATACCAAAAAATAAGTTTGATTAAACTTTATTTAATGCAAAATGAGACACTTATAGTAGTATTTTATTAAAAAATAGATTGATTTTCTACTAATTTTAAGAGATGCATTTTTTAACTTAATATTCTTAAATGTTGGCATGTTTTTATAAGAATTTGTAAGTTTTTGTTTTTTATACATTATAAGAATATTCCATATCAAGACTTTTATTTACACTTTGACTATTATATACTCTTTTTTGATGCAAGTTGTTGAAACATGGCCCAAATGGAGAAAGTCTTTGATCTAAGCCTCTAAAAAAATCTTGTAAATTACCTACATAATTTCAAATTATACTTGCATAGCTAATACCATTAATACTCTAATATTAATCCAAATAGCTTTGTATTTATTTTCAATCTTTTTGTATTATAATGCAATTTTAATTTTCTACTTATAAAGAAATAAATTAGCAAAATAAATTAGTTAGTGAAAAACATTCTATTCATACAATAATAATGTTTAATACATATATAGCATAATAATAATTTGAAGTGAATAACAACATACTACAAACAATGAGCATAATCCAATTATTTTAAATATTACTTATTTAACTTGTAATTATAATTACAATGATTGGAAAAGTATGAAAACTGCTCTTTGACAATCTCGTTAACGATTTCTAGTGTAAAAAAGAGTTGTGTAAGCTTGTCATTTTTATTAGATCTAATATCAATCTTTATTTTATGTTTATTGAAAACATCTATCAAAGCTTTAATTGGTTGTCTATATACAAGAATTTTTGTCTATAATTTGTTCTTTTTGGTTGTAGATGTCTCAAAGTACTTCTAAAATATTAATAGATAATTTCTACAGCAATCATAGGAGCATCGTTGACTTCTAAAAACATATTTATAAATTACTTTGGATTTTTATTTATTCTACTTGTTATATTATAGGCCACAATAAACTTAACAAAATTGTGGGAGTATTATACATTCACAATGTTTAGATTCCAATTATGATTTGTTTTCTAATTTTTCTAAAAGATCACTTGAAAGAGTCAACATATTTTAGTGCTAATTCTATTCCTTAATTATAATTCATCCAATGCAAATTTCTTAGTTGACATATAAATAAAGTCTATCCTATTCAATTTTTTATATAGAAAATTGCTCTTCTTCACATATTTTCCCTTCTAAATCATATACCTTATAACTTTTTAAAAGTCTTTTACTACCTTTTGAGCTTTTTCAGAGGTTACACAAGAAGAAAGACGTTGAGCTTTGAGCAATATCATGTTGCAAAAATATAAGATCTCTAATACCTTAAAAGGCCTTCAAATAAATTAATTTTAATAATTAGAAGCTTAAGATAATGGACTTTCACCAACATTGGTGGTATTGCAAATCTATTCTTATTTATTCTAATTTCTATGAATAAACAAAATAAAAAATAAAAAATATAGACCTATAAGTTATTTTTACAAAAAAAAATTTTAAAAAGCTTATTTCTTTATTAGTAATTATTGTTTCTTTTAAAGTTTATTTGAAACACATAATTGCTACATTGGATTTTGACATTATAAACAAAATCTTTGATTTGGCATTGATCCACAATTGAGAATAAATTTTCAAAAGTTCAACACATAAAGACCTTTTGGATTTGAATTGGTAGACATAGATAGTAATTAGGTTGCTATCCATGATATTTACATATGCCTTATATGTAAAGTTTTTCTAAGAAGTGAGCAAATCTAATGGATGGCAATGAAAGAGTCAATGAGAGTAGCACATGTAAGAATATTAGATTTGTGGATGAGATCTGTTATTTAAAAGAAAACAAATTGTTATGCACTTTTGCATGTTTTGATTAAAATTTAAAAGTATAATACTTTATTCTTTTGAAAAAATAATTTAAAATAAACAACAAAAAAAGATTAAATACATGTAAGAATTTGAAAAGGACATGTAACTAAATATAAATATTATATATATATATATATATATATATATATTTTTTTCAATGTTTAAAAAATTAGAATATAATATTAAAGTTTTACTCTTATATAATTTTTTAAAATATTATTTGAAATATCATTATAAATAAATTTCTTAACCAATAGCATGTCAAAATATCATATTGTAAAATCGTTTATTTTAAAACATAATAAAATATTAAAAAAGCTCATTTGAAATGTATAAATACTTAAAAGCTAAGAAATAGGTGAAAACAAGAAAAAAAGAGAAACACATTGATTATAATTATAAAAATTTATATTTTCATAAATTCTTATTTTAAATTTTAGATTATATATATATATATATATATATATATATGCATGTATATTTGTATGATTTTTGTAATAATATATAAAAGTTTTAATTAATGGTACTTATTTATATATGATTTAAAACACTATTTATGCTTATGCATGTATATATAAATATATATATATATATATATATATATATATTTTAATAATAATAATAACTATTGACATGATGATTTTTATTACTTTGAAGCAAATCAAATAATACTAAATAATACATTATTCATTAAGATTAATGCATTATATAATAAGAATTATATCCAAATACTATTAAAAATAATTCATTATATATAAACATGTTAAATAAGTCATTTTAAAATTAATTATTAAGTATATACATACATACACACATACATACATATATACATACATATTTGTTTTTGTTAAAAAATATATATTATATTGACTTTGTAGTTTTATCTAACTTTGATATAATAATATCTAATCCATAATTATTAGAATGCCTTTATTTATAAATTAAATTTATATATATTAATATTCTTTTCTAAATCTCTAGAATAAGATATCTATTATTTTTATAATTTTAATTATTATTTTAATTTTTTTTTTTGTTACAATCTTATTATTTCAACAATTTTTTTTATACATTTTTTGTGAATCTTTTTAGTACTTATTTAGTTTTCTTAGGTAATAAATTTTTTTTTGGTAGAATGTATTCACAAATAACATGTTTTATCTTTATTGATAAAGATCCAAAATAAATTTTTGTAACCATCAACTTTCCATTGAGTTATCATTACATCAATTTATATTAAGCATAAAATAATAATAGTCACTATTTCAACTTGTATTTTATCTAAGTAAAAGAACACAATGAATTTTAATATAGTAATTATTATTGTTAATATTTCTATTTTTATGTGAAAAAGTTATAATAATTTATATTTTTGGATTTAGGCTACAAGCACACTTCAAATTGCTATTTACTTACCTATTATGTCTATATAGACACCCAAAGCTTTTGATTGGTTGATCCAAATATCATTTTTTTTACCTTGGCACACGTCCTTGACTGCCTTCTTTTCTTCTTTATCGTAGTGTAGGTTCCAATTCCCTCCTCTCTTTCTTCCTTGTCTTAGTATGGGTCTTGATCTCCTCTTTCATCTCTTCTTTGCTCCAATCAAGGTCTTTGTCCCCTTCTTTCTTTCTTCTTTATCCTAGCCCATGTCCCAATCCTTCTTCACTTTCTTCTTTGTCTTGGTATAAGTCCTACATCTCTTCTCTTTCTTCCTTGCCCTAGTACATGTCTTGGTCTACTCCTCTTCTTCTTTGACTTAATGTAGGTCTCAATCTCCTCCTCTTCTTTGTCTTGACGTATGTCTCAACTCCTACTCTTTTTTCTTGTCTTGGTGGTGATATCCTTGTCAGGGCAAGGAAGAAAGACATGAGGTGTAGGACCCATGGAAAGGCAAGGAAGAGATGGAAGAGATTTGATACTTGTGCGAAGATGGAAAAAGAAAAAAAAAAAAAAAAAGAAAGAGAAAGATTTGCATAAGCCAATCAAATGCATGCAGTGTGTGTATAGATATAATAGATGTGCATATGGTAATATAGGATATGGTTGTAGCTCAAGCCATATATTTTTATTATTGTATATATCAAATTTATTGACATGGTTATTTAATTAATCTATTTTTATAAAAATCTTGTGTTTTTAGTAGACTTATTGAAAATTTTAGTTGACAACATTCTTCATGTGAAGTAGGTTAAAAAATTATTCTATGCCAGTACATGGCAGGTTGGCTAATTTTCCCAAGTATAAAACCAACCAAATAAAACTCCCTAATCTCAACCAACTACAAGTTTTGGATTGGCCTCAGACCTTCTTACAACATAAAAACTCCCTATAATTGTGTGCCACCTCTTTAAATATATAGCTTATAAAAGTTGACCATTGTAAGGGTGTGGAGGGCAACCTGGGGGGCCTCTCAATCATGGATGCAACTAGTGGATTATTGGAAATGCAATAAATGGGGCTACTTCATAATAATAATAATAATAATAGGGGGGAGGGGGGGATTCAAAAGCATGTTTGACACCACATGAGGAGAAAAGGGAGGGGTGGGTCAATGATTGTGACTTGGATGACTTGGTTTTGTTAGTCCACACAAACCCAGTCCTCCTATCCCAAAGAGGTTTTCTTTTTTTTTTCTCTTTAATAACAGTTTGTCTATTTGTGGATCATCCTTGGCACACAGGAATCCACCCTAATGGTCACCACCACACAGAAATGATTCCATTCTACAGTTGACATGACAAAGCACCAACCCCTTCCTTCACACACAAACCCACACTCAAAAAGGGACAGTTGTTGGTGGTATTGGTCTATTCTAGAACCCAGATAAACATATAAACAGAATTATAAAACATAACAAACAAGCACACAGAAAAAGGATTACAAGGAGAATGAGGGTTATTCAAACACCAAACCATTGTAGTTTGTGTATATATATATATATATATATATATATATTCATACATGTAATTTTTTTAATAATGTTGGTGTGAGCAGTGAATTTGAATGGATTACGAAACAGGTGAAGGATTCATGTATTCCTTCCTTTGTTCCATCCAGGAGTTCTAGGGATCTGCTGCAACATGGAAGTAGCTCAAGAGAAATTGCTCCACCTAGAGCATCCAAGTTGACAGATATGGCAGTTAGTCTCCTGGCACTTTGCCAACAAGGTTCATAGTATTAAAAAAACAAAAAGCAGCAGTGCTGCCTTTAAAAGACCATGCCATTTCTTTTGTTTTCTTTATTTCTTCTTCTCTGTTAAAAAAAAGCACAGGAAAAGGTGTGTTGAATGCTGCTGAGAGTGTGCCTTCATTCTGGAAAGCATTCTTTCCCAAATTGGCATGAACTGCAAACAGCATCAATACCACATTCAGTCCTTTATAATGAAAATAAAATAGTTGTTTATAACTATTTTACTAATTGGCAGCAGTTGATGTGCAGTGGGCACATTGAAGCATCTATGCTACTGGCAGCAATCAAAGTACATCACTGGGCAGAGAGAGTGATATATACAAATATATATAAATGGTTTTTATATGATGAGCTCTGGCCCTCAATAGGTACCCCATGCTCAGACAGTGACATAGAAAATAAAAACAGAGCCTTCCTGATAGATTCCTTCCATTGATTCCTCTGCAGAACAGTCTTCGTCTCTCACTCCATCTGTTCTGTCTTCACCTCTTCCTGGATATTTTCCAGAGCAGGAAAATGTCAATGCTCCACAGTGGGTGGCAACCTGGTGAGGTGAAGGAGAAGTTGTTTGCAAAGGGGGAATGGGTGGAGTCACGAATTCCCAAGCTCTGTGGGATAATTTATTTCACATGTATTCTGGTGGTTGCATACACCTAGAAGAAGTAATAGGACACATGTTGGATTGGTAGTAGGCAGTGCTGGACAAGGACAATGATACCTGAGGTTTGATTTAATATCTATATATATACACACACATGCACAGAATCTCACAGATATATATATATAAATATATGAATAGTGTGATGTGATTATAATGTGAGTGGGGGGGGAGGGGGGGGGGGCTCTTTTTTGTGTTGAATTGAGGAGGACAAAGGGCAAATTGGGCCCAGAGAGGATGCAGAAAAGGTCAGCCTGACAGAGGTGGTGATTGGAGGAAGAGAGTTGAAATTATTGATGGATGGGTGAGGCCCCTCTCCTCCTCCTCTTGCTCCTAGGCTGCTGCAACTTCTGCTGTTTCGGAACTCTCTCTTCAATGAAATGTGTGGGGGACTTGGCACTGGCACACAACAAGGAAGGAAGGAAGGAAGGAAGGAAATAAGGAAACAAGGAAGTGCACTTACAAGTGTATCACTCCCTCGAGCCCAGTCACAGTCACACACTGTCTCACCCTCCCTCCCTCTCACTCAATATCACTCACTCACTCACTCACTCTCATTCCATCTCACTCAGTGTCGTTCATTCATTCACTCACTCAATGGTGCCAGATGGGTTGCTGAAATGCAAGCCTGGCCTTGTTATGACAGAGCCTCAGTATTGCCCCCATGACAACTCTGTGTGTGTTCCCTCTTTCACATGTATCCACCCACTCATCCCTTCTCTTGCTTTCAACAAACACATGAAATTCCCACTTCTTCACAAATTTGTTGCAGTTCACTTTGTATGCACCAATTTAATCCTTCTCCATAACAAGGTAAGAAACAAGTGTTCAATAAGTGCTACATCTATTAATAGGACTGAAGTTTACATGAAAATGGGAGAGGGCTGGAAGGGGAGAGATTTGGAATTCCAACCATTCTAGACTCCTGAAAAAACTTTTTTCTGAAAGAACAGAAAAAAGGCATAGTTACAGTACCTTTTATACTTGTTTTTATGTTTGTGGGGTCTAAGATGGATGAATATGTGTTATTTTTTGTAGCCCCCATTTCATAACCAATAACAAAGAAGGATAATATCACAACAGAGATCAATTCCTTCGCTTACATATAACAGACAATGGAAACGTCATCTAGATTTGTATATACTGAGAAAGTTTCAAAACTTGTTTTTAAAAAAATGAAGCACATGAATCTAGATGCATATTTGGAATGGGGACTTGTTTCTGTCTATTGATGCTTTTTCTTTATTGTCTGGCTGCTGTCTTCAGAGATGTGTAGAAATCACTTCATGTAGGCTATTGCAAGGGAGTAGAACTTTCCTTTTGTTTCTTTTCTGTTGAGAAAAAGGTACTGTGATAGTTGGGTGTTTGAACTAACATAAAAATGTTATTTTCATGATTGGATGAGATTGTCTTATCCTTCAGACTATGTTTTTTAACAGTCAATTGTGTATGAGCTTGTTGAATTATTGGCTTCGTAGTCATTCAAAGAAAAATTTAATTACTGGTGTAAGTGATATGTTATCTGCTATTTTTATTGATGAAACTTCAATAAAGTAAGAAACATAAAGTAGTATAATAACAATCATTTGAGGGCTTCAATACAATGATGAAAAATGTTATTACGATCATATCTTATACACGTTACCTCAATCTTAAACCGACAAGAATTCATGAGACGAATAACAGAATAAAAGGAAGTGTTCAAGTTCAAAGTCCTCCACATTTCATCATATCTGAAGGTAGACATCCTCTTTTTTGACGCTAGTTTGGGTCGATTACATTTTTTTTTTTTTTTTTTTTTTTTGTATTCATTATATATTATCCAGTTTCAGATGGTGAGTTTTAAGAAAGCAAATTAAAATGAATTTATAATAAATTCGGAAAACGACGTGAACATGAGTCTGAGAGTCAGTATGTAGCTATAAACTTCATATTGGTACTAAACCAAGTTTTAAACGCAGCTTAAACATTTGGTGGAGAGGTACTAACAACTCTTTACTAAAGCATAAATTGAAAGATTTGTGCTGATTCCTACTTTATTATGACCAATTACAGAGCATTGATTGGAATAGGAAAAATTACCATATCCTCAGATCTTATCCCATAATCCAGGGATAGAACATTCGCCGAGTGAACTACGAGGGAAATTAAAATATCTTGGGAACATTATAATCTACACTAGAACTCTTTGTCGTTGCGTCTTGTAGCCCTCCTCACCACAACATAATCTACAAAATTGATTCTCTACGACTGCCAAGGATCCCTCTCCGCGATGACTTCCGAGGCCTCGACAACCTCGGAAGGAACCTCCGATGTTGCACCTTCCTCAGACGGTGTACTCTGCTCGACACTTTCTGCTTTCTCTTCCCCTCCTTGCTTTCCAATCAAAGCCAGACCCATCATCTCATACACACGTGCTCCAAATTCAGCTGGGTTCTCTGGCTGCACATCACAAAGCCGATACTGACTCAGCCGCTGTATGAAAGCACTTAGACTTACCACGTGATCAGACACTAATATCAAAAAACGACAGTTCAAACAGCATAAGCGATAAACAAATCAAAGCCCGATGTGAGAACTTACTGTGAAACCACTGGACAGCAGAGCAGTCTCATGAAGGAGGTTAACCATCGCCTGAGCACGTGGGTTGTTAGGAGTGTCTTTGCACGCAACCTGCAGCAAATTTTGGGAGATCGAATCAACGATTAGAGGTGAATTTCACAAAAACCGCGAAGGCCCGTATGTAAAGATATAACATACAAATACATTAGTCAAAGTTGGGGAAGTAAACTAAAAGAAAGAAAATCCTAACGTACATTTAAGTCCTGAATGATAGGATGGTTGGGGTTAATTTCAAGGATACGGCGTCCCCTCATGAACTCCATTTGTGAATTGTCACCCAAGGTTTGGGCCTTCATAATCCTGAAACACAAATAACCATACAAGAAACATCATAAACTGTTCGACAGCTGCATTCTGAAGTCAAAGCGATTTCTAAAGGCGGAACGGAAGAATATCCACTTGAACCTCATCTAATCGCACATCACCCCTCAACACTACCATTCTAATGCATGATGTATACAATGCATACCTTCCAGAAAGTGTACCGAGTGATTGACTTGCAATGGTGTGAGCCCTAAATGTCTACGTCTAGCTCTGCAGTATTCAGCGAGGATTCAACGTGGGCACTTCCATACCTCTCCATATTGGCGGACCATCCGAACTTCCCGGAAACGAGCACACAGGGTGAGGAGCTGATTCGTTTGGAAACAGTGACCTTGGCAACCTTGTCTCCTAAGTTTTGCTTCATCCAGTCGCACAGCAGTCTATACTCCTTTTCAGTCTCCTTTTCCTTTTCCTCATCTACATCTCCTGCAGTACCCGAGGTCCATGACTCAGAAATTAAGTACAGTGTAAACAAATTTAACATAGTTAAGGAACATCGTGTTCAGCCGAAAATAATTTCCAACTGAGACCATACACGAATCCGAGTGTAGCGGAATATAAACAATGAAAACAATTTAAAAAAAAAAAAAAAAAAAAAAAAAATCCATTACCAAGTTCAAGGTCTTCTTTGCTGATATCTACAAACTTCTTGTCTTTGTATGATTGCAAGTTGGTAATAGCAACTTCATCGATGGGTTCCACCAAGAATAGAACCTGAAAGGCACCAGAACGCAAGCTCGTCAGTACAGAAGTGTAATGACATTGAAACATTCCAAACCTCCAATGAGATCCAGGTTTCTGAGTCAGTGATGTAAAACTGAAACAACCAACTTGCTGGGATTCACGATGAACCCACCTCCATGTCCCTTTTAACAAGCTCCTCTAGGAAAGGTGCACTTTTCGCACTCTTCAATGAGTCTGCAGCCAAGTAGTAAATTGCCTTCTGATCTTCCTTCATGCCTTCTACATATTGGTCAAGACTGATCATTTCCTCCTCTTTCTTACTAGAGTTGAATCTAAGCAATGACCCTAATCTCTTGTGGTTAGCAGTGTCTTCGATACAACCCAATTTCAAGTTCTTTCCAAAGCTCGTCCAGAACTGCTTATAATCCTGATACAAGGAAGAACGGATATCTTCAGGACCAACGTGACTTTGGAGTGATTTGAGAGACTGCAGATCCAGGACTTAATTGCGCCCATTGCATTAAGCCAAATCAAATTGAACTTGCAAAATTTACTCCAATGGATCATGCGTCTCTTTTCCAAATCTAAATCACATTCGCTAAATGCAATTCACTAAAATCGATAATTCGAATCCCAAAATCAACACGATACCTCTTGCTTCTCGCGATTTGCTATTTCCTCTATCATGTCGAAGGTCTTTCTAACAAGTCGCTTCTTCATAATACGAACCTGCGTTCCAGCAAGCAAGCCATGTTCAGCAATAAGAGATAACAGAACCGAGTGCAAAAACGGACATCCACTCGGGTTTAACTGACAGTTGATAAAGGTTCGGCTTGCACTTATTAGATCTGTACACGTTCAAGTTCCCATTCGAAGTGGCTAGCTCTAACGGACTATCATTTATTTTCAGTACACCTCAAGTAACGGGGTAAGAGTTCATGAATTATAGAAAGACTTACGATGCGGCTCTCTTGTAGAATTTCACGAGACACATTCAGAGGCAAGTCGTTGGAATCCACCACACCCTTAACAAAACCCAAGTATCTCGGAAACTGCAACACCATTCCGAAGCGTCAGAATCTACTGAGTATCCAAATATCGCTTCTAATAAGCACTCGGTTTAGTTAATATCGTGTTATCATCAGAAAAAATAAAATAAAATAAAATAAAATAAAATAAAAGCGCCACATTATTTCAGACAGTCCAAAGATTCCATAGCAATCACGAAGGTCTAATCCGATGCGATAAAGAATCAGGAGTACAATTCATGCCACATCCAATCTTGGCAGCTTACCAGCTCCCCGTCGAACTCATCTGAGATGAAAACTCTCTTCACATACAATCGAATGTTTTTGGTCTTTCCACTGACCATATCCTCCGAATTGAATGGTGCCATCCCCGGAATATACAGTAAGCTTTTGAACTCAATTTCTCCCTGCCCAACACGAAAAACGCATTGATGGATAATGAATTCATAACCGAGCAACATAAAAAATTACACCAGCAGAAATTGTCCATGTGCTAAGATCACAGAAAATTTCATTTGTCCCAAAGTATGTGACAAAATTTCAACGGCGCCCATGTACCTCAGTGCTGAAGTGAATATAGGCCTGGGGATCAATAAATTCCTTAAAAGTACTCTTGTAGAAGGTGTTGTAGTCCTCCTTTGATACCTCCTTCGAATTCCGCAACTGCGTCAAAATTTTCAGGATGAATACTCAACTAAAAATAAGGCAAATTGATTGTAAAAAGAGATTCAGTAACAGAGCTAATCTGGTCCCAGAAAAATATAACTAATTTGGAGAAAGACACATCAAATAAGACTTACCCAGATAGGCTTCGTTTCATTAACAAGCTCCCAATCCATGTACTTCTCGGTTATCTTCTTCATTTTCTTCTCCTTTAACTTGTCTTCCTCCGTGGAGTCTTCACTCTCCGTATCCTCGACCTGAGTGAGGAATAAAATACTATGAATTCAGTTACTGTGTCTTGATCATAGCTCACACTGTAATGTCGGACAAGATACTACACCAGAAATAACCTGTGCTGAGACACTTTCATGATGTGACTTACCTCTACTTCGCGGGACTTCTCCTGCCACGTGTAGATGGGGAAGGAGATGAACTGAGAGTAGTTCTTGACAAGATTCTCTATTCTAACGGGATCTGCGTACTCGAATTTCTCATCTTCCTGCGAATCCCACACAATCCATGAGAAACAGGATCTACTAAGTTAATTAACATTCAGAGCAAGGGATAGAATCTTCGAAAAACTACCTTCAGGTAGAGTGTGATGACAGTTCCACGAGGGATCATCTTCTCAGAATCCGTCTCTTCCCGGATAGTGTACGACCCACTATCAGCCTCGGCTTCCCAGACGTACTGCTTATCGGACTTGACGCTCTTGGTTGATACAACAACCTTCTGAGCAACTAAAAATGCAGAGTAGAAACCCACACCAAACTGCCCAATCAGGTTGTCATTGGTGTTTTCCTTGTTTTCCTGCAAAAAAGTTCCAGTGTTTCAATCAGATGTTGATCCAAAGAGGATTACAAATTAATGCAAGTAGTATTCTGCCATATCCGTGCGAAGAACAAGAAATGTGGTCTAAAATACTCGACTGGAACAGATATACACGAGAATTGGTACACAACTCCAGCCTAGAGAAATGTAAACTCTGCCACATAAATTACCAACCTTCATTGCCTTCATAAACTTTGCGGTACCACTTTGAGCAATTGTACCCAAACTATCCACGAGCTCTTCACGAGTCATGCCGATCCCGGTATCACTGTAAATAGGCGAGAAATTCAGGGTGACCCATCAGTCTAACTGCAACTGACGGGGAAAATCTCTAATTAATTTTTTTTCTATTCCCAACCTAACTTCTCTTGATCAAATCCCAGGTTTCTCTTACACTCTGCCATCCTACAAGCTGACCATCACCATACACAAGACATACAGTCAATCTAAAAAAAAAAATGTGTACTCACATAAGAGTAATAACTCCAGCATCCCTGTCTGCCTTGATGCGGATCTCCATATTGGGGTTGGGCTCCATAAGCGTCGGTTCTGTCACGCTGAGGAACCGCAACTTGTCCAAGGCATCACTCGCATTGCTGAAGCAACAACACGGACAAGAATATTAGGTTAGTCCAACACATTAACAACGATAATTTTTTTTAAAATACCCAGCGACCTGGTGAATCACAATTCTTAATTCCGAATTCTCCTTTTGAAGTTATGCCGGTCATTCCATTATTGGAACTCTATGTTCTGCTTTTCCAAACTAACATGAGAGCCAAACACAACAATACTACGAGGTTTATCGACTATTATACCTAACAAGCTCCCGAAGGAAGACTTCCTTGTGGCTGTAAAGGCTGTGTACAATTAAATCCATCAATCGACTGACCTGCGAGGTATCAAAAATGTTTTAGAAGAGTGAAACGAACATCAGGAAAGAAGTTCAAGACACCATATCTCAACTGCAGCATGCTTAAAATATCGTGACTACAAAATTACTACGCATTACTACGACTCTTCACGCTCCGCAATTATCACCACAGCGGAATCTGTGATTTGATAAATATTGAAAAATAGAAGAAAACAAAAGATAAATTGAAGGTATTCCTAACGACAACGGAAATTCTACTAAGAAATCTCATCAATAGCAAAGAAGACATTTATATGAGCAATCATCACAAAAAAAAATGCACTAGTAGTCATGTAGTAGAGTGATCACCTCCGCTTGATATTCGTACTTCTCCACTGGAGATTCTTTCTCAGCAACCGTTGCATCGCACCTAACGCCAGTTCGACCGGAAACGGCACCCGTGGCCACCTTTGGTCGGAAGAAGACGTTGAATTCGCAAGCCCTTCCTGAGATGGAGGCGGCAGACCTCAACACGGTTCTCTGACTGAGCAGGAAAGAGGTTCTTTTCTGCGAGAGGTTACCAATTGGAGAAGCTGAAACGGGTGAAGCTGAACTCTGCTTTGATGCAGACCAACACCAAGCCAACAAATTCAGCATTGTGGTGAATGAACTCTGCAATACTTATAAGTTTGAAGAAGAAAAGTAAAGAAAAGAAAAAGAACAGCTTCAAATTGACAGCGTCGCCTAAACTTGAAACGACACTCTCCATTGCTTCAAATCCTCAAAAATTCAAAATGCACATGAATGCCAACACTTTCCTATTGTAAATTAACAGAGTCGATTAAAACAATAGAAGTGAATATATTGAAATTTGACTACCAGTGAGTCAAAACAAGTAATCAAGCAAGCCCGAATTAAAGTGCCAAGCAATACGAGCAGTGCAGCAGAAAAAACTCACCCTATCATAGGAAGCTCGCCCAGCAGCAGCAGGTCCTCGGACAGTGGCGAACGAGGCAGCGGTCGCCATTCCTACCTCTCCCAAAACACCGAAACCTAAAACTATATTTTCAACGTCCAGCTCCCGATTCTACAACAATTGCCAGCCACTCTCCAAAGTGTAAGTAAGTAAAACACGGAGTTGCTCGGCAAGCCGATGAGCAATCAGTCCCTACGCTGGAATTTCTGGCAATTCCGTCTCCGCAATATATGTTGTAAGGTTGCAGAAATCCTGCTAAAATGAGGTGCCGGAGCAGAATTCTAGAAAACTCTATTTGCAACTGACGACGACGACAACGACGACGACGACAACCGTGATCAATGGATAAACCCTGGCTAAACCCGATCGCGGGCGCGGCACGGGTAGCCCATTGCCCGACCCGCGTGGATCCCCTCCCCCCTCTAGAAGATTCCGTAGCCCCCCCTCCCCCTCCCTGAAGCTCTGACTGCCGTCGATTCCCAGAGATAAGTGATATTGTGCCGTAGGATTCATGATGTCGGGCCGGAGCCACACACTGAATTCCGATAAACCCGTCTTTTGGGAATGGAATTAAGTGAGGGTCAAAGGGAGTGCGGTCGTAGGTGATCTCCTCCTATAACCGACTCGCTAAGTGTACACGTCAGAACCACGTCAGCGCTACAATTGTACACACAACTTCGGTCCAGCTCAGGTGCAATGAAACCCTAATTCTTGGATGATGTGTTCAGTGTTTGGTTCCTCCCTTATTGTCTCATATTTTGCATGGAATCCCCTATTTTTGTCATGTTCCCAATTTTCTTAAATTACATCTCGAATGATCTATTCTTATATTTCTAGCACCCGTTTCTCATATATTCTATAAATGTATTTTCTTGCGTTTAGTTAATGTTTGAATGTGTTGTAATTTGGCATTTGGTTCTGGAGTATGATATCAATCTCTCTTCCTACTATCAAATTTTAAAATGAGCAAGAGTTTATTTCATTTTATTTTTACTTAATTAATTTAATAAAATTAATTTTGATATTATGTGCAAAATTAAATTAAAATATACATTAACAAGATTATACTTATATGCTTATTTTGATTGATATCAATGTTATGAAGATTTTACTTTGCATAAGGTTATGATAGATCAAAAATATCAAATTATTTAATGTATAAATTTACATTCACAGGTAAATCAGGAACATTTAAACTTTCTCAGGTATTTGAAAATAATTATGCATTAAACTAATTTTTCAAATAAAAATCTAAATAATAAATATCAAAATTTATGTAATAAATGAAATGTTTAGAACATTTAATAGAGTAGAAAATAGTTGTAATAAATGTAAAGATCTTTGTGCAACTTCATTGCTTTCATATGTATATATATATATATATATATATATTAACAGAATCTACAAACTCCACACATAACACCTCAGGAATGTAATAAAAAATGTCACAAGGTTTGATTTCAGAATACTTAAGAATGCTACAAATAATTTTTACATTGCTTGCTACTTTGGAAAAAAAATCTTGATAAATTTTACAATTTTGAAATATTTTGAAAGTAAGTAGATTCCCTATTTTTAATAGTGTTATAAATCTTATGTTGTTTTGTTATAAGATGGCTATTGGACAAAGAACAAAAGAAGACCTATATTATCAAAGGATTTAATTAGAATCTATAAACAAACAAATAAGTAATTTATTTAGAAATTAAAGTTAAAAAATATGAAGGTGTATAAAAATAATATCTATGCGACTCTTTTAGTTAAAGAAACTAATACTTGTAGGACCATAAATAAGGCAAAATAAGGTAGACTTATATATATATATATATATATATATTGAGTCTTGAGAATTAAAGTTTGAAGATAAGTCATGGTTTTTTAGGATTTTAGAAACTTACCAAATAGATTAAAGTGAAACTTTGTAAGTTGGTTGTTGACTTATTTTTCAACATTTGGAATTTTTTAAAAAGCAATTAAAATATGCAAAAAAAGATATTGATGCTAGAAACCTAACATCAAGGAGGTTGACCAACACCTAAGCAAATTCTATGAAAATTTTCTTAATGTGTAAGTCTAATTTTCTTCAAATTTCTCAAGCTTGTTTTCAATTAAGAGATTAATAGGTATGCAAAATTTGGATCAAAATTTAAAATAATAATGAATAAGACTTTGATCTACTTTAAATTAGTTATAATATCTTTAGGATTGATTTGGATTTTTTAGGGCATATTTAAGATTAAGTAGAATTAAATTATGTTTATTTAGGATTTTATTAGAATTTTTTAAGATTCTTGGTTAAAACATACAAGTTTATATTTTATAGCCAAGTGTATTCTCAAATATGACAACACATGACAAAACAACATATTTAGTAAGACCTCATGACTATACATAATTGGACAAAGCAAGGCTATGTAGCTATATGTGGTGAGTAAGTGGATGAGTAAGACAAGATCACATGGTTACTAGAGCAAAATCAAGCAATCTATATTGTAGGGACTTAGTAAAGATCATTAATAACCTTTGAAAATGAATACTTTTTTCTTACAACTAAAGATAATAATAATAAATATTATATATATATATACATATAAATTAAATATTTTTAGATGATAATAATATTTGTTACTACTACTATTATCATTGTTATTATTATATTAATTTAATAAATATTTTTAAAAATTTCCATAATAATTAATCAAGCTATAGAACCAATATGCCAATAAACTATAGAGGTGCATCCTATATAATTTTTTTGGTTTAAGTATTTTTTTTTAATAATCTACTCAAGTTCATTTATTCAATTAATTTTATTTCATCTCTTTTTTTGATAAGTTAAATAAAATTTCACTTTCATAATTTTCACATTTTATATTTTTTCTAATTTTTTAAAATAGTTATCTATATATATATATATATATATATATATATTAATTACATGAAATTTTTAGAGATTTTACATCCATATTTGTAAAAACTTATTTTTTGACATTAAAAAAAAAGAAAAAAGGAGAAAATTTAAATAAAAAATATACATACAATATATGAAAATATTCTATATAAATTATTTTAAAAAATAAAAAGTATTTCTTACATTTAACCTTGATTCGTACAACAAAACATTTGTGACCAAATTTCAAAACAGGTCAAGCCAGAATGTGAAAATCTTGTTCATTGCAGCATCTAATTTCTATAATTTGAAACAAATAACTTTCAAACAGATAATCTAAATATAAATTTGGTTGAAACTTTTAAAAGCACTCAAAATAATTAAATCGTAGGTGTGGTATTCTCAACAATTTTAACAAATTCACTGCATATGCCTTGAACAAGTGCAACTTGATAAAATCTGATGGAAATAAATGTTGTTTTCTAATAAGTAAACAAAAAAAATTGATAGTTAAAAACATATTAGTGAATATAATTTTTAATTTTAAAAAATTGGAAAATGATGTTGTTCAACTTAATATCAATCAGATATTTAAAAACAACTTTAGTTATTCATATTTTATATTTTGTTTCATATATGCCTGAGAGGTTAGGATATTTTATTTAAATTCTAATTTTAAAAAGCTTAAAACTGAATTTTGAACTTGATGAAAATCAAAGTACTAATACAAAGAAAAAATATCAATGAATCTATTTCAAAAGACCTACATAAAAAATGTAAATTTATTTGATTGTACAATCTTAAGTTTTATAAAGTTTTTTCATAAGCTTTTGATTCAATACTATTTATTTTATTTAATTTACACAGAAAAATAAATTTTTTCATGTGTTAGACTAGAAGAAATGCAATATGTCATCAGATTATCCATAAAAAAAAATCAATTTAATACCATGGTCTTACATATAATTTTTTAAAAAAGTCCACATTTTTTTTTTGTTTTTGTTTTTGTTTTCTGTTTTTTGTTTTTTGTTTTTTTTGTTTTGTTTTGTTTTGTTTTGTTTTTTTTTTTTTTTTTTTTTTTTTTTTTGTGTTGGAGTTTTGATTGTGATATAAAATTGCATTACATCTATATATATATATATATGTAAAATATTTATTTTGTTTCATTATATTTTTGTATGTTCAAAAATTAAATTAGTTCTAAATATTTATAAATTTATAATTATTCCATTCTTTAGTATTTATTTTTTCAAGGTTTCAGAATCAAATTTTACTTTCTTAGGTATGTGAATTAATTAATGAAAAGTGAGCATAAATTAACTTATCTTGATTTTTTTTTTATGAAATCACCAATGTATAAAATTAATAGACCAAAAATTTGAAGCAATGTCCTTTAGGTATTATTAGTTATTTATGAATTAATTTAATATACCTCTTACTGCTTGTTATCTTTGCATGTAATAATATTGAACTTTTCTAGCGATTATTCTTGCTCAACCAAAGCCCGAATTCTTGCAGAATCTTATTTTAAATAATAATTATATAGAATTTTAACATTAATTTTTTAATTTTTTTAATTTTTTCCTAATTAAAATTATAAGCTTACATTGTACTTGGATAAGGTTTGAAGTAAACCAAAGGTTATGTGCACTTTGATTAGAATGTGATGTGGTTTTTTTATATGATTAGTAAATAATTTATATATTATATATTTGTAAGATCATCAGGATACAATAAAGATGAACATTAAATCAATAATACTAAAGTCCAATTCAATGCTATGTGGACTTTGTGGCATAAAAACATGACATGATAGCCTTTGGAGCAAATATTTGAGTTTTGGTCATATTTTTTGAAATTAGTGTTATAATCAAATGCAATCTTAAGA
Organism: Physcomitrium patens; assembly: GCF_059467195.1. Classification (NCBI taxonomy): domain Eukaryota; kingdom Viridiplantae; phylum Streptophyta; class Bryopsida; order Funariales; family Funariaceae; genus Physcomitrium; species Physcomitrium patens. The sequence goes on along the minus strand of NC_143413.1, from coordinate 508,203 downwards.
ATACTTTTGAACATTTTTTTTCTTAATCCTTCAGGAATCATAACAACTTAAGAACAATTATATCATGATGTATTTATTAATGAGCATCTCAGACCATTATTAACAGATAACAAGACCAATTGTTTTTGTAAGCTGAGGTAAAAGGACAACATGCATCACATTTAAAAAAAGAAGAAGAAGATTATGTTTTATTATATATAAATATATGTCTTAGATTAATCGATATGTTTATCTTAGAGTATCAAAAGATAAATTGTAGCCTAAAAAAATGAATATGTATGAACATTTTAAAAAAACGCTCTAAATTTATTGTGCTCTGATTTCTGATTAGAAATTAAAAACGTACAGGTCATAGGTAGGGCATCTATTTATTTTATTTTATTTTATTTATTTTATTTTAAGAATTGTAATCCATTAAATATACTATAAGTAAAAACATGGACAGAATAGAGAGTTAGAATTGTGATCACAACATACATGATGGTTGAGTAAATCGATTATAAGTATTATACTTAATAATGTATATATATATATATATACAATTTAATTTATTGGATTTTTTTTTGGAGGGGTCTTCTTGTGCAACTCTGAGTTAGTATATAATAAGAGTGTACTGCTGCCTTTTTGTTGAACAAAACGTATTTCAACTTAGATTTTAGTCCTTTTATATGCCTATATTATTTGGAATCTTTAACTAGTGTGTTAGGATTAATGACCAAAATGTCAAATGGTTTTTAAGATAAACTAGCTCCCTTAGTACATGTCTTTTTTCAAAATATATTCAACATTTAAAAAAAAATGTAAGATTTGAATTGATGATGTTTTAAAATTCTTTATAAGATATTTATTTATTTAGTTTTAAAATTTTATGTTTTTAAACCAATATTTATTTTTGATACCAAGAATAAGTCATTTTTACTATTTAAGTTTAATTTTAAAATAAATACACACAAGCATATATTATACTAATGAAAAAATAATTTTAATAATATATAGATATGAATTATTTTTATTTTTATTTTAACATTAGAATTTTTTTAATTTACATCTCCTATATAGTTCAATATTTAGATATGACTTATTTTTTATTTTTATTTTAACATTAGAATGATTTCAATTTACATCTCCTATACCAAATACTTGAAATTCTATATTCTTTATTATTTTGGCTCAATCTACAAGCATACTCTAAATTCTTATACAAACGCATCATTTTATACATTCAAAAAAATGTGGAGGTTTGTGATTGGTTGGATATTCTATGTAGATCCTACTTGAAACATGACTGGTCTATCTCAAGTATCTAAGATCCTTCTAATCCACAACAATGTAAAACCTCATCATAAGTTAGGATATATCGGACTAGAAGAAAACTGAACAAAATTAAACAGAATGGGACACAGAAGACAAAACTGAGTAATTGGAATTAAGACAGAACAAAACAAAACAGAAAGATACAAAATCCAATTATATTAAAAGAAAAGGTTCAAAGCCATACTTGACTAGATGCCACAAAAAGCCTTGGCTAGTCCTATTTATACTTTGTTCTACCACCTTCAACTTTCTAGAATGTTCTTCGGTGATAGATCTTACTTAAATAACTGCTTTAAACTCCTTCTAGAAGGTTCTATGGTAGGCCCTATTTAATTAACTGCTCTAAATTCTTTCTAGAATGTTTCACGATGGATCTTAGGTAGTCTACTAACCTAATTTCAATTCTAGAAACTTCCATAGTTCTAACTATCTATCCCTACATGTCAATAATATAAATATCTTATCTATACCCTATTACACTACCACTCGATACAATTGTGGGGGAAAAAAGTAGGTAGAGGAGGCAATAGCCCTATCTTTAGTGGTCTTAGTAATTAATAAACAATGAAGGTTAAGAAGCGATACCTCTTGCAAGGACCTTCAAGGATATAGCCTCTCAAAACAAAATTGAAATCTATACCTTGTATTGGCATTTTTTTTACTAATTTTTAGTATACTTTTTGCTCATATAAGTGGAGGTATTATTAAGAATGGTTGTTAAGCACTTGATTGGCATTAGATGTTTCTTATAGGCTTATATCTGTGGTATGTCATCTGATTCTAGCATTAGCTTGGCTATCCAATCATCTAATTTTTGTATGCTTCATAGAAATTTCATGTCTAACGATATGTCTTTATATTCAGCTTTAAATTCAACATTAGCAATTTTAGGTAGATCTTCATAGAGCTAGATAACTTAAAAGATTCATTAGAGGTATTAGTATCTATCACTTTAGCCTTTGACATCTCATCAATTGATTCATCTTGATGTGGTTAAATTCTATTATTTCACATTCAATGGGCCACTGCTATTGCTTTTTTAGCTTTCTTTTAAGCAAAGCACTTGATTTTGTCCATATTCTTTATAATATTTAGCAATAAATGAAATGGTAAAAATGAAAATTTTCTCTTCAAGTAAATACCAACTTTACTTTAGATACATTTCTTAAGTTTTTTTAGTGTACATATTTTTTCAATTGTGACAAAGATGACTTGACTATTACTTGGTTTGGTTGTTGAGATATCAAGATTGAGTCTTTGAAGCTATTTGAAAGCATGGTCATGAATCCTACTTAATTTCTAATTTGGCATAAGGTCAACTATATATTGAACTATTTATCAAAACTTTTAAAAATAAACTTTAAGAAAGAAGCTAAATTTATATAAACTTATGAAATATTGCATACATATCTTATTATACAAAAAGGCCTCAAGAATTTAAGTAAATTACTTCTAAAAACTCTTGAAAATTCTTAAAATGAAAATAGAGTAAAGCTTGTGTTGTTTCATGTTTATTATTAGACCAGCTATGGATTTATGTAGTGTAATGTAGTATGATAAAAATTGACAAAAATATTGCTGATACAAGGTATAGATTTCAATTTTTATTTCTAAGGCTTTGCCTTTAGGAGTCATTGCCAAGGGCATTGCTTCTTAACTCTATCTGCTAATTAATCAATAAAACCACCAAAATAGAGGCTCCTACCTTCCCTAATCTCCCCTCCCTCCCCTCTACAATTGTATCACATAGTAGGATCTACATAAAAACATCTAATCAATTACAAGCCTTTATATTTTTTTTGGATAAGTATATAATAATATGAAGTGTTTGTACATAAAAAATTATAATGTGTTCATAGCTTGAATCTATTATTTTACTTATAGTTATATAAATATTAAATTTTTCTTCTAATATTTGAAAAGGTAGTTGTTTAACTTCTTTATTCACAATAGTAACACATCCTAATTTAGATTGTAAAAATAACCAATTTGATATTTAGTAAACTATAATTTTTTGTCTACTAAGTATTTTAGAAATATTTTATAACTTACTTGCATTTCTATTTAGAAAACAAACATATTTTTTCTTTGATTATTTGTAATGTAAGTATAGATCATTTTTCTAAGCTTTTATAAAGAGATGTTAATAAAGACCTAAAGCTCAAACCATAAAGTAGATTTTACAATCACTATATAAATTATTACAATACAAATATATTCATTTGACAAAATAGTGATAGAATTTTTATGTTGAAATTTACATATCAATATATTTTTGGTGTCAATTTCTTTTGCATTCATATATTAAAAACAAATACATATTCATTTCAATCAATTGATGTTACTTTGAAGGCCACTTCTACAATTCAAAGTTTTGAGTTTGAACTCCTATGAATTAAGAAATTATATTGTATTTAAATAACAATTTTATAGTTAAGAACAATTTCAATTAGGTGGGTACCTTTAAGTTATTGTAAGATATTTAACGGTACTGTATTGTTATTTCTTTCTTGTTCCAATTATTTTGAGAGAAAAGTGCATCTCAACTACCATAATGCACACCATTTTTATAATTATTATAATATGATTCGTTGTACACTGGTTTGGATTCTGATTTATTGTCTTATGGCAAATGTTATTGCCAATGGATTCTTTAATAATGTCCACTGGTCCTCTTTACAATCCAAAATTAACTCGAATGATGTAGAGTTGTTGTAAACAATTACACTTTTGTAACAAAGTTGACAAATTTCTAATAAAAGATACAAAACTATATTAGATTAAAGAGATACTAATTGTATCAATAACTATAAATAGACAAAATGATATAGTTAGTAATCTAATCGCATATAGTTGTGGAGTCATAATTGTTTTGTCATTACTATTCAATCACAACTATTTAGTCACAACTCCTTGGACTATATAAATCATATTTAAAAAATATATAAAAGTAATAAATTATGCAACTTGTGATAGCTTAGACTTTCATGTAATTCTAATATGGTATCAAAGCAAGTCTTTGCAAATTATTAAAAAAAATTCCAAAAAAAACAATAAAACTTACAACAAGAAGGAAACTGTAAAAAAAGACGTTCTTTATAAAAAATTGGGGCACCAGTAAATTTTCTTTCTTTCCTTCACTTCAACATGGCTTCAACTAGTCTCTCAACCAAGGAATGGCTGAAATTTGAGGACTCTTGGTATAATGTCTAGAAACAAAAAGTACAAATGAAATTTGAGATAGAAGAATTATAGAAGTTAGTATGTAGAGTAGAAAAATAATCCTCACCTATTCCAGCAATCAATGTAAGAATGACAACTCCATCAACAAATCAAGCTGCCATTACTATGTAAAAAAAGAAAGATCATACTGCTTTAGCAACCATATGGGATTATATAGAAAATTCTATATTCTTCCACGTAGGAGCATATAAAATAACCAATGAAGCTTGGCTTATTTTTGAAAATATATATTTTGTAAGTGACATTGTCACTCAGGCTTATCTATAAGAAAAGTTTATTACACAAAAAATAAAAACTGGAGAATCAATAACACAATATTTACATAATTTTAGAACATTACTTCAACAATGTCAATCCGTTGGAGTAATAATTTTACCTCAAATAGAGATCTTCATTCTTATGAGGTCAATCCAATCTCAATATGTCGTGGTAGTTCAAACTCTCTACACCATAGGAATTGCAACTTTACCAAAATTGATTGCAATCCTACTTTAGAAGGAGTCATCTATGAAAAGTTCATACTCTAAATTACAAGCATTCTTTGCAGGTTGCAAAAGCAAGAGCAAGTGGCCATCACGACCCACTATAAAACAACCACAAAAAACTATAGAAACTTATAGAAGAAGTCAAAATCAATGATTCCATATCCTCATTGCAAAAATATGGGACATTGGAGTTCAAAATGTTTTACAAAAAACAAAAAAATCAAATCATTTGCTAACACAATAACCACATCTCACAACAACAAAAAGTCAACATATAAATCAAAAAATTTAGAAGAAATGCCTCTCGCATTTTATTCTCATGTTCATCTTACATGTGCTTATTGCTTTGGAAAATCTATACAACCAAGTGCAACAAAAGATGACAAATGGTTTATTGATACTAGAGCCACACATCTCTTGGCTCACGACAAAAAATAATTTATGACTTTTGAACCACTTTCTTCTATCAAAAATAGAATTCATCTTGGAGACGATACAATACTTTCAATTTATAGCAATGACAATATTGAGATATCTATGATAAATGGCAAAATTATACGTCTTGACAATACTTTTTATGTTCCTAATCTACATAAAAATTTATTTTCAGTTTGTAACCATGATGAACAAAGAAGAGGCATTCTTATAAAAAATAGGATGTGCCACCTTCTTGTACAAGACAACTCACTTTTGGCTTCTTATCCACTTCAAAATATTCTTTATCTACTTGGCACTACTGTGCTTCAATATCACAATATACAGTCTAATATGGTTATTTTTTTAGATGATAACATCAACCTTTTACCAAACATTCATATCAAAATTCAAAATTAAAATCCCAATAATATATTTATGGCACCCAGTGGTACTAATATAACTCCCTCAACAATCAATTTGCTTGGCACTAAGTCCACCTCAATATTGGTGGTCAATAGCAAGGCTGGCTCATGATTCCCGCTTGTCAAGCATCTCGGCTCCGCCACGTAATTTTCAATCTCTACGTTGTTTGTGACCACCACCACTCACCTCAGCGATAGTATGAAATTAAGTTCTTCTGATCCACTATGACCTATGGACATACTCAATGTTCTTAATTTTTTGGTGCCTTCTTTGCTATAGCAATTAGTTCTAGCTGAATACATAGTTTCAACCGTCAACTTTGACATTATGTCTTTGGCCGCATGGCTTCCCTCCCCAGAGTTTACAACTTTAAGGGCCATAGAATATCAACCGTAAAAAATTATAAATCCAGCTCAACTCCAAATATCTTTAAAATATGTAATTTTATTTATCAAGAACTCCAATCTATGGCATTGTAAATTATAGCATATCAGCACAAGATGCTTAAAATAATTAGCTAAAACTCAAGTGGTTCTCAGATTTTCTTTAAAACAAGTTCCATAATAAGTGTGCACTACATGTATCTAGGGCAAGCTATCACGGGCATATACATTTACTTCAATAATTACTTATATGATTAGGTAGAAGTAGGTAAATATAGATTAATTTCATAAAGTCTTTTAATGAAGCTTTTTATAAGCTTCATAGATACAGTTTTGACTTTAGATGTATTTATAGGTCAGAAACTTGGCCAATAAGTTAATTACATGTTGATAGCTTGTAGAACAAGTAAATTCTATATAATAGCTTGTAAAACAAGCTAACCATGTCATGCATACATATATAACTTTCCTTGTAAGTTAAGACATGTGGCTAGTAAAGTCAATATGTTTTGGAGGTCCTATAAGACATTGCAACGTAGCTCCTAGTTAAGAGTATATATAGAGGTAAGAATGAAGCCTTCTTCACTCTTGTCAATGCCGCTCTAGTCCTTAGTCTTGTTTCAAAACTTTTTATTCTTTTTATTTTTGGCAATAGCCATTTTAATTAATATTACATTACCTTTTGAGTAACTTTTTAGTTCTCTTCAGCGATTTAAGAGTATATCAAGGATTCTCTTTCTTTGAGATTCATATCCTTGACAGTTTAATAAGAGTGCTAATATACTATTTTTATCTAGTTTTAAAAGTGAGTAGATTACTCTACTTCTATTTTTGTGTTTTGAAGGTTGTAGATTATCCACCTTTTAAACAAAAAAAATCTTATTTTTTAACATTGATCTTTCCTTAAAGAGATTGGATTATCCCTCTTTGTAGAAATTTTTATTAGAAGTTACGGATTATCCTCTTCTAATTTAATTTTTTAGATTTGTTTGAGTTGTATATGGAAGAAAAGATTATGGATGCTATACCTAGCGAAAGTGAGAATAGATTTACAACTATTGTAAATCTTCATGAGCTTGTTAATACTTTTAGAGTAGAAATTTCACATATTTCTAATGTGAATCATTGAGGTATTATACCTACACATATAGAATAAGTTCAGAGTATGCGGCAAGAAGTTGTGCAATTGAAGGAAGCAAGTAGATCAACCTCATAATCAAATCCAATGAGTTTTTTTCTTCTATGAGTATGATGAGGACAAGGATTAGTATGCCTAAGAAGTTTGATAGAGTAAGATCAAAATTTTGAGGATTTTTGCAACAAGTGAAGCTCTATCTAAGATGCAATCTTTTTAATATCTTGATGGATTTACTTAAGTTGGATTCATAGGCGCACTTCTATTATGAAGTACTCTCTTTTGATTTGTACCTTTGATGGAAAAAGATTTACAACACCTTTATGATTTGAATTCATTCCTAGAAGTATTTACAACAAAATTTGAAGATAGTGATTGAGAATGAGTAGCAAAGACCAAACTCTTATCTTTACAATAAGGATCACGATCAACTACCACATATCTTGCTAAATTCTAAAACCTTGCTTGTAATGTGGACTGGAATGACAAAGCAACCATCAATCAATTTCAATATGGATTAAAAGATAGTGTCAAAAATTTGTTATTAACAATGTCAAAAGCAAAATCTTTGAAATAATTTATTACTCAAGTCATTGCATCTGACAATCAATTATTTGAAAGACATCAAGAACAAAGACTTGGCTAGAGAAGAACAAGTCAAGTAATGGTGGCAGCTTCTAAGTTTTTTGAAACCTATTCATCAAAGTTGAAACCAATACAAATTGATACGATACATTTTAAATCTCTATCAGAGCAGAAAAAGACTCGACGTTGTCAAGAAGGTTTGTGTTTATACTGTGGAGAAGCTAAGTACACTTCTCAATATTGTCCAAAGAAGCAACGCAATTACAAAATGAGGAGCACAATTACCAAAGAAGATAGTGTATTGGAAAACGAATTTTTTCAACTATAATAGAGGCCGTTCGGTTGGAATCATATACAATACCTAGTAAAGGTCTTATTCTCTCCTCAGTCCCTCCACCTTGTTTTACAATAGATGTGCATTTATGACCAAAAAATCACATTAACCTTATTTTATTAGATTCAAGAGCCTCAGCCTGTTTTATAGACAAAGCTTTTGTCAAAAATCAAAAAATATCTTTAGTCAAAAAAACTAAATCCATACATGTAGAAATCATAGATGGTCATTTGTTGTCTTTTGGAAATGTTACTTATAAAATTGTTCCTTTAGATATAACAATTAAAGATCATAAAAGTATAGTAGTATTTCATGTAATAAGATCTTCTTCCAATCTAATTATTTTAGGATTATCGAGGCTAGAAAAATATAATTTTCAAATAGATCAGATTTTTCATAACTTTAACTTTTTTGATAGTATAATCCAAGATTGAGTTAGTGAAGTAGAAGTATAAAAGTCTAATACTTCCAAATCTTTACTGGTAGGTGCAAGAGCTTTCATGCATGCTTAAAAAGAAAGATCATCTTTTGCTATATTTGCTATGCTTATTTCTAAAGGTGAAAAAATATCAAGTGATATTCTTAGCCAATATCAAGAATTCCAAGATGTTTTTAAAAAAGTTGGTGGTGTGACACAACCACTTAGATCTGAATGAACCACTTCAAGAAGTTGAGTGGCACAAGTTGTAGCAATTTTATGAAACTTAGTTACTGTTTGCTTATATCAAAGACATGAATCTCAAAAAAAGAGAATACTTGATACACTCTTGTGTCACTGAAGAGAACTAAAAAGTCACTCAAAATATAATGTAATATTAACTAGAATGGCTATTGTCAAAAATAAGAAGACTAGAAGGTCTTGAAACAAGACTAAGGACTAAAACGGCATTACCAAGAGTGAAGAAGACTTTATTCTTACCTCCATATATACTCTTAACTAGGAGTTTTGTAGTAATATCTTATAGGACCTCCAAAATATATTGACTTTGCTAGCCACATGTCATAACTTGCAAGGCAAGTTACATATATATATATATATATATATATATATATATATATATATACACCATATGATTACCTTATTCTACAAACTACTATATGGAGCTAACTTGTTCCACAAGCTACCAACATGTGGTTAACTTGTTGGCCAAGTTTCTAACCTACAAATATATCTAAAGTCAAAATCATGTCTATAAAGCTTCTAAAAAGCTTCACTAAAAGACTTTATGAAATTAATCTATATTTACCTACTTCTACCTAATCATATAAGTAATTATTGAAGTAAATTTATATGTCCATGACATTACCCTCCTTTCTAGGGACGAGTTCCACGAGGAGCGGACTTCATATATTGAAAAAATTTAAGATGTGGCGAATTATATTTGTAACATATTTCGATCTTTGATGTCTTTGAAGATGATTGATAGGCCTTTTCAACCATTGATAGTATCCCATATCAAGATAAGAAGACCATCCTGTTATTTGGTCGTTGTTGACGCCTTCGTAACTTCTTTCAAATAAAACATTTGAAACATTGTAAGGAATTGTTCTTACCTCTAATAAAATCACCAAAGAGCAGGAATCTCTTCAAAGGTCGTGATACCAAACATGTTGAATCTTTCCATCTATTTGAGAAAGAACATGTCATTCATAACGATCTTCATCTTGATTCTGTCGCCTTAAAGGTTGTTACAATCGCAATGTCTCAGCTAGTAAATCCACAAATAAAAGTCTTGAATTGAATCTACTAGTTGTTGGTTCTCCATCTACTTAGCTTCACAAATATAATCAAGTTACAAAGAAAGATGGAAGATAGAATGTTATCTTCTTTTGTTCTTGTTTCTTGTATAGCGAAGATTTGCTATTCTTTATCTTGGTTTTGATGGATTTTATTGATGAAAAGCTTCAACTTTCTTCGTTGCATTTGTAAGATTCTTTGATGGCTCCCATGTGCATTCACTAATATCATATCCGCCCCAATGAACAAGATATTCCAACCTATTTTGGCACCACCTTAAATCTAAGACTTCTTTCACCTTAAATTCTTGATTATTATCTACTTCTATAGTAGGAGGTGGCATTTGTCTTCTTTCCAAAATATTCATTGTCTTATACGGCTCAAGAAAGGACACGTGAAATAAAGGGTGGATCTTCATAGAATTTAGTAGATATAATTGATAAGCAACAAGATTGATTTCTTCACAAATAGAAAAAACTCCCAACCTACGATAGTCCAACTTATCACAAGGATAAGTAGTCTTGATATTACGATGAAGTAACCATACCTTGTCACCTATGTTGAATTATGATTGTTCCTTGCGATATGCATCCATGTTGATCTTTTGTCATCCTTGAGCATCTCTTAATTGTATCTTCATTGTTGCATGTAGCTCTGACAAATGATTTGCTAAATCTTGTGCCGCAAGATTATCAACTTTTGAAAAATCAAAAGTATCAAGTCATGGATAATAACCATAATTAACAAAGAAATATATTTATTGAATAAAAAAATATACTGAATTATTGTATGCAAACTTTACCAATGTCAAAAGAGTCGTCTAATCATCTTAATGATAGTTGATAGTAGATCTCAAATACTATTCTAAAATTTCATTCATCCATTCTATTTGCCCATTAGTTTAAGGATCAAAAGTTAAAAAAAAGCTTTATATTCACTTTTAGAATCTTGAATAAGGTTCTCCAAAATCTTGATACAAATTGAATTCCTCTATCCGATATAATATCCTTTGGCAATCCATGATAGCGATAGATATTGTTAATAGAAAGTTGGTTGTTTCTTCATCTGAAATAGATTTTGTACATGGTAGAAAATGTGCCATTTTGGTGAAGCAATCTATAATTACAAATATGGAATCATGTGAACTTGAGACTGGAAGATCCGTGATAAAATCCATAGAAACAAAAGACCATGATTGTTGTAGAATAGGTAATGGTTGAAACAGTCCATAAGATCTATGGCGAGGAGTTTTGGAACTTGAATAAGTATCACATGATTATACAAAGTCTTTTATCGCCTTCCACATTTGCAGCCACTAAAAATCTCTAGATATAAGCTCTAAAATTTTGTTGTATCTAAAATGTCATATTGTTAGAAAGTCATGACGTGCTTGAAGAAAACATAAACGTGCTTTTCTTTTTAGAATATATGAGCATCCTTCAAAATAAAAAAGATTCTTCTTGAATTCAAACTTTGAAATATCATGAGACTCAGAAGAAAGATTCTTGATATCATGAACAAAAGGATCAAAGGATATACTTAATTGAATTTACTTGATAAAGGTTGAATCAACAGTTAATATTGATTTTATTGCTTATAGATAAAAATACTTGGACTTCAAGAGAATTGTTCTTTGTTGATCAAGAGATGCATCTCCTTCTTTTGGTGTAAGATAAGAAGGGTATCTAATAGACCTTGTTGTTTTTCAGATCAATAAGTAATCTTGAAATTGAATCGAGACAAAGACATGCTTCAATGGACTTGACGACGATTTAAAACATGTATTGACATAAAGTACTCGAGGTTCTTATAATCCGTATATATGGTAATTAGACTTAAAGTGCCTTCTAGATAATGACACCATTCTTGAAATGAATCCATGATTACAAAAAGCTCTTTATCATAGATGTCATAATTAATTTTGGCCATTGAAAATTTCTTAGAATTAAAAGCTACTACGTGGAGTTTATCATCTGTTCCCATTTATAACAACACAGCACCCATAGCAAAGTCTGACGCATTTGTTTCCATTAAAAATGCTTTAAAAAAGTTGATGCAATACAAGATTGGTTCAAAAGTAAATTCTTTCTTTAAACCATGAAATAATGCTTTTGCTTCTTTAGTCCACTCAAGTTTTTCTTTACAAATTGAATTTATAAGTGGAGCTGCAACTTGAAAAAAGTTCTTGATGAAGATTCGGTAGTAATTAACAAAGCTTAAAAAATATTGCATATCTCATATTGTTCTTAGAATCTTCCAATCTATAATAGTTTGGACCTTCTTGGGATCCATCATAAGGCCTTCATTGGAAATGATGTATTCTAAAAAGTCGACTTGAGTAGTGTAGAATACATGCTTTTTCAACTTGGCATATAATCCTATATCTGTAAGTTTTTGTAATACACAACGAACATAAAGTTCATTTTCTTTTATGTTCTTAGAGTAGATTAGAATGTCGTCTAAATAGCAAACAACAAAATCATCTAGAAACTCACAAAAAATACCATTCATAAGATATTGAAAAGTAGTTGTTGAATTTGTGAGTCCAAAAGGCATGACATTATATTCAAAATATCCATATCTAGTTCAAAAATTAGTCTTCCATTCATTTTTTTCTTTTATATGAATTAAATTCTATGCTCTTCATAGATCTATTTTGATATAGATCTTTTTTTGATTGAGTTGATCAAGAAGTCTTTAAATCAAAGGCAAAGGATACCTATTCTTGATAGTGATCTTATTGAGCCCTCGATAATCCACACACATTCATAGAGATCCGTCTTTTTTCTTCACAAATAAAATAGGAGCTTCGACTGAGAATTCAGAATGGAGTATGAAGTTCTTTGTCAAGTTCTCATCAATGTACTCCTTTAATGCAGCCAACTCATTTTGTGATAAGCTATAGATTCATTTGAATGGTAGTTGAGCTCCTTCTTGTAAATTAATTGATCAATCATAAGGTCCATACTCTAGAAGAATATCTTCATTTTTCTTTTTTAAAAATGTCTTGGAATTCTTGATATTGGCTAAGAATATCACTTGATATTTTTTCACCATTAGAAATAAGCATAGCAAATATAGCAAAAGATGATCTTTCTTTTTAAGCATGCATGAAAGCTCTTGCACCTACCAGTAAAGATTTGGAAGTATTAGACTTTTATACTTCTACTTCACTAACTCAATCATGGATTATACTATCAAAAAAGTTAAAGTTATGAAAAATCTGATCTATTTGAAAATTATATTTTTCTAGCCTCGATAATCCTAAAATAATTAGATTGGAAGAAGATCTTATTACATGAAATACTACTATACTTTTATGATCTTTAATTGTTATATCTAAAGGAACAATTTTATAAGTAACATTTCCAAAAGACAACAAATGACCATCTATGATTTCTACATGTATGGATTTAGTTTTTTTGACTAAAGATATTTTTTGATTTTTGACAAAAGCTTTGTCTATAAAACAGGCTGAGGCTCTTGAATCTAATAAAATAAGGTCAATGTGATTTTTTGGTCATAAATGCACATCTATTGTAAAACAAGGTGGAGGGACTGAGGAGAGAATAAGACCTTTACTAGGTATTGTATATGATTCCAACCGAACGGCCTCTATTATAGTTGAAAAAATTCGTTTTCCAATACACTATCTTCTTTGGTAATTGTGCTCCTCATTTTGTAATTGCGTTGCTTCTTTGGACAATATTGAGAAGTGTACTTAGCTTCTCCACAGTATAAACACAAACCTTCTTGACAACGTCGAGTCTTTTTCTGCTCTGATAGAGATTTAAAATGTATCGTATCAATTTGTATTGGTTTCAACTTTGATGAATAGGTTTCAAAAAACTTAGAAGCTGCCACCATTACTTGACTTGTTCTTCTCTAGCCAAGTCTTTGTTCTTGATGTCTTTCAAATAATTGATTGTCAGATGCAATGACTTGAGTAATAAATTATTTCAAAGATTTTGCTTTTGACATTGTTAATAACAAATTTTTGACACTATCTTTTAATCCATATTGAAATTGATTGATGGTTGCTTTGTCATTCCAGTCCACATTACAAGCAAGGTTTTAGAATTTAGCAAGATATGTGGTAGTTGATCGTGATCCTTGTTGTAAAGATAAGAGTTTGGTCTTTGCTACTCGTTCTCATAGCCCACTCTAAGATGTAAACTTTGTATTCTCCGATCCAATCAAGGAGGAGAGTATCTATCATCTGATTTTGTCCAATATTTAGAAGCCCGTGGCATACAATACCAACTCACCACTGCGTATACTCCACGTCAATACGGCTTTGTGGAAAGGAAAAATTGCATTCTTCTCAATACTACCCAGTGTCTCCTTCATGAATCCAAGTTATCAAAACCTTATTGGGTGAGGCAGTCACTTGTGCAACTTATTTGCAAAATCGCTGCCCCACAAAAGCAATTCCACCTGCTACAACTCCATTTGAACTTTGGCATAAACTAAAGCTTGACATTGCTCATCTTTGTGTATTTGGCAGTCATTGTTTTGCCAAAATTCCAGATCCTCTTTGGGTTAAACTTGATAATAAAACTCATGAGTGTATATTTCTGGCTTATAGCCCTTTTAGCAAAGGATACAAAGTACAACAAATCAGCAATGGTGCAATGATTACTTCACGTGACGTCTTGTTTAAGGAGGAGCTTGGTTCAGAATATTATTCTGTTCCACCAGCTTAGCGAGCCTAAGCCTTTGAGCTCCAAAAAGATCAAATAGCAGAAGCCAGGATGGAGAATGTGAAGAATGTGATGCCATTTAATACTCGGAAGAGGAGGAAGGAGGAAGGAGGGAGGGAGGAGCTTCTTGCTGCTGTGTAGTTCTATCAACTTGCATGAGCATGAATGAATTAAATTATGTTTCGATTCGGCGCTTGTTTTGTGACTTGCTGTTCACGGTGCATGCAACTCTTCATCAGATTCTGAGCTGAAACCTGGCAAGAATATGGATCATGCATTCATCATGTGCAAACAGATGCGAATGTAAGCAGGAGAAGACCTTGTTATGTTAAAAATAGCAACAGAACACGAAGAAGTGGGTGCTCCTCTCCCTTGGCTTTACAGCGCTCTCTGATCTTGCTGTGTGCTATGGGCTGTGCTTGGGCTTGAATCTTTCCTGGTGGGATGCCGTGTTTCCTGTTTGAATAGTACCTGGTGGCTTCGTGGGCAGTATGTGCTGGTACTCCGGGCATCGCACCACATCTGCCTACTCGTGGTGGGGTGAGCCAAAGTATATCCGGTACAACAGCGCAAGGAGGAAGCACTTGGTGACTAGCTGTCTGAATCATGGCACGAATGCTGGGCTCGACTCAATCACGGCAGCTTCTATTATGGATCGCCAAGTTTGGACGCACACCCAACAAATCGGCTAGTCACTAGCGTCACCAGTTTCTACTGCAGGACCTTCATTCCGATTCGTCTGCAGGCTACGGTGTGCACGGAGAGGTTAACTGACAATGGTTATCTGCAACACTGCACCTTATGTTGTCACTGGGCTGTCAAATCATTAAATGAGTTTCGAGACAGCATGTGTTTCCAGAGTCGACAAAGCCGACGGTAATACCCGAAGGATGGTTTTAAAATGTGGATGCGTTAAACTGTGTGGTGTTCCGTTCAAAATTTATTAGTTATGAATATGCTGAGGAGTTAGAGGTGTACACACGGATAGTCTCGGTGAGTGATTGAAGGTAGTTATGGTTCACTTTTTCAAGATGTAAAACTTCTACGCTAGCTACGTACAGTGACAATGTTCTGAGGATGTTTGTCCTCGGAGATGGGTCGGATTACTAAAATAAAACATAATTTGAGAGAAAAGAGTAGGTTCGGTTTCGGGTCAGTCGAAATGATCAAAAAAAATGATGTGCGTTTTTATTGAGCGATCAGTCAAAGGAACAGACCTGGCTACGAATTTACAATCTCAACTCCATGATCTCTCTACACAGTTAATCCATGCATCCTCCCGATGTCCAGCGGGGTTACGAGTGATTTAGCTGGAGGTCAACTACAGGGATCAGAGGAATAGAGACAACCATGATGACAGGTACATCCGCACAAACTCTCCCACAGCGGAAGGGATGATCATATTCTACACTGTGAATGCTCCAACCAGCTTCCACAACCAATGAAAAAGGCGATCTAGCTCTCGCTAAACTACAGGCTTGAAATGCAGAGAAGATTCTTGAATAACTCAATGGGTGCAGAGAAGAAAACTGTATGGTCCCCGTTGGGCATGCAGAAGAGCTTCTCGGGTGGATTGTTGGCTATGATTTCATCCTGATCAGATGGAGGGACACCTTTGTCCTTCCCTGTTCGGATGTAGAATCTCCTTACGGTTCCATACTTAGCCGGAGTCAGGGGGAGAGTTTCAGTGCCCGGGGTGAATGGCGTATCAGTCATCACCTCTCTCCCCAAGTTCACGTACTGTCCACATACACCACAATGTGGTAATGAAGTGTCGGCGACGATGAAAATAACAGAATTTTGAAAGCCAAGACGGATACAAGAATCAAGAGAAGATGCATATGCCAGTCACTTACCCGTGTCGGTGTCCCGCTCATGTAGAACTCATTCAGCTTGGCCTTATTTAGTGATGCAGATGAGGGATTGGAGGGACCATTTCGGTAATTAAACGTAACATAACCCGCGTTTAGGAGGTTGGGGAAGGTCTGCAGGATGGTCCAACGGCAGTCAGAATTTCAATCCATCCACACCCTACTTCTCAGGACTCTAGGACTTGATCACAATGAGAAGTTAGTCGGAATGCTTCAACTCCTAGTCATAGAAGTGAGATTCATGGCCGGATGACTTACATTAGCGGGGAATGCACTGAACATGCTTTGATTGTATGTGGGCATGCATGATGAAAGGTAGATGGCTTTAGCAACTTTATTCGGGCACAACTCCGAGGCATAGGCAATTGACCCTCCACCAAGACTGTGACCAACTAGAATAACCTGTCACATTGTCCAGAAAGCACCTCTTAGTCTGAATGAGGATCGTACAGTCGGTGGCTTAGTTCAACGATTGTTTAATTTCAGTTGGAGCATCAGCGGGGTAACCATGTGAAGTCATGATCACACGCATGAATCTACAACCTCGCTCTCAGGAAACTTGAACAAAACAGTAAAACATGCCATTAGTAGGGGTTACTCAGAAAACTCACTTTACCAGAAACATTGTTTATTGCGTCAATCAATGGCTGAGTGTATTCGGCAACCGTGATGACGTTATCAGCAATGGCTTTGTTAATACCGTGAGACGTCAGATCCACTGCTGTTGCACTCTGATTGAAGTGCTCCATAAGAGTCTGAATTTCATACCAGAACCAGGCCCCGCCCCCCATTCCATGCACAAATATGAAGTGCTGGGGTGAATAGCTCGATACCTGCGCAGAAGAAGAACAATGCACACATTTCAGGTCCTGGTAGTCTCTAAGGTTGATACGCTCAAGTCAGGACTTAAGAGTCAGCAGATACTCATCCAATTCTATTCCCAGTGGCTCTTTAAATGTCATGGCAGTTCATCTGTGTAACCCCCACAATGAGATCTTCAAAAACATGGAGTATACTTACATCCGAGCTACATAATGTGGCAGCGTCGCTGCAGTTCATGGCCGCAGACATCTGAAAGCATACCGTCAATGCCAGTACGGCCAGAGCCCATCTAGACCGGACGAACTGGGTTCGTGCCATTTCTGAACGAAGCTTTAATCCTGCTCCCACCTGACATATCCCAGATTTTACAGTAAACATAATTTAAGTCAAGGTCTGATGCGTGAATGAACAATGATTAGGACAGACAGCGCTGAATAGCATGGCTTTCTACTAACTAATAAGCAAATACGAAAACATCGCTGTCTTCAACCACTGAAAGCCGTTCAGGAATGAGTAGACGTGAGAAAATCCCTACGAAAGCGCTCAACCCAGACAGAATCCCAGAGCACCCTCAATGTAGGAAAACCAAGCAGCAAGCTGACGTGCTTTAAGTGATTCCGCAATACAACAAACAGTGTGCATAGTTGTAAGAGGCTCTTGTAGTACTTATCCCGTACACTCCCTCGTGATACATTTTCTGAATACCCCACATCCTCCCGGCATACCCTCCCTCTACCTAACAGTGCCTCAGCCAGGGGGATTAGAGTTACAATCGGGATGGTTACCCATGAAGCAATTAGACGTGTTCAACTGTCGGAGATAATACTGTTCTCACTGGCTATATAGCAGGTTAAGGTAACAACCAGGGATGGAGATTAGATTGGACACCTACACGAATCGAGGTGCACAGTGCAGTTGTCCCCCTCTCACCACCGAACATAATTCTATCTAAACCTCAAGAATAAAATATAGTCACTGGCTTCATGCGTATGGACACAAGTCAAAGAGAGAGGAATCACTCAGATCCGATGGAACCTCAACAGTCTCTTTAGCGGTCCAAAGTAGGATCGGATACAGGTATCCCACAAACAATCCCTCAGTTGAATTTGGTTCATAAGTAGGTCCTGTAAACCAGAATTTCTGCCGCTGAACGTCGACAAAAGATCTGAAATGCCACACACTATCATGATTTGGGACGCACATACCTATTCAGGAGTAGCAGCTGGAGAAGGTCCGCTAATCAATATGCTTAAGAGAGAAAAATTCTCGCCCAACCGTTTGAAACCACAACGCAGATTGGAGGAGAACGACGACAAGGAAACCCGGAATCGAATCACTCTGTATTCAAGCGCTTTTATGTCAATGCCAAGAGTGAGTCTGCTGAAGGGATACCTGGGACCCAGCAACTTTTAACCCAGTTTATAATATAGCAGAATTCAAAAAAGGATCACACAATGCATACAAAAGGCCACTTTCTCATGAGGTCGTGGGGTCCTGACCGCTTTAAAAACAAATTGTCATGATGCGCTCTCCCCTAGGTAAACGGAGAAAATGTAGGGGCAACTTTAATCAAATCATTAACTTAATCCTCAGCTACCACTGGGGGCATAGCAAGTTGATGTGGCTAGGTAACAATTAAATTTTCCAAAAATCGACAGCTGCCTAATTAGCCCCAGTTGCACTACAATCTGTTTCAACAAGCACAGACAATCGCTTTCCTTGTCCTAGGCGAATGAATCCAGTATTTTCTAGACGCCGTTCCTTTTAATCCCTGTCATCCTATTCATCGCAGAATCTCCATTTTACGAAGTGGGATGGCAGTTTCCCCATATGTTGTAAAATATATTCCCTCACTGGAATCGGTGAAACTTTAGTCTCAGAACATGTGTTAATTTTCGATTCGGACTGCTCCTTTGAATAACCACTCGATTCAGTTGCAATAGACAATGTCACAACCAGAGGAATCCAGCATTTCTGTTGAATATCCCATGTTATAGGTACCAAAAGCTATGACTTATCCAACTCTTAACTAAGACATTGAAAGTGCCCTCCCCTTGGCACATTTCCTTGACACATTTCTTTTACAACAAATGATGTCCATCTTGCTTCCATAACACATCCAATTTTTGTAATATGATAGCAAAGTTTGGATGAAAAGTATTATGGATGAATATCATTGGATAGAATCTAAATGTAAAATGGATGTCTTTTGTGGAGGAAAACTTGGACAATTTGTCTATTGCTAGAACTCCATTGCCACTAGAATGCTATTGAAGCCAAAGAGTTGCTGGAGCTGTAGAAACCCTACTGGAGCTTTACTAGAGCTGTTAGAGCCCTATTGGAGTTGCTAAAGGTGGAGTTTAATTCTATTAATGTTGATTTTTATTTAATAAAATTCCATTTTTTTTTAGTGGTGAAAATAAGTTTTTTTTTGTTCCAATAGTAGCTCAGTACTACTATTACTTCCCAAATATTATATTTTGTAGATCATTTGTTAATTTTTCTCTTATAATTATTTATTTCTATTGCATTAATTATATTTAATAATGGTATCTTTAATGGATCATTTCATTGATTGAGTAGATAAAAAAACTATGGCACATGGGCATTTGTTATGAAATAATTAATATGTATTTGCAAGCTCTATATGCATGTGGATAGGATATTAAAATGTCCTATGGATATTGATGAAAAATCAAAATAGAAATCAAGCAAAGTACAAGCACAAGCATTGATTATACTCAATGTTAAGCCTTTGTAATTATCTCATATACGTAAATATAATACTACAAAAGAGATGTGGGACATATTGGCTAAGTTCCACAAGCCCTCAAGAGTAATTATTGAGATATTTTTAATAAAGAAATTATATAATCTTTGATATATGGATGGAGAATCTATAGAGATTTTTTTTATAGAGATTTTTGATCTTAAGGGTTGAAGCCAGTGGTGAAATGGACAAATAAAGCATAGCATTTTTTTATACTTATCATATTATCAAAATCTTGGTATCCATTTATTTACTTGATTGCATTGAAGAAAAGATAAGAGATCATGGAAGAGGTAGTCCAATCTATTCACCTTGAAGAAGACATGTAAATGAAAGAAAAGATTAATTCTCCATTTTTTGCTTTAGCAGTGTATGTAAGGAGAAAGCAAATCTTAATGAAGTACCATCTACAACAAAAACAAAAGCTTAAGATTGATAAGTCTAAAAGTACTTATAAGGCTTGTAGACAAAAAAAACATCGGCCAAGTCATGCCAAATGTCCAAAAACAAATAGCAATGGTATAATAAATGCTAAAATTATTGTTATTCTTTCAGCTTGAGAGGCATCATTGAATTCAAAAATAATGATTTTATTGTTGTGGTTATGAAGGATGTCTATTAGATTTTTGAAGAATATGATATTTTATTATTAGCTACAACTTTATGCAAGAAAAGTTACAAATTTAATTAAAATGCCAATAGAGTTGATTGAATTCTACTTTTAGATGACTTACTCACATTAGGTATACTAGCTAATAAAGCTTACTTTATACCTTATAAAATTGAAGAAGTTGCTACAATTTGTAGTTCATCTATTTCAAGTCATATACTTGTTGAATACATCAAGTATTAGCACATATTTCAATGCATACAATACAAAAAGTAAAGCAGATGAATTGTGATCAAATATTAAAGATCAAAGAAGAAAAGGATAAAATACCTACATGTGAATCATGCATTATTGGCAAGGCCCATAGGCAACCTTTCTTATATGAACATAAATATGTTAATGATATTTTAGATATAATAGTGTGTGACTTTGGTTATTTTGATACAACTAACATTGGTGGCACCAAATGATTAGTTATATGGATTGATAATTATTCTAACTATTGTAGCCTTGTATTTCTTCAAATTAAGAACCAAGTACATATTGCTTATAAGATTTGAAAAGTTAATACATAAAGAAGAATTGTAAGAAAAGTAAAAACTTTACTCACTAATCAAGGGACTAAATTCTTGACTAATAAGCTTGGTTTTCACTTTAAAATTGAAGGCATTTAGCATATGATCACTCTTGCATATATATATAAAATTATTGGTATGGCAGAGCATAAGATTTGAACTATTTTTGAAAGAATACAAATTCTTCTAGATGATGCAAAGTTCAATCATCAATATTGGATATTTGCAGTAAAATTTGTGACTTGGAATTGCAATTGCCTTTGACTTGCAATACTTGGTAGTAAGATACTACATAAATATTTTTACAATAAAAAACCTTCTCTTCAAAATATTCATTTCTTTTGTTTTCCTACTTGATATTACATACCAAAAGAAAAACATCAAAAATTCAATACAAAGGCAAGGAAGGGTATTTTTGTTAGATATTTAGAAGTAGCAAAAGGATATGAATTTTTTCTACATGAAAAAATGAAGATGATCTTTAGTTAAAATGTGATTTTTCTTGATAATAATAATGAGTTATTTAGTGAGCTATTGACTTTCAAGGACATAAATTGAAAGAAGATGCATAAACCTATAAAATCCATATCAAAAGAAAAACAACAAAATAGAAATAAAGAAGTATGTATATTAAAAGAAAAATTGAAATGGCTATTGCCAAAAGACAAAGAGACTAGAGACTCTTGAATGTAGACTAGAAGGAAGAAAAGAATTGACAATAGTGAAGAAGGCTTCATTCTTGCCTTTGTATATACTATCTATCTAAGATCTATGTAGTAATATTCTATAGGACCTCTAAAAACGTGTTGACTTTATATGACATGTATCTTGACTAACAAGGCAAGTTTTTTATATGGGTGCCACATAATTAGCTTCTTTTGCAAGCTACCAACATAAATGGCACATGGGTAGCTTTTTTATTAAGTTTTTAACTTACCAATCAACTACAAATACATGTAAAGTCAAAACAACATTTAGAAAGCTTCTAGAAAGCTTCTCTAGAAGGTATTATGAAATTAATCTACTTTTATTTACTTCTACCTATTTAAATTATCTAGATAATAATTATAGTAGATATATATCCATGACATTGATTCCTTAAGAAAAAATTATAAAGCATATAGATCATAGAAATAATCTTGATTTGTAAAAAAATTAACATCCAAGTGAAATAGAAATATTTCAATGTAAAGCCTTAAGATTACATATGTATGATGGATTGGATGGAGAAATTATTGAAGACAAAGAAAATCCTACAATAAAAGAAGTAGTGGAATTCTATCAACCAGAAATAAAAGTAACTACTCAAGCTTTACTACTAAGACATCATTGTGTATGTAGCATTGATTTGGTAAATATTATAAGTGGTAATATTATGCATTGCATAATTTAGGAAAAAGACAACAATTTTATTTAAAGAAATTATGACTTGCTGATTGAAATAGTAGATGTGATTAATATTAATGAATATGCAAAACTAGATATTGTTGAGCAAGCTATGAATTTATCTTTTTGCAAAGAGTGGAATCGTATTATGAAGAAAAAACTTGATTATTTGAAAAATCATGATACATAGAAATTTTCATTTTTATCCAATGGTAAGAAGGTTATGGATTCAAAATCAGTTTTAAAGAAAAAACTTGCTAACAATGGTTCTATTGAATATTTTAAAGCACAATTGATTGCAAAGAATTTAACTCAAGTAAAAGGTCTTAATTACTAAAAAACTTTTGTATTAATTGCTTGCTTTGTAAAAAAAATTATATTTATTGCAATTACTATTATCTTTAATTGAAATATGTTACAAGTTGATGTTGTTTTAGCTTATTTAAATGACAAACTTAAAAGAAAAAATATTTATATGAAAATTCGAAAAGATTTGGAAGTTCTATGAGAATACAAAGATAAGATATTGCAATTGCTAAAGACTTTATATGATTTGAAGTAATTTGGACATTGATAGAATAAAAAAATTTCATAAATCTTTATTAAAACTTAATTGAGAGCGCTCAAAATCAAATCCTTATTTATACACAATATATATTGAAGAACTAGTTTTTATATTGATTATCTATATCAATGACATACTTATTTATGTTAAGAACTTTGAGATCTCTATGAAATGCAAAGATAAATTATAAGAGTGTTATAAGATGAAAGGCCTTAGTGAACCTAATGATGATTTTTGCATTGATTTTTTGAAAGATAAGAAAAATGATACTATTAGTTTGAGCGAAACTAAGTACATTTGTTCAAAGTTGGAAGAATTTGGGATAAAAGATACAAAGGTAGTTGCAACATCAATAGTACATAGTCATGTCATTAAACATGAGAATGATGATCTTTTGGATGCAAAAGGTCTAAAGCTTTATCAAAAAGCTTTAGGTTTATTATTGTACCTTGCAAATGGTATTAGGTATGAGATTTCAATATCTTATCAATACTTTGTTCAATACATAGTAGATCCATATGTTTTGTATTAGCAAAGAATCAAATAAATATTTTATTACTTGTAAAGAACAAAATATTTGGTATTGTACTATAGAAGAAAGGAAGCAAATTTGCAACTTGTAGGCTATAGTGATACAAATGGAATAAATTGTGTGGAGACACACCATTCAGTAGGAAGTTATGCATTTATATTATATAAGGTAATTATCACTTGACCAAGGAAGAAGCAATCTTTAGTTTCTATTTTGTCAATGGAGTTAAAATATGTAGCTTTGGCTAGTGCACCAATGAAGACTTTATGACTCCATAAAGTACTTAGGAATTATGATATTCTTAAGTCAAAAAAGTTTTTCATTTATGAGAATAAGTAAAATGCCATTGTTATTGCCAAAAATCTAGTACACCATGGTTGTACAAAGTATTGGGATACAAAATGTTACTTTATTTAAGAATATATGGAGAAAGGAGAACTTGGTTTGGAGTATTGTCCTATGGAGTAGATAGCAACAAACATCTTCATAAAACCTTCCTCTACAAATAAGTTTCTAGCTTTTAAAAATATATTAGGTCTTATTTCAGTAGAGAATTAAGTCCCTCTTTTGGAAGAAGAGTGTTGAATATCCCATATTATATGTACCAAAATGTTGTGACTTATCTAGCGCTTAACTAAAACAATGGAAGTGCCCTCCCCTTGGCCTGGAGCACATTTTGTTTGCAACAAATGAAGTCCATCCTGCTTTCATACCACATCCAGTTTTTGTAAAAATTTCAAACCCCTTACTTTCATCAGCTCCTGATCTACGTTCACTCAATTACTTGTGATTCTTGGGAAATTTATAATTATATAAACATATATATTAGTTTTTCTGAAACATTAGAGAAGAGAAAGATTTCGGTGATTAGCAACCCCGATGCTATTTGCATCAAGATATTCCTCGCGTATGTAAATATGGCATGACCATTACCATCACTGCATCGCACCAAAAAGTAGTTAATGTTTCCTAAAATTAATCATGGGGTCTCCAAAGTTTCTTTAGTGCTTTTGAAAAGTGATTCTGTCTGTGCTCCTATATTCCGTGGGTGCCGACTTGGAGGTCTTTTGGGTCATTACCAACGTAGTCTTCAATGTGGCCTTCGAGCATGCGCTGTGATCCCATTAACGTCTCCACCAGCGACTTTTCTGACGAGTTGGTCGCATCTACAGTTCCTGGTGGCGCTACAAACTGCGGAAACAACCTTTGGATCTGGAAAAAGCATCCTTGCTTTGGCTCTGTTCTTAACTCCAGTTTTTGCTCACATCGTTCATCATAAATGGTGTTTTATTCGTCAGGATGGTCAACTGCTGTCTGATGGGGATGACTTTAGTAATCACCACGAGCAGCTGCACTGGTTTTGTGTATTGCATGAACAGGCTTCAAACGATTGAGACCCACAATGATTCCGTAAAAATTCTCAGCGACGTAAATTTATACAAAGCACTGATGGATATGATCCAAACGATGATTCTTTTCTCTTCCCCTTCCACCATAATATCGAGTAAAATATGATATAACATGACACAATGAGGTCGAGTGGTTACCTTTCGATGAATCCTAGATGACGCATCCCAATCGCCGGAGTACAGTGGACGCACGGATACTTTCATCAAATATACTTTCTATCGACTTCGAAAGTGACAGCCCGGAAACACCAAATGATTCCTAAAGGTTTTTAGCGTATCTGGCTAGAAAAGAACTGAAGATTATTAACTTTTCTCCCCTCTGTATTTGTGAAAGGCGGTAACTGGCCCGCCGGCGATGGTGTCGAGCGGTGTGGCTACTGTAGGTGTATTATTATCCATAGCTTTCTTATTCAGGGGCACTTCTATCACCTTAGATTTCACCATCTGCACGAATTGCCTTATCGCATGGAATGGATCTACTCAACCAAGGTCCATCTCCACATGTTTCTTAACCGCTGCATCCAAACATAACCTTTTGATCTTTATTCAGTAATCCCAAACATGCAAAGGACCATGTGGAGATTAGATGCTAACCTCATCCAGTACGGCAACTTTATGCACAATCCCATCTTTGGACTCATCTCTAAATTGGAGATTATGTGGTGTTCGAGATTAATCGGGTGGATGCGCCTGGAAAGCACAACTACTGTCTGAATTGTCCAATGTGCCGCAAGCGCGAAATCACATGTGCCCTCAAACGCGTACTTGCGTATCGAGCTTTCATCTTCGACGTCAGAAGGTGTTTATCCATAGCACTGGAGAGATCGAAAGGGCGTGATGAAGCTCCGGAGTCGTCTACTCAACAGAGCTGCTCAGACCTCCGTCGCGGACTGGTAGTCAATCACGCTTGAGTAAGTTCCAAGTTCAATTCTTTGTTGTTTATACATACATGGTGCATAGTTTATCAACAAACTTCCAAAATTGGGAGGCTGTGATATAGCTGTGAGTGGAATAGTAAGTTGAAGAACCTGGTTATTTTAAGGAAGTTTGGGTTAGGATTAGGGTTTAGTGGGTTGAGGCTGTTTTTGTGCTTGCAGAATGGCTGGGTTTTATTTGTACGCAGATTCCGTGAAATCAAGGATTGCACACGCCCTTGTAGCGCCTTCCCTATCGGAGGACAATCAGGAGTTTGATCGGACCTGAACTGTGGACTCCATTGAACTTGAATATATAGATTGCGAGTGGGCTAGGGATCTTGCTAGGTAGTGATAATTGTAATGTTGTAAGCTCGGATCAACGGTTTTGTATTTGTCAATGGAGGCGGTTGTTAGCTAGGGCACGCTCTTACTAGTAATCAATGAAGCATTGAAGGAGGCGTCTATTACTAAGATTGATTACTGTAATTTGCTGATTCATTGCTGTTTCTGTTTAATCACAAATCACTTGATTGAAGAATGTACTAGTACAAGAAGTACAAAGGAAAATGGTAGAAGGGAATACATTGCAAGGATGCCTCTATGGCCAGGGGCTTTGGACTCCCCTTGTTCACAAGCACTATCGTCTACCAACTATAGGAATCAAGATGCTGAGCTCCTTGCCCTTCCTCCTCCCTTCTCTTCCATTTCCTCCCCCTTGGTTGGGCAGAATCCTACTATCTTAGTGGGATTGTCTGGATCTTCAATGAGAAGACAAAAGAATGACACCAAAAGTAGAAGAGACTCATACTTACTTTATAGGGGCATAAATAATCCAAATCAAGATAAATGAGATAAATAATTAATATAGGCATCTTTAGGAAAGAGTTAAGAATAGGTTTTAGAAAAAAAAAAATTACCTCAAAATATCAAGAATTGTTATTTGGAGAGGATCAATTGTGAATCGAGGTCAAAATCAAACTCTAAGGCACAAAACTACACATCCATGGTGACTCCAAGGTTCTTTTGTCAATTAGAGAGTTTGAAAGGAGACTTGTAAGATGATTTTTGAAAGTTAATTTCATATGATTTGAAGGTATATTGAAGATTTGAGAGCTTTTCAAAGAAAGAAGTATATTCAATGGATTAGGATTTTAAGAAATAAAAATTAGTTCACAAATTTAATGATTTTGTGAGTGTTGTAATATATTTACAAGTGAAAATTTTTCAATTTGTTATTATGCTTGTTGTAAATGTGTGAGAAATTTAATATCAATCAAATGGTTAGATTGAAGGTTATGAGTATTTTAGTGGATTATAATATTGGATAATTAAAATTTAGGATCAATGAGAAATTTTGTGTTTTGGCAATATCTACCAACATCCATTAGTTTGATTGAAGTAAAATATGGTGAGAGAAATTGAAACGTAAATACTTACCTATTGAAAAAGTTTTGAAGCATTTTAATGGTTAAATAAGGAAAAACTATTACTAGAAGATCAATATTCAAGTTTAAAAAAGATGGTGGCTGCCATAGAGATACATATATATTCCAATTGTTTTCTATATGATTAAGTAGAAATAGATAAAAATAAATTAATTTCATAATATCTTCAAAAATAGTTACATAGAAGCTTCATATATGTTGTTTTGACTTTAGAAAAGTTTATAGATTAGAAACTTGATCAACAAGTTAGTCATGTGTCATGGAGATACATATTTACTCCAATTAGTATCTATATGATTAAATAGAAGTAAGTGAAAGTAGATTAATTTCATAATATTTTCTAAAGAAGCTTCTTAAAAGCTTCATAGATGCTACTTTTACTTTACATGTGTTTGTAGGTTAAAAACTTGATTAATAACTTAATCATGTATTATATGTATTGATAACTTGTGGAATAAGCTAATTAAGTGGTGCACATATAAAAAAATTGCCTTACAAATTAAGGCATGTATTTAACATCTCAATACGTCTTAGAAGTCCTATAGAATATTGCCACGTAGATCCTAGTTAAATAGTATATATAGAGGCAAGAATGAAGCCTTCTTTGCTCTTATTAATGCCTTTTTAGTCTTTAATCTTGTTTCAAGACTTTCTAATCGTCTTGTGTTTGGCAATAGCCATTCTAATTCAATATATTACCATATTTGAGTGACTTTCTAATTTTTTTAAGTAATACAAAAGTATATTGAGTTTTCTTTCCTTGAGGTTTATATCCAACATTGACAACAGCCAATATTCAAGAGATTTTGAGAGCTTTTCTTTCAATTAAAAAGATTGATTTTCTTTATATTTTGTATGCTTATTAATTGCTTGTAGTGTGAGTAAACATTTAATTAATATCAACGATTTGATTCATATTTTTTGATGTTTTAGAAGAGCTAAATTAATTGATTAAGATTTACTTAGAATTTACTTGGATTTGTTTAAAATTAGATTAGAATTTGATGTAAGACTTAGGATTTTATTAAAATTTTGTTAAGATTTGTTTAGAATTTGTTTAGAATTTATTGAGAGTTATATCAGGGTTTGATTTAGATTCAATTAATATTTCTATTTTTAGTATTTTAAAATTTTTCTTTTATATTTTTTTAAGATTGTTTTTATTATAAATATATTTTTTAAGGTTAATTTATGATTTCTGTATGTTTTTTTTTGTAAGTTCTTTTGAAGATTTATTAACGATTGACTAACATTGTTATGATTTAATTTGAGTTTGTTTAGGATTCTATTAGAGTTGTGAGGATCTTCTTGTTGCAAGTTCTATTTTAACTCCCACAACCAAGTGCCCAATGGATTCTCAAGCAAACAACAAGAAATACAACAACTGAGTTTCAATTGAAACTTCAAATTAATATTAATAGAGATAACATGTATATCTTCTTATAATCTTATATGGAGCCTCTGTGCCTAAGACACCTGCTAGAGCAGAGGAAGGTCTTGCTGTGCATCTGCAATTTTACCAGTGATTGAATGGAATGGATATATTGGAATCTATTTGGATTTTTTTCACTCCACAACCCTAGCGACTCACTGATCAGCAGCTTCTTTGACAACAAATGTATGTTTTGTCCTTCAGACAGCAGGATGTCCTCCTTTAAAGACGCAAAACACCTCGGGGAGGTATTAGTGCCAGTCTAAGGAATATTCAACTCCCCTCCTCTCTCTTTAGTGAAGATTACCATATATACTCAAAACGAGCAGGGTCTAAACGACCCTGATAAAGTTGAGATCATTAAAAGATACTACCAGCCGTTGTTTTAAAAGATAGACGTATTTTTTTTTTAAGAACAGTAGTTGCGGGATAAGAGACTACTAAATTTGAAATTTTTCTTTTGGCATTGAGCGGGTTTCTTTGGGAGAGAGGCTTCAGCGGGGTATAGACATAATAGCGACAACGTGAGGGGTGGTTGAGGGGGCATATGCTTGTGGGTGGCTCCTCGCCTTCAATACCTCGTGGCCGGGTCGGGCCACTCTCGCTGCAAGTGTGCATCTGGATACGACTAGGAGCAACTCCAGGGGGTGTTGTCTCCGTACTGAACTACTACACTGCAACTTCACTAGCATATAGTTGCGCTCTTTGAAAAGAATTGGTGGTTACGTTGCCCTACGGCTATCGCTAGGTCTTGTATGGTGATTGGAACTTCGTCACACGACGCAGCAACAAGTCCTCCTTGTGTGAAAAGTTAGTAACAAAGCGGGAGAAGTCAAGCTTTCTTGCTCTTCTTGAAGCCTTGCGAGTCGAAGACAATTTTCTAGATTTGAATGTAATTCGATTTTCATGGGACAACCGGCGGCAAGGTGGAGCTCGGGTAATGGCAAGATTAGATAGGTTTTACACATTTAGGCCTAATATGGTAGGAGACACTCCCATAGTGGAATATGTGATCTGGGGCGATTGTGCGCACGCAGATCACTTTTCAGTGTGTTGCATGTTCTAGTTTGCGCCTTTGACCCGTCGCCACTCTGCCTTTAAAATGAGTTCTTTGTACCTTATTTATTAGGTAGTGAAGTAGAAGGTGACCCAGATCTAGACTGATCACTCAAGCGATGGGTTTTTGTGGAAGTTAAGAAGGGTCATCAAATATCACAACGGCTATTGCGTGTAGAGGGCACAACAGTTTTGTCGCGAGCAAATCCATTGGAGGTCGCGCATGACACAAACTATTGCGGACCTCCAAGTAGGCCCTCTTGATACTACATTGCAAGGGAGACTTGGTGCTGCGGCGGGTGGGCTCCAATAGTTTGGGACACAGAAGGTCCAAGGGTACAAAATTAGAAGTCAAGTTAAGTGGAAAACTGTCGAGGGTGTCAGCTCAAAAGAATTCTTCCAAGCTAACAAGGATTGGGCAGGGGCGTTGTCCATTATGGCTTTGACAGATGAGAGTGGGTCCCTGGTTTTGGATCAGACATGGCTAGAGGTTTTATGCGCCAAGTTCTACGCTGACTTTTATATAATATCTACTATCTCGGCGGAACCTACTCAACTTTTGGAGCTTTGCCTGGATTGTGTGAGTATAAAGCTTACATCCTAGATGATCTTCCTGCTTTAGGCTCCCATTACCATACTCGAATTAGAGGCTGCTATCCTTAAAATGGCCCCAAGGAAAGCCCCAGGCCTAGATGGAGTCATTACAAATTTTTATTAAGTTTTTTGGAAGTTGACTAAAGCTGATTACCTAGTGATGATCTTGACAATAGTATGAAACCAGCTATTTCTACGTATGATAACTCGTGGTTTCATCTCCATGATGTTCAAGAGTGGTGTGCAGGAGCAACTCACAAATTGGTGCCCCATCACCCTTCTTAATGTGGCATATAAATTCTTTGCAAAGGTACTACAAATTTGTCTCCAGCTAGTTCTTATGGAGGTTATCTCCCATGATTAGTCAGCTTTCCTACCTATGAGGTTCATCTTAGACTATATTCTGCTTATGATGAAACAATGGAGTGGGCGGCTTACTCAAAGCAGCCTCTTATGTTCCTTAAGCTTGATTTTTCAGAAGTCTATGGTATAGTGGATTGGGCCTTCCTTTTTCAAGCAATGGAAAAACTTGGCTTCCTTCTCAAGTTTGTAGCCATGGTTAGATTACTATTTACTGATGCTTTTGTAAGCATAAAAGTTAATGGCTTCCAATGCTCTTCCTTTGCTATTTGAAGAGGAATGTGCCAAGGCTGCCCATTAGTTCCTTATTTATTTCTCATTGTTACTGAAGTATTCAAATGTATGGTGAAAAATGGAGTAGAAAAAGGATTTGTTAAGGATATAACCCTCTCCATTAAAAATAGACAATAAATAATTATCCAATACATGGATGACACTTCTTTCACTCTTAAAGGAGTAGAAAAAGAAGTGAGGAATCTAATGCAATCATTGAACTCCTTCTGTTGTGGCTTTGGACTTATACTCAATTAGCTCATATCATGTGGTTATTGGCATGAAGATGATCCCTGTCCCCTTTAAACAAGTAGTTTGGAGATCACTTGGATAGATGATTGAAGTATGAGCAAGCTCTTAGACACCCCTTTTGGTTTGATTCTATCATCTTTAGCTATAGATGACTTTCTAAAATCATAAATTGAACAAAAACTAAAATATTAGAGTACAACTAAGATAAACTCTACTTGTTGTTAATAGGATTCTCCTATCTTAATTTTTTTTTTCTTTGTAGCTATTTGGGGAGGCATTAAGGTAGGTATGTCTAAAGACCGCTCTCAAATTCAAAACTATATGTGGTCTAGAAATCTTTAGAGGTCTTGCACCAAGATCTCAAGGATCCAATGTTGTCAACCTATAAATTAAGGAGACATTGATATAATCAATTTTATAGATGCTCTAACTTCACTTATGGTGAAATGGATCCTTAGAGCTTGTGAACTAGATAACTCCAACCTTTATGCTTTGCTTAGATTTAGTAACTTTCAACCTTATGAACAAGGTAGGTGGGCACCTAGTTTGGAATACTTTACACTTCTATTTCAAGCAAAGAAGGGATCAAAAGCTTGGACCTAGTTTGGAATACTTTACACTTCCTCTATTTCAAGCAAAGAAGGGACCAAAAGCTTGGTCTTGAGGAGGTTCCTCTCGGAGGCTTTTAGTTAAAAATGTTCAATACGTCCCCCTCCACAGTAACTGAAGAAGTGTTAAGTGAGTCCCTGTGGTTCACCTTCATGCCCTTTTATTGGTCCTGGCTTTTCAAAACTACTTACCTTGCAGCTACACAGAGCAGGCCTGCGACGGGTCAGTGACGCGTGAAACAATACCAGGTTTCTTAATCCTCAAGAAGCAACTGTCCTGTTTGGGCTCAGACAAGAGGAAGCCGATGCCTGGGCCGCTGCAGTTTCCCATCTCACTAGTCACTGGGGATCACTCCTTGCGCATAACCCTCCCCCGGCAAGAAGCGGTGAATGGGTTGGAGATTACCAATCAAACGAGGAGGCCTTCCCGGTTGCGGAAGGCACACAGTATGTGTGTGTGGGTTCGTCCTCGGTGACTTTACTTCCCCATGCCACACCTCGGTACTCGGTTTTCCCTTCTTCTCGGTGGTTGCAGCAGGAAGTCTCCGAATCTAGTCACAGAATAGTTGGTCTTCATCATCGGGTTGAAGTTGTACAACTATGGAGGGGTCCAAAAAAGAAGTCGGTTCTCCTCTATTATGGCAAAATCGTCGATCTGTCGTGGGATCCCAGCAAGTTTCAGTGGGGTTCCCTGACCGAGGCAGCCCCGATCATGCAATACTCAACGAAGCTTGGTCGGGAACTGCTCAGGAAGAAGCATGTTATACCCAAGCCTGCTGTTGCGAAGTGGCCGGGAATTCTCGCGAATACGTACCGACTAAGGTGGAAAACAGTGTGGGTGACGCAAAGAGCCAGTTAAGAGTCGGGGCTCCTCTGGCTACTTTGGCAGAGCCATTGTGGTGAACGCTTGGAGGGGAAGGGTCGACCACTCTCTCTCTCACTCTGCTGCCCAGTTTGCCCACGACGGTTGGAGGAGTCGATTCTTCAATAACCCTCTGCCCAACATGCCTGGCAGTGGGGCACCTATATTATGAACGTGTTGGTGAGCGGCAGGGGAGCACGCGGGCCGTGGCAACCCCTCTTGGCGTCAGGGGCTCTTCTCGGAGAAACTCTTTCGCAAATTCTCTTCGTTCAGTCTTGTATGGTCACAAATCAGGACAGTAATTCTGTAGACGCTATGGTTGGAACGGAATGATGCTGTTTTCAACGAGGTGCGGTGGAATTCGGCTAAGCTGCTGCAGTCTGTGTGGCTTGGCATCCTTGAGTATGGGGGGGTTGGATGGGCTTTAGTGTGCAAACATTGGAAAGCACGGCGGGTTACTAGCGCGAAACGCGCGCCGTTTTGTTCAGAGATGGTGTTGTCAAGGGGTGTTCGCGTCCATTGTGAATGATAACCCACAGTGGGTCTTGTCGGGACCTATGGCGGGATTTGTCTTCCAGCCACCGCAGGTGATGTAAGGAGCTGGGCTGATGGTTCCCGGCTGGATGCGCGAACGTCTTCGGCCTCCCCTGGTCTGGACGTGGGTCCTTTAGGATATTTTTACTTTGGTACTAAGTTCTTACGATGCCAGTCGTCCCCACCCAGGCCGTTTACGGCTGGTTAGGTTGTATTGTATGATTGCTATGGCAATAAAGGCTTCCCCCTTATTTGTATCAAAAAAAAAAAAAAAAAAAAAAACTTCGACGTCAGAACGTTCCAGCTTAGCTTCGTCCCAGCTGGACCATGATCCATATCCTGGTCTAAAATGCACTTCGATGCTGGATCTTATTGGAAAACTGTGTGTTGACAGCTGCAGTAGCAGTGGTGGGTCTCGTCGTCACCCATCCCTGCTTTTCTCGCTTCCTAGCACATACACGTTTAAGCAACCAAATCTTGCACTCAGCTTTACTATCACCATACATTATTCCAACTAACATATTGCAAAGTTCAAAGTACTCATCATCCGAGGATCCAAAAAAGTGCGATGTTTTTGTAACCAAAGACAGGCTCATTCTTTTCCAAGAGGGGGTCGAATTATACCAAAAGTTCGGTTGAAAAAGTGGAAATGAAGAGAGGATAAAATGTTACTTTCTTCGTACTCGAGTTGTGTGGAGAATAACTCTGAGGAATGGAACTGTGTCATTCCTTACATGTCCTTCGTAAGTTGGAATCCTGCAGATCCGACTCTGGCGATTCCATATTCTTGCCTGTATCCATAAGTAGACACTCACACACACACAGTCACACACCGAGATGCTTCCATGAATGGATTGATGATGATGCGAGCTGTCTTAGAAAACAGCAGAGAAGCCTTTTCGCTTAAATTATTAAAATAATAACAGCGAAAATAACAATATATTAAAATTTTATTTTTTGCAAAGGCTCACATGTGAATGCAAGAGTTGAATTGATTTATTTCTAAAGGTGCGCCAGCTCGATCTGCTTCTTTGTCGAATCAGATTTTCCAATTTTTTATAAAATCATTTCTTTATGCTTTGTATAAGATCCTCTTTAAAATTTCTCAGACGTGGTTTTTTCATTCAGTTACGCCATGTCTGTTTTTATGTTGTTATTGTCTTGAAGGATTTTGAAGTAAAAATTAAATCTTAACTTTAATGAATTTTGGGGAACAGAATTTCCTAAAATTATTTTATTTTATATAATTAGTTGCTCTAAGATTGATATGTTATTTTAAGTACTTCACCAATTCACCTTCTTGGCTTGTGTATTACAATTGAGTTCTATATAGTCAAAGTATGTTTAAATGATTGAGAATTTGTTTTATTTTTTATGCACCATAAAGTTTTACTTATATATCATAAACAGTAGTTTTAATTATTTTTGTGCCAAGCATCCTCATAGATCAAATTTTTTCAGGTGTATTTTTGGCTCCATATCATGTCACTTGCTCCAAAACATCATGGACACAAACAAACAAACGACGAAACAAGAGCTCAGAGGAGAAGAAGGAGAAACCACAAAATGATTGAAAGGGGGGAGAAGGGTGGAAGGATCTGCAGGAGTAGGTAGATGGAAGCGGGTGTGGGGTGTGGAAAGAATGCACGCTAACGACGAGAGCACCTGCTTGACACAAATACGGAGGAGAATATGGAGGAGAATACGCATGAGAATGCGGAGAGATGGATAAGGGGATGGATGCCTTCAGCAGGTCCAGCAGAAGCAGCATCGTTCTCTGTGCTGTGCTGTGCCTCCTCCTCCTCCTCGTCCTGATGCAGTGATGGCTTTGTATGGATGTGCCTGGGCTGGTTGGGTCTGCTGCTCCTACCGGATTCCTTTCCCTCCCTAAAGCTGCCAAGGCTTTAATAGCTGCCGCTGATCCAGATGCTAAGGATAGCCCCCCCTTCCCGTTTGTTGCTCCTCGAGCTGGACAGAATCATAGCCCAGGCTCTGATTAGTCCCTAACTTCATGTTGCAAAGCTGCTTTGCAGCACATGGCTCCTGGGGTCTCCCTCCTTCCCCAATCAATGAAAGAAAAGCTTCTTTAGAATGTGGCTTTTCATTATCGCCCA
The DNA here is from genome assembly GCF_059467195.1 of Physcomitrium patens. Classification (NCBI taxonomy): domain Eukaryota; kingdom Viridiplantae; phylum Streptophyta; class Bryopsida; order Funariales; family Funariaceae; genus Physcomitrium; species Physcomitrium patens. Next base: position 472,456 of record NC_143413.1, on the reverse strand, counting down.
AAGTGCCCTGGCATGCCATCTCGAATGCTAAAAAGTACAGATCATGCCGAAGCAGGTCGCTTTCTGCCGATTCCCTCTTCTAGCGAACGCCAGGCCCCATGTGTTGAAGTGTGTTTGCGTTGCGACACTGGGCCCAATGTTGGACATTACGACATTGTGATAGGCTATAGACTGGTCCAGTGATCCATCTACCAGTTGCTACACCTGAACAGGCACTTCAACGGAATGAAAAAAAGTTCAAAATAAGTAAATAAATATAAACACCAAGGCAGCCTGCTGCATGGTGAATACTGGCTAGCACCACCCCTAGAATGAACAACAAGCTTACGACAACTTGGTATCAACATGACAAGCAGCAATTTGGTGTCGGGAAAGCAAGAGAGAGGGAGGTAATCACTTGTTGATGGCAACCAACTATTTTGTTACTTAATTGTCGACTTTGTAAAGGCACAAACAAAAATTGAAAAGTTTCAAAATATTCACAGAATTTTACTTTGTATCTCAACATCTCTAGTACCATACCATCTTTGATTGTTGAAAGTCAATCCTCACCTTACTTGTTGGGATGCAAATAAATTATGTGAAATAAGACAGCTCCCATGTCTATGAAGAAGGTTTGTCACATATATATATATATATATATACGTACTCTTGTAAATACCTATATGATTAGGTAGAAGTAGATAAAAGTAGATTAATTTTATAATACATTTTAGAATAGCTTCCGAATAGCTTCATAGACAATGCTTTGACTTTATATGTGTTTGTAGTTGATTGGTAGGTTAAAAACTTAATCAATAAGTTAACCACATGTTGGTAGCTTGCAAAATAAGTTAATCACTTGTTGGTAGCTTACGAAACAAGCTAACTATGTGGCATACATATAAAAAAACTTGTCTTATAAGTTAAGAAATGTGTCTTATAAAGTCAACATGTTTTGGAGGTCATATATGACATTGCCATACAGCTCCTAATTAAGAGTATATATGGAGGCAAGAGTGAACCCTTCTTCACTCTTGTCAATGCCTTTCTAGTCTTTAGTCTTGTTTTAAGATTTTTTAGTATTTTTATTTTTGGTAATAATTATTTTAGTTTAATATTATATCATAGTTGAGTAACTTTTTAGTTCTATTCAGTGATACAAGAAGAACCCTGATGTAAAAATAGTATCTCCATATCTTTAATAGTTTGATAAGAGTATTAACTTACTATTTCTATCTTGTTTTAGAAGTGAATGGATAATCCTATTTCTATTATTGTATTTTGAAGGCTGTGGACTATTGTCTTCTAAATAAATAATCTTGTTTTTTAACAGTGATCTTTTTCTAAAAGAAAGTAGATTACTCCTCTTTAACGAAATTTTCATGTGATATTAGAGATTGCAGATTACCTTCTCCTAATTTAATTTTAAAAAATTTGTTTGAATTGTCTATAGAAGAAAAGATTATGCATGCTATTCTCAACAAAAGTGAAAATAGATTTGTAACTATAGAAGATCTTCATGAGCTTGTCAATATTCTAAAAATAGAAATTTTATATATTTTTAATATAAATCACGGAGATACTATTCTTACATTTAAGGAAGCAAGGAGATCAACCTTATATTCAAATCCAAAGAGTTTTGTTTTTATAAGTATGACAGGAACAAGGATTAATATATCTTAGAATTTTGATAGAACAAGATTAAATTTTGAGGATTTCTACAATAAGTCAAGTTCTATCTAAGGTTACATCCCTTCCAATATTTTAATAGATTTATTCAAGTCAGATTCATAGGTGCATTTTTATTTGGAAGTGCTTTCTTTTGATTTGCACTTTCAATAGAAAAGAATTTATAATTATTTTATGATTTAAATTCATTCCTTAAAGTGTTTATAACTACATCTAGAAAATATCATCAAGAAAGAATAGCAAAGATCAAGTTCTTATCTTTATGATAAAGTTCATGGTCAACTACCATATATATTGTTAAATTCCAAAATCTCATTTATGATGTAAATTCGAATGACAAAGCCTTTATCAATCAATTTCAATATGAATTGAAGCATAATATCAAAGATTTAATATTAAGAATGTTAAAGGTAAAATCTTTAAAATAATTTATTGTTCATGCCATTATATATGATAATTGATTATTTGAAAGACGTCAAGAACAAAGACTTGGCTAGAGAAGAATAAGTCAAATAATGACAATAGCTTCCAAATTTTTAAAAACTTACTTATTAAGGCAAAAATCAATATAAATTGATACAATATGTTTTAAATCCTTCACAAAGTAAAAAAAGACTTGACAACATAAATAAGGCTTATGTTTATATTGTGGAAAAGCTAAACATACTACTTAACATTATTCAAAAAAATAATGTAAGCACAAAATAAGAAGCATGGTTGCTAAAGAAGACGATGTATTCAAAAATGAATTTATCTAGCTATAGAAGTGGAAAATAATCAAGAGTTTAAAGTGGAAGAAGTCTTAGATTCAAGGCGGCACCGAAATAAATTGAAATATCTTATCCATTGGCGCGGATATGATATTAGTGAACGCACATAGGAGCCAGTAAAAAATCTTGCAAATGCAGCATAGGCGGTGGATGCTTTTCATCGACGATATCCATCAAAATCAAGATAAAAATCTTCTTTATAAAAGAAAAAAAATCTAGGCAAGATATCATTCTACTTTCAATCCTTGTTTGTAGCTTCTTTGTAGTTGTGACGCTCAGAAGATAGAGAATCAACAACTAGTGGATTTGACTCAAGAGCCTTTGTTTGCTGACCTGCCAGACAAGACATTACAATTGTCTCAACCTTCAAGACGATGCAATCGAGATGAAGATCTTCAAGAACGACATGTTCTTCCTTGAATAGATGGTAAAATATAATGCGTTTGGTACCACGACCTTGGAAGAGACTCCCGATGTTTGGTGACTTTACTAGAGGGAGGAACAACTCCTAAGGGTGTTCCAAATGTTTTATTTGAAGGAAGTTATGAAGGCCTCAATAATGATTAAATAATTAGATGGTCTTCCAGTTCTAATATAGAATACTATCGATGGTTGAGAGGTCCTATCAATCATCTTCGAAGAGCACAAAGATCAGAGTATGAGACAAATATAATTTATCGCATCATAGATTTTCTCAACATATGATGACCACTCCTCGTGGAACTCATCCTTAGAAGAGGAGGTAATGTCATGGATATACTCATGTAAGCTAGTAATTATATATATAAATAGGTAGAAATCAAAAAAAGTAGATAAAAATAAGTTAATTCTATAGTATTTGATATGAAAGCTTCCTAGAAGCTTTATAGATGCTGCTTTGACTTATAGGTGTCTTTAATTGACTTTTTGGATTAGAAACGTTGTCAACAAGTTGGCCATGTGCCATACATATTGTTAGCTTCAAGACCAAACTAACTATGTGGCCCACACGTAGAAAAACTTGCCTTGTAAGTCAAGGCATGTGTCCTACAAAATCAACACATATTAGAGGTCCTATAGAACGTCACCACGTAGCTTCTAGTTAGATTGTATATATAGAGACAAGAGTGAAGCCTTCTTCACTCTTGTCAATTCTTTTCTTGCTTCTAGACTAGTTTCAAGGGTCTCTAGTTTTCTTGGCTTTTGGCCATAGCCATTCCAGTTTCTTTCTTAATATATATATCTAGTTATTTTTATTTTGTCATCTTTCTATGAGAGAAGTCTCACTTGTTTATTTATCTTTATCATGTTCTTGTCCTTGACAGAATTATGTAGCTTCTAGTAAAGGTCATATTCTTTTTTCAATTCTCTCATCTTATTTTATAATAGAAGTTTAATTAAGACCATAAAAATCACAAAGTCTTAGCTTTGTTAGATTCAAGAGCCTCAGCTTGTTTTATAGATGAAGGTTTTATCAAAAAATAAGAAATATTATTAGTCAAGAAAATTAAATCTATACATATAAAAGTCATAATAGTTTGATATCTATTAAAAATATTATGCATGAGATTGTTTCTTTAGATGTAGAAATTTAAGGTCATAATAGCATAATAATATTTAATATAATAAGATTTTGCTATATATGCCATGTCTATTTCTAATGGTGAAAAGATAACAAGTAGTATTCTTAGTCAGTATGAAGATTTCTAGGGTATTTTTGAAAAAAAAAATGCAGATATTTTTTTAAAGCATCATTCTTATAATTATTCTATTGATCTTCATGAAAGAGCTCAACCACCTTTCGGACTAGTCTATAGCCTATCACAAAATGAGTTAGTTGCACTCAAGGAATATATTGATGAGAACTTGGTTAAAAAACTCATACGTCATTCTAAATTTCTTTTATGATTTAAATTCATTCCTTGAAGTTAAGAATTGTTAACTTATTTGTGAAGAAAAAAGACAAATCTCAACTTACAGCTCCACTTACACATTTGATTTATAAAGACAAACTTGAGTGGAATAAAGAATCTGAAGCATTGTTTGATGCTTTAAAAAAAGAGTTTACTTCTATACTAATCTCATATTGTGTTGACTTCTCCAAGAATTTTTTTTATAAAAATAAATGCATTAGACTTTGCCTTAAATGCACTATTATCACAAATAGGAGCAACTAGCAAACTCTATCTAGTAGCTTTTCATTCTAGAGAATATTTAGCAACCAAGATTAATTATGAGATCTACAACAAAGAGTTATTTGTTCATTTTAAAAATAACATCATTATTTAGAAAACACCTTGAGTCTAGTTACTATGTATATAAATCATAAGAATCTTAAATACTTTATGTCATCACATATTTTGAATCATTGCCAAGCTCATTAGAGCATGTCTTTATCAAGATTTGATTTCAAGATCACTTATCAATTCAAAAAACAACAAGATTTGTCAACTGCCTTTTTTAAATATTCTTATCTTGTACCAAAAGAAAGAGATGTATCTTTTAATCAACAAAGATTAATTCTATTGAAGCTAGAATATTTTCACCTTCAAGCAATAAAATCAACATTGACTATTGATTCAACATTTGTTAAACAAATTTAATCAAGTATGTTTTTTGATCCTCTTCTCCATGATATCAAGAATAATTCTTTTAAGTTTCATGATACTTTTAAATTCGAGTTCAAGAACAATCTACTCTATTTTGAGAGACAATTATATCTTCTAAAAGTTCAAGCATAATTATGTATTCTTCAAACTTCTCATAAGTTTCCAACAGCTGGATATTTTGGATACAATCAAACTTTGGAACCAATGTCAAGAGATTTTTGGTGGCTTCAAATGTGAAAGGCAGTCAAAGACTTTGTACATTCATGTGATATTTGTTCAAGATCCAAAACTCCTCACTATCAACCTTGTGGACTTCTTTAGTCGTTAACTATTTCAGAATGACCATGGTCTTCTATTTCTATAAATTTTATCATGGATTTTCCAATCTTAAGTTTGTATAATTTTATATTTGTGGTATTAGATTATTTTACCAAAATGGCATATTTTATACCATATAAAAAATCTATCACAAGTAAAGAAATAGCTAAGCTTTTTTTTAGCAACATCTATTACTATCACGTTGTCGTATGGCATGATTTGCTATCTAGAAATACACTGGGTATCTAGCTATAGAAAGTGTAGCTTATACCTTTACATTAATCTTGTCTTAGCTTCCAAAACTCCTTTATTTTGCATAAAACTCAAAATATAACAAAATCCTTTCAAAACATATTTTTTCTACAAAGGGTTTTCTTGTTCCAAACTTTAAAAATTCATATCTCTTGATCTAACCGTTCAGTTTGTGTCAAATTTATAGGATAAGTAGAATTTACTTTTAAATTTTATTACAAGAAAAACCAACTGCAAATTCACTCCTGATATTTTGGCATCAAAGTAATCCTAGCAGACGCTCTAAACCTTAATTTACAAGCACCTGAGCACTATTTTCTTAATATCTCAAGAACCCAATATTCAAATGTCATAAAACTTATGTAAAAAGTTTATTAACATAAAATAACACATTGTCTGAAATTTTGAGCCAAGAATTTGTCAAATTGCTCAAGATAAAGCTCAAGACACAACCACTAGTAAATCAGATCACTTACTACCCTTAGATTGCATGCGTTGACTTCAAAATCCAATTACTCTTTTACTTTAACTTGGAATCCAGTAAACAGTATGTAAAAAGTGTAGCCGCAAAAGTGCTCTCTTCAATCGCAGTCGCCGATTCTCAATTGCTGTCCAACGCGTGCGTTATGCCAAAAAGAGTGATAGTAGCTCCCAAATCAACACCTTAACTTTGAGTGCCTATATCTCCTTCATATAAACTCCAAACCATACAAAACTTACACCAAAACCATAGCCAAAAACCTAAACTTGCTGATCTTAGCCTTCAAAGCTCAAATGGCTCCGAGAAACTAACCCTAATTCCTAATATGGCCTTAGGCAGCCTCCTCAAAGCCCATTGGTCATGATTTTTTACCAATAGGAATGGAGATTTTCATTATTCATCTCCATTCATCTATATTGGTGCCCTATTTATTCTCGTTGCTACCAAAACCCTTCTTCAATCCTTTTTCTCATAAGATTTACATAATTTATGCTCTAAACACTAAATAAAGGAACAAAAATAAGTTTTCAAAAGTCACCAATGTCTAACAAAGGTGACTCTAAATATTTAGAAGTTACTATCAACCAAAACCAATCTTAAAAGCCACTATCAAAAAGAAATTAAAGTTATAAAAATTCTATAGTAATCTTTTTAAACAACTTCTTCTCAAAGTAATAATCAAATTATATTCTACAACCAACTAAAATCTATTAATATGGCTTTTACCATATTACTTCGTAAATTATATGTTAAGTATATAATTACATTATTTTCATATAATAGCCGAACCACAACATGACAACAGATTACTTAAAGATATTATATTTGACATAAGGATTCAATTTATATTAAGATTTTGGAGAACCTTTTTTAAGATATTATACATAGATATAAAGATCTCTTTGGCTTTTCATCTTCAAATTGATGGACATAGAGAATGGGTGAATTAAGTTTTGGAGTAGTACTTGAGGTGTACCATCAACTATCATTAAGATGATTGGACAGCTCTTTTACTATTGATTAAGTTTGGATACAATAATTTGATATATTCTTTCAGTCAACAAATATCTTTTTTTTTATCAATTATGGTTATTATTTATAACTTGATATTTTAATTTTTCAAAAGTTTATAATCTTGTGACAAAAGATTTGATAAATCATTTCTCGTAGCTATATGTGAGAATAAAGGCACAATTAAAGAGAGCTCAAGAATGACAAGAGATTAATAGAGATATTTATCTCAAGGAATAAGCACAATTAAATGTAGGTGACAATTATAGTTACTTCATTGCAATATCAATATTATTCATCTTTGTGAAAAGTTGGACTATCATAGGCTTGTACGTTTTTGTATTAGTAAATAAATCAATCATGTTACTTATTGATTATATCTATTAGAGCCTATGAAGATCCATTCTATATTTCATGTGTCTCTTTTTCAAACATATAAGATAATGAATATTTTGAGAAGAAGACAAATGCCACTTCTTTCAATAAAAATAGATAATAATCAAAAATTTGAAATAAAAAAAGTCTTAGATTCATTGTCATGCCAAAATAGGTTAAAATATCTTATTCATTGGCACATATATGATATTAATAAATATACATGGAAGTCAAAAAAGATTCTTGCAAATAAAATATAGCAAGTCAGGGCTTTTCATCAACAATATCTATCAAAACCAAGATGAAGAATAATAAATCTTTGCTATAAAAGAAACAAGATCAAAAGAAGAAAACATTCTACCTTCTATCCTTCTTTATAGCTTTTGTATATTTGCGATGCTTACAAGATGGAAAATCAACAACTAATGAAATTATCATGGATATATACATTTATCCCAATAGTTACTTATTGATTAGGTAGAAGTAGATAAATATAGATTAATTTCATAAAGTCTTCTAAAAAAGCTTTCTAAAAGCTTAATAGATGTGGTTTTGACTTTAGATTTATTTGTAGGTTAGAAACTTAGCCAAAAAGTTAACAATGTATTGGTAGCTTATGGAACAAGTTAATTCTATGTAATAGCTTGTGGAATAAGCTAACTACATAGTACATATATAGATAACTTGCCTTGTAAGTTAAGACTTATGGCTAGCAAAGTCAACACATATTGGAAGACTTATAGAATATCACCATGTAGCTCTTAGTTAGAGAGTAAATATGGAGGCAAGAATGAAGCCTTTTTCATTCTTGTCAATGCCTTTTTAGTCCTTAGTCTTGTTTCAAGACTTTCTAGTCTTCTTGTTTTTGGCAATAGCCATTCTAGTTCAATATTATATTATCCTTGAGTGACTTTTTAGTTCCTTTCAGTAACACAAGAGTGTATTGAGGATTTTCTTTCTTCAAGATTCATATCTTTGATAATTTGGCAAGAATCCTAACTTATTGTTTTTAACTTATTTTAGAAGAGAGTCGATTACCTCACTTTTATTATTGTATTTTGATAGTTGTGGAATATCTACTTTTAAATAAAAAAATCTTATTTTTTAATATTGATTTTTTCCTTAAAAAAGTAGATTATTCTTCTTTATAGAAATTTTTATTAGTGGTTGCAGATTATCCTCCTCTAATTTAATTTTTTGAATTTGTTTGAGTTATCTATAGAAAGAAAGATTATGGAACTATTGTAGATCTTCATGAGCTTATCAATATTTTAAGAGTGAAAATCTCACGTAATTCTATTATGAATCATAGAAGTATTAGGCCTACACCTATAGAAGAAGTTTAGAATCCACGACAAGAAGTTGTACAGTTGAAGGAAACATGTAGATGAATTTTACAACCAAATTTAGGAAATTTTTCTTCTACAAGTATGATGGAAACAAGGATAATTATACTTGAGAAGTTTGATGGAACAAGATCAAAATTTCAAGGATTTTTGCAATAAGTCAAGCTTTTTCTAAGGTTGCATCTTTTTCAATACCTTGATGGATTTACTCAAGTCAAATTCATAGGCACATTTCTATTAGAAAGTACCCTCTTTTGATTTGCACCTTTAATGAAAAAAGATTTGTGACTCTTTTATGATTTGAATTCATTCCTAGAAGTATTTACGGCTACATTTAGAGAAAGTGATTGAAAAAGAGTAGTAAAGACCAAGCTCTTATCTTTATGACAAAGATCATGGTCAATGACCATATATGTTTCTAAATTCCAAAACCTTGCTTATGACGTGGACTGAAATGACAAAGCTCATATCAATCAATTTCAATATGGGTTAAAGGATAATGCCAAAGACTTATTACTAATAATACCAAAGATAGAATCTTTAGAATGATTTATTACTCAAGCCATTGCATATAACAATTGATTATTTAAAAGACATCAAGAACAAGAATATGGCTAAAAAAGAGCAAATCAAATAATGATGGGAGCTTCTAGGTTTTCAAAAATTTATTTATCAAAGTCAAAACCAATGCAAATTAATACAATACATTTTAAATCCTTCATAGAGTAAAAAAATAATTAACAATGTTAAGAGGGCTTATACTTATATTATGGAAAAGTTAAACATATTGCTCAACATTGTCTAAAGAAACAATGCAATTACAATATAAAAAAAATGATTGCCAAAGAAGATAATATATTAGAAAACAAATTGCTCCAGCTATAATAGAGATTGTGCGGCTGAAATCATGTGCAATACCTAACAAAGGTCCTATTCTCTTTTCTGATTTTTCACCTTATTTTACAATAGAAGTCTGTTTAGGACCAAAAAATTACAAAGTCTTAGCCTTCTTGGATTTAAGAGCCTTAACTTATTTTATAGATGAAGACTTTGTCAAAAAATAAGATATAACTTTAATCAAGAAAACTAAATCTGTACATGTAGAAGTCATAGATGGTCATTTGTTATCTTTTGAAAATATTATCCATGACATTGTTCATTTAGATATAGCAATTAAAGATCATAACAGTGTAGTAGTATTTAATGTAATAAGATTTCCCTCCAATCTTGTTATTTTACAATTATCATGGCTAGAAAAATATAATCTTTAAATAGATTAGATTTCTTATAATCTTAATTTTTTTTAGTAATATAATCTAAGATTGCATTAATGAAGTAGAAGTAAATAAGCCTAGTACATCCAAATCTTTACTTATAGGTGTGAAAACTTTCATGCATACTACAAAAGAAAGATCATCTTTTGCTATATATGCTACATCCATTTGTGATGGTAGAAAGACATTAAGTAGTATTCTTAGCTGATATCAAGAATTTCAAGATGTTTTTTTTTATAAAAAAAATACAAATATTCTTTTAAAGTATTGGCTTATGATTGTTCAATTGATTTGCAAGAAAGATCTCAACCACCATTTGGACCAATCTATAACTTAATCGCAAAATGAGTTAGCTACATTAAAGGTGCACATTGATGAAAACATAGCAAAGAACATCATATGCCATTGTAAATCTCCAATTGGAGCTCCTACCTTATTTGTGAAGAAGAAAGACAGATCTCTGAGGATGTGTGTGAATTATCAAAGACTTAATAAGATCACCATCAAAAATAAGTATCTTTTATCTTTGATTTCAAGACTTTTGACTAACTCAATTAAGTAAAGATCTATACCAAAATAGATCTACAAGGAACATACAATTTAATTTGTATCAAAGAAGGAGATGAATAGAAGATTGTTTTTCAAACTAAGTATGGATATTTTGAATATAATGCCATACCTTTTGGACTCATGAATGCAACAACCGCTTTTCAACATCTTATGAATGATATTTTTTATGAATTTCTAGATGATTTTTTTGTTTGTTATTTAGACAACATTCTAATCTACTCTAAGAATACAAAAGAATATGAACTTCATATTTGTTGCATATTATAAAAATTTAAAAATGTAGGATTATATGCCAAGTTAGAATAGTATATATTCTATACTATTTAAGTAGACTTTTTAAGGTACATCATTTTCAACAAAGACCTTATGATGGATCTGAAGAAAGTCCAAATTATCATAAATTGGAAGATTCCAAGAACAGTATGAGATGTGTAATGCTTTTTGGACTTTACTAATTACTACCAAATTTTTATCAAGAAATTTTTTTAAGTTGTAGTTCTATTTAAATATTTGACTTATAAAAACAAACTTGAGTAGAATAAAGAAATAAAAGCATCATATGATGCTTTAAAGAAGGAATTTACTTCTGCACTAAACTTGTATTGTGTCGACTTCTCTAAGGTATTTTTTATGGAAATAAATGCATCAGAATTTACTATGGATGATGTATTGTCATAAATGAGAATAGATGATAAACCCCGTCTAGTAGCTTTTTATTCCAAGAAATTTTCAGCAGCAAAGATTAATTATGAGATCCATAATAAAGAGCTCATTGCAATAATAGACTCATTTAAAAAATGGTGTTATTATCTAGAAGGCACTTTAAGTCCAGTCACCCTATATATGGATTATAAGAACCTTGAATACTTCATGTCAAGACGTATTTTGAATTGTCATCAAGCCTGTTGGAACATGTATTTAATTAAATTCAATTTTAAGATTACTTATTGATTCAAAAAATAAGAACATTTATTAAATACCATTTTTAAATATTTTTATTTTACATTAGAAGAAAGAAATGGATCTTTTGATCAGCAAAGAATGATTTTCTTGAAGCCTGAGTATTTTCATCTTCAAGCAATAAAATCAACATTGATTGTTGATTCAACCTTTGTCAAGCAAATTCAATCAAGTATGTCCTCTAATCTTCTTGTTCATAATATCAAGAATACTTCTTCTAAGTCTTATGACACTTCAAATTTTGAATTTAAGAATAACCTATTATATTTCAAAGATCACCTATATATTCTAAAAGACGAGGCATGATTATGTGTCCTTCAAGCTTGTCATGATTTTTCAACAATTGAATATTTTGAATACAATAAGATATTAGAGCTAATATCAAGAAATTTTTGATGGCTTCAAATATAGAAGGTAGTCAAAGACTTTTTATAATCATACAATACTTTTTTAAGATCCAAAATTCCTTGCCATTGATCTTATGAACTTTTCTATCTATTGCCTATACCCGAACAACCATAGTCTTCTATTTCTATGGATTTTATTACAGATCTTCTAAGTTCAAGTTCATGTAATTCAATATTTGTAATCATAGATTACTTCACCAAAATATCACATTTAATACCATATACAAAATCTATTTCGGGTGAAGAAACAACTAAGCTTTTTTATTGACAATATCCTTTGAGCTTTTTATTAACAATATCTTTTGAGATTTTTATTGACAATATCCTTTGAGCTTTTTATTAACAATATCTTTTGAGATTTTTATTGACAATATCCTTTGAGCTTTTTATTGAATATGCTAAAAGATATTATATTGGATAGGGGGACTCAATTTGTATCAAGATTTTGGAAAAACCTATTTAAGATTCTAAAGGTGGATATAAAACTCTCTTCAACTTTTTATCCTCAAATTGATAGACAAATGGAATAGGTGAATCAAGTTTTGGAGTAATATTTGAGGTGTACCATCAACTATCTTCAAGATTGTTAAACAACTCTTTTTCCATTGACAAAGTTTACATACAATAATTTGGTACATTCTTTTACTCAACAAACACCTTTTTTTACCAATTATGGTTATCATCTACAATTTAATACTTTTGACTTTTCAAAAATTGATAATCTTGTGGCAAAAGATTTTGAAAATTATTTATTAGAGCTACATGCAACAATGAAGATCCAATTAAAGGAAGTTCAAGAATGACAAAAGACCAAAACGGATGCCTATTACAAAGAGCAACCACGATTCAATCTAGATGATAAGGTATAGTTACTTCATTGCAATATCAAGACTACTTGTCCTTGTAATAAGTTGGACTATCGTAAGTTGAGATCTTTTTCTATTTGTGAATAAATCAATCATGTTGCTAATTGATTATATCTACCAAATTCTATGAAGATCTTTCCTATATTTCACATATTCTTTCTTGAGCCATATAAGACAATGAATATCTAGGGAAGAAGAAAAATGCCATCTTTTCCTATAAAAGTGAATAATAATCAAGATTTCAAGGTAGAAGAAGTCTTAGACTTAAGGTGCTGTCCAAATAGAATAGAATATCTTGTTCATTGGTATGGATATGATATCAGCAAACGTACATAGAAGCCAATAAAATATCTTATAAATGTAATAAAAAAGATTGAGGCCTTTTATCCATAACATCTATCAAAACCAAGATTAAGAATTGTAAAGATCTATGAAAGATGATGAGTGCTTGTAGAATATGTAAATAAATTTTGTGGTAAGTTACTAGTTGGTTATTGATAACCTTGAGAATTAGACTTATGGTTAGGCAGTTTAGTTGATAACAATAGATTGTTAGTACAACAAATGGTTAAGAATTCAAAGGTTCATAACCTTTGGAATCTGCTGGCTGATGGTCCATATTTTGGTAGGATAAAGAGGTTGAAAAAGAGAAATCGGGGCCAGATTGTGATAGTCATAAGCCGGAGTAAGCTTGATGCTACTTCTTTATTTTTTTTCCTTTTATTATTTTCTTATGAAGAATTGTGATTGAGAGAAGTATTGTTGAAACTATGATTAGAATATTATGGAATATGACTTTGGATTGACCGTTTTGGACAAAATCTGTGACCTTGAGAATTGAGATTATCAAATTGTGTTGTGTTAAGTGAAGATATTGAATTCTGTGTGATGAATTGAGAAATTGAATATAATAAGTAAGTTGGAGATTAGTAATTGAATATATATAAATCGCAAAGAGAGTAAGTGGGAGATGAACTGATAAGAATATAGAAGTATTGTTGAATTGATATTTGTAGAATGGATTATGTGTTGAATAAAGATAATTGATTTCAGATAGCTAGAGTACAGTCAATTGTGACACTAACACACTCAATTCAAATAACCAGTCTTTCGTTGTGTTTGAATCCTCTATCACGGACACAGAAATACAAACTCGAGATCTAACAAGAAATTCAGGAAGAACTAGCAAGAACTAGATTAATCAGATGAATACAAGAACAACACCAGAGAGGTGAACTAGAGCTCCAAGAGATGTGTTGTCGAGACTGAAGAACTCTTCAACCTCGATTCTAATATATACTCCTATTTAGGAAGCTTCTCAAGCAACTTCTACCAACTAGGAAACTTTTAGAAGGTTCCAGAGACTTGCTTCTAGAAGGTTCTAGAAACTTATCTCTAGAAGGTTCTAAGGACTATGTCCCTAACATCTTCTACTAATTAAGAAGCTTCTAGAAGGTTCCAGAGACTTACTTCTAGAAGGTTCTAGAAACTTGTTTCTAGAAGGTTATAAGGACTATGTCCCTAACATCACCCCCTCCTTTAGCTTTGAGGTCTCTAAGAAGCAATGTTGCTGTTAATCAATACCAATGCAAGAAAATGAACATCTGTCGTATAACGTCTGCTATGAACTCCAACTGTTGTTCACGAGGCAAGTGGTTCATCGGCCCTTGAAGCCAACGATAGTAGCCCACTCCTTCAACTTCTGACCAAGCATGAACTTCCGTGTCCTCATTGTGAAATTGTCATACAAATATGCCTTCTGGCTGACCATCGTAAGCAGGCTCGAACTCAAATACAATCACCAGTGATCGGTTACTTGGTATCCTCTGTCGTCGTCGTGGTGTAGGCGGTTCTTCATCTCCGGGTCGCCTTCGTGAGCTAGTCGGTTGAGATAATCTGACTGGCATAGTATCTATCTCTTGGCTATCCATATCGGGAGACCAAACTATGGCTACTGAAAAAATTCTACTTTATCTTCGAGAAAATAACTACATCAACTGCGAATTTTGGTGGTGCTATCCCCCTTTCTTATATTCTTGGGTGAGCAAGCTTCAGAATGAAGCTATTGTCAAATCGGCTTAGGTTTGTGAGAATGTTGTTGAAGAAACTCCTATACCTTTTGCGGTACATTGGCAAGATTTTCAGCTAGCTCCCACGTTTGCTCATTAATGTCGTAGCCGCATCAATGAACAAGATACTCCAACTTATCCCACCTTTGCTATGAATCCAACACCTTTTCAACCTCGTATTCCTCATGGTTCTCGATCTCAATACTAGGTGGTGGACATTGCATTCTTCCAAGAAAAGACGACTCTCGATAAGGCTCCAATAGAGAAATATGAAAGATTGGATGTACCTTCATAGAAGCCAGTACGCCATTGGATTGATTTGCTTCTGGATAATAAATGGTCCCAATCTTCGATAGTCCAACTTATCACATGGTCGCTTGGTCTTGATATTTTGTCGAAGAAGCCATGCTTTATCTCCAATTTTGAAAGTAGATGCTTGATTTCGAAATCTATCTGCAGGTGCCTTGTAGGATTCTTGAGCGGTGTCGTGTTGTAACACGAGTATATCGTGAAAATATAAAAAAAAGAGACTTTTATTAATGTTCAGTTATCTCGAATATTGGGAGCAACGACCGATTTCAGTGCCAATATTCAGGGGTCAGTTCAGACATCCCGTCACAGTCGGTCAAGACACACTTACAAGTAACGAAATGCTCCGTTCGAGTCCAATAGTGGGAGTCAACAAAATTGAAAGGACTAAATCGATGACTGAGTGAGCCTGACGTGAAGGACCAATTTGACCCAATTACGGGAACATCCAGGTCTTACTACAGGCCTCTTAGCCAATCTGACACGAAGGACCAATTTGATCCAATTACGGGAACATCCAGGTCTTACTATGGGCCTCTTAGCCAATATGAGACCTGAATTGGTCGGGCTACTCAATGTGGTCTCGATTACAGGAGTTTCGATTCCGTTTCAGGCTGTCCTGTTCTCTGTGCCATTTCAAGAAACGTTGTTTTTGGAAAAAAGAACCTTTTAAAAGGCAAAAAATGGAGGAGAACGCTCTGACGGCGGAGCCAATTCCAGATCCAAGATGGAAGATTGAAGAAATTCAGAGGCTAGGGTTTGAAAGAGGGGAGAATTAGGGTTAAAAGAGAAGATAGGTTAAGAAATGAAAAGGGAGAGAATTAGTTTTTTAAGGGTCGGAGAGCTAGCTTCATGCTTCGAGGGGGGGGGAGGGGGGGGAGAAGATAGAGAATTGGGATTTTTTTTTCTTCATAGGATTTTGGGAAGTCTTCTGGCGATCAATGCTGAAAGGTCGATGTGTTGTACTGGTGAATTGAGGTTTTAATAAAGTGGGTGTGATTACTCTTGACTGTTTTGTGAAATCAAAATTACGTCTGTGATTGAAGAATTAAAAAGGTGTCTATAGGATTGAATATGCGGAGTGAATGAAAATTTTTGGATTAATCTAAGAAGACAGTCAGTGGATACAAGGTCGTGAGTATAAAGCGGTATCGAAGATTAACAGTTTGGGTTGTTCGGGGTTCTCTTTAATGTCTAGAGACCTATCGGTTGGGGCAAAAAGGACTTTGACGAGTAGTCGAAGGACATCCATATAGATTTATGGTATATTCTTGTAATTATTTATATTCCAACAGTCAAAAACCGATAGACTGCTTGAATATTAGCGAATCTCCATACTACCTTCTACAGCCAGACGCCCGATGCGTTCTTGAGCAGGAAAGTACGTAATACGAGAGCGGATTGTAATTGAAGCTTCAACGTATTTTGAAGCTTTGATAGTTGTTTCGCAAATCCTTCAGCTGCTGAATTATTATTTGTTGACGGACTCAATAAATCAAGCTTCGGATGATACCCATAGTTGGAAAAGAATGGTGTGTATTGAGTCGACGCATGGAGGGTGTTGTTATATGCAAACTCGGCTAGCAGCAGATATGTGGTCCAATCGTCTTGCTGATAGTTGATGCCGCATTGTAAGTATTGTTCCAAGATTTGGTTCACCCGTTCCGTTTAGCCGTCAATATAAGGATGAAAAGCCGAAGAAAGCTTGATGTCCATCTTCAGTATTTCAAAGAGAGATCTCCAAAACTTTAATACGAATTGGATTCCTCGATTTGATACGATATCATCTAGTAGTCCATGATATCGATACACATTATTGAAAAAGAGCCTTGCTGTGACTTCACTGGACAATGTCTTCTTGCAAGGGACAAAGTGCACCATTTTTGTAAGCCGATCTACTACAACAAAGATGCTGTCAAATGAGTTCGATGATGGCAGGTCCATGATGAAGTCCATGGATATTAAAGACCATAGTCGACGTGGAATCGGCAATGGCTGTAGGAGTCCATAAGGGCAATGCCAAGGATTCTTGGATCTTGAACAGATGTCGTAGGAGAGGACAAAATCTTTCACATCCTTCCACATTTGGAGCCACCAAAAATCTCGAGAAATAAGCTCCAAGGTCTTGTTGAATCCAAAATGTCCCGCAGCTGGAAAATCGTGGCGAGATTGAAGAACTTGGAGTCGTGCTGGTCGTTTTGAGAAATATAATCACTCCTCAAAGTATAAAAGATCTCCCTCCACCTTGAACTTGTCGTCATTGGCACGCTGCTTAATATCAATGGCTACTGAATCTTCAATGGTCACGGCACGTACCTGATTCAGGAAGACATCATCAATTAGCACAATAGTAGCACAAAGCTGAAATTACTCTAGCTTCAATAATGTCGTACATTGTTGATCAAACGCTGCTTCTCCAACCTTTGGTACAAGATACGATCTCTTCGATAAGGCATCAGATAGTCCTTCCTGCTTTCCAGGTCGATAAGTGATAACAAAATCGAACCTAGATTACAACATACTCCACCGAGCTTGACGTTGATTTAGAACTCGAGCCGATACGAAATACTCCAAATTCTTGTGATTTGTATATACGGTCACTGGATGTGCAGCTCCTTCAAGAAAGTGATGCCATTCTTGGAAAGAATCCACTATAGCTAGAAGTTCCTTATCGTGGATCTCATAATTGATTTCAACAGCAGAGAACTTTCGAGAATAGAATGCAATCGGATGGAGCTTCTTGTCTTCTCCCATTTGTGAAAGTATAGCTCCTAAAGCAAAATCTAAAGCATTAGTTTCTAAATAAAAGGCCTTTGTAAAGTCTGGATGTACCAAGATTGGAGCCGTAGTAAATGCAGTCTTCAAGTCTTGAAATACCTTCTCTGCTAGAAGTCCCCATTCCAGCTTATCCTTGCATGTCAACTGAGTGAGAGGAGCAGCAACTTGAGAGTAATTCTTGGTGAAGATCCGATAGAAGTTGGCAAAACCAAGAAAGCATTGTACGTCTCTAACAGTCTTCGGAACCTCCCAGGACACGATTGCTTCTACCTTCTTGGGGTCCATCTTCAAGCCTTCCATAGTCGCAATGAACTCCAGAAACTCCATCTCTATTTGGTGAAATAAACACTTCTCCAACTTGGCATATAGTCCTCACTCGCGTAGTTTCTCCAAGACCAAACAAACGTGCTTTTCATGCTCTTCTTTGTTTTTGGAGAATATCAAAATATCATCAAAATAGATGACAACAAAATCATCAAGGTGCTCTCGGAAAATGTCATTCATCATATGTTGAAAGACCGTTGGAGCATTGGTAAGACCAAAGGGCCTGACATTATACTCAAAATGGCCATACCTTGTACGGAATGCTGTCTTCCACTCATCTCCTTCCTTGATTCGTACGAGGTTGTAAGCTCCCCTTAGATCAATTTTTGTAAAGATCCTTGCACGTCCAAGTTATTCTAAGAGACCAAAAATCAAGGGTAACAGATAACGATTCTTCTTTGTTACCTTGTTGAAGCCTCGATAGTCCACGTACATTTGCAACAAGCCATATTTCTTCTTCACAAATAAGATGGGTGCTCCACTTGACGATTTTGAATGACAGATGAAATTCTTGGCTAGATTCTCGTCGATGTACTTCTGCAACTTCGCCAACTCCATTTGCGATAGATTGTAGATTGGGCCAAAAGGCGATTATGCTCCTTCCTGCAAGTCTATGGCGTAATCATATGGTCGGTGTTCTGGTAGCATGTCGACATTCTTCTTTTGAAACACGTCTTTAAAATCCTTATATTGCTCAGGTATACTTGTTGTCGAGATCTTTTCTCCGATAGTTGAAGCCGCATAAATGACAAACGGTGTGCCTTCCTTGGACAATCTTATAAACGCTCTTGCTCCAATGAATAAGAATTTCACTATTCGAGGTTTTCTACTAGGCTTGCTCTTGGGTGGTTTTGTGGGAAAGGTCATCTTCCGCAACCTCCAATCTATGGATGGGTTATGCTTTTCCAACCAGGAAAGACCAAGAATAACAGGATTTGATGGAATTCTAATAATATTGAAAATAATATAACTACTATGGCCCTTAAACGTCACTTTTATAGGTTCTAATTCATGGGTGACACTACCAGACAATAAAGGTCGTCCATCTATGACTTCAACATGAACAGCTTTGGATTTTTGTACTAAAGGGATCTTATGACACTTCACAAATTCTTCATCTAAGAAACAAGCAGATGCTCCTGAATCTAATAATGCTAAGGTTTACAGTTTTTGAGGGCCAATAAACAAAGGGATTGTAAAGCAAAGGGCAAGTTGAGTAGAAAGAAAGGAATCTGGTTGTTGTTGCGATATTTCACTGTCCAACCGCACTGCCCCTTTTGTGGTTGGGCATCCTCGTTTTCCTTAAGAAATGTGCTCCTAGTCCTGACAATATGTCAATTTTGGTTCTTGGGGCAGTTTTCAACTTTGTATCCTTCTTCACCGTAATACAAGCATAGACCTTCCTCCATACGCCACTTTTTTTCTTCTAGGGTAAGGGATTTGACATGTTCTGTATCAATTTGTATGTCTTCTATCTTTGAATTTGAATTCATACTGCTTGCCAACATAGTTGGAGTGTGGCAAACCGTATGTTATCTTGAACGTTGATCTTGGTGACGTTGGATTAGGCGGTTGTCGTACTTCATAGCTTGGCTAATAGCTTCGTTGAGCGTTTGCAGATCAGGAAGAGTTAACAGCAAATCCTTCATATCGCCTCTTAAATCCCAATAGAATTGACTCATCAATGCTTCTTCGTCCCAATTGATGTCGCATGCTAATTGCCTGAAGTTCGATTCATAGACTAATGTAGAGTGCATCCCTTGTCGTAGTGACCGGATCTTTGTTGTAGCCCATCGAACCTTATCGTTTTCACCAAATGCTTCCGCAAATGCCTCCAAAAAGGTTTCAAAGTTGTTTAGTATGGATGATCGTTTCTCAAACAAAGGAGCAAACCATGATAGAGCTTGCCCTGTAAGTAAGGTTCGAATAAGTCCAACACGTGACTCCTCTGTTGGATAGCGTTCAGGCTGTAAAACTATTATCAACCTGATTTGATTGACGAATCCTCGAAATTTGGAATGCATACCATCGAACTTGTCCGGAAGGCTAACTCGGGGCTCCTTATGTTGTAGAACCAGCGATGCTTGTCAAACCTGAGGCAAAGTTGCTTCTCCAAGTGCAGAAGTTTGAGGCTGGTGCAACCTAGATTGTGCCATCCCAGACGCTCCATCATTATGAAGCCTTGCCATGACTCCTTCAAACTCTGGAGTTCTTTGTGATAACGTAGCGAGGGCATTCATAATAGCATCCAACTTGGACTCCGAATTTTCTATCATATAAATGTCTTGGCCTCTGGCCATTCTAAGAGAAGGACAGAAATGACTCTACAAAAAGACAATATTGGTTTAGAGGAGGGTACTCCACAACCTCTAAAATGCCTTAAGAGCTTCAAGAAAAGAGGTAATCCACTCTCTCCAAGAAGAATAAGTCTCCAATATTGTAACAAAAGAAGTATCAGTTTAGAGGAGGGTAATCCGCAACCTCTAAAATGCTAGTACACTTCTAAGCAGAGGGATAATCCGTACTCTAACGAGGAAGAAACTAACTCTGATATCTGAGGTGAGTGAAGTCTCAACAAACTTTCACGGACACAGAAATACAAACTCGAGATCTAATAAGAAATTCAAGAAGAACTAGCAAGAACTAGATTAATCACATGAATACAAGAACAACACTAGAGAGGTGAACTAGAGCTCCAAGAGATATATTGTCAAGACTAAAGAATTCTTCAGCCTCGATTCTAATATATACTCCTATTTAGGAAGCTTCTCAAGCAACTTCTATCAACTAGGAAACTTCTAGAAGGTTCCAGAGATTTGCTTCTAGAAGGTTCTAGAAACTTATCTCTAGAAGGTTCTAAGGACAATGTCCCTAACATCTTCAATCAACTAAGAAGCTACTAGAAGGTTCCAGAGACTTGCTTCTAGAAGGTTCTAGAAACTTATCTCTAGAAGGTTCTAAGAACTATGTGCCTAACACCCTCCTCTATTAGTTCAATTGCTTTGGTATATTGAAGCTTGAACTCAACGAGAACAACATTTTGGTGCTATTGCCGGGGAAATGATAACAATATGAAATATTAGAAATTGATTGTATGGGAGATGGAATTATATATTGAATGAGAATGTAAAAAAAATCAATTTTAGGGTTACGAATATGTGAGTTATAATTTAAGGCAGTATTGATTTTGTAAAGAAGAATGAAGGATTATGAGTGATAATCATAAAGGGAAAGATTATCAAAGAATTAATCGACAAGCAAAAGAAAGACAGGAGCGATTATGCATAAGAAATCTCCTACGGAAACAACAAAAAGGAATTATAGTTCCAAGTAAATTCAAAGGAAGAAAAATTCAAATTCAAATAGCAAAGAGACCACTGATAACATCAATGGCTGTGGGAGTGCCAAAAGTATCAATTGTGGTATAAATAGGAGCAATAAGAGACCACACTACAAGTGTGGCACTATTATCTATTTTTAGTGGTTAACCGAGCTTTGAATCTAATTACCATTTATCTCAATTCTTGATAGCCTGTGTGGCTAATAATAGTAGAACTGAAGATATTTGGTTGAGATGGTTGCCTGCAACTTTAAAAGATATAACTTTTGAATGATATAATTATCAACTAGTGGACAGATTTCTCAATTGGGAGGCCTTGAGGAATGCCTTCCTAACCCATTTTAGACCAATTGGATTTGAAGATTGGATTAGAAAAAGTTTGATGAATAGCAGGATATTTATAAGGGAATTCATGGAGTCCTATTATAGCCGGGTCATGGATATACTTCGTAAATGGCCAAATAATCAAATGCTAGATGCGTTTATATTGTCGATATTAATTCAACAATTTACATCCAACAAAATTAAAAATATTTGTAAATGAGGCTCAACCAATTATGGTAGAGGCATCGTTGGCAGGAGCAAAGGTGTGGAAAGAATGTCATTATGACCAATTATTAACAGTGGGAGCTATGATGATTTCAAATTCAATAAGCCAACAAATATAATCGAGAAATGTGTCGATGGGTAATTATCCACAAATGGCTGCCTCCAATATGAAGAATATTATGTTGCAAAAACCAATTAATGCTACCTCAGTCTATGCAATAGTGCCAATAATAATGATACCTTATTTTACATCACCAACCTATCAACAACCGGAGTTGTTCACAAATGCGACTGTTAAAGATCCAAATGAAGCCTTGTTATTAAATGTAATAAAAAAGATGGAAGAATTGGCTGTGAATTTGACTAAAGATAAGGAGAAATGATATAAGCCTTTTAATACAAGACCTAATGTATGGTAAAATAATTATAAGGGACAAGGTCATTTTGATATGGAATGTCTATTATCTAGAGAAATAGGTGTTCAATGTACATTTTGTGGAAGAAAGCACCCTACCTAAAACTACTGGCATTTACAAAGGCAATAATAGTTCAATAACCAAACGTTAATACAGCCACTTCAATAGGATGTTAATCAAGTACAGACTGAAAATATGGGTGGTTGGAATAGTAATCACCCAAATCAACATAATCGTGGCTTTAGGAATTTTTAAAATACTAATTATAATCCAGTTTATGAACAAATATGTAAAACAATAGAAATAATCAAGGGGGTAATTCCCAAATTATACCAATTCAGCAATCCAATTCTCGACCAGTAGCAATTGATCAGCCAAGATCATTTATTTTGGCTACATAGAATTGGCTTAATAGATATATTCCAGAAGAGACTCTAAGTGTACCTGACGATATGGGTTGAAAATCACTACATTGCTACAGGTGTCGGCAAATTGGTCATTATGCCAGTGAATGCCCTAATCCTAGGTTTAAAGACGAATATGCTCCAGTATGTAGAAATTACAAGCAATCGGGTCATTTTCATTATCAATGCAATGTTCCATTTAATCCTAATTATCATGATCAGAAGATACAATCAGTTGTGCAAATTATAGAGGAAAAAAATTTGAAAAATCTCTTAAAGAAACTACCAACCGATGGGACCAATCCATTTTGGACAAAAGAATGTACAATTGCATTTGAAACATTGAAATAGAAATTGGTTTCAGTACCAATATTAGTGGCACCTTATTAGACAAAACCATTCCAAGTTTATGTGGATGCATCTAATGTCGCAATTGGTTCTATGCTAAGCCAGAAAGATGACTGAGGTTTTGATCACCCTATTTATTATGTAAGTCATCAATTTGTAAAAGTTGAAAGAAATTATACAACAATTGAAAGAGAAGCATTGGAGATGATTTATTCCATATAAAAGTTTTGACATTATCTTCTTGATTATAAATTTGTTTTCTATGTTGACCATGATGCTTTAAAATATATGATTAATAAGCCTTAATTGAGTAGTCGTATTACATGATGGGTTCTACTATTGCAGGAATTTGACTTTACTATTCAGATAAGACCACAAAAATCACATTCCAATGCGGACCATTTATCTCAGTTATCCAATATATTGGATAATGAACCCATTAACTATGCACTACCCGATGCGGAATTGATTGTCGTAGATGTAATTACTGTGAAGTATAGTGAAATAATTCAATACTTGACATTTCAAATCTTTCCACCCAATTTTAATAAAAAGCTTAAATGATGTTTAATATTAAAATGAGCACCCTATATGATGATTGGTGAAGCTTTATATAAACAAGGCAAAGATGGAATTTTGCGACGCTGTCGTATTACGTGCTTTCCTACTCGAGAATGCACTCGGCATCTGGTTGTAGAAGGTAGTATAGAGATTCGCTAATATTCAAGCAGTCTATCGATTTTTGACTGTTGGAATATAAACAATTGTAAGAATATATCGTAAATCTATACGGATGTCCTTTGACTGCTCATCGAAATCCTTCTTGCCCTAGCTGATAGGTCTCTAGACGTTACAAAGAACCACGAACAACCCAATCTGCTAATCTTCGATACCGCTGTCGTATTACGTGCTTTCCTGCTCGAGAACGCGCCGGGCGTCTAGCTGTAGAAGGTAGTATGGAGATTCACCGATAGTCAAGCAGTCTATCAGTTTTTGACTGCTGGAATATAAACGACTGCAACAATGTACCGTAAATCTATACGGGTGCTCTTCGACTGCTTGTCGAAGTCCTTTTTGCCCCAGCCGGTAGGTCTCTAGACGTTACAGAGAACCCCGTACAACCCAAACTGTTAACCTTCAATATTGCTTTGTACTTACGATCTAGTATCCACTGATTGTTTTGTTAGATTAACCCAATAAATTTCATTCACTCCGCATACTCAATCCTATAGACACCCTTTTAATCCTTCAATCACAGACGTAACTCGATTTCACAAAACAGTCAAGAGTATTCAAACCCACTTCATTTAAAAATCCCGATTCACCATTACAACACTGACTTCAGCAGCGATTGCCTCAGTCTTCCCCAAAACTCTACGAAGAAGAAAAATCCAAATTCTATGTCTTTCCTTCCCCGACCCGAAGCATGAAGCTCCTCTCTCTAATTCCCTTGATCTTCCAAAACCTCCAATAAAAAAAACCGAACTGGTAACCTTGCAGAAGCTTCAAAAATCCTTCCCCCCCCCTCCTCCCCCCCCGATTTTCCCTCAAAAAAAACCACCCCCAAAACTATGTCCCACCTAACCTTTTCCTCTGAATTTCTTCAATCTTCCGTCTTAGATCCGGAATTGGCTCCCACCTCAAGCTTGGATCCAAAATTCGCTCTCGCCATCAAGCTTTCTCCTCCGTTTTTGCCTTTAAGAAATCCATTTACCGAAAACAACGTTCCCTGAGACGGCACAGAGAACAGGACAGCCTGAAACAGAATCGAACCCCGTAATCAGGACCACATTGAGTCGCCCGACCAATTGAGGTCCTATATTGGGAAAGATGCCCGTAGTAACCTGGATGTTCCCGTAATTGGGTCAAATTGGTCCTCGCATCAGATTGGCTAAGACCCGTAGTAAGACCTGGATTTCCCGTAATTAGACTGCACTGGGTTGACCGGCCAATTCAGGTCTCATATTGGATAAGAGGACCCGGATAGGATTATCGAAATTGGATCCAATTGGCTCCTCGAACCCGTCTTGTGAATTGGTCCTTCTCTTCCTGCTGACTCCTGTTATTGGAATCGAATGGAGCATTTCAGTATGCCCCGGCTGACTGTAACGGAGTGACTGAACCTGACCACTCAGTATTTGTACTGGAGTTGGTCGATGCTCCCAATATTCGAGGTAACTGAATATTAATAAAATTCCCCTTTTTTTTTATTTTCACTGTATACTCGTGTTACAACACGACATCCACCCCCTCTGAACCTGTGCATCCTCCGGTATGCACCAATTTACCCAATTGCTGTTTGATTCAGAATATATCTCCTACGTCTTTGTATAGTTCGTCGTCGTCACCTTCATTATCCATATCACTTTCATATTCTTGCTGCGGAATCTCTGTACCTTCATTAAGGTCTTCCATATTCATCTCTGCATGTCTTCGTTTAAATATTTTTACTCTCTTCCGTGCAATTGGTATTTTCAATTTTGTACCATCTAACTCCCGTAATGAGTAAGTCGCATTATCATGAACAGTTGTTACAACATATGGTCCAAACCAACGTTTTGAAAATTTCCGCAAAGTACTATGTTGATTATCCAGACTATTGTCATAAACAAGTACCCAATCACCTTCCTCGATTGCTTTTGGTCTCAATCGATGTTGCTTATCGAATCGCGCCTTGTTTTGTAACCTTGCTCTTTTTAACCTTTCCAATGCTATCTGGACATCTTCCGTTCTTTGCTCCAATTGTCGAATCCTAATAGCCAGAAGTTCTTCTCTTGTCAATCCATCTTCCCATGGTAGCATACTCCAAGTAAGTACGTTTTCTTCAATCGGCATAATTGGTTTTTGACCTGTCATAAGTTCTACTAGCATATATCTTGTCACCGAACTATGTGTTGTTCGATCAGCCCATAATGCAAATGACAAAAGCCGTGGCCACTCTTTAACCTTCCCATTATAAGCTTTAACCAATGCTTTCACAATCGGCGGGTGACCGCGTTCGCTTTTCGCATTCCCTTCCAGATTATAAGCAGTAGTCAGTGATAGTTTAACTCCACATCTTTCAAAGAACTTACGAGCTTCTTGTGCATTTAATTCTCCAGGATCTGCAGTGATTTTTCCTATGCACCCGTAACGGCAAATGACATCTTCATGCAAAAACCTACAAATCCCCTGTGTAGATTTTGTCCTCAATGCTCTTCCTTCTACTTGATTTGATAAATCTTCACGAGCTAAAACCAAATATCTCATCTGCCATAACCCAACCGGCATAATAACCAAATCAACAACCCATTTAAAATGAATAGCCAGAGGATACGTAGGATGAAGACCATCTCGATGTCGGATATTAGAATACGATTGACAGATTTCACATGACTCTACAAATGAGAGCACATCTTGATACATATTTTTCCACCAATATCGTTCCTTGAGTTTAGCAAAAGTAGCCCAGATTCCTCTATGCCCTGCCCATAAACTATCATGAAACTCCTTTAATAATTTTAGTTTTTCTTTCCTTTTGCCTATCACTCGTTGTGGCATCTCAATTCCTTTCTTCGGTCTCTTCCATAAGAATCCATCTCAAAGTAAAAATCCATATGCTTTTTTTCTTATTTGTTTGAATTTTTCTATAGACCAATTCCCCTGCTTAGTCAAGGTATTCAAGTAATGACCAATATCCAATAATTCTCCTTCATAAGATTCTTCAAGAAATAGCTTGTCTTCTCTGTTGAGATTTGATATTGAATAGAATTTCAATCCGACATCATCAATGTCTTCAACCATTTCGTCCTCCCTCTCGTATCTTGCTCGAGATAGCATGTCTGCTACTAAATTGTCCTTTCCAGTGATATGCTTAAATTTTGGATTTAGTGACTTAATATAAGCAATCTATCTCAACATTGCAATATCTGGCGTTGAACAGTCAATAATCATTCCAAGCAATGGCAAGCAATCTGTTTCAATTACTACTACTGCCCCAATCAAATAGTCCTTTTCAGCTTTCATAGCCGAAACGACTCCCCAAAGTTCTCTTTTGACTTGCGAATATGCACGCTGACGAATACTTAAAACTTTAGCCCCAAATCGAACTGCAAATCTACTCCCATTCGAATCATCTTGACCCACTGCCCATCCAACGGCAATTGGACTAGCGTCTACAGTAAGAATCACTGGTCTATTGCACTTATAATCAACCTTCTTCAATATTGGAGGTGACATCAATAATTTCTTCAATCTTTGCATTGCCTGAATATGCCTTTCTTCCCATTCAAATCGGTAACGCTTGCGTACCAGTTCATATAATGGATCCGCTATGTGAGCAAAATGAGGGATCCAGATTCGATAAAATACACATGCACCCAAAAACCTGCGAACCTCTGTTAAAGAACCACAATCCTCTTTCATCCTTCCAATTGCATCAACTTTAGTCGGATCTGATTTTCTTCCGTAAGATCCGCATAAATGTCCAACAATTACAACCTCTCGCACTCCAAATACGGACTTCATACTCGATAATGTAAGATGAACTTCTCCAAGCCGAGTTAAAATCTTTTCACAATCTTGTATATGATCAATAACATATCTGCGACACCCCCTCGTATCTAAAGTTTCATCCTTGTCTCCTTCTCTGCACCTTTTTATAGGAACATCATCCAGAAAAGGCATAGTCTTTTCCGGGATAAAATCTCTCAATACCTTATTCATCCCATTCATCATATGCACAACTGAGTTGGTCGCGCCTTGAGGAAGAGTGCACATTCTAACCAATCTAAGCGGTGTCCTCATCGTTGTCATATCTCTACTTCCTTCGGCAAGTTGAAATTGATCATAACCTGAATACAAATCACCCATTGAATAGATCGCCCTTCCAGCAAACGCCTCAGCAAATTCATCCACAATAGGTCCAATTCCTGCATTCCTGACAGTTAAAGCATTCACCAGCTGCATATCTTGAATAAACCGTAGTGACCCATTCTTCTTAGGTACCGTAAACCATCGACTAGAATACGGCGCAAATGAAGGTTCTAATATTTTCATCTTTATCTTTTCTTTCAATAGTTCCACCAATTTAGGTAAATGTGCCCTCGGTACTGAAATTGGTCTTAGATTCCAAGGTACATGCGGTACAGTGAAGATAACCATAGGTGTTATAATATTTGGATCCACACACCGAATTTCATGAGATTCGAAGGCAAACGATCTACCTTGTTTAGCCAACATCTTTTTGAAGCAAGTAATTTCCTCCGGCAATAAAGAACCATCAGAACCAATCTTCAATTCTTCAAAAGTCTCTTCAGTAAACTGGTGTCCAATATTCATTGGATCTCTTAAACTTGCTTCTTTTGATGCTTCTCCCAGTTTTTTCTTTAGAATCCTCTGGTAATGGTCCGGCAACAAGCTTTACTTTCTTATCTGCCATTTTATATCTCGTCTCTACTGTGACTTCTGGTGCTTGAAAAGATTCAAGCATGGTATAAACTTCTCTCGAATGAATCTCAACAATCTTATCATTATCCCCTAACCCAATAGATGTAATCAATTCCAATGAATCTTCCAGCCCATTTTCTTCATAAACACCCAAAATCCTCTCATCATCTTGCAATGTACCTATCTTGCGTAACTGTCCTTCAATATCATATAATCTTTTTCTTTCTTTTCTTTTAAAATCATCAACTTTCTTATACATAATATTTCCATTATCCAATATACCAATAAAACTCGCATCAAAGGTACCTTCATCTCGCGAGAGTATCTCCTCTTTTGTACCTCCATAATCTCGCTTTATAGTGGTACCTCCCCAAAATCCTTAAATCCTTCAACAATCTTTGGCAATGGTTTCTCCCTCAACCTATCTCGATTCCGTTCATGGTTATGAGGTACTGTTAGAAATTGTACAGCTTTCCTCCCATCTTCGCTCCGTACCCTTGCATAAGCAGAACCATCGTCAAGTACCTTTGTTTCCATCCGTGTTGCCATGATATAAGGTTGTCCTAAAATCAACGGATAAGACATTGTATCTTGAACGAAGAAATGTTGCTCCGTCGCAACATCCCCAATCCGAATTTTGACATCTGGACAATCTCCATATAATTCGCCTCGTGTGTTATTAGCTGCTTGTATTGCCCATCCATTTTCCATATCAATTGGCCATTTTTGCTTCTTATAAAGATCTTTAGACATGAGATTTATTTCAGAACCATGGTCCACCAAGGCAACTATTGGTTCTTCTATATCTCCTACTTTCACCAATACCTCAGTAGTTGCCCTTGCCCAATGCTTTCGAGTATAATGGCTCAAAGTTTCCATTTCCTTATCACTAGAATCTTCGAAACGTACTCGCTGATTATACCCATTCTTTTCATTTGTTGGTTGCTTGTAACCAATATCAACCTCTTCTTCATCTCTACATATTCTTGCATCAATAGCATGACTCATTCCAGTTTCGCTCATTAATTGCCTCTTTCGCTTAATGCTGTCAATGATAACATCATGAAACTCCTTCTTTGCAATTCCCAAGACTTCTTTCAATGTGAATTCCACCTTAGCGTTTAATATACGTTCTTCCAACACCCCTTTCAAATTTGTTGCCGCTTCAATGTCAGAAAGTAGCTTATAAGCAATTGATTTGCCCTTATCTTTTGTCTCCGTTGTTTTTTCTCCCAATGATGCTGAGGTATCCTTTACAGGCAATTCTTATGAAGCTGCCTCCCGAGCCTTGTCTCCTCGAGTTTGCCTCTTAAAAGAATTTCCTTCTCTAGTATCATCAAAATTTCCTCGTCTTTTTTCTTCCATCAAAGCTTCATGTTGGCTTTTAGCAATATATGCATGAACTGAAAGAGACTCAACAGGATCCTCCCAACCTGTTGCACCTCGTATTGTAGCTGCAGTTCTCAATAACGCTTCTCGAGGTAATTTCCCTTCTTGCATTGTAGAAACGGCAGAAGCCCAAAACTCACTAGTTTCCGTACTCCCACCAATTTCATCCTCTACTCTAGCACCATAACTTGCACTTTCTCGTACTATTGTTTCATGCTCTTTTAAGTAATCTTGAACCAATGCTCTCATTTCTCTCTTGCCAAAATTGGTTTGAAGAAGATCCTCCCTATCTTTCAATGCTATCTTCCCATCTTTCCAGCAAATAATTCCCTGCCGTATCATATTATTAAATTCATTGCAATCTTTTCTAGTGTGTGAAGCATCATCACACCAAATGCATCTTTGTACATATCCTTGTTTTGAAACATTCTTCGAATTGTTTATAGAAGTATTCTCTTCAAGTCTTGCCAATTTGATTTGAAGATCTCGCATTCCTCGTATAATTTCTTCCATACCCATATCTGCTTTCTTTGACAAGGATGTCGAAGGTTGAACTGTAGGCATTGTCGATGGTGTAGTACGTACTGGAGCTTTGGGTGCTTGTACTGGTTTTGGAATATTACTCCTATCCTTCTTCCTTTCTTTTTTTGTAAGCAACCTCACCGCATCTTCAACGTTCTTCCACTTCGTTGTCAATCCTTCATCTTCTTCTTTGTCTTCAAGAAGGGGTTCTAATTTCTCTTGCAATTCTCCATCTGCAGCTTGAAGAAATAGATCAACTTTGTTCGGCTCCAATGTCAATTTTTCTACCTTCGATAATTGAGAGTACTGCCTCTCAAATTCCCTTAGTAGCTCTGTTGCTTGCAAATTCTTATTGGGCCGTTCAATCCATCCCAGAAACAGCTTCTTAGTAACGCGATCAGCATCTTTCAAGAAATATTCGTTTTTCAATGCATGTGAAAAATCCTCCCATGAATTCCCACAACGATCCGTAATCGATGTAATGTGGTCCCTTATCTCCGGTATCGTGGCAAGTCCAAATAGTGCAACCATTTTCTTCTCAGAAACCCGATTTAATTCCATTTCATGAACATAACATCTTAAATACCTTGAAATATTCCTCCCATCAAATTGATCAATTTTATTGACCACTGCTTGCAATGCTTTGGTTGCCAAAGCTTCTTTTCGATCATTGCTTTGCTGTTGCTGCATTGACAATGAGAAGGCTTGAAACAAACTAGCAATAGACGGATCCATGTGCATACCTTGTCCTTTAGAAGACTCCCCACCAGAAACTTCTCCCAAAAATCCTTCAAAATTTTTATTTTCGTTTTCCATAAAAATAAAGATAAAATCAACCGAAATCCAATACCTTCTACCTCAAGCTTTCACGTCGGGTTCACCACTTATGTCGTATTACGTGCTTTCCTGCTCGAGAACGCGCCGGGCGTCTGGCTGTAGAAGGTAGTATGGAGATTCGCCGATAGTCAAGCAGTCTATCAGTTTTTGACTGCTGGAATATAAACGACTGCAATAATGTACCGTAAATCTATACGGGTGCTCTTCGACTGCTTGTCAAAGTCCTTTTTGCCCCAGCCGGTAGGTCTCTAGACGTTACAGAGAACCCCGTACAACCCAAACTGTTAACCTTCAATATTGCTTTGTACTTACGATCTAGTATCCACTGACTGTTTTGTTAGATTAACCCAATAAATTTCATTCACTCCGCATACTCAATCCTATAGACACCCTTTTAATCCTTCAATCACAGACGTAACTTGATTTCATAAAACAGTCAAGAGTATTCAAACCCACTTCATTTAAAAATCCCGATTCACCATTACAACACTGACTTCAGCAGCGATTGCCTCAGTCTTCCCCAAAACTCTACGAAGAAGAAAAATCCAAATTCTATGTCTTTCCTTCCCCGACCCGAAGCATGAAGCTCCTCTCTCTAATTCCCTTGATCTTCCAAAACCTCCAATAAAAAAAACCGAACTGGTAACCTTGCAGAAGCTTCAAAAATCCTTCCCCCCCCCTCCCCCCCGATTTCCCTTCAAAAAAAACCACCCCCAAAACTATATCCCACCTAACCTTTTCCTCTGAATTTCTTCAATCTTCCGTCTTAGATCCGGAATTGGCTCCCACCTCAAGCTTGGATCCAAAATTCGCTCTCGCCATCAAGCTTTCTCCTCCGTTTTTGCCTTTAAGAAATCCATTTACCGAAAACAACGTTCCCTGAGACGGCACAGAGAACAGGACAGCCTGAAACAGAATCGAACCCCGTAATCGGGACCACATTGAGTCGCCCGACCAATTGAGGTCCTATATTGGGAAAGATGCCCGTAGTAACCTGGATGTTCCCGTAATTGGGTCAAATTGGTCCTCGCGTCAGATTGGCTAAGACCCGTAGTAAGACTTGGATTTCTCGTAATTAGACTGCACTGGGTTGACCGGCCAATTCAGGTCTCATATTGGATAAGAGGACCCGGATTGGATTATCGAAATTGGATCCAATTGGCTCCTCGAACCCATCTTGTGAATTGGTCCTTCTCTTCCTGCTGACTCCCGTTATTGGAATCGAATGGAGCATTTCAGTATGCCCCGGCTGATTGTAACGGAGTGACTGAACCTGACCACTCAGTATTTGTACTGGAGTTGGTTGATGCTCCCAATATTCGAGGTAACTGAATATTAATAAAATTCCCCTTTCTTTTTATTTTCACTGTATACTCGTGTTAGAACACGACACCGCTTTATACTCACGACCTTGTATCCACTGACTATCTTCTTAAATTAATCCAAAAATTTTCATTCACTCCGCATTTGCAATCTTATAGACACCCTTTTATTTCTTTAAACACAGACGTAACTTCGATTTTTCAAAACAGTCAAGAGTAATCACACCCACTTCATTAAAATCCCAATTCACCTGTACAACACATCGACCTTTTAGCATTGATTGCTAGAAGTCTTCCCAAAATCATATGAAGAAAAAAAACCTCAATTCTCTGTCTTTTTTTCCCCTACTCCCCCCCCCTCCCTCCCCCCCCTCAAAGCATGAAGCTAGCTCTCTGACTCTTAAAAAACTAATTCTCTCCCTCTTCATTTCTTAACCTATCTTTTCTTTTAATCCTAATTCTCCCCTCTTTCAAATCCTAGCCTCTGAATTTCTTCAATCTTCCATCTTGGATCCGGAATTGGCTCCGCCGTCAAAGCTTTCTCCTCCATTTTTTGCCTTTAAAAGGTTCTTTTTCTGGAAACAACGTTCCCTGAAACGGCATCGAGAACAGGACAGCCTGAAACGAAATTGAAACTCCCATAATTGGGACCACATTGAGTCGCCTGACCAATTCAGGTCTCATATTGGCTAAGAGGCCCGTAGTAAGACCTGGATGTTCTCGTAATTGGGTCAAATTGGTCCTTCGTGTCAGGCTCACTCAATCATCGATTTAGTCCTTTTGATTCTGTTGACTCCCACTATTGGACTCGAACGGAGTATTTCATTATTGCTAAGTATGCCTTGACCGACTGTGATGGGATCTCTGAACTGGCCCCTGAATATTAGCACTGGAATCGGTCATTGCTCCCAATATTTGAGGTAACTGAATATTAATAAAAGTCTCCTTTCTTTATATTTTCACGGTATATTCGTGTTACAACACGACATCCACCCCCTCTGAACCTGTGCATCCTCCGGTATGCACCAATTTACCCAATTGTTGTTTGATTTATAATATATTCTCTATGTCTTTGTCCAGTTAGTCTTCGTCACCTTCATTATCCAAATCACTTTCATCTTCTTGTAATGTACCTAACTTGTGTAATTCTCCTTCAATATTATATAATCTTTTTCTTTCTTTTCTTTTAAAATCATCAACTTTTTTATACATAATATTTCCATTATCCAAAATACCAATAAAACTCGCATCAAAGGCACCTTCATCTTGCAAGAGTACATCTTCTTTTGTACCTCTATAATCTCGCTTTACAGTGGTACCTCTCCAAAATCTTTAAATCCTTCAACAATCTTTGGCAATGGTTTCTCCCTCAATCTATCTCGATTCCATTCATGGTTAGGAGGTACTGTTAGAAATTGTACAGCTTTCCTCCCATCTTTACTACATACCCTTGCATAAGCAGAATCATCGTCAAGTACTTTTGTTTCCATCCATGTTGTCGTATATAAGATTGTCCTAAAATCAACAGATAAGATGTTGTATCTTGAACAAAGAAATGTTGCTCCATCGCAACATCCCCAATCCGAATTTTGACATCTGGACAAGCTCTATATAATTCGCCCCGTGTGTTATCAGCTGCTCGTATTGCCCATCCATATTCCATATCAATTGGCCATTTTTGCTTCTTATAAAGATCTTTAGACATGAGATTTATTTCAGAACCATGGTCGACTAAAGCAACAATTGGTTCTTCTATATCTCCTACTTTCACCAATACCTCAGTAGTTGCCCTTGTCCAATGCTTTCGAGTATAATGACTCAAAGTTTTTATTTCCTTATCACTATAATCTTCGAAACATACTCGTTGATTATACCCATTCTTTTCATTTGTTGCTTGCTTATAACCAATATCAACCTCGTCTTCATCTTTATATATTCTTGCATCAATAGCATGACTCATTCCGGTTTCATCCATTAATTGCCTCTTTTGCTTAATGCTGTCAGTGATAACATCATGAAATTCCTTCTTTGCAATTCTCAAAACTTCTTTCAATGTGAATTCCACCTTAGCGTTTAATATACGTTCTTCCAACACCCTTTTCAAATTTGTTGCTACTTCAATGTCAGAAAGTAGCTTATAAGCAATTGATTTGCCCTTATCTTTTGTCTCCCTTGTTTTTTCTTCCAATGATGCTGAGGTATCCTTTACAGGCAATTCTTGTGAAGTTGCCTCCCGAGCCTTGCCTCCTCGAGTTTGCCTCTTAGAAGAATTTCCTTCTCTCGTATCATCAAAATTTCCTCGTCTCTTTTCTTCCATCAAAGCTTCATGTTGGCAATTAGTAATATATGCATGAACTGAAAGAGACTCAACAAGATCCTCCCAACCTGTTGCACCTCGTATTGTAGCTGCAATCCTCAATAACGCTTCTCGAGGTAATTTCCCTTCTTGTATTATGAAAACGGCAGAAGCCCAAAACTCACTAGTTTCCGTACTTCCACTAAGGTCATCATCTACTCTAGTACCGTAACTTGCACTTTCTAGTATTGTTGTTTCATGCTCTTTTAAGTAATCTTGAACCAATGCTCTCATTCCTTCCTTGCCAAAATTGGTTTGAAGAAGATCCTTCCTATCTTTTAATGATATCTTCCCATCTTTCCAGCAAATAATTCCTTACCATATCATATTATTAAATTCATTGCAATCTTTCCTAGTGTGTGAAGCATCATCACACCAAATGCATCTTTATACATATCCTTGATTTGAAACATTCTTCAAATTTTTTGTAGAAGTATTTTCTTTAAGTCTTGCCAATTTGATTTGAAGATCTCGCATTCCTCATATAATTTCTTCCATCTCCATATCTGCTTTCTTTGATAAGGATGTCGAAGGTTGAACTGTAGGCATTGTTGGTGGTATTGTACGTACTGGAGCTTTGGGTGCTTGTACTGTTTTCGGAATATTGCTCCTATCCTTCCTCCTTTCTTTTTTTGTAAGCAATCCCACCGCATCTTCAATGTTCTTCCACTTTATTGTCAATCCTTCATCTTCTTCTTTGTCTTCAAGAAGGAGTTCTAATTTCCCTTGTAATTCTCTATCAGCAGCTTGAAGAAATAGATCAACTTTATTCGGCTCCAATGTCAATTTTTCTACCTTCGACAATTGAGAGTACTGCCTATCAAATTCCCTTAGTAGCTCTGTTGCTTGCAAATTCTTATTAGGCCATTCAATCCATTCCAGAAACAACTTCTTAGTAATGCGATCAACATCTTCCAAGAAATATTTGTCTTTCAATGCATGTAAGAAAACCTCCCATGAATTTCCATAACGATCCGTAATTGATGTAATATGGTCTCTTATCTCCGGTATCGTGGCAAGTCCAAATAATTCAACCATTTTCTTCTCAGAAACCTAATTTAATTCTATTTCATGAACATAACATCTTAAATACCTTGAAATATTCCTTCCATCAAATTGATCAATTTTATTGACCACTGCTTGCAATGCTTTGGTTGCCAAAGCTTCCTTTCGATCATTGCTTTGCTGTTGCTACATTGATAATGAGAAGGCTTGAAACATACTAGCAATAGATGGATCCATGTGCATACCTTGTCCTTTAGAAGAACCCCCACTAGAAACTCCTTCCAAAGATCCTTCAAAATTTTTATTTTCGTTCTCCATAAAAATAAAAATAAAATCAAACGAAATCCAATACCTTCCACCTCAAGCTTTGACGTCGAGTTCACCACTTATGTCATATTACATGCTTTCCTGCTCAAAAATGCACCAGGCATCTGGGTGTAGAAGGTAGTATGGGGATTTGCTAATATTCAAGGAGTCTATCGATTTTTGACTATTAAAATATAAACAATTGCAAGAATATACCATAAATCTATACGAATGTCCTTCGACTGCTTGTTGAAATCGTTTTTGCCCCAGCCAATAGGTCTCTAGACGTTATAGAGAACCTCGAAGAATCCAATCTACTGATCTTCGATACCGCTTTATACTCACGACCTTGTATCCACTGACTGTCTTGTTAGATTAAATCAAAAATTTTCATTCACTCCGCATATTCAATCCTATGGACACCCTTTTAATTCTTCAATCACAAAGATAACTTCGATTTCACAAAACAATCAAGAGTAATTACACCTACTTCATTAAAATCCCAATTCACCAGTACAACACATCGACCTTTTAGCATTGATTGCCTAAAGTCTTCTCAAAACCCTATGAAGAAAAAAAAACCCCAATTCTCTATCTTTTATTTTTCTCCCTCCCCCGAAGCATGAAGCTAGCTCTCCGACCCTTAAAAAACTAATTCTCTCCCTCTTCATTTCTTAACCTATCCTCCTCTTTAACCCTAATTCTCCTGTCTTTCAAACCCTAGCCTCTGACATTCTTCAATCTTCCATCTTCGATCCAGAATTGGCTCCGCCGTTGTCGTGTTGTAACCCGAGTATACTGTGAAAATATAAAGAAAGGAGACTTTTATTAATGTTCAATTACCTCGAATATTGGGAGCAATGACCAATTCCTGTTCAAATACTGAGAGGCTAGGATCAGTCACCCTGTTACAGTCAGCCGGGGCATATTGAAATGCTCCGTTCGATTCCAATAACAGGAGTCAGAAGAAAGGAAAAGGATCAATTCAATGACAGGCGAACCTGGTTCGAAGAGCCAATTGGATCCAATTTCAAGACATCCAATCTAGGTCTTATTATATGCCTCTTACTCAATATGAGACCTGAATCGGTCGAGCAACCCAATGCGGTCAAATTACGGAAACATCCAGGTCTTACTATGGGCCTCTTAGCCAATATGAGATCTGAATTGGACGGGCGACTCAATGTAGTCCCGATTATGGGGGTTTCGATTCCGTTTCAGGCTGTTTCGTCCTTTGTGCTGTTTCAGGGAACGTTGTTTTCAGTAAAAGGATCTCTTAAAGGAGAAAGCTCTGACGGTGGGAGCCAATTCCAGATCTAAGACGGAAGATTGAAGAAATTCAGAGGCTAGGGTTTGAAAGAGGGGAGAATTAGGATTAAAGGGGAGGATAGGTTAAGAGAATGAAGGGGGGGTTTTTTTTTGGGAGAAAAAGAAGGTTTGAGAAGGATCAGAGAACTAGCTTCATGCTTCGGGCAGGAGAAAAAAAACAAAGATTTGGGATTTTTTATCTTCATAGGATTTTGGAAAGACTGAGGCAATCATTGCTGAATAGTCGATGTGTTGTACTAGTGAATCGAGATTTTAATGAAGTGAGTGTGATTACTCTTGACTTTTTTGTGAAATTGAAGTTATGTCTGTGATTGAAGAATTAAAAGGGTGTCTATAGGATTAAACATGCGGAGTGAATGAAATTTATTGAGTTAATCTAACGAGACAGTCAGTGGATACAAGGTCGTGAGTATAAAGCGGTATCGAAGATCAGTAGATTGGATTCTTCGAGGTTCTCTATAACGTCTAGAGACCTATTGGCTGGGGCAAAAACGATTTCAACAAGCAGTCGAAGGACATTCGTATAGATTTATGGTATATTCTTGCAATTGTTTATATTTTAATAGTCAAAAATCGATAGACTCCTTGAATATTAGCAAATCCCCATACTACCTTCTACACCCAGATGCCTGGTGCATTTTTGAGCAGGAAAGCATGTAATATGACATAAGTGGTGAACTCGACGTCAAAGCTTGAGGTGGAAGGTATTGGATTTCGTTTGATTTTATTTTTATTTTTATGGAGAACGAAAATAAAAATTTTGAAGGATCTTTGGAAGGAGTTTCTAGTGGGGGTTCTTCTAAAGGACAAGGTATGCACATGGATCCATCTATTGCTAGTATGTTTCAAGCCTTCTCATTATCAATGTAGCAACAGCAAAGCAATGATCGAAAGGAAGCTTTGGCAACCAAAGCATTGCAAGCAGTGGTCAATAAAATTGATCAATTTGATGGAAGGAATATTTCAAGGTATTTAAGATGTTATGTTCATGAAATAGAATTAAATTAGGTTTCTGAGAAGAAAATGGTTGAATTATTTGGACTTGCCACGATACCGGAGATAAGAGACCATATTACATCAATTACGGATCGTTATGGAAATTCATGGGAGGTTTTCTTACATGCATTGAAAGACAAATATTTCTTGGAAGATGTTGATCGCATTACTAAGAAGTTGTTTCTGGAATGGATTGAATGGCCTAATAAGAATTTGCAAGCAACAGAGCTACTAAGGGAATTTGATAGGCAGTACTCTCAATTGTCGAAGGTAGAAAAATTGACATTGGAGCCGAATAAAGTTGATCTATTTCTTCAAGCTGCTGATAGAGAATTACAAGGGAAATTAGAACTCCTTCTTGAAGACAAAGAAGAAGATGAAGGATTGACAATAAAGTGGAAGAACATTGAAGATGCGGTGGGATTGCTTACAAAAAAAGAAAGGAGGAAGGATAGGAGCAATATTCCGAAAACAGTACAAGCACCCAAAGCTCCAGTACGTACAATACCACCAACAATGCCTACAGTTCAACCTTCGACATCCTTATCAAAGAAAGCAGATATGGAGATGGAAGAAATTATATGAGGAATGCGAGATCTTCAAATCAAATTGGCAAGACTTAAAGAAAATACTTCTACAAAAAATTTGAAGAATGTTTCAAATCAAGGATATGTATAAAGATGCATTTGGTGTGATGATGCTTCACACACTAGGAAAGATTGCAATGAATTTAATAATATGATATGGTAAGGAATTATTTGCTGGAAAGATGGGAAGATATCATTAAAAGATAGGAAGGATCTTCTTCAAACCAATTTTGGCAAGGAAGGAATGAGAGCATTGGTTCAAGATTACTTAAAAGAGCATGAAACAACAATACTAGAAAGTGCAAGTTACGGTACTAGAGTAGATGATGACCTTAGTGGAAGTACGGAAACTAGTGAGTTTTGGGCTTCTGCCGTTTTCATAATACAAGAAGGGAAATTACCTCGAGAAGCGTTATTGAGGATTGCAGCTACAATACGAGGTGCAACAGGTTGGGAGGATCTTGTTGAGTCTCTTTCAGTTCATGCATATATTACTAATTGCCAACATGAAGCTTTGATGGAAGAAAAGAGACGAGGAAATTTTGATGATACGAGAGAAGGAAATTCTTCTAAGAGGCAAACTCGAGGAGGCAAGGCTCGGGAGGCAACTTCACAAGAATTGCCTGTAAAGGATACCTCAGCATCATTGGAAGAAAAAACAAGGGAGACAAAAGATAAGGGCAAATCAATTGCTTATAAGCTACTTTCTGACATTGAAGTAGCAACAAATTTGAAAAGGGTGTTGGAAGAACGTATATTAAACGCTAAGGTGGAATTCACATTGAAAGAAGTTTTGAGAATTGCAAAGAAGGAATTTCATGATGTTATCACTGACAGCATTAAGCAAAAGAGGCAATTAATGGATGAAACCGGAATGAGTCATGCTATTGATGCAAGAATATATAAAGATGAAGACGAGGTTGATATTGGTTATAAGCAAGCAACAAATGAAAAGAATGGGTATAATCAACGAGTATGTTTCGAAGATTATAGTGATAAGGAAATAAAAACTTTGAGTCATTATACTCGAAAGCATTGGACAAGGGCAACTACTGAGGTATTGGTGAAAGTAGGAGATATAGAAGAACCAATTGTTGCTTTAGTCGACCATGGTTCTGAAATAAATCTCATGTCTAAAGATCTTTATAAGAAGCAAAAATGGCCAATTGATATGGAATATGGATGGGCAATACGAGCAGCTGATAACACACGGGGCGAATTATATAGAGCTTGTCCAGATGTCAAAATTCGGATTGGGGATGTTGCGATGGAGCAACATTTCTTTGTTCAAGATACAACATCTTATCTGTTGATTTTAGGACAATCTTATATTACGACAACATGGATGGAAACAAAAGTACTTGACGATGATTCTGCTTATGCAAGGGTATGTAGTAAAGATGGGAGGAAAGCTGTACAATTTCTAACAGTACCTCCTAACCATGAATGGAATCGAGATAGATTGAGGGAGAAACCATTGCCAAAGATTGTTGAAGGATTTAAAGATTTTGGAGAGGTACCACTGTAAAGCGAGATTATAGAGGTACAAAAGAAGATGTACTCTTGCAAGATGAAGGTGCCTTTGATGCGAGTTTTATTGGTATTTTGGATAATGGAAATATTATGTATAAAAAAGTTGATGATTTTAAAAGAAAAGAAAGAAAAAGATTATATAATATTGAAGGAGAATTACACAAGTTAGGTACATTGGAAGAAGGTGAAAGGATTTTAGGTGTTTATGAAGAAAATGGGCTGGAAGATTCATTGGAATTGATTACATCTTTTTGGTTAGGGGATAATGATAAGATTGTTGAGATTCATTCAAGAGAGGTTTATACCATACTTGAATCTTTTCAAGCACCAAAAGTTACTGTAGAGACAAGATATAAAATGACAGATAAGAAGGCAAAGCCTTTTGCCGGACCATTACCAGAAGATTCTAAAGAACAAATAAGAGAAGCATCAAAAGAAACAAATTTAAGAGATCCAATGAGTATTGGACATCAGTTTACTGAAGAGACTTTTGAAGAATTGAAGATTGGTTCTGATGGTTCTTTATTGCCGGAGGAAATTACTTGCTTCAAAAAGATGTTGGC
Source organism: Physcomitrium patens (assembly GCF_059467195.1). Lineage (NCBI taxonomy): Eukaryota > Viridiplantae > Streptophyta > Bryopsida > Funariales > Funariaceae > Physcomitrium > Physcomitrium patens. The sequence continues at coordinate 430,858 of NC_143413.1, read as the reverse complement.
TAAACAAGGTAGATCGTTTGCCTTCGAATCTCATGAAATTGGGTGTGGATCCAAATATTATAACACCTATGGTTATCTTCACTGTACCGCATGTACTTTGGAATCTAAGACCAATTCCAGTACCGAGGGCACATTTACCTAAATTGGTGGAACTATTGAAAGAAAAGATAAAGATGAAAATATTAGAACCTTCATTTGCGCCGTATTCTAGTCGATGGTTTACAGTACCTAAGAAGAATGGGTCACTACGGTTTATTCAAGATATGCAACCAGTGAATGCAGTAATTGTCAGGAATGCAAGAATTGGACCTATTGTGGATGAATTTGCTGAGGCGTTTGCTGGAAGGGCAATCTATTCAATGGATGACTTGTATTCAGGTTATGATCAATTTCAACTTGCCGAAGGAAGTAGAGATATGACAACAATGAGGACACCACTTGAATTGGTTAGAATGTGTACTCTTCCTTAAGGCGCGATCAACTCAGTTGTGCATATGATGAATGGGATGAATAAGGTATTGAGAGATTTTATTCCGGAAAAGATTATGCCTTTTCTGGATGATGTTCCTATAAAAAGGTGCAGAGAAGGAGACAAGGATGAAACTTTAGATACAAGTGGGTGTCGCAGATATATTGCTGATCATATATAAGATTGTGAAAGATTTTAACTCGGCTTGGAGAACTTCATCTTATATTATCGGATATGAAGTCCGTATTTGGAGTACGAGAGGTTGTGATTGTTGGACATTTATGTGGATCTTACGGAAGAAAACCAGATCCGACTAAAGTTGATGCAATTGGAAGGATAAAAGAGGATTAATATTCTTTAACAGAGATTCACAGGTTTTTAGGTGCATGTGTATTTTATCGAATCTGGATCCCTCATTATGCTCACATAGCGGATGCATTATATGAACTGTTACCGATTTAAATTTGAAAAAGGGCATATTCAGGCAATCCAAAGATTGAAGAAATTATTGATGTCACTTCCAATATTGAGGAAGGTTGATTACAAGTACAATAGACCAGTGATTCTTACTGTGGACGCTAGTCCAATTGCCATTGGATGGGCTGTGGGTCAAGATGATTCAAGTGGGAATAGATTTGCAGTTCGATTTGGAGCTAAAGTTTTAAGTATTTGTTAGTGTGCATATTTGCAAGTCAAAAGAGAACTTTGGAGAGTTGTTTCGGCTATGAAAGCTGAAAAGGACTATTTGATTGGGGCAGTAGTAGTAATTAGAACAGATTGCTTGCCATTGCTTGGAATGATTACTAATTGTTCAATGCCAGATATTGCAATGTTGAGATGGATTGCTTATATTAAGTCACTAAATCCAAAATTTAAGCATGTTACTTGGAAGGACAATTTAGTAGCGGACATGCTATCTCGAGCAAGATACAAGAGGGAAGACGAAATGGTTGAAGACATTGATGACATCGGATTGAAATTCTATTCAATATCAAATCTCAACAGAGAAGACAAGCTATTTCTTGAAGAATCTTATGAAGGAGAATTTTTGGATATTGGTCATTACTTGAATATCTTGACTAAACAAGGGAATTGGTCTATAGAAAAATTCAAACAAATAAGAAAAAAAGCATATGGATTTTTGCTTTGAGATGGATTCTTATGGAAGAGATCAAAGAAAGGAATTAGGATGCCATAACGAGTGATAGGCAAAAAGGAAGAAAAACTAAAATTATTAAAGGATTTCCATGATAGTTTATGGGCAGGTCATAGAGGAATCTGGGCTACTTTTGCTAAATTCAAGGAACGATATTGGTGGAAAAATATGTATCCAGATGTGCTCTCATTTGTAGAGTCATGTAAAATCTGTCAATCTTATTCTAATATCTGACATCGAGATGGTCTGCATCCTACGTATCCTCTGGCTATTCATTTTAAATGGGTTGTTGATTTGGTTATTATGCCAGCTGGGTTATGGCAGATGAGATATTCGGTTTTAGCTCGTGAAAAAAGGTATTTACTTGGAGTGTGCTACCATGGGAAGATGGATTGTCAAGAGAAGAACTTCTGGCTATTAGGATTCGACAATTGGAGCAAAGATCGGAAGATGTGCAGATAGCATTGGAAAGGTTAAAAAGAGCAAGGTTACAAAACAAGGCGCGATTCGATAAGCAACATTGATTGAGACCTAAAGCAATCGAGGAAGGTAACTGGGTACTTGTTTATGACAATAGTCTAGATAATCAACATAGTACTTTGCGGAAATTTTCAAAACGTTGGTTTGGACCATATGTAGTAACAATTATTCATGATAATGTAACTTACTCATTACGGGAGTTAGATGGTACAAAATTGAAAATACCAATTGCAGGGAAGTGAGTAAAAATATTTAAACGAAGACACGCGGAGATGAATATGGAAGACCTTAATGAAGGTATAGAGATTCCGCAGTAAGAAGATGAAAGCGATTTGGATAATGAAGGTGACAAAGACGAACTGGACAAAGACGTAGAGAATATATTCTAAATCAAACATCAATTAGGTAAATTGGTGCATACCGGAGGATGCACATGTTCAGAGGAGGTGGATGTCGTATTGTAATAGGAATATATCGTGAAAATATAAAGAAAGGGGACTTTTATTAATGTTCAGTTACCTCAAATATTGGGAGCAACGACCAATTCCTGTGCAAATACTGAGAAGCCAGGGTTAATCACCCCGTTACAGTCAGCCGGGGCATACTGAAATGCTCCGTTCGATTCCAATAACGGGAGTCAGCAGAAAGAGAAAGGACCAATTCAATGACGAGTGAACCTGGTTCGAAGAGCCAATTGGATCCAATTTCAAGACATCCAATCCAAGTCTTACTATGCGCCTCTTACCCAATATGAGACCTGAAATGGTCGTGCAATCCAATGCGGTCAAATTACGGGAAAATCCAAGTCTTACTACGGGCCTCTTAGTCAATATGAGACCTGAATTGGTCGGGCGACTCAATGTGGTCCCGATTACAGGAGTTTCGATTCCGTTTCAGGCTATTTTGTCATTTGTGCTGTTTCAGGGAACGTTATTTTCGGTAAAAGGATCTCTTAAGGATAGTAACGGGGAAGAAAGCTTTGACGGCGGGAGCCAATTTCGGATCCAAGACGGATGATTAAAGAAATTCAGAGGCTAGGGTTTGAAAGAGGGGAGAATTAGGATTAAAAGGGAGGATAGGTTAAGAGAATGAAGGGAGGGGGGGTTTTTTTGGCAGAAAAAGAAGGTTTGAGAAGGATCAGAGAGCTAGCTTCATGCTTCGGATAGGAGAAAAAAAACAGAGATTTGGGGTTTTTTTTTTTCATAGGATTTTGGGAAGACTGAGGCAATCGTTGCTGAATAGTCGATATGTTGTACTAGTGAATCGGGATTTTAATGAAGTGAGTGTGATTATTCTTGACTGTTTTGTGAAATCAAAGTTACGTTTGTGATTGAAGAATTAAAAGGGTGTCTATAGGATTGAGCATGCGGAGTGAATGAAATTTATTGGGTTAATCTAACGAGACAGTCAGTGGATACAAGATCGTGAAATTAAAGCGGTATCGAAGATTAGTGTAGTCAGGAAATCCGAATTGCCACAATTTCTGAATTAAGTATAGTTTAAATCGGTTCAAACACAAGGAAAAGAACTGTCGCATGAGTTAATTGTTAAGGTCACCATTAATTGAATATAATCATTTGATATTCAATAAGTTAATTCTCAATCACTAAATTGTATAATATTAATTCTTTAGTACCATGTCTAATTTAATAACTTCAATTACAACATTCTCAATTTCTTATCAATTCTTTGTAATTCTAACTTCATTTATATTTTCCAACTCAATGGTCATTCAATCATTTTCAAACCATCATCTTTCAATCTATAACACTATTTCATGTGCAATGTATAGAACCAATTCTGGTCCAATACAGCATTCACTGTAACACTGTGATCAACACACAATTCTCATAAACTTCTCTTTATAAACACAACGAAACATCAAAATACAAAAGGAAAGAAATAGAAAAAATAGAGGTAGCACCCAAGCATACCTCGGCTCTAAGACTCACAAGTCTGGCCCTAAGCTAATCAATCTTTCTCCTACTATACCCTTTTTCAGATTCCAACCGGTTTTTTTTGTCAGTTAACTGTATCTTGGAACCTTTCACATGACTATTGGTTTCCTGATTTCATCAATATCGGTTCTAATCTACTAAAGTCAAAATTTTAGCACTAACTAATTTATCCGTTTTACATAGCCCCACTCCTAACTGTGTCGCGTCCTCGCAAACATCCAATTCTAGAACCAATTCCCCTAATATTATTAGTTGTCAGCATTGGTTGGCTCCGATAATTCATCCAATAAGATCGTTTCAACTGGTGCTTGCGCCTGAAAATTGGGTTCTTCGATTTCTTTGATTTCTTCTTCTTCTTCTTCTTCTTCTGCCTTTTTCAATTGCTCAGTTAAGTCTTCATTGGTAAATCCCAACACTCGCACTTGCTCTTCCAACCTTGCAATATACTTCTGATGGTCATCAAGCTTGGTCTTCAATTTTGCAACTTCTTCAGAATTAGAAGTACTCACCGGTTGTCTTGTTAAATCCAATTCTGCTTCCAAATTTCCAATGCGATCCCGTATTGTAGCAACTTCTAACAACGTCTGTTGATGGTCTTTCTCCAATTTCGCACATTTTTCTAGGAATTTCTGCAATTGTGTCCTTGCTAGATCTCGTTCCTGCTTCGAAAGATCTTCTGCAGCTTGATGAAGCATTCTATCCATCCGCCAATCCTTGTCCATTTTGTTTAACCTAACCTCCAATTCTGTATACTTCGTCACTTTCTCAGCCAACTTCTCTTCCAATTTTGCAATTGTCTTCTGTTGAGTTGCAACCAATTTCTTTTGATTCTCCAAATCTTTACTCAGCTCATCACTATCTTGTAATTCGTACACCATTCTATGCAACCTGTTGAATTGGGGTAAGAGTGTCTCCACTTGATATAATAGCATCTCTTTAGCACTTCTCCATTTATCACCAGAACTGTGTTGACCCTCGAATTGGGTAGATGTCTCTCCAGTCAACCGGTTTGGTAAAACCAAAGCTAAAGATGGTTTTGGTCTTTGATCCAATTTTTCCTTGCCCTTAGAACTGGTACCCACCGCGATTGATGGTTGATTGGTTTGCTCTTGCTGATTTTGCACTATCTGCTTAGGTGACTTGACTCACTCAATCTCCTTCTGTCTTTCTTCAAGGATGACTACCTTCCCTGACTTCTTCAACCTCGCCTTCTCTTGTTCTTGTATAGGGAGTTTCAACTGATACTTCACTACCTCAGAGATGTAATTGGAACAAAGTAATGTAGTAACCTTCCCTAACGTCCTCTTGTATGATAACTCGTTATGTATACGTTGAGCTACAAACTCTGCACAATTAAACTTCATACCATCCATTGAAGCTACTGCTGCGAACAACAAGTTCTTAGCAATATATGTTGTATGTCTATTTAACGCCATTCTCTTCTGAACAAATCGTAACCACTCTCCCACTTTTGGTTTTAGAACGTTGTCGTGTTGTAACACGATTATAAGGTGAAAATAAAAAGAAAGGGGAATTTTATTAATATTCAGTTACCTCAAATATTGGGAGCATCGACCAACTCCAGTACAAATACTGAGTGATCAGGTTCAGTCACTCCGTTACAGTCAGTCGGGGCATACTGAAATGCTCCATTCGATCCCAATAACGGGAGTCAGCAGGAAGAGAAGGACCAATTCACAAGACGGGTTTGAGGAGCCAATTGGATCCAATTTCGATAATCCAATCCGGGTCCTCTTATCCAATATGAGACCTGAATTGGCCGGTCAACCCAGTGCAGTCTAATTACGGGAAATCCAGGTCTTACTACGGGTCTTAGCCAATCTGACGCAAGGACCAATTTGACCCAATTACGGGAACATCCAGGTTACTACGGGCATCTTTCCCAATATAGGACCTGAATTGGTCGGGTGACTCAATGTGGTCCCGATTACGGGATTCGATGCTGTTTCAGGCTGTCCTGTTCTCTGTGCCGTCTCAGGGAACGTTGTTTACAGTAAATGGATCTCTTAAAGGTAAAAACGGAGGAGAAAGCTTGACGGCGAGAGCCAATTTTGGATCCAAGCTTGAGGTGGGAGCCAATTCCGGATCTAAGATGGAAGATTGAAGAAATTCAAAGGATAAGGTTAGGGGGGATATAGTTTTGAGGGGGGAGGTTTTTTTTCTTTCGGGGTTTTTTTTGGATCAAGGAGCTAGCTTCAAGCTCTTTTCAAGGTTACTAGTTCGGTTTTCATTGGAGGGTTTTGGAGATCAAGGGAATTAGAGAGAGGAGCTTCATGCTTCGGGTCGGGGAAGGAAAGACATAGAATTTGGATTTTTCTTCTTCGTAGAGTTTTGGGGAAGACTGAGGCAATCGCTGCTGAAGTCAGTGTTGTAATGGTGAATCGGGATTTTTAAATGAAGTGGGTTTGAATACTCTTGACTGTTTTATGAAATCGAGTTACGTCTGTGATTGAAGGATTAAAAGGGTGTCTATAGGATTGAGTATGCGGAGTGAATGAAATTTATTGGGTTAATCTAACAAAACAGTCAGTGGATACTAGATCGTAAGTACAAAGCAATATTGAAGGTTAACAGTTTGGGTTGTACGGGGTTCTCTGTAACGTCTAGAGACCTACCGGCTGGGGCAAAAAGGACTTTGACAAGCAGTCGAAGAGCACCCGTATAGATTTACGGTACATTATTGCAGTCGTTTATATTCCAGCAGTCAAAAACTGATAGACTGCTTGACTATCGGCGAATCTCCATACTACCTTCTACAGCCAGACGCCCGGCGCGTTCTCGAGCAGGAAAGCACGTAATACGACATAAGTGGTGAACCCGACGTGAAAGCTTGAGGTAGAAGGTATTGGATTTCGGTTGATTTTATCTTTATTTTTATGGAAAACGAAAATAAAAATTTTGAAGGATTTTTGGGAGAAGTTTCTGGTGGGGAGTCTTCTAAAGGACAAGGTATGCACATGGATCCGTCTATTGCTAGTTTGTTTCAAGCCTTCTCATTGTCAATGCAGCAACAGCAAAGCAATGATCGAAAAGAAGCTTTGGCAACCAAAGCATTGCAAGCAGTGGTCAATAAAATTGATCAATTTGATGGGAGGAATATTTCAAGGTATTTAAGATGTTATGTTCATGAAATGGAATTAAATCGGGTTTCTGAGAAGAAAATGGTTGCACTATTTGGACTTGCCACGATACCGGAGATAAGGGACCACATTACATCGATTACGGATCGTTGTGGGAATTCATGGGAGGATTTTTCACATGCATTGAAAAACGAATATTTCTTGAAAGATGCTGATCGCGTTACTAAGAAGCTGTTTCTGGGATGGATTGAACGGCCCAATAAGAATTTGCAAGCAACAGAGCTACTAAGGGAATTTGAGAGGCAGTACTCTCAATTATCGAAGGTAGAAAAATTGACATTGGAGCCGAACAAAGTTGATCTATTTCTTCAAGCTGCAGATGGAGAATTGCAAGAGAAATTAGAACCCCTTCTTGAAGACAAAGAAGAAGATGAAGGATTGACAACGAAGTGGAAGAACGTTGAAGATGCGGTGAGGTTGCTTACAAAAAAAGAAAGGAAGAAGGATAGGAGTAATATTCCAAAACCAGTACAAGCACCCAAAGCTCCAGTACGTACTACACCATCGACAATGCCTACAGTTCAACCTTCGACATCCTTGTCAAAGAAAGCAGATATGGGTATGGAAGAAATTATACGAGGAATGCGAGATCTTCAAATCAAATTGGCAAGACTTGAAGAGAATACTTCTATAAACAATTCGAAGAATGTTTCAAAACAAGGATATGTACAAAGATGCATTTGGTGTGATGATGCTTCACACACTAGAAAAGATTGCAATGAATTTAATAATATGATACGGCAGGGAATTATTTGCTGGAAAGATGGGAAGATAGCATTGAAAGATAGGGAGGATCTTCTTCAAACCAATTTTGGCAAGAGAGAAATGAGAGCATTGGTTCAAGATTACTTAAAAGAGCATGAAACAATAGTACGAGAAAGTGCAAGTTATGGTGCTAGAGTAGAGGATGAAATTGGTGGGAGTACGGAAACTAGTGAGTTTTGGGCTTCTGCCGTTTCTACAATGCAAGAAGGGAAATTACCTCGAGAAGCGTTATTGAGAACTGCAGCTACAATACGAGGTGCAACAGGTTGGGAGGATCCTGTTGAGTCTCTTTCAGTTCATGCATATATTGCTAAAAGCCAACATGAAGCTTTGATGGAAGAAAAAAGACGAGGAAATTTTGATGATACTAGAGAAGGAAATTCTTTTAAGAGGCAAACTCGAGGAGACAAGGCTCGGGAGGCAGCTTCATAAGAATTGCCTGTAAAGGATACCTCAGCATCATTGGGAGAAAAAACAACGGAGACAAAAGATAAGGGCAAATCAATTGCTTATAAGCTACTTTCTGACATTGAAGCGGCAACAAATTTGAAAGGGGTGTTGGAAGAACGTATATTAAACGCTAAGGTGGAATTCACATTGAAAGAAGTCTTGGGAATTGCAAAGAAGGAGTTTCATGATGTTATCATTGACAGCATTAAGCGAAAGAGGCAATTAATGAGCGAAACTGGAATGAGTCATGCTATTGATGCAAGAATATGTAGAGATGAAGAAGAGGTTGATATTGGTTACAAGCAACCAACAAATGAAAAGAATGGGTATAATCAGCGAGTACGTTTCGAAGATTCTAGTGATAAGGAAATGGAAACTTTGAGCCATTATACTCGAAAGCATTGGGCAAGGGCAACTACTGAGGTATTGGTGAAGGTAGGAGATATAGAAGAACCAATAGTTGCCTTGGTGGACCATGGTTCTGAAATAAATCTCATGTCTAAAGATCTTTATAAGAAGCAAAAATGGCCAATTGATATGGAAAATGGATGGGCAATACAAGCAGCTAATAACACACGAGGCGAATTATATGGAGCTTGTCCAGATGTCAAAATTCGGATTGGGGATGTTGCGACGGAGCAACATTTCTTCGTTCAAGATACAATGTCTTATCCGTTGATTTTAGGACAACCTTATATCATGGCAACACGGATGGAAACAAAGGTACTTGACGATGGTTCTGCTTATGCAAGGGTACGGAGCGAAGATGGGAGGAAAGCTGTACAATTTCTAACAGTACCTCCTAACCATGAACGGAATCGAGATAGGTTGAGGGAGAAACCATTGCCAAAGATTGTTGAAGGATTTAAGGATTTTGGGGAGGTACCACTATAAAGCGAGATTATGGAGGTACAAAAGAGGAGATACTCTCGCGAGATGAAGGTACCTTTGATGCGAGTTTTATTGGTATATTGGATAATGGAAATATTATGTATAAGAAAGTTGATGATTTTAAAAGAAAAGAAAGAAAAAGATTATATGATATTGAAGGACAGTTACGCAAGATAGGTACATTGGAAGATGATGAGAGGATTTTGGATGTTTATGAAGAAAATGGGCTGGAAGATTCATTGGAATTGATTACATCCATTGGGTTAGGGGATAATGATAAGATTATTGAAATTCATTCGAGAGAGGTTTATACCATGCTTGAATCTTTTCAAGCACCAGAAGTCACAGTAGAGACGAGATATAAAATGGCAGATAAGAAAGTAAAGCCTGTTGCCGGACCATTACCAGAGGATTCTAAAGAAAAAATGGGAGAAGCATCAAAAGAAGCAAGTTTAAGAGATCCAATGAATATTAGACATCAGTTTACTGAAGAGACTTTTGAAGAATTGAAGATTGGTTCTGATGGTTCTTTATTGCCGGAGGAAATTACTTGCTTCAAAAAGATGTTGGCTAAACAAGGTAGATCGTTTGCCTTCGAATCTCATGAAATTCGGTGTGTGGATCCAAATATTATAACACCTATGGTTATCTTCACTGTACCGCATGTACCTTGGAATCTAAGACCAATTTCAGTACCGAGGGCACATTTACCTAAATTGGTGGAACTATTGAAAGAAAAGATAAAGATGAAAATATTAGAACCTTCATTTGCGCCGTATTCTAGTCGATGGTTTACGGTACCTAAGAAGAATGGGTCACTACGGTTTATTCAAGATATGCAGCTGGTGAATGCTTTAACTGTCAGGAATGCAGGAATTGGACCTATTGTGGATGAATTTGCTAAGGCGTTTGCTGGAAGGGCGATCTATTCAATGGGTGATTTGTATTCAGGTTATGATCAATTTCAACTTGCCGAAGGAAGTAGAGATATGACAACGATGAGGACACCGCTTGGATTGGTTAGAATGTGCACTCTTCCTCAAGGCGCAACCAACTCAGTTGCGCATATGATGAATGGGATGAATAAGGTATTGAGAGATTTTATTCCGGAAAAGACTATGCCTTTTCTGGATGATGTTCCTATAAAAGGGTACAGAGAAGGAGACAAGGATGAAACTTTAGATACGAGGGGATGTCGCAGATATGTTATTGATCATATACAAGATTGTGAAAAGATTTTAACTCGGCTTGGAGAAGTTCATCTTACATTATCGGGTATGAAGTCCGTATTTGAAGTGCGAGAGGTTGTAATTGTTGGACATTTATGCGGATCTTACGGAAGAAAACCAGATCCGACTAAAGTTGATGCAATTGGAAGGATGAAAGAAGATTGTGGTTCTTTAACAGAGGTTCGCAGGTTTTTGGGTACATGTGTATTTTATCGAATCTGGGTCCTTCATTTTGCTCACATAGCGGATCCATTATATGAACAGTTATGCAAGGGTTACCGATTTGAATGGGAAGAAAGGCATATTCAGGCAATGCAAAGATTGAAGAAATTATTGATGTCACCTCCAATATTGAAGAAGGTTGATTATAAGTGCAATAGACCAGTGATTCTTACTGTAGACGCTAGTCCAATTGCCGTTGGATGGGCAGTGGGTCAAGATGATTCGAATGGGAGTAGATTTGCAGTTCGATTTGGGGCTAAAGTTTTAAGTATTCGTCAGCGTGCATATTCGCAAGTCAAAAGAGAACTTTGGGGAGTCGTTTCGGCTATGAAAGCTGAAAAGGACTATTTGATTGGGGCAGTAGTAGTAATTGAAACAGATTGCTTGCCATTGCTTGGAATGATTATTGACTGTTCAACGCCAGATATTGCAATGTTGAGATAGATTGCTTATATTAAGTCACTAAATCCAAAATTTAAGCATATCACTGGAAAGGACAATTTAGTAGCAGACATGCTATCTCGAGCAAGATACGAGAGGGAGGACGAAATGGTTGAAGACATTGATGATGTCGGATTGAAATTCTATTCAATATCAAATCTCAACAGAGAAGACAAGCTATTTCTTGAAGAATCTTATGAAGGAGAATTATTGGATATTGGTCATTATTTGAATACCTTGTCTAAGTAGGGGAATTGTTCTACAGAAAAATTCAAACAAATAAGAAAAAAAGCATATGGATTTTTACTTTGAGATGGATTCTTATGGAAGAGACCGAAGAAAGGAATTGAGATGCCACAACGAGTGATAGGCAAAAGGGAAGAAAAACTAAAATTATTAAAGGAGTTTCATGATAGTTTATGGGCAGGGCATAGAGGAATCTGGGCTACTTTTGCTAAACTCAAGGAACGATATTGGTGGAAAAATATGTATCAAGATGTGCTCTCATTTGTAGAGTCATGTGAAATCTGTCAATCATATTCTAATATCCGACATCGAGATGGTCTTCATCCTACGTATCCTCTGGCTATTCATTTTAAATGGGTTGTTGATTTGGTTATTATGCCGGTTGGGTTATGGCAGATGAGATATTTGGTTTTAGCTCGTGAAGATTTATCAAATCAAGTAGAAGGAAGAGCATTGAGGACAAAATCTACACAGGGGATTTGTAGGTTTTTGCTTGAAGATGTCATTTGCCGTTACGGGTGCGTAGGAAAAATCACTGCAGATTGTGGAGAATTAAATGCACAAGAAGCTCGTAAGTTCTTTGAAAGATGTGGAGTTAAACTATCACTGACTACTGCTTATAATCTGGAAGGGAATGCGAAAAGCGAACGCGGTCATCCGCCGATTGTGAAAGCATTGGTTAAAGCTTGTAATGGGAAGGTTAAAGAGTGGCCACGGCTTTTGTCATTTGCATTATGGGCTGATCGAACAACACATAGTTCGGTGAGAAGATATATGCTAGTAGAACTTATGACAGGTCAAAAACCAACTATGCCGATTGAAGAAAACGTACTTACTTGGAGTATGCTACCATGGGAAGATGGATTAACAAGAGAAGAACTTCTGGCTATTAAGATTCGACAATTGGAGCAAAGAACGGAAGATGTCCACATGTCAAGGACAAAGACTCGATGAGAAAAAATATACACCAAAAGGCTATCTCGATATAATAAGTCAAAATATAAACAAGTAGGTATATTAAAAGGAAACTGGAATGGCTATTGCCACAAGACAAGAAACTAAAGACTCTTGAACCTGGACTAGAAGCAAGAAAGGAGTTGACAAGAGTGAAGAAGCCTTCACTCTTGTCTCTATATATACTATCTAACTAGGGGCTACGTGGCGACGTTCTATAGGACCTCCAATATGTGTTGACTTTGTAGGACACATGCCTTGACTTACAAGGCAAGTTTTTCTACGTGTGGGCCACATAGTTAGCTTGATCTTCAAGCTAACAACATGTGTGGCACATGGCCAACTTGTTGACCACGTTTCTAATCCAAAAAGTCAATTAAAGACACCTATGAAGTCAAAGCAGCGTCTAGGAAGTTTCTAGGAAGCTTCTATATTAAATATTATATAATTAACTTACTTTTATCTACTTTTACTTACTTCTACTTATTTCTATATGTAATTATTAGCTTACATGATTATGGCCGTGACATTACCCCCCCTTCTAGAGACGAGTTCCACGAGGAGCGTTCATCATATGTTGAGGAAATCTATGATGCGACGAGTTGTATTCGCCACATACTCTAATCTCTGTTCTCTTCGAAGATGATTGATAGGGCCTCTCAACCATCGGTAGTGTCCCATACCAGAGTGGGAAGACCACCCAGTTATTTGATCATTATTGAGGCCTTCATAACTTCCTTCGAATAGAATATTTGGAACACCATCAGGAGTTGTTCCTACCTCTAGCAAAATCACCAAACATCGGGAGTCCCTTCCCAAATCATGATACCAAACGCGTTGTATCTCACCATTTGTTCGAGGAAGAACATGTCGTTCTTGAAGATCTTCATCTCGATTGCGTCATCTTGAAGGTTGTGACAATCGTAATGTCTCGTCCGGCAGGTCAACAAACGAAGGTTCTTGAGTTGAATGCGCTGGTTGTTGGCTCTCCATCTAATTAGCATCACAAATGTAAAGAAGTTACAAACAAGGATAGGAAATTGAATGTTATCTTGCCTCAATCTTGTCTCTTTTATAAGAGAGATTTTCATCTTGGTTTTGATGGATGTCGCTGATGAAAAACTTTGACTTTAGCTGATGCATTTGCTAGATTTCTGGATGGCTCCCATGTGCGTTCACTAATATCATATCCGCGCCAATGAACAAGATATTCCAGCTTATTTCGGCGCCGCCTTGAGTCTAATATCTCTTCCACCTCAAATTCTTCATTATTATCTACTTCTATAGGAGGCGATGGCATTTGTCTTCTTCCTTGTATATCCACTGTCTTATATGGTTCAAGAAGAGATACGTGGAATACAGGATGGATCTTCATTGACTCCGGTAGATGTAACCGATATGCAACTGGGTTGATCTGTTCAGAAACAGAAAAGGGGCCAAGCCTACGATAGTCCAACTTGTCACAAGGTCGAGTAGTCTTAATATTGCGACGAAGTAGCCATACCTTATCATCCACGTTGATTTGTGGTTGCTCCTTACGATATAGATCTGCGTTTATTTTTTGTCGTTCTTGAGCTTCCTTCAATTGTGTCTTCATTATTGCATGTAACTCTGACAACCGATTTGCCATATCTTCTGCTGCAGGATTATCAACTTTTGAAAAATCAAAAGTATCAAGTCGTGGATGATAGCCATAATTGGCAAAGAAAGGTGTTTGTTGCGTGGAGGAATGTACCGTATTATTATAAGCAAACTCTGCCAATGGCAGAAGGGTTGTCCAATCATCTTGTTGGTAGTTGATAGTACACCTTAAACATTGCTCCAAAACTTGGTTTACGCGCTCTGTTTGTCCATCAGTTTGAGGATGGAAAGTTGAAGATAGCTTTATGTCCACTTTTAAAATCTTGAAAAGGGTCCTCCAAAATCTTGACACAAATTGAGTTCCCCTATCCGATATGATATCTTTAGGTAATCCATGATAGCGATAGATATTATCAATGAAAAGCTTAGCTGTTTCTTCACCTGTGATAGATTTTGTACATGGCACAAAATGTGCCATCTTGGTGAAACGATCTACTATCACAAATATAAAATCATAAGATCTTGAGCTTGGAAGATCTGTGATGAAATCCATAGAAACAGAAGACCATGGTTGTTCTGGTATAGGTAATGGCTGAAGAAGTCCGTAAGGTCGATGACGAGGAATTTTTGATCTTGAACAAATATCACATGATTGTACAAAGTCTTTGACTGACTTCCACATTTGTGGCCACCAAAAATCTCTTGATATGAGTTCCTAAGTCTTATTATATCCAAAGTGCCCTGCTGCTGGAAAGTCATGACGTGCTTGAAGAACACGTAAACGTGCTTCTCCTTCTGGAACATATAGGCGTCCTTCAAAATATAATAGATTATTCTTGAACTCGAACTTAGAAGGATCATGAGACTTGGAAGAATTATTCTCGATATCATAAACAAGAGGGTCTGAGGACATACTGGACTGGATTTGCTTAAGAAAAGTTGAATCAACAGTCAATGTTGATTTCATTGCTCGGAGATGAAATTGCTCCGGTTTCAAGAGGACCATTCTTTGTTGCTCAAAAGCTGCATCTCCTTCTTTTGGTGCAAAATAAGAACGTCTAGATAGGGCATCGAATAAACCTTGTTGTTTTCCTGGCCGATAAGTGATAATGAACTCGAATCTTGACAAAGACATACTCCAACGAGCTTGACGACGATTCAACACGCGTGCTGACATGAAATACTCGAGGTTCTTGTGATCTGTATACACAGTGACTGGACTAGAAGCGCCTTCTAGATAATGACGCCATTCTTGAAAGGAATCCACGATCGCAAGAAGTTCTTTATCATGGATCTCATAATTGATCTCGGCTGCTGAGAATTTTCTTGAATGAAAAGCTATCGGATGGAGTTTGTCATCTGTTCCCATTTGTGATAAAACTGCACCCAAGGCAAAATCTGATGCATCTGTTTCCATAAAAAATGCCTTGGAAAAGTCAACACGATATAAGACTGGTGCAGAGACAAACGATGTCTTCAAGGCTTCAAATGCTGCTTCCGCTTCTTGATTCCATTGAAATTTATCTTTACTAGTGAAGCATGTAAGTGGAGCTGCAACTCGTGAGAAATCTTTGATGAAGAACCGATAGTAATTGGCAAATCCCAAGAAACATTGGACATCTCTTACCGTCCTTGGAATCTTCCAATCCACGATTGTTTGGACTTTCTTAGAATCCATCATGAGACCATCATTTGAAATGATGTATCCTAAAAAGTCAACTTGAATAGTATGAAATACACACTTTTCCATCTTGGCGTACAATCCTGCATCTCTAAGTTTTTGTAATACTTGACGAACATGTATTTCATGTTCTTCGACGTTCTTAGAATAGATCAGGATATCGTCTAGATAGCAGACGATAAAATTGTCTAAGAATTCATGAAATATATCATTCATGAGATGTTGAAAAGCAGCTGGTGCATTCGTGAGTCCAAAAGGCATGACATTATATTCGAAATGTCCATACCTGGTTCGAAACGCAGTCTTCCATTCATCTCCTTCTTTGATCCGTACTAGATTATATGCTCCTCTTAGATCTATTTTTGTATAGATCTTAGCTTGATTCAACTGGTCAAGGAGTCCTGATATCAAAAGTAATGGATACCTGTTCTTGATTGTGATCTTGTTGAGTCCTCGATAATCAACACACATTCGTAAAGATCCATCTTTTTTCTTTACGAATAGAATTGGAGCTCCTGCTGGAGATTTTGAATGGCGTATGAAATTCTTCGCTAAATTCTCGTCAATATATGTCTTGAGTTCAGCCATCTCATCTTGCGATAAACTGTAAATTGGTCCAAATGGTGGCTGAGTTCCTTCCTTGAGGTCGATTGAACAATCATATGGGCGATGCTCAGGAAGAATATCTGCATTCTTTTTCTCAAAAACGTCTTGATACTCCTGATATTGACTTGGAATGCCACTTGAAGTCTTTACGTTTTCAGAAATAGGTGCAGCATAAATAGCAAAAGTTGATCCTTCTTTTGTTGCGTGTATAAATGCTTTTGCACCTATCAGTACGGGTTTTACTGTACTAGACTTATAATTTTTTACTTGGTTCGTAGAACTATTAATAACGCTTTTGGAAAAGTCAAGTTTATGCGAATTCCAATCTATTGGAGGGTTATATTTTTCTAGCCAGGATAAACCTAAAATAACTGGATTAGACGGGGATTTAATTATGTTAAAAGCTATGTAGCTATCATGACCGTCTATTGTTACTTTTATAGGATGAGTTTCATGAGTGACATCTCCAGAAGACAAAGGACGACCATCTATGACTTCTACATGTACTGGTTTAGGTTTCTGTACAAAGGGTATTTTACGACTTTTAACAAATTATTCATCTAAAAAACATGCTGAGGCTCCCGAATCTAATAAAGCAGAGGCTTTGTAATTCTTAGGTCCTAAATATAAGTCTATTATAAAACAAGGAGAGGGTTCTGAGGAGAGGATAGGACCTTCATTAGGAATTGTACAAGGTTTCAGCTGCATGGTCCCTATTGTAGTTGGACGAATCCGTTTTCTGACATGTTGTCTTCTTTGACCGTCGTATCCCTCATTTTATAGTTGCGTCGTTTCTTTGGACAATGTTGAGCAGTGTGCTTAGGTTCTCCGCAATATAAACATAATCCTTCTTGACGACAACGAATCTTTTCTTGCTTAGTTAGGGGTTTAAAACGTACCGCGTCAATTTGCATGTCTTCTACTTCCGAATGTACGTTTGGCAAAAGTGTTGATGTTGCCATTGAGTAATAACGTTGAGGTTCCCGTGAATGATTCTCAGATCGAAATTCAAAAAGTCGATTATCACATTTTACCGCAAAATCGATTGCTTGACTCAAAGTTTGAGGATTAGGTAAGTTGAGCATCAATTTCTTTACTTCGTATTGCAATCCATAAAGAAATTGACTGATGAGTGCAGCATCATCCCACTTGATGTCAATTACAAGTTGTTGAAATTGTGAAGCATATACTGTTACTGAGCGATTTCCTTATCGCAGAATTCGGATCTTATTTGTTGCAACACGAGTTGCATCGCGTTCACCATACATAGATCGAAACTCTGCCAAAAAAGCTTCCAAATTGTCCAATATTGGATTTCGTTGTTCAAGAAAAGACGAAAACCACGATAATGCAGAACCAGAAAGTAGAGTGCCAATAAACCTGACTTGTGATCCTGGAGTTGGATAGCTTTGCGGTTGAAGTTCAATTGCCAATTGTACTTGATTGATGAACCCTTGAAACTTTGATCTCGTACCATCAAATTTCTCAGGTAAGGCAATTCTTGGTTCTCTAGTGCTTATAGGGTGTTGTACAATTGGAGAAGGAACGTGATTTGTTGTAGATGTTGAAGCAGCTCCGATCATCTCTATATCTCCACTTTCTGCTATTCTTGTTCTTTCATGTGTTGGTGAATTGAGTTGATGCATCGCAAGCATTAATTCCCTCATTTGCTCTTGCATTTGTGCCATTGCACTCTTCATTTCAACAAGTTCTGCCATAATGATACTAAGAAGAAAAATTTGTTTGATATTGCTCAAGACAAAAGAAAAGAAAGACTTGATAACAAAGAAGATACTAAGAACAATATTAGTTTAAAAGTGGGTAATCCGCAAACTTCTAATACGCTTATGTCTTGTCAACAGAAAGGGGTAATCCACTCTTACTCAAGAAAAAACAAAGCTTTGATATTGTAAGTGTATTCTTGTCAATCTGTCAAGGACAAAGACTCGATGAGGAAAAATATACACCAAAAGGCTATCTCGATATAATAAGTCAAAATATAAACAAGTAGGTATATTAAAAGGAAACTGGAATGGCTATTGCCACAAGACAAGAAACTAAAGACTCTTGAACCTGGACTAGAAGCAAGAAAGGAGTTGACAAGAGTGAAGGAGCCTTCACTCTTGTCTCTATATATACTATCTCACTAGGGGCTACGTGGCGACGTTCTATAGGACCTCCAATATGTGTTGACTTTGTAGGACACATGCCTTGACTTACAAGGCAAGTTTTTCTACGTGTGGGCCACATAGTTAGCTTGATCTTCAAGCTAACAACATGTGTGGCACATGGCCAACTTGTTGACCACGTTTCTAATCCAAAAAGTCAATTAAAGACACCTATGAAGTCAAAGCAGCGTCTAGGAAGTTTCTAGGAAGCTTCTATATTAAATATTATATAATTAACTTACTTTTATCTACTTTTACTTACTTCTACCTATTTCTATATGTAATTATTAGCTTACATGATTATGGCCGTGACACCAGATAGCATTGGAAAGGTTAAAAAGAGCAAGGTTACAAAACAAGGCGCGATTCGATAAGCAACATCGATTGAGACCAAAAGCAATCGAGGAAGGTGACTGGGTACTTGTTTATGACAATAGTCTGGATAATCAACATAGTACTTTGCGGAAATTTTCAAAACGTTGGTTTGGACCATATGTTGTAACAACTGTTCATGATAATGCGACTTACTCATTACGGGAGTTAGATGGTACAAAATTGAAAATACCAATTGCAGGGAAGCGAGTAAAAATATTTAAACGAAGACATGCGGAGATGAATATGGAAGACCTTAATGAAGGTATAGAGATTTCGCAGCAAGAAGATGAAAGTGATATGGATAATGAAGGTGACGACGACGAACTGGACTAAGATGTAGGGATATATTCTGAATCAAACAGCAATTGGGTAAATTGGTGCATACCGGAGGATGCACAGGTTCAGAGAGGGTGGATGTCGTGTTGTAACACGAGTATACAGTGAAAATAAAAAGAAAGGGGAATTTTATTAATATTCAGTTACCTCGAATATTGGGAGCATCGACCAACTCCAGTACAAATACTGAGTGGTCAGGTTCAGTCACTCCGTTACAGTCAGCCGGGGCATACTGAAATGCTCCATTCGATTCCAATAACAGGAGTCAGCAGGAAGAGAAGGACCAATTCACAAGACGGGTTCGAGGAGCCAATTGGATCCAATTTCGATAATCCAATCCGGGTCCTCTTATCCAATATGAGACCTGAATTGGCCGATCAACCCAGTGCAGTCTAATTACGGGAAATCCAGGTCTTACTACGGGTCTTAGCCAATCTGACGCAAGGACCAATTTGACCCAATTACGGGAACATCCAGGTTACTACGGGCATCTTTCTCAATATAGGACCTGAATTGGTCGGACGACTCAATGTGGTCCCGATTACGGGGTTCGATTCTGTTTCAGGCTGTTCTGTTCTCTGTGCCGTCTCAGGGATTGTTGTTTACAGTAAATGGATCTCTTAAAGGTAAAAACGGAGGAGAAAGCTTGACGGCGAGAGCCAATTTCGGATCCAAGCTTGAGGTGGGAGCCAATTCCGGATCTAAGACGGAAGATTGAAGAAATTCAAAGGATAAGGTTAGGGGGGATATAGTTTTGAGGGGGGAGGTTTTTTTTCTTTCGGGGTTTTTTTTGGATCAAGGAGCTAGCTTCAAGCTCTTTTCAAGGTTACTAGTTCGGTTTTCATTGGAGGGTTTTGGAGATCAAGGGAATTAGAGAGAGGAGCTTCATGCTTCGGGTCGGGGAAGGAAAGACATAGAATTTGGATTTTTCTTCTTCGTAGAGTTTTGGGAAAGACTGAGGCAATCGCTGCTGAAGTCAGTGTTGTAATGGTGAATCGAGATTTTTAAATGAAGTGGGTTTGAATACTCTTGACTGTTTTATGAAATCGAGTTACGTCTGTGATTGAAGGATTAAAAGGGTGTCTATAGGATTGAGTATGCGGAGTGAATGAAATCTATTGGGTTAATCTAACAAGACAGTCAGTGGATACAAGATCGTAAGTACAAAGCAGTATTGAAGGTTAACAGTTTGGGTTGTACGGGGTTCTCTGTAATATCTAGAGACCTACCGGCTGGGGCAAAAAGGACTTCGACAAGCAATCGAAGAGCACCCGTATAGATTTACGGTACATTATTGCAGTCGTTTATATTCCAGCAGTCAAAAACTGATAGACTGCTTGACTATCGGCGAATCTCCATACTACTTTTTACAGCTAGACGCCCGGCGCATTCTCAAGCAGGAAAGCACGTAATACGACAACGTCCAGTATCTTCCAACCCTGGCCCTTCACAAACGCGTTGGCCTTCGAACGAAAATATAGCTCCGAATTGAACTCCACCGTCACCTCCGATCTTACGGCCAGTTCTCCAATTGGCAAATACAAAACTTTGTGTAGAATGGGTGCCTCCAATCCCACAATACGATTATGCATGACACTCGAACCATCTGATGGATCATAATGTCACACAAATTCTTCTACAATAAATGGATCTAATGGCGGTAAAACTCTTGAATATCGCAAGAAACCATAAACGTCCGCCTCGTTGAAATCTTTCTCGAATTTCCTCTATCACAGCAAGTCAATCTGACAATTCTCCATATTTGTGAACGTTACCAGCTCTAATTCTGGTAACTCATTCCTAAACCTCACATTCCTTGACCTATCATCCCTCTCTTTTGTTCGCTTAAGACGTCTCGCCATTATGAAACCCTATTAACAAAATCTCTCACCCTAATACAAAAACACCTCTTTTGGTGTACTCAATTGCTCGGCTACAATTGCAAGAATGGAGGTACTGATTCAAAAGTGCCCCTCTCCTATCAGTTGCAATGGATTACATCAAAATTACGGCGTACTTAACAAGTCTCCCCTCCTCATCATTAAACATACCCGTCCTCGGATTAAGAGGAAATAATAATGAATTTGGACTGATTAGAAAATTACATTTGATATAACTTTAACCGATAACCATTAATACGTGTAGGCAATTTAATGCCAGAAAAATCTTCCAATTGTACTGATCCATTAGGATAACAGTCAATAACTTTGTAAGGTCCATGCCATCGTACTTGAAATTTTCCTAGAAAATTCTGAAACCGGCTATCATACAACAAAACCAAATCATTGGGTTTAATAGTTTTCAATTGTAATTTGCTATCGTAATAACTTTTTCGTCGTTTTTGAATGGCTTTTATAACCATCAAAGCGTGAGCTCGATTCTCATCCAATTTCTCCAATTCAGATAACCTAAATTGAAGCGACGCTGTATCACCTAAGCATTCATCCACTGCAATCCGTAAACTGGGTACTTCCAATTCAATTGGTAAAATAGCCTCTTGCCCATACACCAATTGGAAAGGCGTAGAATTGGTCGTAACCTTATAAGCAGTACGATAAGCCCATAAAGCCACAAAAAATTTTGTGTCCCAATTGGTGCCACCACCCGAAATTGTTTTGGTTAATATTTTACATAAAATTCCATTAGTCTTTTCAGTTTGACCATTGGCCCGAGGGTGATAAGGAGAAGTTTTACGATGCTTGATCTCGTACTTATTTGTTAACGGAGCGATAGTGTTATTAATAAAATGAGTTCCACGGTCACTGACCAATTCTTTAGGGCATCCAAACCGGGTAATAATATTTTCATACAGAAAATTGGCTACAGTGGCAGCACTATCAGTTCGAGTAGCAATAGCCTCAGCCCATTTTGTAACATAATCCATAGCGACCAATATATATCGCTTTTGTCCATTGCAAGAAGCCGGTGCAATTGGTCCCACAAAGTCAATACCCCATTTTTCAAAAGGTGTTTGAGCTAGAATTGGTACTAGTGGCATTGCAGACGTAACAGTTGGTCTACCAATTTGCTGACATGGGTCACAACGTCGGACATATTGATGGGCATCCGCAAACATTGTAGGCCACCAATAACCAGCCAATAAGGCCTCTCGAGTCGTAGCATCTCCAGCAAAATGACCACCACAACTATCCATGTGACACCCTTCTAAAATTAAGTCAACTTCACTTTGATATATACACCGTCGTAAGACATCATCTTTGCCCTTTTTATACAGTACATTTCCAATCATTGTGTAAGGAGTGCTCTTATAAAGCAATTGCTTCTTCATTGTCTCCGTAAAAGTTATAGGAAATGTTTGTGATGTTAAATATTGAATTAAATCGGCATACTCTTCCGAAATTATATCAACAACAAACAAATTAGCATCAGGTAGGGAATCTGGAACGAGGTCATCTCCCATCTCCTTAGTTAATCGTGACAAATGATCGACATTAGCATGAGATTTACCAGATCTGACAATAACTGTAAAATTAAATTCTTGTAGCAATAATACCCAATGAGCAATTCGTCCACTTAATTGAGGTTTATTAATCATATATTTTAAAGCATCATGATCTACATGGAACAAAAAAGAATATCCCAATAGATAATGCCGAAATTTTTGAACTGAATAAACCATTCCCAAAGCTTCTCGCTCAGTGGTGGTATAATTACGTTCAGCAGCAACCAATTGCCGACTTACATAATAAATTGGATGATCACAATTCTTTTCATCTTTTTGACTTAAGACCGCACCAATTGCAACATTGGATGCATCCACATATACATGAAAAACTTTAGTCCAGCAAGGAGAGACCAATATTGGAGCGGATACCAATCTGCATTTTAAGTCCTCGAAAGCAACGGTACACTCACGTGTCCAAATAGGAATCATCCCATTGGATGTTGGCTTCTTTAAAAGATTAGTTAAGGGTTGGCAAATTACTGCAAATGATTGGATAAACCTTTGATAATAACTAACATGTCCCACAAAACCTCGCACACCAGCAACTGTATCGGGTCTAAGTAAATTGGCTATTTTTTTCACTTTATCTGGGTCAGTAGCAATTCCTTTTTTGGAAACAATATGCCCCAATAGTTTCCCTGAAGGAACACCAAACGTACATTTTTTGGAATTCAAAGATATACCGAAGTGATCACATTGATCCAAACAATTGCCTAGCCATTTCAAGTGGTCACAACGTTTACTAAATGTGCAGAAATCATCCAGGAAAATTTCCATGGAACTACGCAAATATTTATGAAAAGCCTGAGTCATAACACGATGAAATGTAGCTGGAGCATTACATAGCCCAAATGGCATAACTGTATACGCGTAGGTACCCCAATCAGTTGTAAACGTGGTCTTTAATTGGTCATTCTTAGCAATCTTTACTTGATTATACCCTGAAAACCCATCTAAAAAGGAATAACACTCATGTCCAGCGACTGCATCCAATATACTGTCCGTAAAGGGTAATGAAAAATAATCTTTCTTAGTAACAGCATTCAATTTGCGATAATCTTGGCAAATGCGGATTTTTCCATTCTTTTTAGGTACCATTATAATTGGAAAAACCCACTCACTATATGGAACTTCGTAAATAAATCCAACTCGTAATAATTTATCCAATTCTTCTTTTACTAACAGCGAATACTTCGGATTCAGTCGATGTTGTCTTTAGCGAATTGGTCTCGCAGTTTCTTCTAACACAATTCTATGTTCTGTAATTTCCGCTGGTATCCCTCGTAAATCATTGTAAGTCCAAGCAAATGCAGGTTTATGCTTATGGAAAAAATTGATCCAATCTTGAAGCTCTCGTCCTTGTATACCACCATAAACTTGAATGGGTTGACTCTGGGTCTCTAATCCCAGATTAATCTCCTGACAAACTGGTTCTCCCAATTCCGGTGCTTCCAGTTGTTTATCCGGTTCTGAACCCGTTACCAATTCTGATGAATTGGCACCATCCATTTCTGGCTCCATCGCACTAATATGGTTGACTGCGTAATTGTTCATCCATCTTGCAATGGCATGGTTAGAATTGTCAGTATCTTCTTGGTGAATTAAGTACTCCCCTGGTCCACCACATTGATAAATAACTCCTGTATGTTTTGTAAGAGATTGAATTTGTTCATATCGTTTGTTTCCATGAAATAGATCCTCATCGTCGCTTGATTCACTATGTCCTTCTGAAGTAAATTCCGTGTAGGGTACTTGTGATTCGCCATGATAGGAAACTGGATACATTTGTAAAACAATTTTATTACGCTTTTTCCCAATCGTCAAGGTCCCCCGTCCCCAATCATTATGAGCCTTCGCATGAAATAACCAAGGTCTACCCAATAGAATTGGGTATGATAACGCAGAATTCTTCAATTGAAAGACTATATAGTCGATCTTGTATGCAATTCTCGCAATAATTGTCTCCACATCTACCAGAACTCCCATCGGATGGACTTTACTATGATCCGCCATACGAAGTAATAAAGTAGTAGGCAATAACCTAGTCAAACCCAATTTCTCCATAGTATCCTTTGTCATCAGATTGACGCTAGAACCACCGTCTACTTGGACGCCTGAGATTAAAACTCCGTCAATAGTAACATCAATTGTAGGTGCTCCAGGATCCGGATTTAAACTCACCTCATGAATCTCTTTGTCTCGATGTCTTCGTCGTATCAATGAAGAAGTTAGAGTAGAACGACACTCTGGTGCTATAGCCAATAATTGCTTCATGGTAATAGCTAGTTGAATTTCATCAAGATCCTTTAATATATCATATGGAGTTAAATCAGTAGTAATGCCAAACGCTTTCTTCCGTCAAGTCTTTGGAAACTTCAATTCCTTAGAAATTGGCATACTCTGAATTGGATTGGATATCGAAACCTTATTGGATTGCGAAACAGAATTAGGTGGTTCGATTGGTGCAGATATTGGAATACGCGATAACGTTGGTACTGTTTCTATTGGAATTGATTATACTGGACATTGAGAATTGATTCCTCCTGGTACAATCGGAGTCGAATTGAATGAATCGGTAGGAACCAATACTGGTCGCAATTGATTCGTTGGTTTTGCGAATATAGTCACCTTCTTTTGAATTAGTTCAGGTTGTTCTTCAATAATTTTATCTTTTTTAAGAATTGATTGAAGGTTCCGTTGACCTCGAGTTTGTACTGCTTGGACCACTTCAATATGATTAACTGGAGAGTCTTGAAGAACTGGATTGGTATCCTCTTGGGAACTTTGAATTTGAACCTGCTGATTGCGATTATTAAAATTAAAAGGTGCGTTACATTGGACTATTGTATGTCCCGATTGTTTACAATTTCCACAAATTGGTGCATATTCTTCCGAAGCAGTAGAGTTAGAACATTCATTCGCATAGTGCCCATACTGGCGACATCGAAAACAACGAACTGGTTTTCGTCCCATCCCACTGGGTATATTGGAAGTTTCAATTGGGATGTAACGACTTGGTATGTTCCAAGTAGCCTGAGTAAATGATCCTGGTTGACCCATTTGTAAGGAAGGCTCGGGCATAAATCCGTTATTTCCTTGATAATTTCGTTGATTTGGGTGGAACTTCTGAGAATTAGGTCCAAAATTTTGGTTATTAGAATAATTACGGTTTTGATTATTAAATCGATTACCATTCCATCCATTACCGTTGCTCCCTTGAATTTGATTTACATCTCATGACATTGGTGGTGACATGGTATTATTAAAATGTGGATTTGACAAATACCAACAGTTATTAGTCGGATGCTTCCCCCCACAATTCATACATTGAATTTTCATGTTTCCTGGTGAAGGACAATCTTGAACCATATGACTTTGTCCCTTACAATTGGTACACCATACATTGGCTCGGAAATTGGTCTGCTTTGGTCGTTTCTCTTTTTCTTTGGCCATATTTACTGCCAACTCTTCCATTTTCTTGGTTAAATTCAATAACAACATTTCGTTGGTTTCTTTCAAACCTGGTAACATAGGTAATTCCTGCGTATTAACGCCAGGCGGTTGATACGGTGCAAATTGAGGGTAAGTGCTCGCCATCGGAGATGGTACAGCTTGTAACGGAACTGGGTTAAGTACCCCTTGGATTGGTACGATAGAATGGGTCGCAGGTGCCATTGCTCCAGTAATACTATTGGCTAAATTACTCCAATTTGGAAACTTATAAGATCCTTGAGTAGGAATTAGTGTCGGGTTTGAATTTAGAATTCGGTCATAATGACATTCCTCCTACACTTTGGCTCTAACAAGCGATAATACAACTGTGGCGGGTTGATTTTCCTTAACAAACATTTTCAATTTTGGTGGGTAGAGTCCATTGATCAATATTGATAAAATGAAATTTTCAAGTAAATGATTATTGGGCCAACGGCGAATTATGTCAGCTACTCGCCCATAATATGACTCCACAGCCTCTCCTGGTATCATATGACTTCGCATTAATTGTTCTCTCAATCGGTCTTCATATCCGATTGGTCTAAAATGAAGAAGAAAAGCAGCTCTTAAAGCTTCTCAATTTGGAAACGAACCCGCTGATTGTCGATTATACCATTCAAAAGTGGTATCCTTCAAAGTTGCAGGTAACCATCTTAACCACACATCTTCTGTTCGTCCATTATTGGCTACACAAGCGGTCAAAAATTGGAATAGATGTTGATCTGGATCAGCACCGGGCCATCCGCTAAAAATTGGTAGTAGTGCTATACTTGTAGTTCGATCTCTTACTTGGCCCATTGGAACAGAAATTGGTACTGCTGGTCCAATTGGCCCTATTGGTGGTACCGGTGGTCCTGTAGGAACACTGGGTACACCTCGCGATGCCATTGGTAATAATACAATTGGTGGTAAAATCGGAAGTGTAATAGTTTCTGATTTCGTAATTCGTTCAATGTCTTTAATAATCTCTTCCACCGGACTACTTAATACCTCAGCAAGTAACTCCAATTGTTTAAATTTATTTGGCAATAATGCTCCTTGAAATAATGAGCCAAATTCTTTGGTAAATATTCTTTTCTTTACAAATCGTTTGACAGACTTAACTATTAAACTAGAAGAGTCTCCTGCCAATAAAAGAGGTAATTTAGATAAAGGAATGTAATTCTGAAATATTGCCTCCCTCTCAGGAACTGAATATGATCGTATATGTCGACATGCATGCAACCATGGTTTAATCCAACTCTGTCGTCTCTTCCTTTTCTGTAATACTTCTTCCACAATACGGTTTACATTCCTTGGGGCCAATCTCAATTGTCAATCTCGTTTTTGTTTAATACGTCTTTCATAATCAAAATCACATTGATGTATCATAACATCATTTCCCTTTTATTTCATAATCTCCTTCTTTCTTAATCATTTCACAATTACCACAATTCTCCAATCTTACAACTCCTCATTCAATATCAAATTTCTCAATTAATGCTCAACACTCATAACTGTTGTCTTTCCCTGGGAGCGGCGCCAAAATGTAGTCAAGAAATCGGAATTGCCACAATTTCTGAATTAAGTATAGTTTAAATCGGTTCAAACACAAGGAAAAGAACTGTCGCATGAGTTAATTGTTAAGGTCACCATTAATTGAATATAATCATTTGATATTCAATAAGTTAATTCCCAATCACTGAATTGTATAATATTAATTCTTCAGTACCATGTCTAATTTAATAACTTCAATTACAACATTCTCAATTTCTTATCAATTCTCTGTAATTCTAACTTCATTTATATTTTCCAACTCAATGGTCATTCAATCATTTTCAAACCATCATCTCTCAATCTATAACACTATTTTATGTGCAATGTATAGAACCAATTTTGGTCCAATACAGCATTCACTGTAACACTGTGATCAACACACAATTCTCATAAACTTCTCTTTATAAACACAACGAAACATCAAAATACAAAAGGAAAGAAATAAAAAAAATAGAGGTAGCACCCAAGCATACCCCGGCTCTAAGACTCAGAAGTTTGGCCCTAAGCTAATCAATCTTTCTCCTACTATACCCTTTTTCAGATTCCAACCGGTTTTTTTTGTCAGTTAACTGTATCTTGGAACCTTTCACATGACTATTGGTTTCCTGATTTCATCAATACCGGTTCTAATCTACTAAAGTCAAAATTTTAGCACTAACTAATTTATCCGTTCTACAATTAGTAGTTTGGGTTATTCGAGGTTCTCTGTAACGTCTAGAGACCTACCAATTGGGCAAAAAGGATTTCGGCGAGCAGTCAAAGGACATCCGTATAGATTTAAGGTATATTCTTACAGTTGTTTACATTCCAACAGTCAAAAACCAATAAACTGCTTGAATATTAGTGAATCTCCATACTACCTTCTACAGCCAGACGTCCGGCGTGTTCTCAAGTAGGAAAGCACGTAATACGACACTGTCAGAGATTTCTCCTCCATTTTTTGCCTTTTAAAAGGTTCTTTTTCTGGAAACAACGTTCCTTGAAACGGCACAGAGTACAGGACAACCTGAAACGAAATCGAAACTCCCGTAATCGGGACCACATTGAGTCGCCTGACCAATTTAGGTTTCATATTGGCTAAGAGGCCCGTAGTAAGACCTAGATGTTCCCGTAATTGGATCAAATTGGTCCTTCGCGTCAGGCTCGCTCAGTCATCGATTTAGTCCTTTTGATTCTGTTGACTCTCACTATTGGACTCGAACGGAGCATTTCATTACTGGTAAGTATGCCTTGACCAACTGTGATGGGGTCTCTGAACTGGCTCGTGAATATTGGCACTGGAATTGGTCGTTGCTCCCAATATTCGAGGTAACTGAACATTAATAAAAGTCTCCTTTCTTTATATTTTTACGGTATACTCGTGTTACAACACGACAACGCTGTATTTTCAGACTGAAGTGAGTACTATATTAGAAGGTTGTCATTTGGACAGTTGTAGTGGATATTTTGCAAGGGACAACAGGACTCGTAAAGCTTTACAGGCTGGTTATTGGTAGCCAATAATGTTTGCAGATGCCTACCAATTTGTCCGTCATTGTGACCCATGTCAGAGAATGGGTCGACCTACTGGAACTTCAGCAATGCCATTGGTACCAATTCTAGTTCAAGCACCTTTTGAAAAATGGGGAATTGATTTTGTAGGACCAATTGTACCAACCTCGAGAAATAGACAAAAACGGTATATAATGGTAGCAACAGATTACGTAATAAAATAGGCTGAAGCCGTAGCTATGAAAATCGATAGTGTAAGTATAGTAGCAACCTTTTTGTATAAAAATATTATTACATAGTTCAGTTGTCCATGAGAATTGGTTAGTGATCGAGGAAGTTATTCTATAAATAATAAAATCGAAGTATTTATGGCTAAATATGAGATAAAATATCATAAGACTACATCGTATCACCCTAGAGCCAATGGACAAACGGAAAAGACTAATGGAATTTTATGTAAAATCTTAACAAAAATAGTTTCAGAAGCGGGAACAGATTGGGATACTAAGTTGTTTGTAGCTTTATCGGCATACCGTACTGCATATAAAGTTACTACCAATGCTACCCCTTTTCAATTGGTTTATGGCCAGGAAGTAATATTACTTATTGAATTGGAAGTCCAAAGTTTACGAATTGCTATAGATAATAGATTGGAAGATCATGATTCATTATGGCACCGTTTAGAAGAATTAGAAAAATTGGATGAAACTAAAGCCATTGCATTAATAATAATGGAAACTATACAAAAACAAATGAAGACTTATTATGATGGTAAGCTTAGACCAAAGGCTTTTATGCCAAATGATTTGATACTTCTTTACGATAGTCAATTTAAAAAATTTCCAAGAAAATTTTTAAGTTCGATGGCATGGGCCATATCGAGTTATTGACGGATTTCCAAATAGTTCAGTGCAATTGGAAGAATTTATGGGTACTAAATTTATGACATGGTTTAATGGCAATCGACTTAAACTTTATTATACATAAACCCGGGATGAGTTTTCTGTTACATGAAGAGGACGGAGATAAATAATGATGATGATAAGGTAGTAAATGTAAGGTGATAAGAAGTGTCAAGAATATGGATGGGATTAGTGACGACGGTAGTAAAGACTAGTTGTCAAACCTAGTTAGTAGGGTATTTCATCATGACAAATCGTAGGAAATAAGGGGGAGTCGACCCAATTGATTAGACCATAGTAAGAAGTAAGAGGGGGACTCTTGACAAGCATCGTGTTTTCTTTTGTGTAAGCAGTTGTGTATGTGTATTTTGAGAGATTAGTTGTGAGTACTTGCTTGTGTTAGAATACAATGGCGATTGAGAAGACTAAGATGCAGTTGAATAGGGAGGAGAAATAGCGCAATGTAAGGTACAAAGATGAGTTGCCACCATTGGAGTGTATTATTGTGACTAATGTGGAGCCGATCCAATTAGATGTTTGTTAGACTAAGGAGAAGTAGCAAGATTTTTGAGGAAAGCATATGCATGGATTTTTGCACATTTTGTAAAACTTACCACTAATTGAGGTTGTGTTGGTGGAGATTAGGGTTAAGGAGAAGTGGATGGCGGAAAAAGAGAAGGTGGCAAATATGGTGTCTGAGAAAGCAAAGATGGAGATCAATTGGAAGGAACGGCAAGAACGGCTGTAGGTAGAGGTTGTGATGTTGCAAACTAAACTAGCCACATTAGAGAAGGAGACCAATAATTTAGTACAAACCAATACACTAGTTTCAGCGAAAATACCTTCGGAGATACCTTTAAAACTGACAGAAGAATTGCAGAAGATGTTGGAGGAGCGCGATAATGAAATTGCTTGTCTGAAGTCTCAGGTACGGGAATTGGATGTGTTGAATGAAGATTTGATGGCGTGTTGTCATATTACATGCTATCTTACTTGAGAATACATCGGATATTTGGCTATAAAAGATAAAATAATGTTTTGCAAGTATCCAAGTAGTCTAGTGGATTTCAACCATCTAAATATAAACTATTTTGGATTTCAATGTAAAAGCTTAATCCCAATACAAAGTGCTTAAAAACATTTTTTTTTTTTATAACTCTAAGATATTATAAGCACAATTTTTTTGTTATTTGTTAGTTTTATTTTTTTATTAGTATTATTTTCTTTATTTTCTTTTTTTAAAAGTTTAAAATTTAAATTTTTTAAATTTTTAAACCCTAATTCTAGATAGTAAGCTTTGGCAAGCTATAATTCTCAATCTGACCATCCGATTGTTGTAAAAATTCTACTACTAGTGTCTTTATAAGTCTTCTAAATGCTCAAGAAGTTTCAATCCAATCTAACTTATAGATTGCAAAAAAACGCCGTAAATCTACATTGATGTCCCTTGACCGCTGCCTAGAAAGTTGATGACGAATTTTGAATTGCAATTTCTCCTTTTCCAGCTGTTAATTCTCATTCAACTTTGTATGCAGCTCCACTTTTAAGTTCTCAACTTACCATGCCAAAATTCACCTTATTCTAGTTAGTAGATCTCCAGATATTGCAGAAATCCTATACAATCTCAATTTGCCAACTTCAGATACCTCTTTACACTAACAATCAATTATCTTCTATCCGTACCGTTAGATTAATACAAGTTTTTGCATGCGCTTGGCATACTCAACCTTCTAGATATCTCTAAAATTTCAACTGCAGATGTTTTTTCAATTTCACAAAATAGTCAAGAGTACTAGCTCTAACTTTATTGCAAAAAATCCAAATCACCAATACAAATACTGACTTTGAACAATGATTGCAAAGTCTTGCCAAACCCTATGAAAATCAAGTCTTACACCTTTCAAAGGAGCTTGAAGTTAACTCTCCAATCCCAAATCTCCAATACAAACACTAACTTTGAAAAACGATTGCAAAATCCTCCTAAATCCTATGAAACTCAATCTTACACCTTTGGAAGGAGCTTGAAGCTAGCTCAACGATTTCAAATCCCCTATTCTTCTGCCTTGGACTTGAAATTGGAACAGCAGACCTCGCTTCCATGGAATTTTTGCCTCTAAGAGGATCTTTCTATGAAAAGGACGTTTCTCCAAAAGGGCATTGAGAACGGAACAACTTAAAATGGAATCAAAGCCTCTATAATCAGGACCTCATTGAGTTGTCCAACCAAGTCAAGTTTCATACTGGATAAGAGGTCCATAACAGGACCTGGATTGGATGTCCCCATAATTGGGTCAAATTGGCCCTTCGCATCAAGCTCACCCAAATGTTGAATTGGTCCTTTTTCCTTTTACCGACTCCTGGTAAGAACGGCTTGGATACATTCCTTCCAATTTATTAGAGAATCTTGAGGATCTCGATTTATCTCCTCAATTTTTTTTTCTTAGCTTTGGATCTACTGATCCCAATTATTGAAATTGAATGGAGTATTACATTACTCATAAGTATGCCCCGATTCCTTGCAATTCTGACACTCTAGTATGTAATCGTCATTAGCTCTAGAATTTGGACATTCATTAGCATAATGACTAATATGTCTACAACGGAAACAATGAAGTGGTCTTCTTGCACCTCCATCAGGCATATTGGATGTTTTCACTGTTATATACCTATTAGGCTTGTTCCATGTAGGATTAGAAAATGATCCTGGCTGTCCCTGTGGTACGGAGGATACTTGGTTTGATGACACCAATGGAGTATATTGCTCATGTCACGTACGATGGTATAGCTTGCTAAGGAGTGATATTAACTGGCCCCTAAATATTGGTACTAGAATTGGCCATTGTTTCTAACATCGAAGATGACTAAATATTAATAAAATCTTTTTATATTTATATTTTCACCATATAACACCAAAGCACCGAGGCAGACGATGAAGATGTAGCACAGGAAGAGGTCGCTAATTCAAAGAGTGGTAAGCCAATGCCATTGACTGAAGAAGCCAACGCTCCTATGTCTTTATAAGTTGAGGCTAAATAATGATTGTGAGGCATTCTACAATTAAAAATGGGGCTATGTAGAATATGTAAATAAATTTTGTGGTAAGTTACTAGTTGGTTATTGATAACCTTGAGAATTAGACTTATAATAAGGCAGTTTAATTAGTAACAGTAGGTTGTTAGTACAACAAATGGTTAAGAATTCAAAGGTTCATAACTTTTGGAATCTGCTGGCCAACAGTCCATCTTTTGGTAAAATAAAGAGGTTGAGAAAGAAAAATTGAGGCCAGACTATGATAGTCGTAAGCCAGAGTAAGCTTGATGCTACTTCTTTGTTTTCTTTGCTTTTATTATTTTCTTATGAAGAATTGTGATTGAGAGAAGTATTGTTGAAACTATGATTAGAATATTATGGAATATGACTTTGGATTGACCGTTTTGGAAAAAATCTGTGACCTTGAGAATTGAGATTATCAAATTGTATTGTGTTAAGTGAAGATATTGAATTCTGTGTGATGAATTGAGAAATTGAATATAATAAGTAAGTTGGAGATTAGTAATTGAATATATATAAACTGCAAAGAGAGTAAGTGGGAGATGAACTGATAAGAATATGGAAGTATTGTTGAATTGATATTTATAGAATGGATTATGTATTGAATAAAGATGGAAGTAGTAAGCCTTGGTGTTTTGTAGTTTGATAATTGATTTCAGATAGCTAGAGTATAGTCAATTGTGACACTAATAGACCTAATTCAAATAACCAGTCTTTCTTTGTGTTTGAACCCTCTTCTATTAGTTCAATTGCTTTGGTATATTGAAGCTTGAACACAACGAGAACAATATTTTGGTGCTGCTGTCGGAGAAATGATAACAATATGAAATGTTAAAAATTGATTGTATGAGAGATGGAATTATATGTTGAATGAGAATGTGAGAAGAACCAGTTTTAGGATTACAAATATGTGAGTTATAATTTAAGGCAGTATTGATTTTATAAAGAAGAATGAAAGATTATGAGTGATAATCATGAAAGAGAGGATTATCAAAGAATTAATCGACAAGCAAAAGAAAGATAAGAGCAATTATGCATAACCATATCATCATATATGTCAATTTCCATCACCATATATCTCAATTCTTCACAGTTTGCATGGCAAATAATGGTAGAACTGAAGACATTTGGTTGAGATGATTACTAGGAACTTTAAAAGATAGAACTTTTGAATGATATAATCGGCAACCACTAGGTAGATTTCTCAATTGGGAGACCTTAAGGAATGCCTTTGTAACCCATTTCAGACCAATTAGATTTGAAGATCGGCTTAGAAAAAGTTTCATGAATAGCAAGATGTTTTACTTCGACCTACAATTCTTTTTTGTCATTTTTGTAGGAGATTTCTTATGTGTAATCGCTCCTGTCTTTCTTTTGCTTGTCAATTAATTCTTTGATAATCCTCTCTTTCATAATTATCACTCATAATCTTTCATTCTTCTTTATAAAATCAATACTGCCTTAAATTATAACTCACATATTTGTAATCCTAAAACTGGTTCTTCTCACATTCTCATTCAACATATAATTCCATCTCTCATACAATCAATTTTTAACATTTCATATTGTTATCATTTCTCCGACAACAGCATCAAAATGTTGTTCTCGTTGTGTTCAAGCTTCAATATACCAAAGCAATTGAACTAATAGAGGAAGGTTCAAATACAAAGAAAGACTGGTTATTTGAATTGGGTCTATTAGTGTCACAATTGACTGTACTTTAGCTATTTGAAATCAATTATCAAACTACAAAAAACCAAGGCTTACTACTTCCATCTTTATTCAACACATAATCTATTCTACGAATATCAATTCAATAATACTTCCATATTCTTATCAGTTCATCTCCCACTTACTCTCTTTGTAGTTTATATATATTCAATTACTAATCTCCAACTTACTTATTATATTCAATTTCTCAATTTATCACACAGAATTCAATATCTTCACTTAATACAATACAATTTGATAATTTTAATTCTCAAGGTCACAGATTTTCTCCAAAACAGTAAATCCAAAGTCATATTCTATAATATTCTAATCATAGTTTCAACAATACTTCTCTCAATTATAATTCTTCATAAGAAAATAATAAAAGCAAAGAAAACAAAGAAGTAGCATCAAGCTTACTCCGGCTTACGACTATCACAGTTTGGCCCCAATTTCCCTTTTTCAACCTCTTTATCCTACCAAAAGATGGACTGTTGGCCAGCAGATTCTAAAGGTTATGAACCTTTGAATTCTTAACCATTTGTTGCACTAACAACCTACTATTACTAATTGAACTACCTTACCATAAGTCTAATTCTCAAGGTTGTCAATAACCAACTAGTAACTTATCACAAAATTTATTTATATATTCTACACTGCTCGTCTTGAAACTTGTTCTTAGAAGGGAGTGATAATATTACAGATATATATATTTATCCCAATAGTTATTAATATGATTAAGAAGAAGTAGGTAAATATATATTAATTTCATAAAGTCTTCTAAAGCAGCGTCTTAGAGGCTTCATAGATATAATTTTGACTTTAGATGTATTTGTAGGTTGGAAACTTGGTCAATAAGTTAACTACATGTTGGTATCTTATATAATAAGTTAATTCCATGTAATAGGTTGTAGAATATTTTAGACCAATTGGATTTTAAATACATTGACATTAGGCTATGAAAGAAACTTATGAACCTACATTTAAGTTTTAAAGTCTAAGATATTGGCATTAAATGGATTGATGTCAACTAGAACAGCTTGGCATATTGTTTTAATGACTAAATATTTATTGACCTATTAAGATGTACTATTATAGATATCTACTAGTAATTTATTGTATTACATAAAGTTTTATTTGGTCCTAATGCTAAACCAAATCCTAACCAATTCAACTTATTTCTAATACAATTTAGAATCTTAAATTTCCAAAAATTGTAATGAACTTCAAATTGAATGATTTTTTGGTTTTTTTAAAGTTAACTTGAAGGTATTTCTGTTCCAATAACTTTCAACTCAATCTAGTATTTGAGCCACGAGAAATGCTCCTCCAATATTGAGTGACTAAGACTACCACAATAGGCAACCGACCAAGCAACCAACTCCACTTGTACTTAAAAATTCACCAAAAATTCGTCCTTACTTTGAATTAAGCAAGTAAATTTTTTTTGGAAAGCTAACACCAAAAGCTACAACCACAAAGAATTTTATTGAAACTACGTAGTCTGAATGACTGATTAGAAAAATTTCACATTGAAGCTACATAATCTAAATGACTGATTGTACTTCAAAGGAAAGGATACTGATCTTATTTTCTTCAGTCCATATGTTACATCCAATGCCTCCATTGAATTTAAAAGATTTCTATAAATTAGAAGAACTACTTTCCGGCTTCGATTTGTTTAATTTGGAAAAAAAAACTTCAAAACCATTATAATTAAACCTCATTAGATTTTTTTTTCTTTTTGATACCAAGTCTACTTCCTTTGTAATTCTTCTATTATTAGTTAAGTAGAAAAATATATTCTTTATAGTATTTTTCTTACTAAAATCTATCTTAGATTGCATGTCAACTATTAACAATTTATTTTTTATTTTTTCCTAAAATTCTAATATTAACTCATAAAATTTATATTTTAACACAATAATTATATTTTTTATACTAAATATCAAAGTGAGTTAATTCAATTGCTCACATCTATGCACATTATTAGTGGCCTTAGTACGTCCTTTTAATCTATTGCTTGTATTGTACTCTAGCTACATGTATACTCTAAATTTATAGAACACAACCTCGTATTACAATTTAAATGATGCTTTTATCCATCTAGAGTAGCTTATATTTGGAACAGTGATAAATATTTTTTCTATCTTCAAATTACTCTTACAATTAATTGATAAGATCTTTCAAGAAAAACTATAGTATTTCATAAAGAGTATACTATAAGATCTTTCAAGAAAAACTTCTTGTAATTTAGGATTTATTTTAAGAATAGAACCATTACCTAAAAGACTCTTCAAGTCTAATAACTATTTATACAAATCACAAAAATTTCAAATATCTTATCTTAGTACATATTTTAAATTGTTGCTAAGTTTGTTAGAATATGTCTTTATAAAGATTTGAATTTAAGATCCTATATTTGCTATGAAAATAATTAGTTTTTTTCAAATGTCCTTTATAAACATGGTTATATAATATGATTTGTAATTTGAGAATACACAAGATATCTAGATGTAGAGAGTTTAGTTTTAATTTTTTGGCTAAATTCCAATAAGTGATTTATTCTCTCTTTAACTTATATACAAAGTCTTAGCTTCCAAAATCTCTTCATTTTATATAAAATGCCCAAATTACAGCAAAATCCTTTAAAACATATTTTTCTTGCAAATGATTTTTTTTTCCTAAACTTTAGAAATTTATATCTTTTGATCCAACTGTTCAATTTTTTTCAAACTTTTATATAATATAGCCAATACTGTAAAGCTTTACTACAAAAAAATGAACCATAAAATTACTACCAATCTTTGGCATCTTGGAAACCCTAGCAGGTGCTCTAAACCTTAACTTACAAGCACCTAAGTACTATTTTCTTTATATTTCAAAAATCCAAAATTCAATGCTACAAAATTTGTACACAAAGTTCACTAACATGACTTTATACATTTTTAGAAATTAAGAGCCAAAATTTCACCAAATTACTCAAGATATAGTTCAAAATACAAGTACTAGTAAATCAGGTCATTCTTAAGGACATGAATTAAAAGATGATGCATAAATTAATAAAATCCATGTCAAAGAAAGAATAATGAAATAGAAATAAGGAGGTACATATATTAAAAAGAAATTAGAATGGCTTATTGCCAAAAGACAAGAAAACTTGAGACTCTTAAAACTAGATTAGAAGTAAAAAAAGAATTGAGAAGAGTGAAGAGGGCTTCACTCTTGTCTCTGTATATACTATCTAACTAGGGGCTATGTGGCAATGCTCCATAGAACCTCCAATATGTGTTGACTTTGTAGGACACATAACTTGACTTACAAGGCAAGTTTTTCTATATGTTGGCCACATAATTAGCTTGGTTTTCAAACTAACAACATATGTGGCACATGGCTAACTTGTTGAGTACTTTTCTAATCCAAAAAATCAATTATAGATACCTATAAAGTCAAAACAACATCTATGAAGGTTCTGGGGAGCTTCTATAGAAGATATTATAGAATTAATTTACTTTTATCTACTTCTACTTACTTCTACTTACTTCTACTTATTTATACAAATAATTACTAGCTTACATGTGTATGTCCATGACAGTCACTTACAACCTTTAGATTTATAAGTATTGACTTCAACCTCCAATATCTCCTTCATCCCAACTTAGAATCCATCAAACAATATACTAAAAATATAGCTCAAAAAGTACTCTCTTTAATCTTGGTTGCCAATCCTTTATTATATTATGTCTAAAAGAGTGACAATAGATACAAAATCAACACCTTAACTTTGAATATCCATATCTCTTTCATATAAACTCCAAATCATACAAATTTTTTACCAAAACCATAGTAAAAAATCTAAACTTGCTGATTCTAGTCTTCAAAGTTCGAATGCCCTCAAAAGAGTAATCCTAATTCCTAATAAGACTTTAGACAGCCTCCTTGAAGCCCATTGGGCATGATTTTTGGCCTATAGGAATGGAGATTTTTATTACCCATTTCCATTTATCTATATGGATGTCTTAACTTCTCCTTTTGCTACTAATACTCCTATCCAAATTTATTTTTTTTAATAAGATTTACATAATATATGTCCTAAAAAATAAATAAAAAAAACAAAATAAGACTTCAAGGATCACCAATGTTTAATAAAGATGACTTTAAATATATAAAAGCCACTATCAAAAGAAAATAAAGTTATGTAAATATTAATAGTATTTCTTTTAAACAATCTTCTTTTAAAGTAGTAATCTAACTAGATTCTACAATCAATTAAAATCTACTATCATGGCTTTTACCATGTTACTTAATAAATTATACATTAAATATCTATGTACATTATTTTCACATAGTAATCAAACCACAATACAAAAACTTTCTTATCTTGGATCAAAAAAAAGAGATGTAACTTTGGATCAACAAAAAATAATTATGTTGAAGCATGAATAAATTCATCTTTGTACAATGAAATCAACATTGATTATTGATTCAATTTTTTTTAAGCAAGTTCAATTGAATATATCCTTAAATCTTTTTGTCTATGATATTAAGAATAATCTATCAAAATTTCATAATACTTTAATATTTGAACTTAATTATAATTTATTATATTTTAAGGAATGCTTTTATTTTTAAATAAATGAAGCACATATAGAAGATTTTTAAACTTGTCACAACTTTTTAGTAATTGTATATTTTAGATACAAAAAGACCTTAGAATTAATTTTAAAATAGTTTTTATAGTATCAAATATAAAAAATAGTTAAAAACTTTATACAATCATTTATGTGAAGGTTGGTTTATTTTTTTAAGATAAAAAATTCTTCAATATTGATCTTATGGACTGTTCCAACTATTACATATACCAAAACAAATATAGTCTTTTGATTCTATAAATTTTATAATAAATCTTTTAGTTTTAAATTCTTATCATTTTATATTCACAATAGAATATTATTTTATTAAAATGACATATTATGTACTATCTACAAATTCTATTCCAAATTTAGAAATAATTAGATATACTATCATAAATTATTAAGAGATATTATGTTATATAAATAGATTCAATTTGTAATAAGATTTTAGAGAATTATTTTTAAGATTTTGAAGATGGACATAAAATTATTTTTGGCTTTTAATCTTCAAACAAATAGATAAATAGAATAAATAAATCAAGTTTTAGAATAAATATTTGAGATGTATCATGACCTACTATTAAGACAATTGAACAACTCTTTTACTATTAGCAAAGTTTACTTATAATAACATCATATATTTTTTTTACTCAATAAATATATATTTTTTTTAATTATAATTATCATCCATGATTTGATATTTTTAACTTTTCAAAGGCTAATAATCATGCACTAAAAGATTTAGCAATTTTTTTATTAAAGCTATAAGCAACACTAAAGATACAATTAATAAAAGCTCAAGAATGACAAAAAATTAATACATATGCCTTTACAAAGAACAACTTCAATTCCACGTTGGCAACAAGATATAGTTACTTCATTATAATATAAAGAATAGTCATGCTTGTGAAAAATTAGATTATTATAAACTTAGATCATATTTTATTTATGAACAAATGAATCCAATTGTATATTAATTATATCTACCAAAATCTACAAAGATACATCTTATATTCTATAAGTCTCTTTTTGAGCAATACAAGATAGTAGAAGCTATTTTATTGACAATATCTATAAAAATTGAGAAAAAAAATCAAACAATATTTTATTATAAAAAATTTAATAAAGCTTATATTCTATCTATTATTTTGAATTATAGTTTTTTTTTATTTATTTATAGCATTAAAGAGATAAAAAATAAATAACAAAAAAATTCAACTCAAGAACTATTGTTTGATGAATTATCAAACAAAAAAATTTTAATTGTTACAACTTTTAAGCTAAAATAATGAAGATGAAGACTCCTAAGAACGACATGTTTTTTTTCAAATAGATAGTAAGATATAACATGTTTGATATCACAATATTTGATATACATACTTTTCTATCTTTGTATATAATCTTGTATCTCTAAATTTTTGTAACACACGACAAATATGAAATTCATATTCTTTTGTGTTTTTAGAGTAGATTAGAATGTTTTCTTAATACCAAACAATAAAATCATTAAGAAACTCACAAAATACATTTTTCATAAGATATGAAAAGTAGCTAGTGCATTCTTGAATTCAAAAGGTATGACATTCTATTTTAAATATCCATACCTAGTTTGAAAAGCAGTCTTCCATTTATCTCATTCTTTAATACTGATAAGGTAGTATTCTCTTTATAGATCTATTTTTGATTGAATTGAATTAGTCAAGAAGTCTTAGAATCATAGAAAGGCTATACTTATTCTTGATGGTGATCTTATTAAGTCTTCAATAGTCTATCCACAACTACAAAGATCCATTTGTTTTCTTCACAAATAAGATAGATGCTTCTATTCGAGATTTCTAATGGCATATGAAGTTCTTAGCTAAGTTCTTCTTAATATACTCTTTTAGTGTAGCCAATTCATTTTACGACAAGCTATAAATTGGTCCGAATGGTGGTTGAGATCTTTTTTATAGATCATTTGTATAATCATAGAATTGATGCTTTAAAAGAATATCTATATTTTTTTTTCAAAAATATCTTAGAAATCTTAATACTGGTTAGATATATTAAGGTTATAAGATATCTAATCTATTTAAAGATTATATTTTTTTGGCCATAATAATTCTAAAATAATCAGATTAGACAAAGATCTAAATATATAAAATATATTATTATACTATTATGACTTTTAATTACTACATCTAAAAGAATAGTCTCATGAATAACATCTCCAAAAAACAACAAATGACCATCTATGACTTCTACATGTATAAGTTTAGTTTTCTTGACTAAAGATATTTCTTATTTTTTAACAAAGTCTTTGTTTGTAAAATAAGCTAAGGCTCTAAAATTTAATAATAGAAAGACTTTGTGATTTTTAGATCCTAAATATACATCTATTATAAAAAAAGGTGAGGTATCTAAAGAGAGAATAAGACCTTTACTAGATATTGTACATGATTCCAGCAGCATGAACTTTATTGTAGTTGAAGAAACTTGTTTTTCAAGACATTGTCTTTTTTGGTAATTATGCTCTTTATTTTGTGATTGTATTGTTTCTTTGGATAATATTGAGAAATGTGCTTAGTTTTTCCACAATATAAGTACAAATCTTTTTAATGTTATTAAATCATTTCTTTCTTCATAAGAGATTTAAAACATAGTGTAATAATTTTCATTGATTTTGGCCTTGATGAATAAGTTTTTGAAAACTTGAAAACCATCATCATGACTTGACTTGTTCCTCTCCAACCAAGTCTTTGTTCTTGATGCCTTCAAATAATTGATTGTCATATGCAATAGCTTGAAAAATAAATTATTCTAAGGATTTTGTCTTTGGCATTGTCAATAACAAATCTTTGACATTATTCTTCAATCTAAATTAAAATTGATTGATAAGAGCTTTGTCATTCTAATCCACATCGCAAGCAATGTTTTGAAATTCAACCACATATATAATGGCTGATTATAATCTTTACTGTAAAGATAAGAGCTTAAACTCTATAATTCTTTCTTGATTATTTATTCCAAATTTAGCCATAAATAGTTTTAGAAATGAATTCAAATCACAAAAGAGTTGTAAATTCTTTTCTATTAAAGATACAAATCAAGAGAGATAACTTTCAAATAGAAGTGCACCTATAAATCCAACTTAAATAAATCCATCAAGGTATTGAAAAGAATGCAATCTTAAATAGAGCTTAACTTGTTGCTGAAACCTCTAAAATTTTGATCTTGTTTCATCAAACTTATTTGGCATAGTAATCCATATCCTTGTCATACTTATAGAAGCAAAACTTCCTAGATTTGGTTATGAGGTCGATTTATTTACTTTCTTCAATTGCACAACTTCTTGTCATAGGTTCTCAACTTCTTCCAAAGGTATAGGATTAATGTTTTTATTATAGACACTAGTGATGCATGAAATTTCCACTCTAAGAGAATTGACAATTTTGTATAGATTTGCAATAATTAAAAATCTATTGTTACTTCTACCAAGGGTGGAATGTATAATTTCTTTTTGTATTTCAAACAACTTAACAATTCTACAAGTCAAATTAAAAGAGGGTAATCTGCAACCTCTAATATTGAATGAAAATTTCCACAAAGAGAGATAATCCGCTCTTCTTAAAGAAAAAAATTGGTGTTAAAAAACTAAATAATTTATTTAAAAATAGATAATTTTTAATCTTTAAAATATAATAATAGAGGTAGAAAAATCTACTCACTTCTAAAACAAGATAAGAACAAAAAGTTAGCACTCTTGTCAAATTATTAAGGATATAAAGCTCAAAGAAAGAAATCCTCAATACACTCTTGTATCACCCAAAAGAACTAGAAAGTCGTTCAAAGATGATATAGTATTAAACTAGAATGGCTATTGCCAAAGACAAGAAGACTAGAAAGTCTTAAAATAAGAGTAAGAACTACAAAGGCATTGATAAGAATGTAGAAGGCTTCACTCTTACCTCTATATATACTATTAACTAGGAACTATGTAGCAATGTTCTATAGGACCTCAAAAAATATGTCACTTTGTAAGATACATATCTTAACTTGTAAGGCAAGTTTTCTATAAGTATGCCATATAATTATCTTGTTTTGTAAACTATTAATACATGATTAACTTATTGACCAAGTTTCTATCCTATCAATCAACTATAAATACATGTAAAATCAAAGTAGTATCTATAAAGCTTCTAAGAAGTTTTTTTAGAAAATATTATGAAATAAATCTATTTTAATCTACTTCTATTTAATCATATAAGTAAATATTATAATAAATATATATATCCATAACACACAAGAGTCTTTGGTAGTCAAAAATTTAGTCTATTGAGACCTAAAGATCATCCGTGTAAGTTCAATAAGAAAAAATAAGCCTTGAAAGTGTGGACTAGCAATAAGTCAAAGATAGGATTCTGGACTAGCAATAAGTTGCTTTGGGATCCCAACATTGTTTACAAAACTAAGTCTCCATATTTTGTATTGGAAGACATCCAAAATTAACTTAGGAAGATCCATTGAACAAAGGAGGTAGCATGCATTGACTTGGGGTAGGTCCAAGGTCACGGGAGATGGTATTCTACTTCTCTTGAGACTTGTGAGTTGGCCTTGTAGTAAGGAAGAGTTGATCGATCATCTCTTTGGCCAGATTTGCACGTAAGAGGTGATTAAGAAGACAAGGGAGCCCTAAGGGTGTTATACCATCTCTCTTGTA
This sequence comes from Physcomitrium patens, assembly GCF_059467195.1. Classification (NCBI taxonomy): domain Eukaryota; kingdom Viridiplantae; phylum Streptophyta; class Bryopsida; order Funariales; family Funariaceae; genus Physcomitrium; species Physcomitrium patens. Next base: position 386,708 of record NC_143413.1, on the reverse strand, counting down.
GTTTGAGCGAATATTGATGAGCTTTGAGCAAATATTGATGTGGTTTGGTAACAACACAATGACCATGGGATGCTCTAAGAAAATCGCTCAAATTGAATGCCTTTTATAAGAGCCTCCAAATACAAGAGAAGTTCATCAAGTCTTACAAACACAAAATTCTTGGAGCAAACCACTTCAAACAGACTCTCAGAAACTCGGCCATGAAATCCAGACGGCAACTTCTATCCTTGAACTATCATCATATTTTAAGCATAACTAAGTGAATTAACTTCTGCTACCCTCGGTAGAATTTTTTTCACCAGGACTGTCTTTAGGATTCGTTATTTCACTTCAAAAAAATTCAACTACGAATTTTTTTAGCTCAATCAATGTCGCAAATATGTGAAAAGTCTAGGAGCTTCTGGTCATCAAACTCGAACATTCCAGCTGCTGCAAATAGGCTAGAAAGCAAGAGGTGAAGAAATCTCAGCCGATTCCTTCAAGCGCATTCTCTGAGTCACCAAAAACGGGGTGTATATACAATCATAAACAGCGACAACCTCAGACCTCGACGTGCACAGCCAGCTTTGTTGTAACGTAGCAGTGTGCAGCTTTTGCGAACTATGCGTAAATGTTACATCCACATTACATGCATGACTCATCGCAGGATAAGGAACAACACTTCTACTTAGGTATGCGGCGCTGGTCTGTTACCACACTTCATGTACAAGTATACTACGAGTACAAACTGCAGACCATGGTTTCCGACCTTGCTACACAAAAGCAGAAACTTCAGACATGATGAAATGGCACCTAAATCCCAACCTGGTAAAATACGGGTCAGAATCCGCCCTCTCCTGCGAGATCCATCCGAGGTAGTACAGATTCCTCACATAGTATTTAGGATGTCTGTACAGATGCCAACATTCCGAATCGAACCACGCGTTTCATGTGAATGGGTGATTCGTCTTGGATTGGACAGAGAGTCAAGGTGCTTTACAATACAATCTTCCGTCGGCACGCATTTTGCAGAGCACTTCATCGTAACATGCATTTAGACAATACGCGTTTGCAGAGCATTTCGTGTCAGGCCATCGAGGTATAGCAACGTTTCAAGCTCATGGAGAGAATCCTGATTGTATTGACGTCACGTAGACCCTTATTGTTGACGAAATGCACATACTGTACACGGTGCTTAGGAAGGTACAATTGTAGGAATGAGAGACAAACACAATTGGCCAAAATTGCTCACACAATAGATCAGATTAACGACATCAGCACACGTGCAAACGATGAAGCACAACTTCAAAGTTTTATTCTCTTAGATACCATATCTTCTATCACATACAAGAGTCGTAAGTGTCACGCCCCTGACAAGGAACAGAAGCCACTGGCAAGAGGTGCTTTTCGTCGCAGCATGCTTTACACAGACAGTGCCATTGATTTGACAGCCAGCTGAAATTCTGTGGTGTTCTCGCTTTTCATAAATGATAACCCCTGCACGAAGGAGTTGGTCTAAAATTCAATTTTGTCGCACATAGCTACTTTTCATCGCTAACTTGCATGCCTCCACACCCGTGCAACTTTGTCTAGCACACTTCGTAGAGACAGAGAGTTGGAAAGTTCAGAATGGTCATTCTGAGTGAACATGGTACGATTTAGAAAGTCGATGCAACAAGTCGTCATTACACTTTCCTTCTCCTGCAGACTACATTTCCGTTAGGACAAAGCTGCAGTGGACGCACACTAATATGTTACCGCGTTAAGTAGTGTAAAGGTGGCCAAATTTTGACACTACATAGTAACACCAAAACGATTGAAACGTAAAGAAAAGCTATTGACCACTGCCTTGCATAATTGTGCAACCTAAGACGCCATTTAGAAGTGTAAACAGGTTTTCAAATAATATCCTCACCGAGTCCAGGCAGTTTTCAAAACCCTTTGCGACCAATCGTGACTCTTCAAATGTCTTGACAGCTAAAGCACAATTTGGAGCATTGTAGAACTAATGTTGTTTGCTCGCACATTCAGCAGTGGAATTGCACAAATCCATCAACCGCACATAATTCAATTGGCAATAGATGTGTTGGAAATCAAACTGCACAACATCTACGTAACTTCTACATTTCATCAATACTCCACTACTATGGCACTTACCGCAACTTGCAAGCTGAAGAGATTATGCAATACAAGAATGAACAAAAGCATGAATGACCAAACAACCTTAGGTCTTCCAGAGAAAATCTATAGCTAGGATCATACTGAACTGCAATACAAGCATTTTCAATGAATGCAAAACGCAGTTCTAGAATAGGAACCTGAAGGGATTCAGGGAACTTAATGCACAATTGCAGGGACCAGGCACGAAGCATTGGTGGTGTTTCGCACTACCTCCGTAAATGTCGTGCTCAGAGCTCTTTATCCACCTCGCCGTAGCCACAAACAAGGATAGATCTTTCAGCAGGAAGACTAGAAATGAGCGTAAAAGAATGCGAACTCAACAGAACAACGTTACTATCTCGTGCAGTCATTCTCCGCATCAATTGTCTCAAGTTGACAAGATATAACTTATTTTTTTTAAAGTGAGAAACCCTCTTAGTATCATTTGCATCTCAATATAAGATCAGGCAAAATTTTCTGCACGAATTTTCCTGTTTTAGCCAAGAAGGCAAAGATTTATTTTTCCATAGCCTCCCCTGCACAACATTCGTGAGCAGCTAATGGATCAATCATCTGTATTTGCACTAGTTTTCTTAGTTCTTGATGACACCTTTATGCAAGTCTATGCTCAGAAACAGCCTTTGAAACCTCAGGTACATGTGGAACAAACACAACATATACCAATTAGCTAAGAACGAGATGAGATTCTCATCCTACATACGCAGCATGCAAGTCGCCGACAAATCGCAGTTTACTTCACATCTCAAATCTGAAAGCTTGTGCTATTGAAAGAAACCAGTGTATTTGTTCATTTAGGGGCATCTCTGACAAAAAAATATTCCCTGAACAAACATGAGATAAATAGTATAAACACAACAAATCAGTATGCAGCAGGTGGAAGTTGATAACGCGGCATATCAAAAGTATCGAATTTCATCATGAAGGATTGTATGAAAAAGATCCGATTGTGGGGATTCGATAAAACATTGCATACCTAACTAGCTATCCAAACAACCAACCATCCAACCAAACTTTGAGAAACAGATGCTTAAAGGATTAGAAAGGAGGTGGACCTTTTAGATGATGATTACCATGAGTCGATGAATTCTAGAATTAAAAATTGGTTCCACAAATACCTAGACTTGGTCTCATTCAATGATTCATATCAACCACTAGTCGTGGACCTCCAAGAACGCCATGGTGCTGATGGCAAAAAGCAAAGAAGAGCCACACTATGCTTTTCCCATGAGATATCTTCATTCCAAGGACATGCAGGCGTGGTGCAAATTTCTCAGGATGTATTGTGACAATATGTGTACTCAGTGCAAACGTAAAATGCACTGTTATTCAGGAAAGACAGAAGTACATGGATCGCCAGTCTTTCATCGTTTCTGGACCTGTTTGTGTGGAGGCAACCCTTATGGCTTGGACCCAACCCCCTAACACCCTCTGCGCACTGCAAAGACGTGCCGTTTAGCACCTTAATTTTCCATAAGCCAACTGTGTGGGATGTGCTTTCGCTCGGCAAGAAAGGCCAGGAGTTGTGTCGGCTAGTTTCAACCGGTTGATGTTACGACCTTAATCCCACCTTGATACGCAAAAAATACCACAATCAGTTGCCGCCTAACGTTACTGAGTATATCGCAGCCATTTGTTCCCTTAGAAACGATATGGAAGAAAGTCAATGTTACTGTCACAAGCAGTAGAGACACTGAGTGTCACAATTCCAAATTCACATCGAAAGGCTGCAGAAATCTACGGTGGACAAACCTCTACTGCATTGGCATCTCTCAATCTTCGATCGCAACAGAAAATTCTGCAATGCTGTTACGACTGGACGAATCGATGATACTCGGTACGTCCATGTTGATGCAAACGACAAACCATGCAAGTTGAAGCTGGATTGCTTTAGAAGACACTCATCTGGGCATAAAGGAAACAAATCAAAACAGTATTGAAGTGAATTGATAAAACATATATCACTTTGTGTACTCAAGTAGTAAAACAACAATATCGCTGCCATATTGTTGACATCTCTTATTTTTATGAACAGAGTTCATCCAATATTTTCATCCATTAAGGTTAACACTATATACAATTGGCTAATTAGGTTACATATTCCCAATATAAGAGCACAATAGTGTATGTTAGATGCTCTTCTATCTTTATTCTAATCTCTTTTAAAGATATTATTAGCAATCTGCTAATTACAACATGGTATTTGAGTGACTTTAGATTTTTCACTCTCTTTATTTTCTTTGGTTTTTACTTCTTTTTAATTTTTTTTGTTTCTTTTATCTCCACTATAGAGTTTTTTCTTACAATTAAAGATGTACATGAAAGCTCAAAGCTACAAAGAGCTTCCAACTACACCATTTAGTTTTATGAGCTCAAGATATTTTTGCACGGGAAGAAGTTGTTGGAGCATTGTCCTTTAATACTAATCAATTCAAAGTTGATTATACAATCATTATAAATCCTTCTGCAACTCTTCTTTTCTCCACCACCACTGCATTTGTACTTGCCAATACAACCAAAGAATTATAGTTTAAAGCCATAAGAATCATTGTATCAATAATAAAGATTTAATTTTTATTAATATTATGAATTTTTTTAAATCCTAGAATAATTTAGATCAAATTTAGAGATCTATATCAATTAAGCTCTATGAATTGCAAGCTTTCCATGAGTTTATACTTCTACAATATTTGCATAACTGAAAACATAACTATTGAAGAACACTTGAAGATTGCTAATGACTTCATCTAACAACTTGCAAATATAAAATTGTAATATCAAATGAAGAGCTAGTTGGTTGAATCTTTACTAATTTTTTATTAATTAGAAAGTATTTAGGCATATGATTTCAAGAAGAGAGAATCCATTATCATATAGTATGATTTATAATCTTGAAATACAATAAATACTTAACTATAGAGAATTTAGCTTTAATTTACTTGCCAAGCTCCAATAAAAGATATATTCTTATTATAGAGGAAAAATAACTACAATAATATTAAAAGATATTCTACTAATAAAACCTTTTATATTTAATAAGGTTTAGATATAAGGCTTTTTAAATCAGCTAGAAATTCCCTAACATCCTGTATAATATCAAATCATAATTAATCATTTGTTGGTAAATTAGATTTCTAATAATTTCAAAGAAAATCCATAATCTTCTTTCAAAAATCTATCTTTATATTATAAATTTTTTATAGCTCCATATCTCCATCTTTAACATATATATAAAGTCTTGGCTCCCAAAAACCTTTTTACTTTGCATAAAATGCTCAAATTATAGCAAAATCCTTTCAAAATATTTTTTTTCCACAAAGTTTTTTTTTCTCTCCAAAATTTAGAATTTTATATCTCTTGATCCAATCATTCATTTTTTTTCAAATTTCTAGATAATATAGAATTTTTTCTTAATTTTTATCATAAAAAAAACGAACCATAAATTTACTATAGATCCTCTAACATCTTAAAAATTCTAAAAAATACTCTAAATCCTAATTTATAAACATCTAAGTATTATTTTCTTTATATCTCAAAAAATAAAAATTTAAATTTTACAAAAATTAATATAAAGATTAATAATATAACAATATAAATTTATAGAAAATTTTAGCCAAATATCCTTTTTTAATCTATTTTTTAATAATTTTTACTTATTATGTGCCTTAAATACCAAATAAAAGAAACAAACAAGGTTTCAAGAATCACCAATATCTAATATAGATAGTTCTAAATATAAAAAACTTTTATTAATATAAAATCAATCTTAATAATAGCTCTTTTAAACTAATTACTTCAAAATAGCAATCGAATCATATTTTTTAATCAACTAAAAGTAAATAACATAGCTCTTATTATATTATATAATAAATCATATATTAAATATGTATATATATATATATATATATATATATGTATTATTTTCACATGATAGCTGAAGAACAATACAACAACATTGTTATATGGCATGATTTATGATTTGGAAATATACTAGGTACTTAATTCAATTTGAAAGCATTATCTTCAAGCAATCTTTACTCCTTCAAATTGACTCGAAATCTTTTATTTTTTATATGTAAAATTTAGTTTTTTAAACCAACTTTCCAACCGCATAATCAAATCCTTTAAAGCCCTTCATATACATGTGCTATGCCTCAAAGAATGAAAATAGGTATAAAATCAATACCTTAACTTTAAATGCATATATCTCCTTTACAAATACTTCAAATTATAAAAAATTTATACCAAAATTATATTCAAAATCCTCAACTTATCAATTTTAATCTTTGATGTTTGAATGTCTTCAAAAGAATAATCCTAATCTCTAATAAGACCTCAAGCAACCTCTTTGAAGTCCATTAGACATGACTTTTAATCAATAGAACTGACTTTCATCATCCATCTCTATTTATCTATATAATTAGTCTCACTACTCTTTTTTATTTAAAAAAATCCTTCTCCAATCTTTTTTTTAATAAGTTTTATATAGTATATGCTCTAATCATTAAATAAAAGAAATAAAATAAGATTTTAAGAGTAATCAATGTATAATAAAGATAGTTCTAAATACATTGTATAATAAATTATACATTAAATATATATGTGCATTATTTTCACATAATAGCCAAACTACAATACAACATCCTTCTAAAGCTGTGTATCTTTTGGTATGCACCAAAAAAAATCAAAATTGTAGTTAGTATTATAGTACCTCTTTAACATTGTTTTTTTCATGATCCATTTCTTCTTCTTCATTTGTAAAGAAATCAATGTCTTCTCCAATATCTTTCCTTATTATATCTTGATTCTGTTGCTTAAAATATTTTATATATTTTTTTACAATTGAAATCCTAAGGTATGTTCTATCTAACTTCTTTAATACATATGTGATATTATCTAAAATATTTACAACCACATAAGGCCCAAATTAGTGCTTTGAATTTTTTTGCAAATCATTGTATTGGTTATTAAAATTATTTTTATAAACAAGTATCTAATCACCTTTATAAATTTCTTGTGGTTTTAATTGGTACCGCTTATCAAATCTGACCTTGTTTTTCAAGCATGCCTCTTTCAACTTGACAATTATTTTTTTTATGTCCTCAGAGCTCTTCTTTAGTTAACAAATTTAAAGTAGAAGAAGATTTTTTCTAGACATGTTATATTACCAAGATAAAAACACTCCAAGTAGATATTTGTTCTTTAATTGGCATAATAGGCTTTTATCCTTGTATCAATTTTTTTGGCATATATCCTATCACTAAATTATAAGTAATACAATCAATTCATAGAGAAAATGGTAATAATCTTAGCTATTCTTTTTTTCTTCTTTTGTAGGCTTTAACAATGGCTTTAACTATTAAAAGATGACCTTGCTTATTTTTGGCATTACCTTCAAGATTATATAATGTTGTAAGTGCAAGCTTGATTGTACATCTTTCAAAAACTCTCTTGCCTCATATGCATTCAATTTTCCACAATCAGCAATAATCTTTGTAATACATCCATATTTATAAATCACATCTTCTAATAAAAATCTAAAAATTCCTTTAATAGATTTTTTTTATAGAATTTTTCCTTCTACTTGATTAGATAAAGCTTCTAATGCAAAAATCAAGTATCACATTTGCCATAATTCTATAGGCATAGTCACTAAATCTACAATCCATCTATAATATATTGCAAGAAGATATGTGGGATGTAATTCATCTTTGTATCAATTCTTCAAATACATTGACAAGTTTGGCATGATTCCACAAACTTTATTATATTTCTATCTAAATTGTACTACCAATATCTTTTTTTGAGCTTGTTAAAAGTAACATAAATATCTTTATAACTTGTCTACAAACTATTATGAAATTCTTGGATCAATTATCTTTACATTTATTTCTTGTAAATTATTCTTTGTAGTATATTATTATCTTTTTTGTATTGCTTCTACAAGTAACCACCTTATAAAAAGTAGTTGTATGCTTTCTATGTGATTTGCTTAAAATAAAATATCATTCTATCTTGGTTGCCTTAATAATGTGCTTAAATAGTTGTCACAGATATATATATATATATATATATATATATAAATTAATAATTATTTATATGATTTAGATAATAGTAGGTAAAAGTAGGTCAATTCCATAATATATATAGATGCTATTTTGACTTTATAGGTGTCTTTAATTGGCTTTTTAGGTTAAAAATGTAATCAACAAGTTAGCCATGTGTTATGCATATTGGTAGCTTGAAGAACAAGCTAATTATGTAGCCCACACATTGTCATACTATAATTGCTTATAATATGTAAAAATTAGTTAGAACATATAATATGTTCATAAGTCTTGGTGTATGTTAGAATGGTTAATAGATTAATTTAAAGAGAGTGGATATAAGAAACTTTATTTTGAGTTTTAACTTTTTTGATTATAGCATTTGAAAAAAAATTGTAAGACCTAAATTTTTAGTATAAAGCCTTGAGAGGAGATTAGAACCTAAAGAAGAAAATCTTAACTAATAGGAGGCTTATTAGGAGGGATGAAAGAAAGGCATGGTTGGATGAAGGCAAGGAATGGAGATCTTAATTCCTATTGGTCGAAGGCCATATCCAATGGGCTTCAAGGAGGCTGCCTGAGGCCTTATTAGCGATTAGGGTTTTTCTTTTGAAGTCATTCGAGATTTAGAGGCTAAGATCAGCAAGTTCAGGGTTTTGGATATAATTTGGGTGAAGAATTTATGTGATTTCAAGTTTTTTTGAAGGAGATATAGGTGTTCAAAGTTAAGGTGTCAAATTTGTACCTACTATCACTCTTTGAAGTCTAACATATGCGTACGGAGAGCAATGAAAGATCGGCGATTGGAGTTGAAGAAGACACTTTCTTGGCTATACTTTACATATATTTTTTGATGAATTCCAAATCTGGATGAAAGAGTTATAGGGCATTGAAGACAGCACATGTAATTCAAAGGCAGTAAGTGTTTCATTTTGTTGATAGTAATGGTTAGAGCCATATCTTAAGTTTGTGGACGAATTTTTTATTCAAAATTTTTATAAGTGTGAGTTATTAAGTTAAAAAGCTATAAATCAAAGTTTCATGGTATTTGAATACTTATTTTGTGAGATATGAAGAAATTAGCATGCAGGTGTATGTAAGCTAGGATTTAAAGCTATTGTTAGGGTTTTGGTGATATCTCAAGATCCGTAATGAATTTATAGTTGAATTTTTTTGTGGTAGATTTTGAAAGTATATGAATACTTCATGTAAAATTTTAGATTATTTAGATGGTCCAATTGTGAGATATGAGCTGTTTAAGTTTTTAACATTTCTCACAAAGATATGATTGGAACTCCTTCAACATCTACATCCAATTATATCTCTTTTTCTACAATAGAACATCCTTCCAATACTAAAGAACCAAGAGTTGTCCTGCCTGAAAAGTTTGATGGCAGAAGATCCAAGTGTCAAAGATTTATCAATCAAGTACAACTTGTGATTGAACTTCAATTCCAAAGCTATCCAACTCAAAGATCACAAGTTAGATTCATTGGTACACTTCTTTTAGGTTCAGCATTATCGTAATTTTCATCATTTTTTGAATAGAAATCTCTAATATTGGATAAATTGGAGGCTTTTTTAGTAGAGTTTTGATCCATGTATGGAGAACATGATGCAACTTGTATTGCAATCAACAAGATCCATATTTTACAACAAAACAATTAATCTATAATATTATATGCTTCATAATTTTGATAACTTACAATTGATATCAAGTGGCATGATATTGCATTGATTAGTCAATTTTTCTATGGACTATAATATAAGGTAAAGAAATTCATACTCAACTTACCTAATCCTCAAACATTGAGTCAAGCAATTGCCTTTATTGTAAAGTATGATAATCAACTTTTCAAATTTTGACCTAAGAGTCAAACAAGTTGGCCTCAACGTTACTATAATTCAATAGAAAGACCAATGCCTCCTCAATACATACATTTAGAAGTAGAAGATATACAAATTGATGCAGTATATTTCAAACCTCTTATTGAGCAACAAAAGACTCATTGCCATTAGGAAGGATTGTGCTTATATTGTAGAAAATCTAAGTACATTCCTCAAAATTATCTAAAGAAGTAATGCAATTATAAAATGAGGAGTATAAATGTCAAAGAAGATAATATATTAGAAAATGAGTTTATCTAGCTACAATAGGGACCGTGTGATTGGAATCTTATATAATATCTAATACAGGTCCTATTTTCTCCTGAGAACCCTCTCTTTGTTTTACATTAAATATTATTTTAGGACCTAACTAAAAGTATAACTAAGAGTGTAATTAATGGAATAAAAAATCACAAGTCTAGTATAATTAAACCTATGTTTATAGGTGTAAGAGCTTTCTTTCATGTTGCAAAAGAAGGATCACCTTTTGTTATTTATGCCACATCTGTTTTTAATGGATCAAAGACTTCAAATGATATTCCAAGCCAATATCAAGATTTTTAAGATATATTTAGAAAAAGAATGTAAATATTCTTTTAAAACATCATCCATATGACTGTTCAATTGATCTTTAAGAAAGAGTACAACCACCATTTGGATCAATCCACAATTTATTATAAAATGAATTGACCAAACTCAAGGAGTATATTAAAAAGAATCTAGCCAAGAACTTCATATGCTATTCTAAATTTCTAGCAAGAGCCTCAATTTTGTTTGTAAAGAAAAAAACTGATCATTACAAATGTGTGTTGATTATTAATGACTCAAGAAGATCACCATCAAAAATAAATACCTACTATCTTTAATATATGGACGTCTTGATCAGTTGAATCAAGCTAAGATCTATATAAAAATAGATCTATGAAGAGTATACAATTTGGTATACATCTAAAAAGGAGATGAATGAAAGATTGCATTTCGAACCAAGTATAGATATTTTGAATATAATATTATGCCTTTTGGACTTACAAATGCACTAAGAGCTTTTCAACATCTTATAAATGATATTTTTTGAAATTTTTTGGATAATTTTGTTATCTATTATCTAGACGACATCTTGATCTATTCTAAGAATTCAAAAGAATATGAACTTTATATTTGTTGCATCTTACAAAATTAAGAGATGCGGGGCTTTATGCCAATATAAAAAAAGTGTGTATTCTATACTACTCAAGTTGACTTCTTAAGATATATCATTTCAAACGATAAACTTATGATAGATCTTAAAAAGATTCAAATGATTATAGATTGAAAGATCCCAAAAATGGTCCAAGATTTCTAATATTTTTTGAGATTTGTCAATTACTATCAGATCTTCATCAAAGACTTCTTTCAAATTGTAGCTTTATTTATACGTTTGACTTATAAAGACAAACTTTAATGGAATCAAGAAGCGGAAGCTACATTTGAAGCTTTAAAGACAACCTTTGTTTTTCCATCAATCTTCTATCTTGTTGACTTTTTTAAGGTACTCTTTATGAAAACACATGCATTGAACTTTGCTTTGAGTGTTGTATTATCACAAATGGAAATAGATGATAAAATTCATCCAATAATTTTTCATTCCAGGAAATTTTTGGTATCCAAGATTAATTATGAGATCCATGATAAAGAGCTTCTTGCAATTGTGGATTCTTTTCAAGAATTGCATCATTATTTAGAAGGTGCTTTCAGTCTAGTCATCATATATATAGATCAAAAGAACCTCAAATATTTCATGTCAGCTTATATTTTGAATCATCGCCAAGCTCATTGGAACATGTCTTTGTCAAGATTTGAATTCAATATCACTTATCAACCAAAAAAATAACAAGGTTTGTTGGATGCCCTTCTCAAACATTCTTATCTTGCATCTAAAAAAGAAGATGCAGCTTTTGATCAACAAAGGACAATTTTATTGAAGCAAGAACAATTTTATCTTTAAACAGTGAAATCAACATTGATTGTTGATTCAACTTTTCTCAAACAAATTCAATCAAGTATGTCCTCAAATCCTCTTCTTTATAATATCAAGAAAATTGCTTTTAAGTCTTATGATACTTCTAAATTTGAATTCAAGAACAACCTACTTTATTTCTGAAAGATACATATATGTACTAAAATAAGAAGCACGTTTATGTGTTCTTCAAGTATATTACGACTTTCCAACAGTAGAACATTTTGGATATAATAAGACTCTGGAGCTAATATCTAGAGATTTTTGGTGGCTGCAAATGTGCAAGGCTGTAAAAGACTTTTTTTAATTATACGACATTTGTTCAAAGTCAAAAACTCCTCGGCATTAACCTTATGGACTTCTTTAACCATTATTTATTCTAAAACAACCATGGTCTTTTATTTCTATGGATTTTATTACGGATCTTCAAGTCTCAAGATTGTGTGATTTTATATGTGTGATAGTAGATCGTTTTACCAAAATGACACATTTTGTACTATGCACAAAATCTATCACAGAAGAAGAAACTATCAAGCTTTTCCTTGACAATATCTATCAATATGGGCAGGGCATCGAGGTATTTGGGCAACATTCACTAAGTTAAGAGAAAAATATTGGTGGAAAGAAATGTACAAAGACATAGCAAAATTTGTAGGATCTTGTGAGACTTGCCAAGTGTATTCAAATATTCGACATTGAGATGGATTACATCCAACATACCCTTTGGCTTTACATTACAAGTGGGTAGTGGATTTAATGGCAATGCCTATAGGACTTAGACAAATGAAGTATTTGGTACTTGCACAGAAGATTTATCAAATATGATTGAAGGACTGGCATTTAGAACAAAGGATACTAAAGGTGTATGTTGATTTCTTTTAGAAGAAGTTATTTGTTGCTATGGTTGTATTGAAAAAATTACGGTGGATACGAGTGAATTGGATGCAAAGGAAGCATGAAAATTCTTTAGTAGAATAGGAATTAAACTTTCTTTAATAACAATATATAACCCAGAAGATAATAGTAAAAGTGAGCGTGGACATTCACCTATTGTTAAGGCATTAGTAAAGGCATGAAATGGCAAAGCACATGAATGGCCTAGACTACTACTATTTTTATTGTGGGCAGATCGTACAACTCATAGTTCGGTAACATGTTATATGCCTTTTGAATTAATATATGGATAAAAACTAGTAATGCCAATAGAAGATGTAGTATCTACATGGAGTATATTACCTTGGAAGAATGATTTCAACAGAGAAGAAATTTTAGTATTATGGATTCAAAAATTAGAAAGAAGATCCAATAATATTGAAATAGCAATAAAAAAATTGAAAGAAGCAAGGGAAAAGAATAAGGAAAGATTTGATAAAAAACATCAATTATGACCTAAGGCTATTGAAGATGGTGATTGAGTATTAGTTTATGATAGTAGCTTAAAAAATCAACATAGCACTATGAAGAAGTTTGCAAAGAGATTGTTTGGATCTTATATTGTCAAAAAGACATACAATAATGGAACATATTCATTACAAGAACTTGATGGTACAGAATTGAAGGTACTCATAGCAGGAAAATAAATCAAGTTATTTAAACAAAGAGATGAAGACATTTGTTTTGATGAAGATTAAACTCTAATAAAAGATATTGAGATTGGAATAGATGAGCATATTGAAGATCAAGAATTAGACGAAGATGAAGTGCATTCTACATCAACATATTAAAGAATCGTTGGCACATGTCGGAGGATGCACAGATTCAGGGGGGGTGGATGTCATGATGTAACATGATTAATAGGTGAAAGAGTGTGGAGATTATTGTAATTTAGGAGATCTTAGTTCAAAGTATTAGAACAAATTATCTTAGAAATATAGTTAATAGTCAAAGGGGTAATAAAATTAAAAGGTATCAATGCCGCTTTTTAGAAAGGTGACTTTTGCTTACTTTGTAGGACCATAAATAAAACAAAACAAAGTAGGTTAGAAAAATAAATGATATAGGCATCTTTAGAACTTAGCTAAGAGTAAATTTTCGTAAAAATTACTTAGAAAAACTAGATGTTGATACCCAGAGAGGGCCGGTTATGAACTAGGGTCGAAATCAGATCCTGAGTCATAAAACCGAGTTTCTACGATGATTCCAGGATTCTTTTGCAGATCGGAGAGTGGAGTTTGATAGCAGATTGGATAAGGTTTCTATAAGCATTAATTTTGGGTGATTTGGAGTTATAATGACTTTGTAAGAGCTTTACAAAGTCAAGGTTTGTTTTGGATGACTTGGATTTTATGAAATAAAATAAGATATATGTTTTGGGTGATTTTAAGAGTTCTGTAATAGATCTACTAATGAAATTTTTTAAATTTATGGTTATAGTTGAGTTTAATATGTATTGTAAATTTGAGTTTGATCTAACGGTTGAATTGAGGATTATTGAGGTTTAAGAGGGTCAAGGTCTCAGAAAGTAGAATTTTAGGTCCAGTGAGGGTTTTAAGATTTCTTGCAATCTACTAGTTGGATTAGAATAAAATTTATGTATGAGGATATTAGACTTATTTTTCTATGTGTATAAGAAATTTGAAATCAATCGAATGGTGAAAAAGAGAGATATTGGCTCTGAAAGATTGGCATTAAGGTTGGAGAAGGAGGCCGGCAAATATTCGAGCATATTTTTGAGATTATCGTCAATTTGGTAATTTCGATCCTTTTCAAATTTTTTGTGCTTGTTTTTCACTTATTTTTTAAGAAGTGTGAAAAATTTGAGTTAAGATCGATGGTTTATTCATTAGTTATTGAGGTTTAAATCTATTATAGGAATTATTAAGGTTTTATTAGGGATTGATTTAGGGTTTAGAGTTTGATTAGGATTTGATTTAGGATTAGGATTTGATTAGGGTTTAGAGTTTGGTTTAGGATTTGGTTAGGATTTGGTTTAGGATTTAGGATTTGATTAGGGTTTGGTTTAAGATTTGGTTTAGGGTTTGGATTAGATTTTGGTTAGGATTTAATTAGGGTTTGATTTAGGATTTAGGATTTGGTTTAAGGTTTGGTTAGGATTTGGTTTAAGGTTTAAGATTTGATTAGGATTTGATTTAGAATTTAGAATTTGGTTGAAATTTGGTTTAAGATTTATTTAGGATTTGGTTTAGGATTTAGGGTTTGATTTAGGGATTAGGATTTTATTAGGGTTTAAGATTTAATTAGTTTTGGCCTAAAGTTTGAATGAAGTTCAATAGGATTTTAACTAGAATTAAATTAAGATTGAATTGAGATGTATTTGAGGAATATTTGTGATCATTCTAATATTTCTTTAAGAATTCTTATTATTTGTTTGAAATTTCTTTGAGGTTTTTTTGAAGCTTGCTTAGCATTATTATGGTCTAATTAGAGATTGATTAGTATTCTATTATAGTTAGGATTTTGTTGTTACAATTTCCATTCTACCTTCCACAGTTAGGTGCCCAAAGCATTTTCAAGCAAGACTTCACGTATTATGATAATGGATGCCTATCGAAAAGAACAATCACAATTCAATGTAGGTGATAAGATATGGTTGGTTTGTCGTAATATCAGAACTACTTTTCCTTGTGAAAAATTGAACTATTACAAGCTTGGACCTTTTTCTATTAGTGGACAAATCAATCCAGTTGCTTATCAATTACATCTACGAGAGGCAATGAAGATCCATGATGTCTTCTACATATCTCTTCTTGAACCATACAAGACTATAAACATAGCAAGAAGAAGACAAGTTTTATCTCCTCCTATAGAAGTAGATAATAATAAAGAATTTGAAGTAGAAGAAGTTTTAGACTCTAGAGAGCACCAAAATAAATTAGAATATCTTCTCCATTGGCATAGATATGATATTAGTAAATACACATAGGAGCCAATAAAGAATATTATAAATGTAATAAAAGAAGTAGAGGCTTTTCATCAACAACGTCTTTCTAAATTAAAATAAAGAATAATAAATCTTTGCTATAAAAAAAATAAGGTTAAAAAAAAAATGTATTCTATCTTCTATTTTTTTTATAGCTTTTGTGTATTTGTGAAGCTGAGGAGATGGAGAACCAACAACCAATATATTCAACTTAAGAGCTTTTATTTGCGGACTTATCACATGAGACATTCTGATTGTTACAACCTTTACGATGACAAAATCAAAATGAAGATCCTTAAGAATGACATGTCCTTCCTCAAATAGATGGCAAGATACTTGTGTTTGATATCATGATCTTGGAAGAGACTCCTAATGTTTGGTGATTTTATTAGAAGTAGAAAAAACTCTTGATGGTCTTCCAAATGTTTTATTTGAAGAAAGTTATGAAGATCTCAACAATGACTAAATGATAGGGTGGTCTTCCCCCCCTAGTATGCGATACTATTCATAGCTGAGAGGGCCTATCAACTATCTTCAAAGAAAACAAAGATTGGAGTATGTGGCAAATATAATTTGCCGCATCTTGGATTTCTTCAACATATGAAGACCACTCCTCATAGAACTCACCTCCAAAAGAGAAAGTAATGTCATAGACATACACATGTAAATCAATAATTACTTATATGATTTAGATAATAGTAAGTAAAAATAGATCAATTTCATAATATCTTCTGTAGAAGCTTTTTAGAAGCTTTATAAATACTGCTTTGACTTTATAGGTGTCTTTAATTGATTTTTTAGGTTAAAAATGTGGTCAAAAAGTTGGCCATGTGCTACACATATTGGTAGCTTGAAAAATAAAGTAATTATGTGGCCCATGCGTAGAAAACTTATCTTTGAAGTTAAGGCATGTGTCTTGCAAAGTCCACACATATTACATGTCCTATAGAACATCGCGACATAGCTCCTAGTTACATAGTATACATAGAGGTAAGAATGAAGTCCTCTTTACTCTTGTCAGCTCTTTTCTTACTTCTAGTCTATATTTAAGAGTCTCTAGTTTCTATCTCATTTGGCAATAGCCATTCCAATTTCCTTCTAATATACATACTACTTTATTTTTATTTTTCCACTTTTCTTTTAACACAAATTTTTCAAGTTTATGCATCTTCTGCTAGTTTATGCACTTGACACTAGTACCTAATCTCTATCTATTCTTCTTCATATAAATCTTTTATAAATAATTTTAGATATTTATTCTCTCTTTAATGTATTCTAAAATAAAAGATAGTATCTATATCTTGGGTATCATCAATTAAATCTTCTTCTTATTTATATCTAGCTTTGATTAGCATATCTATTATTGAATTATTTTTCCTTGCTATGTGCTTAAATTCAAGATTCAAGGATTTAATGTATGCAATCCATTTTAGCATTGTAATGTCAAGAATATTATAATTGGTGATCATTTCTAATAGTAGCAAAAAATTTATTTCTACTATCATTAGTGTTTTAATTAAATAATCTCTTTTACTCTTCATAGCTCTAATTAAATTCTAAAACTCTTGTTTTACTTGTAGATAGTTTTTTTGTTGTTTACTTAATACTTTGACTCTAAATCTTATAGCAAATTTATTTTTTATTTTTTATCATCTTGTCTTATAGTTCAACTAATAGCTATTTGATTTATATCAACTATAAGTATTATTAATTTGCTACTTTCATAACTTATCTTTTGTAATACAAGCGGAAAAGATAATAATTGCTTTAGCTTTTTAAGCACTTTTGTATGCTTCTTCTCATATTTGAATCTTTTTTTTTATAATAAACTATGAAGAAAATTTGCCACATATACATAATAAAGAATCCATACATAATAAAATATGCAAGCTCTTGAAAATCTCTACACCTTTCTTTATATGCTACAAACTTCTTTCATCTATTGTATAGAATCCTTTTTATTAGGATTTGGCTTGTGACCAAACCATTGACATAAATGTGCCATGATAACAACCTTTCAAACTTCAAAAGTGAATTTAACTCATAATAATGTTAAACAAACTTTCTAAAGCTGTGATAAAATCTTATTATAATCTAAAATATAATTAGATATGAATTTACGACATCCCTTCTAATTCATTGCTTCATTTTTTTTTCTTTCATACACTTTTTTATTGAATTATCATTCAAGAAGGACATAATCTTTTTTGAAATAATATCTTGAAGAATTGTATTCATCCTATTTATCATGTTAGTAATTAAATTTATTGCACTCTGTGGTAATATATACATCTTTATTAATCTTAAAGATGTCTTTATAGTGGTAATATTCCTACTTCTTTTAGCTAGTTGAAATTAATTATATTCAAAATAAAGATCTTCAATAAAGTTAATGACTCTATTTACAAATGCCTCAGCAAATTCTCTAACAATTGGTCTAATCTTTGTATTTTTAATGGTCTTTTGATTTACTAGTTGTATATCCTGAATAAACCATAGTGTTCTATTCTTCTTTGATATTGTAAAGTAACCACTAGAATATGGTGCAAATAATGGTTTTAAGATCTTCATTTGTGTCTTTTCTTCCAAAAGCTCTATAAATTTATATAAATGCTCTCAAGGTACTGAAATTGGCCTCAAATTCCAACAGCATGTAGAATGTGAGTATAAATTTTATTCCTCAACTCCAATTATAAGATGGTCTCAATTAATATTTTTTTGTAATTGATGGTGTGAAGTGAAGTATGCAATTACAACACGTAAAAACTTATTGATGAAAACCCAAGAGTAATTCAACATCCAACTTAACAATGAAATTTTTGACTATCTTATAAATTGAGAATTAGAAATGCTTTGCTTATACCAATAAAAAAGGGATGAAGAACTCTTACCACTAGTCATGAGCTACTTGAATTCTCCACTCAATACAACCAAGCAAGATCAATTACAACAATCAAACTTTACATTCATACATACCATTAGAAGCACCATCTTTCAATAAATGCACCAAAATGTGGATGTAAATTTTACTCCTCAACTCTAATTATAAGATGGCCTCAATTAAGAGTTTCTTGAAATTGGTGGTGTGAAGTGAAGTATGTAATTGGCAAAAAACTAAAGAAGAACAACCACAATACAAGTGAAAGAAATAAAATCAAGTAATTACAACACCCAAAACTAAGTCATAGTCTATTCACTGTATTTTCATTTAATAAAAAATAAAAGTAAAAAATAAAAAGAATATTTTTAGATAGATGATTTTATTGTATTTTTAATAACATAAAAAATATACAAATCCGAATTACTATGAGTAAGTTATGAAGTTTTAAAGATAAGAAGTAAATAATTAAAAAGTGAAGTAAAAATATTTTACCTCAAGGATAACTTGCTTATAGATCAAGGATTTGAGCCTCACCAAGGCTCACATGTAGTGTATAAGGGTGTCCAAAAGAGGCCACAAGGCCTTAGTCTTATCCTCCTAACTACCTTCAACGTGCTACAATCCATATGGGACTTGTACATCCTCCCTTCCTACACAGACTACACTACCTCTTGGTCCTCCTATTTTCTAATAGAAGGACTAAAATTTTTGCATTTTTGACCTCACTATGGTCTTTAAAAAAATCCAATTAGCCTAAGAACCTTGTGTGGCCTTCAACTCTTGCTCCATTTCTTCATAAAGGCTCCCAAAGTAGAAAATCTCATTTTTATCAAGATCTTAAAAATTGCTCTAAAAATTCCTTAAAAATACTATATAAATTCTAAATAAATTCTTTAAAATCCTAAAATATTTATATAATGCTAATATTCATTTAAGATTACATTTTACTACCTTGGTGATTTTTGATAATAATAAAAATTAATTTAAATCCACTATATATCTTATTTTTTATATCAATAATTAAAATGTTATGAAGTTCTTTCTCATGCTTCTTTTAACTACTAAAATTTATAGTTTTCATAAATAGTACATATAGATAGAAGAATGTGAACTCAAATAAACCTCCACTAGTTGGAAGTTTGTTTTGGTTCACAAAAAGTGACTTGATTAGGTGAATTTAAAAGTAAGGCCATTATTTAAATTTTAATTCAATCATTAGTTGTAATTGTTAGAATACCAAGTTATAAATCAAATCTTCCAATCATTATTCACATTCACAACTCCTTGGGATACTTTTATTTTTTTAGTCATACCTTTTGGACTTTGTAATGTCCCTTCTGCCTTCCAAAGAACCATGACATTTACTTTTTCCAATCATTTATCCATTACCAATCTTAAAAGAAAGTTGATTAATTTTGAGTAGACAAAGGAGTGTCAAGAAGGCTTTGAATGGATAAAAACAACATTAAGCTCCTATTCTATTTTAAAACCACCTAATTGAGATCTACCTTTCTATAACTATTATGATGCTTCATTTGTAGTAGTAAATAGTGTATTATGCCAACCAACGGAAGGAAGACGTAAAGACTATTCCATAGCATTTGCTAGCAAAAAGTTAAATGCGATAGAACAAAATTATAGTACCACAAAAAGAGAATGCTTAGCCATGGTCTTTTCTGTGAAGAAATTCTGACATTACCTTCTATTAAATCCCATAGTATTTTTTGTTGACCATATGGCTATCAAATACCTAGTCAACAAGATAGATTTGAGTGGTCATATAGCTTGATGGATTTTATTATTAGGAGAATTTAACTACAAGGTAGAATAAAAACTTGGAAAACTACATAATAAAGCCAATCACCTTTCAAGGTTAGAAAGAAAATTAAGCCTAATTACTATTGATGACAACTTAGTGAATGAGTCTCTTTTTATCATCTCTAACCATCCTACTTGGTACAACCACATTATAAAATTTTTAAATTCTCAATAATTTTTTGAAGAATTGTGTAAACATGAACAACATAAAATTAGAATTAATAGCACTTATTTTGCTATTATAAGAAAATAATTATATTATCGAGGAATAGATAATCTACTTAGAAAATGTGTGGTAGTTGATGATGTACCAACTGTATTAATGGCATGCTATGATAGTGCCTGTGGATGACACTTCTCAGGAAGATTGACAGCTCAAAAGGCTATGATAGCGGGATATTATTGGCCTATCATGTTCCAAGATGCACATGAGTATGCTAAATAATGTGATGCTTGCCAATATTATGCAAAAAATGATTTGCATATTACACTTCCTCTCCACATATCCTTGCCTTTAATTCCCTTTGAAAAATAGAGAATTGATTATATAGGGGAAGTTCATCCTAATTCTTTAAGACGAATGAAACATATTATAGTAGCTACAGAATATCTAACAAAATGGATTGAGGCAAGAGCTGTCAAAACAAACAATGCTATCCATGCAACTAATTTTATGTGTGAGAAAATCATTACATGATTTGGTTGTCCCAAAATTTTGATTAGTGATTGGGACATTCATTTCTTAAATAGTATGATAAAAGAGATAATAAAGAAGTTTAATATAAATCATTGTAAGACTACTCCTTACCATTTGCAAACAAATAGCCATACATAAAGAATGAACCAAACCTTGGCTAATATCCTAAGGAAAAAAGTACAAGATTTAAAGAGGGATTGGGACTCAAAATTACCTGCAATCTTGTGGGCTTATCGTACAACCTACAAGGTGACAACCAAGGCCACTTCATTTTTTTTAGTATATAGAATAGAAGCTATACTATCAATAGAATTTAAAATTAATTTTCTTATGATAGCAATAGATGATAGATTAACTATCAAAGAATCTTTAAGAGATATATTAGAATAATTAGAAGGCCTTGATGAAAGTCAAAGAATTGAGACTGAACATATAGAAACAATTCAAAGAAGGAGAAAATTTATTTTTGATAAAAAACACAAGAAGAGAGTCTTACAACCAAAGATGTTAGTATTATTACAAGATGCTCAAAAGATGGATTTCCGTAAAAAAATTTGATGCTATTTAATTAGGTTCCTACCTCTTTTGTGAGGTCTATGACAACAATTTGTTACAGCTAGAAATCTTAAATGGTAAAGCCTTTTCAACTAAAACTTCTAGAAATAGATGTAAAGAGTACAAAATCTAATGATTAGAATGTTACTACTACCTTGTAACTTCTACTTGTTAAACTTAGATGTTGGAATTTTTCTAGGTCGACATTCATCATGATTAGAATGGACTCAAAATTTTTAATATTTAAAGTTGGCCAATAATCCGCTACGGCTATATAGTTTAGTACAATTTTCATAAACATCCATCTATAGATACAAGAAGTCAATTGAGAATAAGATTAGATCCAAACAAGTTCAAAGTTTAAATCCTGTGACTTTACGGATTGGTGCTATCTTATTGTGAGTTAGTGAATATATGGAAAAAGGATCTATATGGCGGATATGATAGAATCTCTCTAAGTGAGTGTACTTAGATTGATTTTGATAAACTTTTAAAATCCTTTATTAGAAATTATACTAACACAAACCAATATTTACATTTCAACTCAATAAATTCTAATTAATCTTAATAGTCTTAACTCTTTAGTCCAAATTCACTTCAATGAAGGCAAAAGGTGGATTTTATATTTTATTTTTATTTTATTTTTTTGGCTGTAAATTCAAACTGATTCCATCTACGGAGAGCATGTATTTTTTATATTTTTTTTTCTAGATGCCCAAGTTAACTCTACTTGAAAGATGCAAGATTAAGTTTGATTTTTTTCATCGTTGCAACCATAAACTAACTTCTTAAGACCGTATGCCATTGGACAAGATACAAGCTTCATTAACAAGAAATTCAAGGGTCCATTTTATTTGCATGGCAAATAATCCATAGATGATGGGCCACATGTTAGCTCCAAATTATGTTTCAAGCTTAAATTTTATATTTTTTCTCGTATTTTGTAATAATTGAACAAGTTAGATCATGATTTATATAAGTAAAATCTAGGTTTGTAGAATTTTGAAGATTATAATCTTTGATAGTACAAATCTTAACCTAATTCTTTAAATTGGATTAATTAGGACCAAAATTATAGACTTTAGAAAATTAGAATAACAAGTTAATTAATTTTAGTAATTTAGAAATTATAATCATTGCTATAAGAATTGATTGAGAGCCTATGAATTCACTTACAATCATCTCATATGATTTAGAATGAATTAAAATCACAAGCTTCTAAAAAAGATTCTATTGAAAATTAGCAAAGGAAATTTGAAGTTTTTTTCCTAATTCAACAAATTCAAGCAACAAGGTGGCTTTTTTAATTAATGGAAGCCTTCCAAATGCAATGGCGGCATTGGATTTGCTTCATGGAGTGATGAAAACAAGATCAGCACTTCTCCACCAAATTACAAGAATAATATTTCAAATACTTAGAGATGTTTCTTCTATTAAACTAATCTATTAAATCAACAATAAATTATAAGAATTTGGTAGCCATTGCCTCTTTGTGATCCACTACTTGTTGTTGTTGCATAACATAAGCAAATGCTTAAAGCATTTGAACCATAGGAATATCAAGTTGTAATGGTGATGCCTTAATGTAGTTCCAACTACTACTTCCTTGTTCTTGTTAGGAATCTTATACAAGACAAGGATTCAAGACCAAGAAATGGAATTAGCTTGACATTAAAGCAATAATTGGATACAAGGTAAGAAAGTCCTAATTAGACCACAAGAAGTGAATTGTCAAGACTAAAGATCCACTCAGCCTTGACTCTTGTATATACTAGGTCTTAGGAAGCTTCTTGAGAAGTTTTCATAAAGCTTGAGAACAAAGCAAGCCTAAGATCCTGCTTTGATAACTTTCTAAATCATCTAAAGCCTCTTAAAATCTTTCAAGATCTCTTATGATCTTTTAGAATATTCTTAAAATCTATTGGAACCTTTTAAAATCTTTTTGAATATTCTAAAATCTATAAGAATCTTTTTAGAACCTTTTAGAATCTCCTAAAATCTTTTCGACCCTTCTTCAGTTATATATCCATGACATAACCTCTTCCTATAGCTTCGAGGTCTCTGAGAAGTAATATTGTTGCAAGTTAGTATATGTGTAAGAAGTTGAAGATCTATTGCATGGTATCTACTATATATTCCAATTATTTTTTGCAAAATAAATGATTCATAGGTCCCTGTAGTCATACATAATACCCCAAGCCTTTTACTTATGACCAAGTATGAAGTTTGATATCTTAATTATGGAATTGACCTATAAACATTCCTTCTAGGTGTTCTTTATAGGCAAGATCTACCTCAAACATAATTACAAATAATCTATTATTAGATATCCTTCAACATCTTTGTGATTCAAGTGGCTTTTCATCTTAGGTTTGTCTCCACGAGCTATTTAGTTGAGATGGTATAATTGATAGGGTGTCTATTTCTTCATTATCCATATTACATAAAATAGACAAGACCAAAAGAATAGAAACAATCTATAGTCATGAACTCAAACTATTGACTTATATTATTCTTAACATTTGAAAAAAATTGTCTCTTCAGAGGCTACTTCTTCTCTTTCTTTATGAGGCCAAGAACTAAAAATCTTTATGGTGAAGCCATCTTACTAAACTATTGTTCTTCATTTTGCTACTTTTGGTCTAGATAGATGTCGTTGATGGAACTTTTGAACCTTCGTTTATACATTTACAAGGTTTTCAGCTCATTCCCATATACAATTGTTGATATCATATTCGTACCAATGGACTAGATATTCAAGCCTTTCATGTCTTATCCTTGAATCTAATATCACTTCTACTTCAAATTCAATATGATCATTGATTTCAATCATAGGAGGTGGTGGTTGTCTTTGACCTAATATGTTTAATTCTTTATACCTTTTCAAAAGTGAAACATGAAAGATTGGATGAATCTTCATGGATGAAGGTAACTCCAAGCAATAAGTTACATCATTGATTTGTTTCTGAATCACAAATGGTTCCAACTTTGAATAGTCCAATTTATCACATCACTTATTGGTTTTTATATGGCTCCAAAGAAGCCACAATTTGTTGCCAACTTAAAATGGAAGATGTTCTTTCCTCAATTCATCCACAACTAGCTTATAATGTTGTTGAGTCTTTTCTAGGTGAGTCTTTATAGTTGCTTGAAGTTCGACTATCTTTGTAGCAAACTCCTCTATTCTTAGATTTATCAAATTTGAAGGCTCTATCATATCCAATTTTAGATGATGACTATAGTTTGAATAGAATGGTATTTGTTCTATAAATATATGGATTGTATTGTTATATGCAAACTCTACTAATAACAAGTACGAAGTCCAATCATCTTATTCATAGTTGATGGTGCACCTCAAATATTGCTCAAGAATTTAGTTGACTTGCTCCATTTGGCTATCAGTTTGAGGGTGAAAGGCAAAGGAAAGATTGATATCAACCTTAAGAATCTTGAAAAGTGCCTTCCAAAACCTTGATACAAATTGTGGCCCACAATTTGACACAATATCGTCTAGCAATCCATGATAATGATAGGCATTATCAATGAAGAGTCTTGCCATCTTTTTACCAGTAATTGACTTCTTGCAAGATATAAAATATGCCATCTTGGTCAAACAATCATCAACTATAAAAATAGAATCAAATAAGCCTGATGGTAGAAGATCTATAATGAAATCCATAGAGATAGATGACCATGGTTGCTTTGGAATAGGAAGAGATTGAAGAAGTCCATAATGCTAGTATCGAGGATTCTTTGAGCTTAAACAAGTATCATATGATAATACAAATTTCTTAAGGTCCTTCCACATTTTAGGCTATGAAAAGTATTTAGACAGAAGTTCCAAGGTCTTGTTGAATCCAAAATATTTGGCTACAAGGAAATTATAGTATGTTTGAAGAATGCATAAGTAAATTAATCTTTTAGGAATGAAAAAATATTCTTCAAAGAACAAGAAGTTATCTTCAATCTTCAATTTAGAAGACTATTTAGGAAGGTCCGTGGTTGAAGCTTTTCAAACAAAATCAAGAAATGATAAATCCACAGGCATTGATACATTGATTGTTTAAAAATAAAATTGCTTAAGTTTTAACAAGGTTGCTCATTGTTGATCATATGTTTCCTTGCCTTCTTTTGGTTCAAGGTAGGAACACCTTAATAATGCATCTGATAATCCTTATTGGGTCCTAGATCGATATGTAATACAAAAGTCAAATTATAATAAAGATATACTCCGATGCACTTGGTGACGGTTCAAGATTCAAGCTGACATGAAGTATTCAAGATTCTTATGATTTATATATATAGTCATGTGATAAAAGGTGCCTTCAAGAAAGTAGGGCTATTCTTAGAAAGAATCTATAACAACAAGTAACTCTTTATAATGGATTTTGTAGTTAATTTTTATCGCTAAGAATTTTTTTAAATGAAATGCAATTAGGTGAAATTTGCTATCTTCTCCATATTATGATAAGACTACTTCTAATGTAAAGTTTGAAGCATTGATCTCCATAAAATAGGACTTATTGAAATCTAGATGTATTAAAATTAGAGCTATTATAAAAGCATCTTTTAAGCTTTAAAAAGCTTTCTCTACTTCAAGGCCCTAGTCTAGCTTATCTTTGTATGTCAACCGCATAAGTGGAGCAGCGATCTTAGAGTAATTTCTAACAAAAATCTTGTAGAAGTTTACAAGTCTAAAAAAATATTAGACATCATATACAATTGTTGGCTTTGTCTAATCGATGATTACTTATACCATCTTTGGATCCATAAAAAGGCCTTTCTTAGAAATAATATATCCAATAAATTTGACTTAAGATGCATGAAATATATACTTCTTAAGTTTTGCATATAGCCCAACACTTTGTAGCTTTTCAAACATAAGGGAGACATGTTTTTTTGTGGTCTTTTAGATTCTTGGAAAAGATTAGAATGTCATCCAAATAGACCACAACAATTTTTTTGAAATGCTTGTGAAATATAACATTCATTAAGTATTAGAATATAGCTAGTACAATGGTAAGTCCAAAAGACATGACATTGTATTCAAAATATCCATACCTAGTGCAAAATATTGTCTTCCATTCATCTTCCTCCTTAATGTGTACCAAATTATATGCACCTTATAGATCAATCTTTATAAAGGTCTTTGCTTGGCTAAGTTGATCAAGAAGTTTGGTTATCAATGGCAATAGATATCAATTTTTTATCGTGATTTTATTAAGACCAAAATAATTGATACACATCCGTAAAGATCCATCTTTCTTCTTCACAAATAATATTAGAGTATAAGTGGTGACTTGAAATGTCAAATAAAATTCTTAGCTAGATTTTTATCAATATATTGCTTTAAGGTTGCAAGCTCATTCTGAGATAAATTATAGATGGATCCAAACGGTGGTTGAGTATCTTCTTGAAGGTCAATCATACAATTATAAAGGCAATGATTTAGTAGGATATCTGTATTTTTCTTTTCAAATACATTTGCAAAATCCTTATATGCCTCTAGAATTGTTATTGTAGCAAGCATAGATTTTGATTAAGGATTTGGATAGATAAAAAATGTAGTGCTCTGTTTGGCCATCCTAATAAAGGCTCTAGCTTCAATAAATAAATATTATTTAAATTTTGGCTTATTGGATATTAGAAGCTTTTTCATAGATCTAAAGGTTCTATGATCTACTAGAAGAAATTCTAACTTTCAAGATATCCAATCTATCCGTGGATTATATATTTCAAGCTATGAGAGTCCTAAAATAATTAGACTTGATAATAATTGTGAGCCATTGAATTATCTTATTTTGATATTTAATATTAAAAATGCACTTATTGTGCTTAAAATATAAATTTTATTAATTAATATTAGGATTTTAGGAAAAAATAGAAAATAGATTGCTAGTAGCAAACATATAATCTAGGATAGAATTTAGTAAGAAAAATATCATAAAGACTATATTTTTCTAGTTAGCTAATTGTAGAGGAATTACAAAAGAAGTAGTCTTGGTGTCAAAAAGAAAAAAGAAAATGTAGTGAGGTTTAACTATGATGGTTTTGAAGATTTTTTCCAAATTCAACAAATCCAAGAGACAAAGTGGTTCTTTTAATTTATGGAAGCATTTCAAATGCAATAGTGGCATTGGATGCACCATGTAGAGTGAAGAAAACAAGATCAGCACCCTTTCCTTCAAAGTACAAGTAGAGCAATGAAATTCTCATTTTTTGAAGAATTTTACAAAAATTACTATAATCCTTGTAAGTAAAAAAAAAAAAAAAAAAAAAAAAAAAAACTTCATAAAAGTTGCAAATGAATATAGATTGAGGCATGTGAGAAGTCTATCTAAGCATAAAAAGGCGTTTTGAATATAATTGTGAAGATAAACTTATCAAAAAGTGTTTTTTTTTTTTCACTTACAAGAGTCTTAAATTTTAATCACGAAATTAGTTCTTGGATGAATGAAGGCCATAGATCTATATTAGGGATCTTAGAGATCAAGGGTGGAGATGTGACCACCCTTCTACAAGCCAACATTCAATTTTATAAGAGTGGCTTTGTTTCCTAAGCCCTCTCTCTCTCTCCTCTTTTGGTTAAGGACGAAGATATGCCAATTTTTGGCCTTAATCCTAATCTTAATCTCATTTTGATTTTTAACTTTCATTGTGAATCTTGTGGGTATATGTGCATGGATTTTGAGTAGTGAATGATAGTCATTAAGTTTTAAAACATACCTCATTGTGGTAGATAGCTCCCTCGGCCTTCCAAATACACCAAGGGTTTCAAGAGCCTTGGATTTTTCTCAATCAGTTATTCAGATTATGTAGTTTCAATGTGAAATTTTTTATGGTTGTAGCTTTTGGTGTTAGCTTTTTAAAAAAGTATTTCTTGCTTGATTCAAAGTAAGGACGAATTTTTCGTAAATTTTTAAGTACAAAAGGTGTTGGTAGCTTGGCAATTTAAATCAACCAATGTTGACAAGGCATTTCTCAGTGCCTTTGAATTGAGTCACTATGAAATTTTATAAAGTAAGTGCACTTTCAAGCTGAGCATTCAGTGGCATAATTTTTATCAAATTTGAAGATAAATTGATTTTTTAATGAATTTCCAAGTGGAAGAGGTTGCCTATTGTGGCAGTCTTAGTCACTCAATATTGGAGGAGCATTTCTCGTGGCTCAGATACTAGATTGAGTTGAAAGTTATTGGAACAGAAGCACCTTCAAGTTAACTTTGAAAAAACCAAAAAATCATTCAATTTGAAATTCATCACAAGTTTTGGAAATTTTTGGAGTAGAAGGGGATTGCTGCCTCAATTCTGGGGCATTATTAAGGTACCTTTGTTTTTTCTACTCTTTAGTTCCATTTTTACTTTTATTTTTTCAATAACTCCTAACTTCCATATGTCAATTTTTAACTCTGAACTTACTTTAACTTTAAGTTAATCTTTATTTTAACTTTTAATTTTTAACATTTACCTTAATTTTTTAACTTAATTTTTATTTTAATTTTTAATTTTTACTTAAGATTTTACCTTTACTATGGATTAAGGATAATAACTTAATTAATTAATTTTAATATATGTTATTTAAGAAGTAATAATATATATTTTTTAAAATAATATAATAATAAAATAATAATAATAATAGAATAATAAAAATAATCTAAAAATAATAAATAATAATAATAATAAAGATAAAATAAAATAAAGAAATTAAAAAATATATATCTAATTAAAAATAAAAGAGAGAATTATTTTGCATGAAGTTTAAGAAGTAAATTATCATTGTAAATGTGAATAATGTTAAGGAATTTGATTAATAACTTGGTATTTTAAGGAGAACAAGTACTGATTGGATTAAAATTTAAATAATAGCTTTATTTTTAAATTTACATAGTTAATTCACTTATTTTGAGTTAGAATAAACTTCCAATTAGTAGAGGTTTATTTTAGCTCACAGTGATGTAATAATGTTAAATACTAATTGACTGCTATGACTGTGAAAGGTTATTTCTAATGGAATTGTTTCATAAGTGACATCTTCAGAAGATAAATATTGACCATCTATTACTTCTATATGTACGGCTTTGGATTTTTTGACCATATAGATTTTGTGTAATCTAAAAAATTCTTTGTCAATAAAACATGCAGAGGCTCTTGAATCAAGTAATGCATGATATTTTAGTTTTGTGACTTTTAATTGTATAGGTATGGTAAAACAACGAAAAGCGCTAGCAAAGAGTACAAGATCTTTTTTGATTTGTGATAGTGAAGAATCTAGTCACATGGTTTCTACTAAAGTTGGATTTTCTTGTTTTTTTGCAAAGCTTTTGATGATGTGGCCGCACTCTTCATTCAATATGTATGCTTGAGTTTTTTTGAACAATTATCAACCTTGTGGCCAAATTTTTCACAATATAAGTATATGCTAAGTTTCTTTCAACGCTTTTTTTCTTGCTCAAAAAGAGGTTTGAAGCAAACTGCATCAATCTGCATATCTTTTGCTTCCAAATGCTCATTAGAATTGGATGGTGAAGAAGCTACAGAATAATTAGAGTATATATGTAATGTAATTGAAGAACATTTATCTTGTCATCATTGAAATAAATGGTTATCGCTCTTCACAGCTTCACTATTAGCTTCATTGAGTGTTTGAGGATCTCACATAGACAACAATAAGTCCTTAACATCGTTGCTTAATCTTCAATAAAATTGGCTTATCAACACATCTTCTATCCAATTTATATCATATACTAATTGTCAAAAATCTGAGGCATACGTTGATGTAGAATGCATTCCTCATCAAAGGCTTCAAGTTTTAGTTATTGAAGAATAAACCTTATCATGTTTACGAAATGCTTCCACAAATGCTACCAAAAATGATTCAAAATTATACAATATAGGTGAATTTTTTTCAAATAATGGAGCAAATCAAGATAAAGCTTGATTTAAGAGCAAGGTTCCAACCAAACCAATACAAGATGCTTTAGTGGAATATCATTAAGGTTGAATCAAGGTAATTAGTCGTACTTGGTTTACAAAGCCATGAAATTTTGAATGGGTGCCATCAATTTTTTTTAGAAGGTTGATCTTTGGTTCTTTTGTTATTGTTGTTGTTGACAAATCATTGCATTCAATAGATGCACCTCTTAGGTTTGTTGAAGTAGATATAGTGGCTTGAGAATTTAGAACCTCTATTGCCATTTGATGTGGTAGTTGAGGCACTCGGACTCCTAGACCATTATATATAGTCATATATAATTATTTATTTTGCTTTAACAAAGTCTCTATCTTGATCTTTAATTCTTCAAGAGCATTAATAATAGAATCTAATTTAATCTCTTTAAAGTTTGTTATATTAACTTTTCTACCTTTTTCCATAGAAAATCAGAGAAACACATGCATTCAAAGGAGGAAAAAATAAAAAAAATAAATAAAAATAAAAATGATCTATGGTATAAAAAAAATAAAAAGAATATTAAAAAAAAAAAAAAAAAAAAAAAAAAAAAACAATATTAGTGTAGGAGAGGATAATTCACAATCTCTAGAGTGCTATAGTACCTTTAAGAAGAGGAGTAATTTACTCTCTGTCAAAAAAGACCAAGCTTCTAATATTGTTTTATAGCAGTCTTGACAAACTATTAGGAATCGTATACAAGACAAGGATTCAAGTCCAAGAAATAGAATTAACTCAACATTAAAATAATAACTAGATACAAAGTAAGAAGGTCGTGACTAAACCATAAGAAGTGAATTATCAAAGGAAGCTTCTTGAAAAAATTTCATGAAGCTTGGAAACAAAGCAAGCCTAAGATCCTTCTTTGGCAACTTCCTAAATTATCTAAAGCCTTCTAGAACCTTCCAAGATCTCTTATGACCTTCTAGACCTTTCTTAGAATCTATTGGAACCTTTTGGAACCTTTTTAGAACCTATTAGAATCTTTTGAAATCTTTTGAAACATTCTAGGATCTACAAAAATCTTCTTAGAACCTTTTGGAACCTCCTAAAACCTTCTCGACTCTTCTTCAGTTATATGTCCATGACAGTTCTTCAGCCATAATAGAAAGTTAAAAATATTTCTTCAAAACCCTCTATCATAAATATTTCTTGTCAAGTTTACTAGCTATCATATGATGTGATTTATGATCCGAAAATACATTAGGTATTGAACTCAATTTAGAAGTGTTATCTTCAAGTAGTCATGCTCCTCTAAATCAACTTTAAATCTATTGCTTTTTATATGCAAAATATAATCCTTTAAATCAACTTTTAAGCTATACAATCCAATCGTCAAAAGCCACTCATACACATACACTATGTCTCAAAGCATGATAATAGATACAAAATCAACACTTTAACTTTAAGTGACAATTTATTTTACAAAATATTCAAATTATACTAAATTTGTACCAAAATTATATCCAAAATCCTAAATTTGATGACTTTAATCTTTGATGTTTGAATGTCTTCAAAAGAATAATCCTAATTCCAAGTAAGGCTTCAAACAGCTTCTTCAAAGTCTATTGGATATGACTTTTGACCAATAAGACTGGAAATTTTTATCATCCATCTCCATTCATCTATATGGTTAGCTAAACTATTCTTTTTTATATAAAAATCCTTCTTTTATCTTTTTTTAATAAATTTTATATAATATTTTTTCTAAACACCAAATAAAAGAAATAAAATAAGATTTTAAAAGTGACCAATTTCTAATAAAGATGGCTCTAAATATATTGTATAATAAATTATACATTAAATATATATATACATTATTTTCACATGGTAGCCAAACTATAATAGAATAATATTCTTCTGCAATGAATTTAAAATTTTATTATTATAAAAAAGAAGAATACAGACTAGAATTAAAAAAAAAAAAAAAAAAAAAAAAAAGGATATTAAGGAGCTTTCAGCAATGCACTTTAAATCCCTCTATACATTAAGATTAAATTTTAACAATATCCACACATAGTTTAAGGTTTAAAATTTTGAATATTATACTTTATTTGGGCACTAAAATTGTTGAATCTTCTTAAAGACAAATCCATGTAAGATTATCCTTATAAGTAGTGGAGCAAAAAAAAAAATCTATTTAAATTAAATATCTCTATTTTTAATTACGCATTCCTATTGAATGATATCCTATCAATTAATCTTAATTCTACTTTTTAGACAAAAATAATAAAATTTTGGTACTAAAGAACAATACATTTAAACTTTTAGTCTCTTTATAACTTCTCTCATTGTGACATGATTATAAAAATATGAGCTTTAGTTATAATATGAACAATTTTTTAATCTTACATTTAAAAAAAATATCATTGTTATCATATATCTAAGACAAATCTTACTCTTATAATTCAATCTCTTGAGTTATTATATTCTAATCTTTGTGATCTTTTTTTAATTAAATCTTTAATTAGCTCCTACTATATTATAATCTTTATTGATAATTATTCAAGAAGATCTTTAATATATATATTTTTTTATAAAAAAATAAAACTTTTGATATTTTCAAAAGCTATTGAACTATAATAGAAAAGAAAATAAATTTAAAGATATCTTGTCTTAAAACAAACTATAGAAAAAATACCTATTTGGTGATTTCAATATTTATTACCAAAAAAATAGCATTCAAAGACAACTTACAATAATAAAAATACCTCAAGAAAATAAAATAGCTAAATACAAGGACATGTATATATGTGAAATAATATGGATCTTAATATTTGTCAACTTGGAGAGAAAGTTGCTTGCATTATTAACTATATTTTCAACCAAATTCTTTACTAATTTTTTTATTAAATTAAATCTATAGAATTATTTCTTGATAAGACACCTGAAATTTCTTATTTTTAAGTTTTAGATTGCTCAGACTATTTTCATCTATAAAATAAAAATAAACATCAAACTAAAGCTCAACACATCATATTCATAGGTTATGATGAAAAGTCAAAAGTCAACACATGCCTTGATTATATAAGGAACAAAATCCTAATTTCTAAAGATATTTGCTTTGATGAGATTGAAATTGAGATCTTTAGACTTGAAAATCTTTTTTCAATTGATAATATTTTAAAAGCATTTCTCAATTCTAATATCTGTTTAAATATCATAACTCCTACAATTTGTATTAATATTCTAAAAAAATAATTATACATCACACATTTTCATACCTAATCATTATCTATAGATCACCCACCCTAATTAGAATTTTTTGTATTTGAATAAGAAATTTTGAACCAACATGATGACATCTAAGAACAACCTAGCTTAAGTCCAACATTACTTCTATCTTGATCAAAGAAAGAACTAAAGAAGAAATTTAGCATAACTAATCTAGAACTCATCTTAAAATATTTAGACATTAAATTTAAGATCCTACAGTTTGGTATTTTTTTATTACAACATCAATATTTTCTTAATATTTAGATAAATTTGGCATGAATATCTCAAAAAAAGAATATATATCATTATTTCTAGGCTTGATATTATTTATAGATATAGAATCATAATTAATAGATCTTTACAAGTATTATTTTATTGTTAATATGTTTATCTTCTTAACTAATACAAGACCCAATCTAACCTACATAATTAGCACAATTTCAAGATTTATGTTTAAACCTCAAAAAATACATCTAGAAGCAGTTTAACACATCTCAAGATACTTCAAATCTGAATATATGAGCCTATGTACATGTATATCAAAAGCAAAATAACTTAAAAGATTACATATTGAAATAGGCTTACTATATAATTTATTTCATTCATTGCCATTTACCAATAATAATAAAAATATTAGATTAGATATGCAAATTCACTATTCTTTAGTCTTCCATTATGAAAATCAATTAACAATCAAATTAGCAAAAAATCATGTATTTTATGCAAAGAAAAAACTCATAAAAATACATTAATATTTCATAAGAAAGATATAGAATCAAAAGTAGTGCCAATATTAGAAATGCAATAAAGAGACTGATGGCAATACAATAGCATACAACTTACATCAAGAATAATAACAAACAAAGCTCTAGTACCAATAGAATTTTCAATGCAAGATTCAATCTTCTTATGTATACTATGTCTAGATTAATAATAGATGTAAATTGTCTTGAGCTTTATCTCAAGGAAGATTCTTTATTTATGCCATTGGGACTTGCATTGAAGCTAACTAAGTTTCCAACATATATGATTAGTCCATAATTGCTCTGCACAAATTACTTGCCACAATACCACAATATTTTCTTGATATTTTCTTTTCTTGTAGAAATCCAACAATTCCTTGATACAACTTATATTTTACTTTTAAAAAGCCTTTTTTTTGTAAGTTGACAATCTTCCTACTTATAATATATATCAAGTCTTACTCTTTTTCTTATAATATAAAATTTCAATGCTTATACCTCTAACTTAATATTAATCTCACCTAATTTTAAAAACCTATGATTAATTAAGTGCTTATTACAACATTCACATTGAGCTGACTATCTCTTTCCTTCAACAACCAAAGAAGAAAGAAAGAAAAAAAAAAAAAAAAAAAAAAAAAAAAAAATGCCACCTATAAAAAAACACAACAACGTTAATAATCAAAAGTAAATTTCCTATTAATGCTTGAAACTAAATGAAGAAAGGTGAATTAAACTTCACTAAGTTCCAATCATGCTATCATCACCAATTGTTTTTGAGCCATGCATTGCTTTAACAAGTCCAAGTATAACACATACAAGCACTTTTACAACAATACAATCAACCATAGTAAAAACCAAATAATTCTAACCTACAAGCAAGCAATAGTAAGGCATTACACTTGCAAGGAGAAGGGCAAAGAAACAAACAACAAAATAATAACACATCACTCACCAAAAAAACCCTTGTCACTCATCACAACTATTGTTGTGCTTCTTCCATCTCAGCTCTCTATAAAAATAAAATTAGGGTTATGCTATTGAGAACTCAAGAAGAGGTATTGACATCCCTCGTTCTCATGAACAGAATTCATCCAACGTTTTCATCCATTAGGGTTGACACTATACACGATTGGCTAATTAGGTTATGTATTCCCAGTGTAAGAACACAACAGTGAGTGCTAGATAAACAATGCTTCAATCTGTATTCTAATCTCTTCTTAATATATTTTTAGCAATCTGCTGATTGCAACACATGTATGAGGGAGTTGTTGGATTACAATTGGAGATTGAATGTTTGAAAGATATTGACCACAAGGAAGTGAAATCAAAGATGCAGGAATAATCAATATGGAATTTTACTCCGCAACAGTGCTTGTAAGCGGAGCTTGTCTTACTGTCTGTCTTGGTGCAGAAATAGAAATAACAGCAACATTTGAAAAGTGCACTTGAGAACCTGTGAGGTGGATTGAATCGAGATGGAAACCCTGTTGTTGTTGTTTCACTGGTTGTGGGATGTGCCAGTGTTGCAACGAAGTGCATGAATCGTCCAGGGAGTAAGTTGGGTCGTCTTTAGTTCCAGGGGCGAGGAGAGGGAAAAATTGACTCCACAACTGGATATCTGGAGCACAACTGCAACGGAGCTCCTGCAGGCCCCCAAGAGGTAAGGCTCCTGGGGATGCGTGCAAGAAAGGTAAAGCGAAATCCCGAGCAGGAGTTGTTGCGGAGAATGAATCGTGTATCGAGGGACCACAACCCCCTCCACACACAACACGGATCTGATGTGTGGCTCTAACCTTACAACTGAGCGGCAGTTGAGTTGCGGTGGAAAACTGGAACTGAGAATCTGGTTGGACACAAGCACCGTGTTCCGCAAGTCAGAAGACCCGCAGCGGACTAGCGATTACTTTAATGCGCCACCGGGTCGTTGCCCTGGAATGTAGTGGGTAGAAACTTGCAGTCGCTGGGACTGACCTTCGTGGTACTGCACCAATGGTTGGGATCATGTGAACCCTGCCAGCGATTCGAGCAAGGGGTTGGAGAGAGGTTCTGAGTCTGGGAGTGAGGACATGATACCATTGGTGTGGTTGGGTTGTCAATACTGATACACACACACATACCCACCCTGGGTGACATGATGCACCAGTAAGTGTGTGGATCCCCTTGCAGCAGTAGCAGCAGCAGCAGAAGCAAGCATTCAGAACATGAATGCAGTGCTCATCAAGTGTCCCCTGGAAGCGAAGTGGAGCTCCAGTGATTCACGTCTGCCACGCGGGGGAGGAGGAAGTAAAACCTCTGAGTCCATTTCTGCAAATACTCCTAGAAATTTTCCTTCTGTCCAAGTCAGAGAGTAATCTGACACTGAATCTAGTTCAAGATTCTCGATGAGGACCCGACAAACCCCATGCACCTGAAAACTCTTGAACTGATGCCATTTGTTTCGTAGTTAACAGGAAGTATTCCACGCCCGGTTTATCCATGTTGGATTGGTCTAGAGTTGGTGCAATTCAAGGACCAATTCCCACCTTCATTACATTTCAGTGGGGCTTTCCTTCCTTCCTTTCACTGTAATGTGCGCTGTCTGTGCATGTGTATTCCTGGATACACGAATCTGAACTGGAGACATCCTCTCTCTCTCCCTCCCTCAGGATTGGGGTTGGGGTGCTTTTGTTCTGCGGCCATGTTCTGGTGCAGAACTGGATGGCAGTGATGGCAGTTGGCTTTCATATTTCGTGACACCTGGTTCCATCATCAGATTGTTTGATGGAGTCATGATTCCCTTACTTCAATTTCATTATTGTTCTAGTGGTCATATATTTTTTTTTCTTACCACTTTTTTATTCTAGTACTTTATAATTTTGAGAAATTTGAGGGAGTCCTTATATTTATATTCAGGGGACAAGGCGAGAAGTTCAAAAAAAAAGGTGAGGTGTAATGCATTTTTTCCCTCTATAACATGAATTTTGATATTTTGAATAGAAAATAATACATCCATTTAACTTTTAGTTTTTTATAAATTCAATATAATACTAGTGTAAAGAAAATCATTAACTTTTTTTAATTTTTTATCTAGTGAACATCAAAAAAAACTATACAATATATTTTTGTTCCCTTATGTATATAATTAGACCTAAATTGATAGTATTTGTAATATAAATCGTAATTTTTATGTTCTTTTTAGAACTAAAATATACATTGATGTAAAAATCATAAATATTAAAATACATTAATAATAGTAGGAATATATTATTTATAAATTAAAATAATATAGATATTAAATATTATATATATACATATATACATATATATATTTATATTTATATATATACATACATTTATTTATATTTCAAGATACTAAAGGATAATGTGATTTAGTAGAATCATTGTAAGAATTCATAATGTATTATTTAATAATGAAAAATAATATATAGATTATATTTAACTTATCAAATTAAATTTAAAAGAAGTTACAAAAGACATACAAAGAATTCTTTTTAAAATACTAAAAATAGAAAAATTAATTGAAATCTTAATTAAATTATAACCAAATCATAAGTCAAATCCTAATTGAAAACCTAATTGAATCTTAACCAAATCTTAGGTCAAATCTTAATAAAATCTTAATGAAATCTTAAATCTTAGACAAATCCTAAATAAGTTTCTAATCCTAAACAAATCCTAATCTTAAATCAAATCTTAAATCAAATCCTAAACAAATCCTAATCCTAGCCAAATCCTAGACCAAATCCTAAATCTTAAACAAACTCATAACAAATCCTATAGCAAAATAGAACCTCAACAACTAATGATCAAATTATTAATATTAATTCAAAATTTGCATACTTTTTAATGTCTTACTTAGCAACAAGCATAAGAAAGATGAAATTGATTGCACTTACCAATTGAGAGAAATGTAAGATAATCCAATTGGGTATTAGGTGGCATCCTACTTCAACCTAAATGTTAAACTTCCAACATGAATATTCCCTTCTTGAAATGTTGAACTAATCTCAAATTTCACTTAACCATTGAAAACTAAGTATAATATCTATATAAAAAAATCTTACTTCAATCCAATTGAAAAATTGTTAAAGTTCTTAGAAACACTTGCTAATCCCCAAACTCCAAGTTTTGAGACCTCAACCTAGAAAAACCTTCATATACTTCAATCTAATTGTTTCATTAATCTCAAAATTTGCATTCACATTTACAACTAGTATACCAAAACATTATCCAAATTTCATTTGTACACATACCATAGAACTCAAAAAATCCTCAAATTTGTAAATGTGTTTTTATTTCTCAAACTTTAATCCCACCAAGAACATTATTAACTTTGAAAATCCCTCAAAATCTCAATATTGACTCAAATGACATGAAACCAATGCTTAAAAATCTTTCCTCAATTTTGCTCTCAAATCCCACTCTCCGATCTACTAATAAATCCTAGAGTCACCTAAAATACGTGGTTTTGTGCCTCAAGATTTGATTTCAATTTAGATTGACAACTGATCCTCTTCAAGTATCAATTCTTGACTTCTTGAGATAAGTTCACTAAAATCTACTCTCAACTTCCTCCTACACATGCCTATATTGTTTAATTTTCCAATCTTCTTTGTTTTGTCTTATTTATGGTCCTACAAAATAAATAGAAACCTATTTTATAAAAAGGCAATATTAGTATTTTTTAATTTTACTATCTTTTTTACTATTATCTATATTTCTAAAATAATTTACTATAATATTTTAAAATAGGATCTTCAATAATATGATATTTTCTTCTCTCTTTCATTCATTAGTAGTGTTACATCATAACACCGTATGCTTCAGCAAGCTTGTTAGATTGAAGGTCTCATAGCTTTTACAAAGAGGTGGATAGTTGTTAATATAGTCAAGTTTATAGAGGCCATTGTTTTTGTCTCTAGAACCCTTTGCAATTATATGGTGTAGTTTGTTGATAGAGATGACATTACATTTTTTTAGTGAAAAAAATAAAAATAAAAATAAAAAAATATCTAAATTAATAATTTTTTTATAAATAGAATATTTCTAAGTAATATAGGCATACAACAAAGGTTCTTTAGAGTTTATATTTTGCAGCAAGGAGAGATTGTCAATTTCATGTCTTGCTATGACATGAAAGTGGCCAAATATAGAGGTGATAGGTGATGATGGATCCTTGAGAATGATTAATCTCATGAAAAGCTATATAATTTCCTGAGAAATACTTAAATATTCGAAAATCTAATATTCAATCGGATTCTTTTGAATTGATAGTGAGTGCTTCTAGTGCATAGAAAATTTCTTGATCACTTGGTTCAAGTGAGTCTATGAAAGGATGTTTGGAATAATCATGGTATGATAACCTCATTAGATGGTACCTGCTTGATTGATTTCAGGTCGCGGATAATGTCGCGGATGAAGGTGGCTACATCCTGTTGCTTCCAGCGATGTGGATTTGGGATATCGATTGTATTGTAGCACAGATCTGGAGTGAATGAGAGTTAAATCATGGCTTTTGCTCGTCTCTTTTGCCATCGAGTGATGTTTGTGTCAGGCTGTTTGAACTCTGTGTTTGATGGCAGGTCTGTGGATGACGATGCAGTGGTAATCTGTTGTGGCTCGATAAGGTCCCACAAATCCTCTTTTTCAAATATGCTCTGGAGAGTGATAGCCCAATGCTCGGAATTTTTCGGACAGGTGAGCATCGACTCTTTTGAGCAAATCGTTTCTAAGTTACTCATCTTGCTCAATGGATCTAGACAAATAAACGCTAGTTCTGGAAATAATACGAATGAGAGCCTATAAAAAACGAGAGTCCGCTGGATCTCAAAGTGATATTATTCGATGTGACAAGAAGATAATATCAAGTAGCATCAGGAGGAGAGAAAAAACAATACTTGATCTAGAATGTGTATCGATTGCAAGGCTGTAATGAGTCAATGGTTAGTATCACAACCAAGGGAAGTAAGTAAGTAATGTTAGAAGAAAAAAAACTAGCAATGAAGATGAAAAGAACTTCCGCTCTGATACCATGAGAGAAGAATAAAACAGAGATACTAGAAAAATAAAACATGGGACTTACATACTGTTCGGCGCTAAGTCCGGATCTCAGTTCGTCCTATCACGATCATCTAGAGTAGATGATAAGTAGGGATGGATGTTCCCACACTTCCTTCCTTCCGCCCGCTCACCAATGCCCAAATATGGTGCGTCTGGCATAAATGCCAGCCTTTCTCAATAATGTTCGGGCATTGGAAATTGGGAGTGCATGGGTTGAAGCTGGAGAGTTTTGGTGATACGTGCGGGTGTCGGCAGCTGGCTGGCTGACTGGCTGGCTGGCTGACTGGCTGGCTGGCTGGCTCCATTGAATGCAGCAAGCGAGATTCCTTTTCGTCAGGGAGGCGTGCATTCTCTAGATCAGTGGGGAGGAGAGTCCACCCCACCCCACCCCACAGTGTTGGCCAGATCATCATCTGGCACCACTACGCAGGCGCTTCTGGGCTCCCGAAGGAAGGAAGGAAGGCAGCACTGGAATGGAATAATGAGTCGTCACTGGCAAGGCAGCACTCTTCCTCCTCTATGTGAGGTGGTTCTCCTTGTCGTCTGTTGTTAGATTCATCAGGAGCAGGAGGTGGAGGAGGAGGGTATGGCACTCCTCTCACCTCTTGATTTGGACAGGTCTTCTCGTGTGCGACTCCAACCAGCTTGCCTTCAGATTCCTTTGAGTGATGCCAGAGCGGCTCTGTTGGGTTTGCTTGCTTAGCTTAGGTGCGGATTCGTAGGACGAGGGGGCTGGGGAAGTTGGCTATGGATGATGACTACAGCGTCTGGACAACCCTCCGATCAATGGCAGTTCGGGGTGGTTGCACCCTCGACTGCCACGGCGACGCAAGAGTTGTCTGTTGGGGAGATTCTGGACGAGGATTGTGAGGTGCCAACGTGTTTGTCGCTCGGGATGTCGAGCGGGAAGGGTGATTCGAGCACTGAGTCGACACGGCGGAAGGGTGGGGTTATGGGTCGCGGCAAAATTGAGATCAAGAAGATTGAGAATACAACCAGCAGGCAGGTGACATTCTCCAAGAGGCGCGGTGGTCTTTTGAAGAAGGCGCACGAGCTTGCGGTTCTGTGTGATGCCGAGGTGGCGCTGGTTATTTTCTCCAGCACTGGAAAGCACTTTGAGTTTGCCAGTTCAGGCAGGTAGAAATTTTAGCGACGCTGCTCTCTGCAACTCTAAGAGACGGCACTGCTCTGAATGTGTCCGTAATTCTTTCTGTGCACTGTGTTTTTTAGCTTATTTCAGAAAGCCATTGTAAAATATGAGTAGTTCTGAATCTTGCCCGCTTGCGATACAGTAGTCTTACTGAAATTCTTATTCAGTGGCATCTTTTCACAATTTGCCAAATTTATCTTACTTTGTGTGGCGCATTCTCTGGATATGTGGTCTGTACGTTTTTTCGATTGTCAGCTGCACAAGTTTTGCTCCACGTTGTTACTTTATGCCCTGTTCTGATAGATGAGCAAGGTTGCTCTATTTCAGTAGATTCAGTTAGATGCACGAGAGATAGTGCCCCAAATATCTGCCATAATTCAGTCTATTCTTATTTGTGACAATGGAACTGAATTCTGAGATCACAACATTGAATTGAGGTTACTGAGGCATGGGAAGTGCGAGGTGAAGGTCGTGACAGTACAACAATGGGAAACACGTTCCCGCAGCTGGAAAACTGGCGGCAATTGGAAGTCGTCGGGTTCTCATGTAGTGTTTATGGTTTTTGATTGAATCGCCCTGCTGCATCATCCTGTAGGTGAATCATACTGACATGTTAGGGAAGCTTGTGAAATTGTGCAGCATGCGGGACATCATTGAGCGGTACAGGAAGAGCTCGGATGGTGCAGTGAAGCGTGGCACCAATACTGATGTAGGGCTTCCTCCCTGGCCCTGATTCCAGCGCACTAGACAGAGAAATGTCATTTGCATGATATTCTCATAGAATCTTAGAACGAGCTTATTTGCCTTGCGTTCTTGTGACGATTCTGTGGAATTTGACAGTTACTTGGTCGGGAGGTGATTAAGTTAAAACAGCAAGTAGAACGATTGGAAAGCTCTCAAAGGTTATTTCTCTTCCGAATGCTGACACTTGTTTCTTTTTAATTTTCCCCGTGAGTGTGGCTGCTTCTGTCATTGTTTTAGGGCCTTGAAATGTTTCCCTTCAGATTCCTCAAACATGAAGATTTGTTTTGAGCACTTCATTGATGTTTTGATCCATTCAGGTCGCAATATAGTTGATCAATCAAACTGAGATAGTGTGATATTTTCTGCAGGCATATGCTTGGTGAGGATCTTTCAGCTTTGAAGGTATCTGACCTTTTGGAGCTGGAGCAGCAGCTTGATCAGGGTGCTTCACGAGTGAGAGCAAGGAAGGCAAGTTAATAAGTTGCAATCGAACGTAATTTCTCGATTTCGTGCTGATAACTGCCACAGTTAGTTAGAGGCGAGAAACTGAGATCCACTTAGGGTCAGCGTTCTTTTTCCTTAACTTGAAGAGATAGCACGACGTGATGTTTTTTTAATTTTTTCATTGAAAAAAAATAAAAAAAAAGAAAAAAGCCAAGTAATAATAAACATTTTTTTAATATAAGTTTACAATCAATCCTGTTGCATCCGAAAAGTGGAACTAACGTGGTTATGTACTGGAACCGCAGAATCAACTCATTTTAGAAGAGATCGAAGACTTGCGGAGAAAGGTTTGCTGACTAAGCTATTTTTACTTGTGTACTACAGGTGCGGTTGTTCTTCTTGTGTTGCTAAGTTACACTTTGTCTCTCTTACAATGTACTATAATGTTTTCTTCCTCACAGGAGCATGAACTGATGATTGCAAACGAGGCTCTTCGCAAGAAGGTATTTGCCTGTGGCTGGGGATTTTACACATGATTCTTCTGTTTGTGGGGTGTTCTTGTGATTTGTGAGGTTTATTTTTGGCTTATTATGTTAGTTTTTTGGTCGTTATAGGAGTTACACATGATAGGTCCAAGCCCAAGGTTGTAAAAGAGTTGCTCTTGAAGTGGAACTGACTTTCGTTTGTTGCGTTATGCGTCTCTTTCTATGATGCCGTAGATTGCAGACGCTGAAGGTGCTGCGGAAGCAGCAGCTCGAGCTAATTTCCCGGATGCTCGGCTAGAAAGCCCCAAACCGTTCGCCAGCGATTTCTCACGAGATATGAGTGTGAGTTCGCAGCTGGCAGCATCAGTCTACCCTCATCCCAACCTTCTACAGGCGCAAAGATCACAGACGTCATTACAGCTTGGGTATGCAAATATGAACGGCTATATTCACAATTGCACCTCGAGTACTCTGCTATCATTGTCAGTCCGGAGAATTAGCGAGGTGCTAATGTGGATCTTAATTAATAAAAAGCAAAGTACTGTGAAGGTTTCAAATGTGATAGAGTAGTAGCTGAGATCTCTTTCTCTCCCTTTATTTATTATTTATTTTCTTTTTTGAATCACGCTGCATGTTCTCTTCTAAGTCATACCTCCCATGCCCTAGCAGATGGCTATCTGAGCAACAGATCCCCAGCACGGAAGAAGGTAAATGCGTCACTCGTTCTTTTCATTCATTGTCATGTACATAGATGCTTCATGGTTTCTTCTGCTTCTTACTGGTAAAAATAATTATTTCAAACTAGGACTTGACATAGTTATATTGTTTTCGTCCACGAAATCAGTAGTCCTTTCTGGGTTATGTAGTCTGCTTATTCGATGTGATATTTGCTAGTGGGCTTGTTTTAGGTCAGCTGTATATTATGAGCAGCTTTACGTCCCTTCTTACCATCAATGTTTCACTTTTCTGCAG
Organism: Physcomitrium patens; assembly: GCF_059467195.1. Lineage (NCBI taxonomy): Eukaryota > Viridiplantae > Streptophyta > Bryopsida > Funariales > Funariaceae > Physcomitrium > Physcomitrium patens. The sequence continues at coordinate 342,027 of NC_143413.1, read as the reverse complement.
GTTGTGCAGGTGAATCTAGCTTGAAATGGGATCATCCGCACTTTCACATTCAGAATAGACTCCATGCAAACATATCACCAAGTGTGAGAATTTATAAGTTACATGTCGATCGATAAGCCACTTCGAACGACAGAAGGCTCTTTGGGAGCCCAGGCTATGGGTCCTAGCCCCTCGTCACCGCCGTTGCTTCTCAATAATCCAGATGCACTCCAGCTGTAGCCTGTAGTTGTAGAGTGTCCGAGGTTTGATGTGATCAGTGTCACTCATCTAGAAGCATCTAGTGTGGACCAAAATGACGCCCTGACGGGTATTAGTTTGCTCTGGTTGGTTGGTCTTCGGACGGCAAGTGAAACACTTTGATACACTTATGTATTAACTCGTATCGGTGGTGTGAGCGTTGATCGAAACGCAGTCTCACCGTGGCTTAAATCTGCTTTTAAACCTCAATTTTGGCAGTTGAATTAGCGATTTTGTTACATAGCATCAAAAAGACGTAAGGAGTCTAAAAAATATCCTAGTCTCTTGTGATGAGTTCATACGCTTTGTATTGTTATATGTATCGGGTAAAATTTTTCGACCCTTGCCGAATATAAGTTGTTACCATGTTCCTTCGAATGTTCCACTGGGTTGAGGATTGAATTGTTCTGAGGTACAAACCATTCAAGTCTTTTCATGAGGCACTTTGCAAGAACATGCATGGGGATTCCAGGATAATCAGCACACAACGTTGGTTACGGAGGCTGAGAACACCCAACTCTGCAAAGCCGGCACAAAAACTCCCACTGCAAGCAAAGCTTGTAGATTAGAATGATCACTGAGAAGCCCTATGTGCTTGGTGGAAGGAGAGGTTGCTTATGATTACTAATGATATACTCTTTATTACTCAAAACAATTTTCTTGTTCTATACAATCTATCTCATGTATATGAAGTCAAATTATTATCTATTTGTGTATGAAAATTCCTGTTATATATATATATATATATATATATATGTGTGTGTGTGTGTGTATGTATGTATATGTATGTATGTATTTAATATCCCGTACAATAATTTAACAATCTAATGTAACATTAAATATCTTCATTTCATATAATTCTACCAAACATTAATTTGCAAAACCTCAAGGTCTTTCAAAACAATATATGTATATGTATTTAAATATATATATATATATATATATATAGTAATCTCCTACAGCCAAGTTATAAAAGAAAACTTGTGTTAATTGTTACATTTTCATTGTACCAATAAAACTTAGATATTGATAACATGTTGCATTACCATGTACAAGAACCAATATATTGATTTTACAACAAGTTCTTTCTGCTCTTTTCTATGGTGCTGAAATTTTTGTAAATAAATAGATAAATACAAGTTATAAGTTGAAAAATAAGATATAGAAATGTAAATAGGACTGACATAAAAGTAGAGAAGTAAACTAGAAAGACAAGATTTCGAATAATTGTTTTATTATTTAGAATCATAATTGAATAATATTTTTGTATAAATTATATTTTTTTCTAATTTATTACTAACTCTAGAGGCCAAAGATTTCAAGAAATAGCTTCCCTATTTTAAACACCAGCTATGTTAAACAAAAGTTATGTAAGATTAGAAAATGATTAAGGGTCTTATATAATATGTATTTACATTGTAATGTTTAAAGTTTATTATTGACATAATATTCAATAAATTTCAATATGTGTGTATATATATATATATATATGTATATATGTATTTGGTACATATTTTTAAATAAATATTCAAAAAATATATAAATAAAAATTTAAATAAATAAAATAAAATCTTTCTTTCTAGATACAAAATATAAAAAATATTTTATAAAAAAAACATAAGAATAGAATAATTAAATATAGTTTTTTAAAAATATAAAAATTCATACTGATTCTTATATTATTATTTATTTATTTATTTTATATAAAAGCAGTCATGTACCTTTGTAATTTAAAATTTGCTCTATTCTATTCTACTTTGAAAAATAAAAGTATCAGGTATTATAATAATTTATTATGCTGCTATTAGTTTATAATAAATAGAATAAATTACAAAAACCTTAACATGATATAGACCACTTAATATTTGAAAAAAAAACAAAAAAAAAAACAAAAAAACAAACAAACAAACAAACAAACAAGACAAAAGAAAAATTTTAAGTTTAAAATAGTAATAATAATATTATTTTATTACTTATATAAAATTCATCTTTCCAACATGTGAATAACTATTTATACACACACACACACACACACACATATATATATATATATATATATTCAAACTGTATTCATCTAAATCTCACCAACATTATATATTTGTATGAAATTGATGCTCAAATTCGTATTGTAATATTTAAAGGAGAACTATATTTAAAAATACACCTAAAATAAAGAAATTCAGAATATTAAATTTGTTATGATGATTATCACAGTTTTTTATTTTTTTATTTTTTTATACAAACTATGAAAATTTGTATAATTTGCTAAAACGTTTTAATAGTAATTTCTTTTAATAATTATTGAAACAATAGAATAGTTATGTAATTAAGAAAAACTAACCAAGTTCAAATGAAACTTTATTCTTTTTTTTTCAAAAATTAATTTATGCCTAATTTTTGTGTATATATAAATATATATGTATTTTAAAAGCCTATTAAAATATAATTACTTAGATATTAATTAATTAATTAATTAATTAATTAATTAAAAAAAATCTAAAAGATTATTTTAAAACAATAATAATTTCTACAACATCGTTTTAGAATAAAATAATTAAATCATACCTATCTAAAATGTTTATGATAATTATTATAAAATCTTAATCTATAAAATAATTTTAAAATAATTTTTCTAAAATAAAATATAATTTTAAACATTAATTTATTAAGTATTTTTTCTTAAACCTTATAATTAGTCAATAAATTTTAAAATATTTGCATATACCACATCATTTTATCATGTAATTTTTATTAATTAATTTTTAATTAACCTACAAAAAAAAAAAAAAAAAAAAAAAAAATGAACATGTCAAATTGTCACAAACATATATTTATCTACATTAAAGGAATTATATAGAAGTAAGTAAAAGTAAGTAAATTTGATAATATCTTCTAAATGCAACTTTGACTGTATATTTGTCTATAGGTGAGTAGTAGAATGAAAACTTGGCCAACAAATTAGCCAAGTGATACATATTTAAAAAACTTGTTTACAAGTTGGATACATGTTAAAGGTCTTGTAGAACGTTGTCATGTAACTCTTAGTAAGATAGTGTATATAAAGGCAAGAGTAATGCCTTTCTCACTCATATCAATGTCTTTCTTATTCTTAGTCTTATTTTAAGAGTCTCTAGTCTTCTTATTTTTGGCAATAGCCAATCTAGTTTTAATATTATACCATCTTTGAATGATTATCTACTCTTGTGTGGTGATACAAGAGAGTATTGACTCTTTGATTCTTTGTGATTCATGTCCTTGACATAGACTTAAAAGGCATAGCAATGTATACACAATCTCTTAGCAAAACCTTGTAACTAGTAGTAGATAAAATAAAACTTTAAATAAATAAATAAGTAAATGCCAAAAAATTATATAAAGAAAAATGTCATAAATACTTTGTGATTTAATATTTTAAAAATTTTCATTAATTTAGAAAAAATAAACCAAATTAAAGAATCTTTGTAATATTATTATTGTTAAATAGTGGGATCTAACAAATTTTAGTAGCAAATGGATTTCTTACTACATGTCATTTTATTTGTTATTCAATTGTGTTTGACTTTAATTTATTTACTCATAATAGTGGCAAGTCAAACAAGTTGATTTAAGTAGCAAATCTATGTGACTACATTTTGTAAATACATGATCATAAAGTTATCATCATTAAAAAATAAAACAATCAAACTTTAAAGATTATGATTGAGACCCTACAAAACTTGTTAGTTCCTGTTGGTTTCTTTTTAGTATTTAAAAATCAAAGTGTATTATTTTAAAGATCATATAGTGATTTTTCAATAATAAAAAAAATGTACGTATTCATATATTTGTATATGTATATACTATTTGATTGTTGATTTTATTTTTAAAATTTCTATGGTTATATTATTCATACTACATTTATCAATCATTTGTTTTCTTTTCACAGAACAAAACTTGATAGCTTACAACAGAAATTATTGAAGTTGTAAAATAACAGTAATTAATTAATTTACGTACAATATTGAAATTGTTAGTATTGCCCACATTATAGCAAAGTTATTCATCGTTTTAATATATGTGTTTTACTGGTCAAGTAAATAAGGAAGACTGTTTTGCAATATGAATGGAAATTGAATCACTTGCATGAAGTTTTTTAAACTGGCTTTTGGTTATAAATTATGTAGTGTACATAGAAAAAGCCTACACTCTCACAAGACTTATACTTAACTATAACTATTTAAAAATATTTTCACATTTGTTGCAAAATTTATTTCGTTTCAATATCAATAACATCCTTAAAGAAGTGGTAAGTTGGTACCTTTGAATAAGTATGTTCAACTCATCGAATCCTCAGATATTTGTATATGTATATTTGTATATGTATACGTACATACATGAATGGACTGTTTTGAACAGCACAAAAAGATAATACAAATATGTAATGAAAAAATCTTTAGTTTGTTGGACATGATTATCTTACTGTGCACCCATTCAAACTTTTAACTTCATGGTACCAAAAAGCTAGACGGATGAATATGCTGTTGAATGACATAATAAAAACACTTCTTATTTTGTTCTTGTCTGTTTTTTTCCCGTTGTTATTTCATTTAAAAACAACGGTCTTTAGAGTATATTGTGTTCATTTATCATAATCGGTGTGTCATTTTGTTGATACAGGAAAAGCGTTCACTGGAAAAAGAAGAAAGTAGTAGAAAACGGAGTACCATGAGCAAAAGGTGGAGAAGAGTGAGAATGGCATCATTTAGAGTAAAAAGGAGACGGACAGAAAGACAGCCAGCCAGCCAGGCAGCCAGGCTCAGCACAGGCTGCCACCCTCTGGAACTACACCTGCACCACACCCACCTGGCTTGGCTTCCTGCCTGTGTGTACCTGAGCCACTCCATCGAGAACGTGCTCACCCGAGCTGGGGAACTGCTCTCTTGTTGCGTGGGATCGTGGGGAACCGAATAGCCCTCCACCCCACAGTAGAACACTGTAGTAGTAGAAGAAGAAAATGATAATAGATGGATGGATAGATAATTGGATGGATGCATCTCATGACGCTCCCTCTATTTTTGCACCTCCGTGTGGATCCCGCCACATTCATCCTCTCTCTCTCTCTCTCTCGAACCAGCTGGCCAATCTCTGATCCTCTCGAGATCCTTGCTCTGCTGTCACTTATACATTGGCCGATTATCGATCCACCTAGCAAAACTCTGTTGCAACGTGGCACGTATCGGAAACGCCATGGCCATGACGTGGACCCGATGGAGCTGCCACTGTATTATAATTGACAAGAGAGGCGCCTTCTTTCATCCACATGCTCCATCGGACGAATGATTTATTTGAACTGGTGTAACTTCGTAGGAGTGCGTGCCATGTCTTGCAGTTGGACGGATGTTAGTACTGATTGTTACAACCAACAGAGTACCATTGGATGATCTTATTGGATGAATACGGTCCATTCAAAATTAAAATTTTCTATTGAAATTCAGGGATTTTTTTCTTCTTCTGTCAGTACTGAATAATAATTAGCAAAAAATGCGACAACTGTAGTTTTCTGAATATCTTTGAAAATATATGCAAATGATCTAAAATTAATGAACACTTACAGTCAATGATACGATTAATTGAAAATCAATACAATTCTGACATTCTAAGAGCCAATCAAGTAAGTTTTACCTTTCAACATATTTTTACGAAAATCAGTTAATCGTTTAAGCGAATTCATCATGCCCTGTTTTTTATTTATATAAATGCACATATACTTATCATGAAAATATTTTTAAAGGCTCGATAAAAGTCGAAATTAACTAAAAATTTAACGTTGTTTTTTGATTTTTTTGACATATATTATAGAGTCTATACCCAAATTTCTATTTACTCCATCATGGAAGTACTAGATCAAAATGTCATATGTACATTTTTTTGAAATAAAAAGTCTCTATTTATCTTTTTTATTTGGTGGTGGTCAAGAGGAGGAGCAGTTTTTGAGATTGTAGTCACATAATGATATAGGATCCAAAAAATAAAATAAGATTAAAAAAAATTGGAGTAGTTATAACGGCCAAGTTGGCAGCAGAGCTGACGTGTTCCCAACGGGTTTCCAAGAGGCAGTGGCAGCAGGAACATGTTCTCAGTCGGGGAACAGAGGGGAACGCGGGTTGGAGATTGTTGTTGTGGTGTGTACATTTGCAGATGGCATAATATGTGGGCTCACTTGGCGAGGGTCTAGAGAGCTCCCTCCCTGGGACATAGGGTCGGGGAAAGGGGGGCATGCATCCATGTCAGGGTCAACGGTCAACAGCCCACGTGGGCTGTGGCGGTGATACCAAACGAACACAACAACACAACTTGAGAGAGAGAGAGATACTGAAAGTTTGAGATTGAGATTTTGAGAGAGTCTAGTCATCATGCACATTCCAACATTGTAATGGTGCTGAGAGAGAGAGTGAGTGGGTGAGTAGGTAACTAAAGTAGTAGCTCTGTTGTGATGGATTACACACTCACACACTCCCACTCTCTCTCTCTCTCCGACCCTGCTGCTGCTGCATAATTGAATTCCCTTGTTTTGTTTAACCCTCCTGCTCCTCCATGTTCTCCCTCCCTCCCCCCCTCCCTCCCTTAACATATTACTGTCTGTTTCTCTCCGCCTGTTGGCATTCCCAGTCTCTCTATCTAGCTTTACGGTTCTGTTGTGTTTCTGCTTATCAGCGCTCTAGAACTGTTCGTGTTCTTCGTCATGCTTCAACCCTGGTATTTGATGTAACAAGGACCAGGAACGGTGAGGATATGATTTTTGAGTCTTTGACTATCCAACATAATAGCTCCTGATTGAAACCTCTGATAGAAGCTTCAGAATGTAGCACAATGGTGTGAAGTCCGACAAAACTGTTGGCAGTTACCATGTTTCATGCGAATGGAAGACCTCGTTTTTTTCCCAATTGAACAGGAGCAAATGCCCTTACAACATTCTGGAAAATGGGTACTGGACCTCTTCCAAGATTGCAGACGTATTATGTAATTGGTACGAGGTAGGTCACTACGTGTCGACTTCAATTTCGTGACACAAGCACATCATTAAAGTTACAACCCCTATCTGAAAGGAGCCGAGGATCGACGGCCAAAAACAGTCCTAATCCTTCTAAGCGTGATAGTATGTTTCACCCAAGCCTCGTAGCATCGTCTCATTTAGATGGAATTTGTGAGGGGGCAAGATGCAAGTCTAGACGCGACTGGGTGCGCTTCGGAAGGAGCCCAGCTGCTTAAATGGGCCAGCTCTCAGAACGTATTGATGGTAAGCGGCAGCCAAAGCAGCTCCCACGAACGGACCCACCCAGAAAATCCACTGCAGAATATAATCGGAAAATTAGCTCAATCTGAAGTTGGTCTCTTTGACCACGTACAGAACAATGATTCGAAGTTAGATATGAAATTTGAATAACAGATTGGAAGTCTTAATCAGACAGGAAACTTACGTGATCGTCCCATGGCTTGCTGCGATTGTAGATCACAGCGGCACCGAAACTCCTCGCAGGGTTGATGCCAGTTCCGGTAATGGGAATGGTAGCAAGATGAACCATGAAGACTGCAAATCCTATAGGAAGAGGAGCCAATACCTGCAGAAATGAGAGGCCCCAACCCGCGGTTACGCAACTAAATCTGTGACCATGCGAAAAATCGATTTCCTTAGATACAGATTTAATTTTGACCACTTTGACATGACTGAGCTTAACCTAGCAGCCTGTAATTTTCTTCATGTCTGAAACGAGTTATTTAGTTCTGTACACTGAGCGATTAAAGATAATTGCGAGGCTCTAATCCATCCGTGACACAGTTATTCTTGAATCTGAAGAATCTATATCAACCAGCAAATGGCCCTAGAGATGGTGTACTTCATGAGAAATGCGTCACTAGTCAGCGAAGTATAAAAGCAGAGAATTTTCGTCAGTGGCTCAATGTGCACAGATCCGAAAGCTTCGATATTGTTGCTCATAAATTTTGGCTGCTAGTGCGGAGTTGTTATTGCGAAGACTAGGAACCAAAGATAGTAAGCGGGTCGGTAGTCTAAGTTGGATTTGGTTAGTTAGTAAGGTTGGCATCACGTGAGACTAACCGGGACATGAGAGTCACGGGCATTGCGCTTGGGATCAGTGGCAGAGAAAACGGTGTACACCAGCACAAAAGTGCCAATAATTTCCGCGGCCAAACCAGTGCCTATGCCGTAGCCTGCATTCACAGCGTTCGCTCCCCCTCCGTAGGTCATGTAGAAGGATTGCTGGAATCCCTTCACCAGGCCGGCTCCACATATGGCTCCCAAGCACTGCGCTATCATGTATGCCAGCGCTCGTGGAAGCGAAATTTTGCGCGCAAGCAGTAGCCCAAATGTCACTGCCGGGTTAATGTGCCCTCCTGTCATAGCCCACAAGTGTTTCCAGAATTAGCAGATGATTGCCCGATGTTGCTTTCGAAGAATGGTTCTCGATTGGTAATTCTCGAGTTAAAATCGTGTAAAATCTAGCTTAATCATTTGAGGAGCAGGTCTTGAGATCAAGGACAGGCTCGCAGAGTAAAGTACCTGAGATACCAGCAGTGCAATACACGAGCACGAAAATCATCCCCCCAAATGCCCAGGCGATGCCCAGAGTGCCGACTCCGGCACAGCCAGCGTTTCGGCTAGCGCCAATTACAGTGGCGATAGTAATGTAGAGGAATAGCAACGTTGCGACGAACTCAGCGATAATGGCTCGGTAAAACGACCATTGTCCGAACTCAGATGCATCGATGAGAGGCGCTGCTGGGGGGTCTGCATAGTCCTTTCCAGGAAATCCTGGCTCCACCCCCACGGGTACTTTTGACATTGCTGCCGCGACTCCAACTTCTTCCTCGCAAAACCAGCCTCGTCCGTTTTAGAGGGTCACTTGGCTTGATCCGAAGATTTTCCAATCGCTGCTTGTTGTGGAAGTTCTGCACACAATCGGATCCCCCGCACCATACAAGCCTCAGCTATGCTTCAACACACTCCAGTAGTAACAGCTCTCTACATTCACAGCTTCACAAAGAGCTGCTAAACCGAATCGAAAGCTTGGAGGCAGCTCAGCACTGGGGACAAAGGACTGTCCGACTAATGGTGATCTGCAACTCCAAGTAAAGGCTCTTACCTGGAGGCCAAATGATCCACCAGTAACGCTAGCACGGCTGACTCAGGCGCATAAGACTTGAGGGCGATGACTTAGTGCCGGGTTATGTATATGCGCCTCTCCTGTCGCAGCCTCGAATACTAGGAATCTTTCCAAGACTATCCTTATTTTACAATTTTCTAAACTATTTAATATTCTGGTTCAGACCAGAATCTTCCATTTAGTTGCGAAGCATCGCTGCTTTTCTGGACTATACGTTTGGATAAAAGGATTCCTAGTCATGAAATTTGGTGCACAAGATACCCTCTGCATGACGATATATCTGAGAGTACCTAGCCAGTAGCATTAAAGAGTAGATCCGTTCTGAAAGAATTCGAGGTAGGCTTTAAGGACCGTGGGCGGAAAGAGATGGCCGGTGCCGATGATTTGTCTGTCGCCCCTCGGCCTGGTGAACTTACATAATCCCCATCTTTGAGGACAAAACTGCTCGCCCTCGTGGCAGACTCGTATTGCTGCAGTTCCTGTGTCAGTGTTGATCCCTGTGCTTTGTGAGTTTCGCGTGGCACATCTTTTTCTGCACTTCCCGCTGCCACCCAGCTTCACTGAAACTGGCCGTCTCTGTCTCATTCAGATCAGTCACGGATTCCACGGATGATACACTCCATTCATTTTTGTTTCTCTTATTTGCAGCCATCGAGGTGCCGTGCTGCGTGACTGGACCGGTTCCTATCCACCTTCTGCTCATGCGATTCCTGGTGTGCATGGAACTACTTTGCCGAGCAGCAATAGCAGGAGAACAAGACTGACAACCATATTTACATGCAAAAAGAGAGGCTCCATCACCACGCCATCTCAGTTCTACTCACACTCCCCGTACCCCTCATCCCCACCCCTCCCTAGCTCCCAGATGTGACGTTCAGTTCCCCCTCGCTCTGCTTTTATCATGGCAGCATCAACACCCAGATATATATATATATATATATATATACACACACACACACACACACACATATATATATATATATATATAGATATCTATATATACATATATTTACTCGCACGCACACACATATAGATTAGTGTGGATAAGAAAGGGAGAGAGAAATACTGATCTGAAGATCTCAAGAAATGAATCTCATGGCGATTGTTCTGGTGAGTAATTGAAGAATAGGATTTGCTCTCAGCATTTTGAAACTTGGTTGGAGAGCCTTGAACACTTTGAAAACGTGATTAAATTGGATGAATTCATGTGTGCCTTTGCAAATGAGGAGGTTTTCCTAACATACACTTCTTCACACTAGTCCTCGCCTGTAAGATTGCAATCGAAGCATGACCCATAAAATAAATCTGCAGAAAATAGTATTAAAGAGTTCAACAAAGTTTACCAACTTCATACCCGGGTCACTTTGAGCTTCAATCATTGATAAATGACAAGCATTTGTCTTTGTCTTTTGCACATCATTTGCATTCTTTCCTTTATCTTTCAGTAAATGAAAAAGAGCCGAAAGTGAGTTACTTTGTATCTTGTATTCTTAATACTTAAAATATTTCTTTAACTACATTCTTGAAGCGTTAAAAATTCACTACAAGTCATCTTAAATCTCTTTATGTCAAAAAACTACAGAAATTTCAAAAGAATGTGCTTGAAATCTAAAAGTGTATACAAATTTGACCAGTTGAATTTTATTTATCAAAATGGTTGTGTGAATATGCTTTAATTAATATTTTTCTTCTCAAAATATAAAACAATCTGTTGATAGGACTGTAAACCTCTTTTTTTTTTTCTTTTTTTTTTTTTTCTTTTTTTTGCAATGTGCTTAATAAATTATTTTTAGCAAATTTTAACAATACCATCAATATAAAAATAAATAAAGATATATGTTTTACAAAAGAATTAAAGAGCTTTTTACTGAAACTATAATAAAGATATATAATAATATATAATAATATATAATTCAGATATTTAAAAAGATTTAAATCCTTCCAAATAAAAAATATTTAACACTTAATATATATATATATATATATATATATATATATACACATATATATGCACGAGATCTATTTAAATCTATTAAATGAGCTAAAATCATCCATTATTTGATAATAAAATATAAAGAAATAATTTTAATTACAATTTTTCTCTTAAAAAAGCTAAGTGCATCCATCCTAAAAAAAGTTAAAAAGTTAAAATTAACAACACAGGTGGTCGAATAAATAAGTAAATCACATTAATTTTGTAATAATAATTTCATTTATTTTAACTATTTAAAATTTTAAAAGCAGTTCATTACGTGACTCTGATTTTAAAGCAAATGATCTAATTTCAATCTCATTTAATATTTAGGTAGATTAAGCCTTACATTATAGATATTTATTTCTAATTCTTTCACAAATAATTTCTTAATTATTTCATAATTACATGATATTCTCTTATAACTTAACATGATAACTTTATTAGTTAAATAAAGCATTTTTATGAACTTTGTGTAAATATTTTTATGAATAAAATTAGTTTATGAATTTTAACTACATTTTATTTAGTTCTTTTAGAATAACAGAATAGATTATATTTTCAATTTAAGAAAATTACGTGGAAATATATATATATATATATATATATATATATATTCACACATACATATATGTATCCAATTTATCTTGTGGTGTGTAAAGATAGCTACAAAAAAAATTAGGTCATCCTCATTGGATTATTGAATATCTAGTTAGTGTTTATAGCTCTTAATGTATATATATATATATATATATATATACATATGTAATAAAAAGGTGGTATTTAACCCTACATGAAAAAATATGTATATTTAGTTCAAGGATAATGTTTAGTCATTAAATATTTGAAGAATATCATGAAAGGCCATGTTATTTAGTTAGACATGAAAACAGTGTTAGCATTTCATAGAATGGAAGTAGCCAGTTAATCAGGAGGCAAAGCCATTTTTTAATCAACGAAGTAACAATTACAAGTTTTATATTTATATTCATTTTAGATATTTATAAATTAAAAAATGAATTTTCAATCCAACTTGCTGCAAAAAAGGATCTATTTAAGATACGAATGTATGTTTCCTTTAGACACATCAAAAATTCAAAAACATCAACTTTATTATTAATGCTAACAAACTGACCTGCCTTTAATAAATTACTTAGACCTGCATTCAAAATGCAAGTGACTTTGCTGTTGGTTAAAATGTTAATGCAAGACAAGGTAGTAAAATTCTTGTCAGAATAAGAAAATTTATTTTTAAAAAAGAAGCTAATTCATACACATGGTAAAATGTATTTTTATGTTTTAATTTCTGAAAGTACGACAAATTTAATGGAGGATTAACTGAATTATGATTTACATATTCAGGTTTTGATTAAAAGTATGTTAAGTTTCAACTGATAATAAATGCAAAATTTGTGACAGAATAACATGCTAAACTTTATAAAATTAAAAGTGATTTAAAATTTTTCTTTCACTAAAATGAAACCTGTATTAGAACAAGAAAATGTAGATTATATATATAAAACCATTCTAAAGAAATGGTGTGTAATAGAGCGACGAGATGAAAAAATAAAATATCATTTATTAATAACAATTAATTAAAATATAAGAAATATCTTATAAGTCTCCAAATTTGATCAAATATCAGATTTTGAGGAACACAACCCAACATTTGTTTTGGAAGTTACTGATATAAAATATGCTACATAATTCAAATAATTTTTAAATTATCTTTTTCTAAGAATAAGATAAAAAAAGGAAAAAAAAGGAAAAAAAAAACTATTTAAATTCTTTGTAAAAGATGAACTCAATAAAGTTCCTAATTAATACCAGGTTGAGTTGCTGTGAATGTTCTGAACTCCATAGGAGCCGTGACATGACATTTTTGTGGACATAATTAAAAGACCGTTTGAATTCCAAACATGTAATGCATTCTTAATGATATTTGACTGCTTTTAAAGTTTAAATTTATGGTACTAGTTAAAAGAACTACTCTCTATTAAGCTGCATGTATGTATGTATAAATATAAAATAGGTTTTTTTCTTAAGATTCTAAATTTCTAAAAATAATCAAGTAATATGTAGTGAAAGAATGTGGATGGCATAGAAATGATGTGATTTATTATCACTACAATGGAAAAATAAAAATAAATAGAAAATAGAAAATTGAATACTTTGTGTAAAACAGAATTTTTTTGAAAGTTCAAATGTTGATAAAATCAATAATGTTTTAGGCAGTGATGTATTCGTATTGTGTTAGCAAAATTCTTCTGCTGTATAATGTATAAGTTATTTGTATTCTAGAAATAAATCTATTGAATTTTGTCATTGACAGGTTTAAAATATATTCAACCTTCATCACTTAGCTAACTAGTATCAAATTATCTAAAACATGTTGAATTTGAAAGATATTTTGATCTTAATTATTGGTTTGTAATAAAGATTGGAATAGTAATATTATCATTGATGAATTTTTCAGTAGATCAAAAATCATTGTGCTTCTGAATTCACATATTTCTAGCACAATATGAATATTCTCTCTATTTTTTAGTCACTGCAAATCTGCAGCACTAGTCATTTTTTTTCAGGACCAGCATGTAACACCCATTCATTAACAACTTCCATTGATCCAAATCTCAACATCGTGATTCAGCAAATTTGTGGAGAGAATTTCTATTGACACAAGTTGGTGCAGAGCAGCGTTTTTTCAAGCACCTGCTCGAAATTCGATGGAAGGGCTTTTCTCCCTCCAGCTCTGCAATGCAATTAGTCATGTGGGTTTCTGTCTCTTCAGGCATTTCACCTCAAAGACGCAGCCATCTAAGATTCCCAATAAATACACACCCAAAATACCAGAGATTGATACCTGTTAATTTCACCTGAATATTAACGAAGCACCTGAACCAAAATCACAACTTATTGAACTGCAGGAGTCATCCACTTGAAGGCACGCAATAGGCTGCACCTGTATCGGCTTAAGTTGTTCGAGAAGAAGATTTGAGGAGCATTTCACCTCATGCTTTGGAGAAGGCCATATCTTAACGTATAATCGACCCCTGAGCTCACGATTGTTCACATATAAAACTCCATTATCAAATAGCTCTGCCCATAATTCAAACCCATACAATTGTCAAAAGCAGCATGTCTGAACAATGAAATTCTGCACCAGACCCCTATCATGGATCACTCAGGAGACAGACATGTCCAATCGCTACAAAACAGACAGATAATGCAAGCAAGCATGCAGTTCACGAGTTCTACAGAGAAAGAGAAATGAGCTACACTACGAATGAGCAGCAGGATTGTAGACAAACCCTGCTGAACATGCTTATTGTAGATCTTGATATGAGTTGTGATGCAGTCATGGAGGCATTAATAGTCACTGCTGAGCAATCAAGACTTCAGCGGAATGCATTCATAAGGCACACAACCTTCGCAAGTTTATATAGAAATCCATAATAATGTTAGAAGATCAAACTCTACGCAAGGAGTCGCAAATTTCTCTTACAGTTCCAAACAAACAAACAAACAAACAAGCATACACTCCTAAATTTCTACGCACTGATGAAGTGCCAGTTGCTAAATACCAGACAATGACAGTTGATGCCTGGTCTGAATCTTGCAGCCCTAATCAATGGTTAACTTTATATTAAAATAAATGATTATGAATGCTGAAACCTTGTGAAAATAGATAATAATGTTTGAGAAGAATGAAGATGAGTGCAACCATTTAAGTTTTGTTTTTGTAGTTGTGCTATTGTGGAACTTTAGCACGAGCACACACCTATGATTTGTGCCATTCAGAGTTAAAAAAAAACCTGACACAATTTAGTGGAAACAAGATAGATAATGTGATTTGTATTTGATTATAGTTTTGAGCCATATTTTTTATTCTAATGTTTTTTAAGACTTTATTTATAAGAGAAAATTCGTAATAATCATTGTAAAGTCTATAATACATCAATGTAATCTAAAATCTGAAAAGGGTAATTTTCTTTGCTGCATAAGTCTATATTTGTACAATGTTCCTACTTATTCTTGTTGTAGATTTGTAGTTTAGAACACTAAAAACAATCAACAATTAAGATTTTTAATAATTTAATTTTGTAGCATTAAACTAATACTTCTATAAAATAGAATTGTTAAGTTAATTTGATCTTAATAGAATTGATTCATCTATAAAATATTAGAAAATTATTAAATTATTAACTTTGAATTTAATTTTATTGAGTGTGAAAAAATCACATTTTAAAATTATCATAGTTGTGTATTGTTGTGCAATTATGATATATATATATATATATATATAGAGAGAGAGAGAGAGAGAGAGAGAAGTCCTTGTTAAAGCAAATTAATCACGGTTGCCCTTGAGGTTGCATAGCTTAATCCTTGTGTAGAATTTAGAAAAAAAATAAAAAATAGAAGATATTGTCAAATAATATTAGCATTTTCTATGATTTTATTGTATAACCAAAAGCCTAAAATCTTTATTTCTTAGTATGGTGTATAGAAATAGAGCCACATATATTTTATTTTTTTGTGTGAATTAACTATTTTTTTAAAACCATTCTATAAAAACAATTATATTGATTATTTTTCACAACAGACTAATATACCACTAGTTTTTGCTAATAAAAATAGATTGACATTTTTTTTATAGTTGTAATCTGGCGTCTTAATAGAAAATACTTTTATGAAAGTTGAAGAAAAAAAACAAACAAACAAGCAAACAATGCAACCACCCTTTATACAAATGTCCAAATAGTTATTGTCTTGCAAAAAAAAATCAATAGATGGTAGAAACAATCAACTAATTTTATTATTTTTGATGTATTAAAATATATAAAAATTAAAAATAAAAAATTATGTATGTTCTACTTTATTTCTGATATCTTGAAAAATAAAAAAAACTATTTATTTATTTGTTTATTTTCCTTCTTCTTATGGTGGATTTTGCCTTTTTAATCCTTTGTATATGCTTAAAAAATGACTAAAATGTATGTATAATAAATTTTTAAATGAAATAGTAATAACATTTAAATTAATGTAATACTTATTTAAATTTATGCTAGTTAATTTTCCTGTAATTATCTCAAATAGAATTTTTATAAAAAAAATTGTCATAAAATTTATATAACAAAAATTATTAAAAAAATTATAGTTATTAATTATTCAGTTTTTTATTTTTTAAAATTATGAATTTTTAATTTTTATATTAAATTCATAACCATTATGTTATATGTTTAGTAGCTCTTAAATATTTTAGTTAATTTTTTCGTCATATTTATAAATATCATTTTTAAGAAAATAAAAATTAAAATACCATTAAAGTAGATAAATACGATCTTTTAACTATAATTGAAATAACTGATTTATATTGGATTTTTTTTAATGTAGTTCGTATATTAAAATAAAATGATGTAACATTTTCTTTAGTTATGAAGTGCATAGCATCCAATATTTTTATAGATGCATAGATTTACATAAGAAACTCATAATAAATTAATTAATAAAGCTGGTGTCATTTGTAGCAAAGTTTTTTGAAGATAGCACTTTTAAATGTTTTAAGTTCTAATCTTTACAACAAAAATTTAAATTAACCATACACTAATTTTAAAAATATCTCAACTCTTCTAAAAGATTAAAATATAAATTTTGATTCCAACAAGATTATTCAAAAAACTTTGTAAATCTCATTCTCCAAAGTCAATTTGAATACATGTAAATATACATTCTTATTTGACTTTGTAACAACTCATGCACTACGAACAATCATTACACAACTCTTCCTTTTTTAAAAGTGAAAAATATGTCTGGTCAAGCGCACCTTAAGTTCTCGAAGAATCAAATCAAAATTCAAAACCATCTAAAGTATAAATTGTTGAAATCCACGAGAGCCAAGCACTGTATCATTCTAAGATGAGATGAGAAGTTCAGGACGAAATAAAAGTTGGCAAGGGGCATCACAAATTCATGTACCAAGAGTCCATTGAGGTAGATTTGTACAATAGATTCCTGTGCAAGAGACAAAGTGCTGGGATGCTCAGAGGCACAGAAACTGCGGCAACAAGGCTGGCCAGCAGCACCGCATGCATGTTGCAAGTTGGGGCGATGCTGAAGATGCATGCAGCCTTGCTTTGCAAAGCATGCCACTGAGATTAATTGCAAATGGAGAAGATCACTGCCAAAATAACAATATGAAGTTTTAATTAAAAAAACATCCTTATGAGTGCAATATGAAAATCCTACACCTTGAACTTTAATTGCACCTTGAGACGATTTGGTACGTGAATGCAGCTGGATGGGTTTACAAGCGGAATGCCCCTATCGAACTTCTTTGCTGCAGTTTAAGAAGCCCAACGGAGCCTGCCGTGGATGTTTCAAACGGACCCACCCAGCTCCATTACATACTCTTCAGTTACCCTCAACACAATCTTTGATACATACTAAGTAGCTACATCCTCACAACTCTTCAACCACTGAAATGTCTAATCCACCACTGTCACCGACTGCATCAAAGGTACATCCAGCTGCAGTACAAGTCCTATGACCTCACATATACGCCCCAGTTAACAATGCACACCATACAACGACAATGCCTGTTGCCTTCTCCTCATACTCACACCCACATTGGATTTCTCAACCAGCTCCAATGTACCAGCCTTCTCCAGTCTCGTGCCCCCAATCCTAGTGACTGAAAATTCTCGTTGGTCAAGCTCCGTCGGAAGCTGCATTCCCATCAGCTGGACGAGTGCAGGGCAGTTGTCACGAGTTATCAGATAAAAGGATTGTACTCGCCATCAGAGACGTCGCTCAGGCCCATGGCTTCTTCTAGCGAGCCAAAACCTGCAGCACCTTATTCTTTTATTCCTTTACCACCTCTAGCACCAACTCCTCCGCGCCCCACCACTGGTAGGGTCTCATGCTCGCGCTGGAATTCGCCTTCAGCAAATCACCGTTGTCAGTGAACACAATCACGCACACCTCGAGGACATTCGGCACAAGCGCCTTCATCAGCGATTGGGCTGGCCAGCCTTGACCTCAAGCACCTTCCCCTTCACCACTCCCACCTCGAGCTGCAGAGCATGTTGTTCGTTGTTCTCGACTGTCACATTGAACATCTATGTAGGCAATGGCCTATCTCAGTCATTCAGTCATTCGCAAGATACTACCACATATGGAAGACACAGAGGATCTCAAACTTGCGCTGATACATCCATAGGAAGTATTTCAAACAAACACTATCTTACACACAAGCATGAACCTACAACAATCAACATCTTGGAACACCCTCACAATAAGAGAGGTGTATTGAGCAATCTATCTCAAGAAATAATAATATGTTATAAATGCGGAAAAAGAAGGCACGTAGTAAGATTTTGCATGGCGCCAACACCAGTGCAGACTCTGGAGAGCAAACATATTTGAAAAAAACCATCACACCGTGTGACATATCAATGAGATTCTTCACCCATCTGAGGCTAACTTCATGCAAAATGATAAGGATATTCATCAAGCTTTAGTAGTGTTGTTGTGCTTGGGAGCTTTCAAGGATAATAAAAGCTAGTTCTTTGATTTAAGAGCATCCAAATATTTCACAAGGGATAGTAAAGTATTTAATGACCTAAAATTAGTCTAAAAGTCTAGCACCATAACCTCCACACAAGATCAATCTAATGCCATTGCTTGCCATGGAACTTTTGATATTTACACATCTTTACATGAAATTCAATATATATTTGATGTCAAATATGTACGTGGTCTTCACAAAAACCTTATATTTGTTGGCCACCTCATAGACTCTTATTACATGGTTTTATTCACAAAACAAAAATGTGTAGTTATATCTAATAAGAAATCATATCAAATAATAGAAACTAATACTACAAATTATTCAAACAAATTATATAAATTAGATACTTTTAGAACATATTTTTAGCCACTATTGTCTTACTTAAGAAAAATTATAAAACCAAGTTATAATCATCCAAAAGATAAACATTTAGTTACTCTTTCTAGAAGCCAATTTAATATACGAAGATAAAAATATATCATATTTCTTGTACTATAGGATGGATCATATTAGCTATCTATGATTATTTGATCTTAGCAATAAAATTATAGTTATATGAATATCTAGGTTGAAGCCAGAAAAAATTATGTGTCTTATCTGCATATATGCATAACAACCTAAGAAGAACACATCTAAACAAACTGTTCATTGAACCATTAAATTTCTTAAATTCATCCACTTAAACTTATGTAGACTACTTTTAATCACTTTTCTAAGAAGTTTGAATTACTTTATAACGTTTATAGATAACTACTTCCAAAAAAAATGGATCTATTTTTTTTTACACCAAAGACCAAATATTTAGTAGGTTTCCATAGTTTAAGACTATTATTGAAAAAAACATATCCTATAAAATTTAAACTTTGTACTTAGATTGTAAAAGAGAATTTTTATCAAAAAAATTAAACAATCACTTATACATAAAAGGCATCATTAAGTAACTAATTAGTGCTCATACACTACACCAAAACAATATAGCCAAAAGATAAAACAAATCTATTCTAAATAAAATCAAGAGTCTGCTTATAAGAAGGTAAGTACCAAAATTTTATTTGACTGAAGCAACACAAATAGTACTTTGCCTCACCAATTGCTCCTCTATAAAAAAAAAATCTTAAACATATATTAGACAAAAAGTTCTCTCTTCTAAAGTCTAATATTTTTCAATTTTATGTCTTTAGTTGTCTCTTGATGATACTCATAAGAAAAAATCAAAATAAAATAAAATAGATCCTAGATCCAAATTAAGATTATATCTAGGTTCTATTGAAAAAATAAAAGATTTTAGAATTTATAAACCCTTAGATTACAAAATAGCAATAACCAAAGATATTATATTTAATGAATCAAAATCCTATGAATTTAATTCACTTTAAATCACATTCAAGTTAGCAATTCTTTTTCTATTATTTGAGCATCTGCTTGCAAAATGAAAATATTAAAGATAAAGAGCCAACTACTCTAAAATTACCTACAAAACAACAACAATGCTTAATAACATCAACTAGTATCTTACCAACTACTTTACAATCAACAATGGATAACGATGATGATTACTATCTTAAAAGGCCTACACTATAATAATTCTTGAAATCAAATTTTATGACATACTTCTCCATTCTTGATTCTATGGATGAATGGCTGATTACATATGCTATCAATAATTTCAAGTCATTCTCAAATTAGATGAATCTACTGATTCATTTCAAATCTAGAAATTAAAGTTTTGATAGTAGAAGAAAGATACAAAATAAGATCAAATAGAGTATCAAAACTATCATTATAGCTTACAAATCATTTTGTAGACAATTTAGACCTATCTTATGAATTTACAACCTTTGAAAAAATAAATTATTGTCTGTTAAGGAATTTTCTATGGAAGAAGAAATGATTTCTATTTAATAAAATAAAACATAGAAGTTAATAAAAGTGCCAATAGAAAAAGTTCCAATGTTAAAAAAATAGATATGCAAAGTAAAATAGAAAGTAAATAAAAACATGTAAAAATAAAAAGTAAGATTGGTAGCTTGTAGTTTTAAATAAAAAGAAAGAATAGATTTTAAAGATACATTTATTCGTGTCAATAAAAAGGTTATAATTTTTCTTTTAGTGGCTTTAGCTTGTTAACAAGACTAAAAAAATATTCCATCTTGATGTAAAGACAACCTTTTTATATAATAATCTATAAAAAGATATATGTATAAATAAATAAAATTTAACTCTAAGATTTCATAATAGAAGGCTTGTAATACCTAGTGTTACAAACATACATATTTACAATAATATTTATCTATATGATTAAGTAGAAGTAGGTAAAAGTATATTTATTTTATAGTATTTTTTAGAAAAGCTTCTTGAAGGCTTCATAGACATTGCTTTGACTTGTCATGTATTTGTAATTGATTAGTAGATTAGAAATTTAGTCAACAAATTAACTACATATTGATAGCTTGCAAAACAAGCTAACTATATAGAGTACATATAAAAAACTTACCTTACAACTTAAGATATGTATCTTATAAAGTCAACACATTTTGGAGGTCCTATAGGATATTGCTACATAACTATTAATTAAGATTATATATAGAGACAAGAATGAAGCCTTCTTCACTCTTGTCAACACCTTTCTAGTCTTTAGTCTTGTTTCAAGACTTTCTAATTTTCTTGTTTTTAGCAATAGCCATTCTAGTTTAATACTACATCATCTTTGAGTGAATTTCTAGTTCTTTTGAGTGATACAAGAGTGTATTGAATATTTCTTTCTTGAAGCTTCATGTCCTTGATAGTTTGACAAGAATACTAAATTTTTGTACTTATCTTGTTTTAGAAGTGAGTGAATTATCTTACTTCTATTTAAAAAAACTATTTAGTTTTTAAATACCAATTTTTTTCCCTTAAAGAGAGTGGATTATCTTTCTTTGTGGAAATTTTCATTCAATATTAGAGGTTTCAGACTACTGCCTTCTAATTTGACTTATGAATTTATTAAGTTTTTTGAAATGGAAGGAAAAATCATAGATTCTATACTTAATAGAAGTAAGAATAGATTTTTAACTATTTTAGATCTTTACAAACTTATCAATATTTCTAGAGTAGAAATTTTTGACATCACGAGTCTCAACTATGGAAATACTAATCCTATACTTGTAGAAGTAGTTCAAAACCTACGATAAGTAGTTGTGCACTTGAAAGAAGCAAATAAATCAAATTTGCAACCAAATCTAAGAAGTTTTGCTTCTATACGTATGAAAAAGATATAGATTAGTATGCTAGATAAGTTTGATGGAACAAGATCAAAACTTTGAAGATTTTTGCAATAAGTTAAGTTCTATTTAAGGTTGCATCCTTTCCAATACCTTGATGGATTTACTCAAATTTAATTCATAGATACACCTTTATTTAGAAGTATTCTCTCTTGATTTATTTTTTAATAAAAAAAGATTTATAATTCTTTTATGATTTGAATTCATTCTTAAAAGTATTTATGGCTACATTTGGAAAAAATGATCAAAAAAGAGTAGCAAAAACTAAGCTCTTATTTTTATGGCAAGAATAATAATCAACTATCATATATACTGTTGAATTTCAAAATATTGCTTGCGATGTGGATTGGAATGATAAATCCTTTATCAATCGATTTCAATATGGATTGAAGGATAATATCAAAAATTTGTTATTGAAAATATTATAGGCAAAATCCTCGAAATAATTTATTATTCAAGTTATGGCATATATTAATCAATTATTTGAAAGCCATTGTTAGGATAGAAAGAGTTTTCCTCAAAAAAGCACTAGGCTCCTAGCTGCCATTAATTTCTTAATTAAGTCTTGAGATAAGAAAGACCAAGTTTATATATATATATATATATATATATATATATAGATAACATACCTTTGATTTAGATGCACTAACTTCAATTCTCTATAACTTCATCATTTGAACTCCAAATTCATCAAATAATATATGAAAAGTATAGCCAAGAAAGTACTCTCTTCAATTCTAGTCGTTGATCCTTTATTGCTTTCTATAAACATACATAATGTCCCAAAGAGTGATAGTAGTTACAAAATTCACACCTTAACTTTGAATGGCAATAATTCCTTTATAAAAACTCCAAATCATACAAAATTTACATCCAATCCGTATCCAAAAACCTAAACATGTTGATCCTAGCCTCCAAAGCTTAAATGACCTCTAAAAAAAATCCTAATCCCTAATATGGCCTTAGGTAACCTCCTTGAAGTCCATTGGATATAGCTTTTGACCAATAGAGATGAAGATTTCCATTCCTTGCCTTCATTCAACCATGCCTTACTTTCATCCCTTCCAATAAGCCTCCTAACAATTTAGATTTTTATCTTTAGATTGTAATCTCCTCTCAAGGCTTTATACTAAATATTTAGGTCCTATAATTTTTTAAATGCCAAAATCAAAATAGATAAAATTCAAAATAAAGTTTCTTATATCCAATCTTTTTAAATTGATTTATTAACCATTCTTACACACACCAAGAGTTATAAACATATTATATGTTCTAACTAATTTTTACATACTATAAACAATTACAATATGACATCCACTTCCTCCAAACCTGTACATCTTCCAATATATACCAACCTTACCATCTCTATTCTCTTTATCTTCATTTTTTTTTTGCATCTTCTTCTTAGTCTAGATATAGTATTTCAAAATTTCAAAGATTACTTGGAATAAATTTACCATCTTTTCTTTTAAATGCTTTAATTCATTTTTTAGCTACAAATATCTTCAACATTGTACCATCTAATTCACAAAATATATATGTTTTATTGTATTGTATTATTGTAAATATGTGACTCAAACTATCTTCAAGAAAATTTCTTCTATGTATTATATTGGTGGTCTAAAGTACTATTAGAAATCTCTATTCACATATCTTTTATATTATTTGAAACTTTCAATATTCATTTTTGGTTGATATCAATGGACCATTTTTCCCTGTCAAAAAGTCTCTTAGACATGATTTTTTTCTCAAAATCATAATTTACTAAAACTAAAATTATATCTTTAAGTTTTCCAAACTTTTTCTTTTTTCAAAATAAATAAAAGTAATCCACCTTTCTTTACCTATCACACTCAAAGTTATAGTGATTAGTGTAATTAAGTATCTTTGTCTCTTTTTCAAACATCTTTTCATTTGATATTTCTTCAACCATGCATTCTTGTATTTGATTTTTCTGGGCTTTTTTTATTAAGCCTTGTACTCCTCTATATTCAAATTCACCTTCATTTTGAATACATTTTCTATCTATAACAACCTCATTATTACTCATATATATTCTAATAAATATTTGTAAAACTTCATCCTCCATTTCTTCATTCAAAAACTCTTCTATTTCTTCAATCTCTTCTTCTTGAACTTCATTAGAATCAATTTTTTGTTCTTCTTTATGACCATCATTAATCTTAGGATCACACATGCAAGTAAATACTTGGCCAATTTTTTTTTTTTTTTTTTTTTTTTTTTTCTTTAATTGTCTGAGTATCTAATGCCTCTACCATAATAGCTTTAGCTTTGGATTTCCATGTGTTATTCTTCTCCTTCTCTTTGCCCTTCTTCCATCATTCCTTTGATAATGGTATATCTCCAAGATGAGTAGAAGAAGGCACCTTCTCTAGTTTTTGCTTTTCATAAGCTTCTTTGTTTTTTAGAGACCTCCTTTTGCTTGCACGCTCTATAACATCATCTTCACAAATAGCTCTACTTCTTTTTTCTTCAACCATAGTATCATACATATCATCATCATATTTTTTTCTACATAAAAATGCTTTAATACTGGTAGCATCAATTGAATCATTCCACTCAATCATTTTTAGATAGTTTTAGCTTTTTTGATAATGACTTTTGTAGTTGGTAAAAAACTAGCCTTAACTATTTTTTATTCAATTATAATAGAATAAGATTTAACTCCTTCTCCTTATATGGCATTATTCTTTGATGTTTGTTCTTCCACTAATTTTTTCATGCCATTTTTTTCAAAATTAGTCTTTAAAATCTCATCTAATAATATAAGTCTTATCCTACATTTTTTGAAATATACAATACCATCTTTGATTGCAACCTTATAGCTGTCACATTTACCATGCTTATGGTTTGGATTATCACACCACATACATCTCTCCACAATTCCTTTTGAACCTTCAACTACCTTTGATAAGCCTACCATTTGAGATTTCTTCAACTCAAACATTTCTACCTTTAAATCCTATATGCCCTTAACTAATTTTTCAAGAGTATCATCTCTAAAAGTCTTTATTATTTTTTGAGGTGGCACTACATTTTGAGATATAGGCATTGGCTCTAATCTTATTATTAAACCATGAATCTTAATTTTTTGCTTTTTAGCCAAAAGTCCTACTATCTCTTTTACTAGCTTCCAATTATTTATAAAACCATTCTCAGATGTCTTGTGTGTTAGATGAAAGAAAAGCTTGCCTTCCAAAAATCATTAGCTACTTGCAAGAATAATTCAATTTTCCTTATTTCCAATAGTTGTCTCTTTCTCTATAGCAATTGACCAAACTTAGTTTCAAAATTTCATGATTAATTCATTTGGAGCCATTTGATTCTCTGGCCTATGTCCAATCCACTCCAAAAAAGTCATCTTGGTCATTCTTTTTGAATCTTCCTCAAAAAGTTCATCTTTCAAGAGTTCTTCAAATTTCTTCCATGATATAACCTTTGTATTCAATCCTTGCACCTTCTCTCTAATTTTGGTATCATTGCC
The DNA here is from genome assembly GCF_059467195.1 of Physcomitrium patens. Classification (NCBI taxonomy): domain Eukaryota; kingdom Viridiplantae; phylum Streptophyta; class Bryopsida; order Funariales; family Funariaceae; genus Physcomitrium; species Physcomitrium patens. Next base: position 316,319 of record NC_143413.1, on the reverse strand, counting down.
AAATCAAAGGTAGTGATCATCTTCATTTATGGAACTTGATGCACTTCCATTTTACATGTATAAATCTTTAAGAACTTGTTGATATTCCTCCTATCAAACCTCCCAACTTTTTCGACTATTACTTGTAAGGCTTTGGTAGTGTTGCTATCCACTTCTTGCATATGTTATTTTTCTTCCATAAATGGAATAAATATCCTAAATAAAACATGGATATCTATTCCTCATGATAATTCAAACCCTAAATTTTGATCCTCTATTTGAACTTATTGAAAAAATTGGTGCCTTAAGACTCTCTCAACAGAAACATCAATATATTAAGATAGAGAGAGTTTGCCTTAAGAAAATACTAGGCTCCTGATTACCACTAATTGCTCAATCTAGTCTTAAAGTAAGAAAGACCAAGTTTATATCTATATCTATATATATATATATATAACATGCCTTTGATTTGGATGCATTGACTTCAACTCTCTATAACTTCATCATTTGAACTCCAAATTCATCAAATAGTATATGAAAATTATAGTCAAAAAAGTGCTTGTTAAAAACCATATATAAGATAAGGATTCAAGACCAAGGAATGGAATTAACTCAACATTAAAACAACAACTAGATACAAGGCAAAAAGGTCTTGGCTAGATAACAAGAAGTGAGTTGTCAAGATTGAGGATCCTCTCAGCCTCGACTCCTATATATATTAGGTCCTAAAAAACTTTTTGAGAAGTTTTTATGAGGCTTTAAAATAAAGTAAGCCTAAGATGCTTCTTTAACAACTTCCTAAATCATCAAAAATCTTCTAGAACCTTCTAGGATCTATTATGATCTTCTATAACTTTCTTAGAATCTATTAGAACCTTTTGAAACCTTTTAAATCCTCCTGGAACCTTCAAGAGGCTTCTTAAAATTTATTAATATCTTTTGGAACCTTTTGGAATCTTTTAGAACCTTTTTCAGTTGTATATCCATGACATCATCTCTTCTTCTAGCTTTGAGGTCTCTAAGAAGTAATATTGCAGCAAGTTAGCATATACACAAGAAGTTGAAGATTTATCGTTTGGTATCCGTTATATATTCTAGTTACTTTTTGTGAGGTAAATAGTTTATAGGCCCTCGTAGCTATTGATAGTGGGCCAAGCCTTCTACTTGTGACCAAGCATGAACTTTGATATCTTCATTATAGAATTGTCTTGCAAACATTCCTTTTAGATGTCCTTTATAGGTAAGTTCAACCTCAAATACAATTACCAGTGACCTATTACTAGATATCCTTTGACGTCTTTGTGGTTCACGCTGCTCTTCATCTCAAGGTCATCTTTGCGATTTAATTTGTTGAGATGGTATGACCAGCAAGGTGTCTATCTCTTGATTATCTATATCATATAAAGTAGATAAGACCAAAAGCATATAAATAGGCTATGGTCGTGAACTCAAACTACTGACTTATACTATTCTAAATATTTGACAACAATTACCTCTTCAGAGGTTGTCTCCTTTCTTTTTTTATGAAGCCAAGAATTAAAAATCTTCATAAAGAAGCCATCTTTCTAAACTATTGTTCTTCATTTTGATTCTTTTGGTTTGGACAAATGTAGTTGATAGAACCTTCAGACCTTCATTTGTACATTTATAAGGTTGCCAACTGGTTCCTACGTATGATTGATGATATCATATTTGTGCTAATGGACTACATATTTAAGTCTTCTATATCTTATCCTTGAATCTAATACCTCTTCTACCTCAAATTCAACATGATCATTGATTTCAACCATAGGAAGTTGTAGTTGTCTTCAAGCTAATATGTTTGATTCTTTATACCTTTCCAAAAGTAAAACCTAAAAGATTGGATGAATTTTTATGGATGAAGGAAACTCCAAGTGATAAGTTATATAATTAATTTGCTTCTGAATCAAAAATGGTCCTAGCATTCTGTAGTCTAATTTATCACATGGCCTATTAGTTTTTATATTACACTAAAGAAGCCATACTTTATTACTAACTTGAAATGGAGAATGTTCATTCTTCAATTCATCCGCTGTCATACTATAATTGCTTATAGTATGTAAAAGTTAATTAGAACATATAATATGTTCATAAGTCTTAGTGTATGTTATGATGGTTAATAGATTAATGTAAAGAAAGTGGATTTAAGAAACTTTATTTTGAGTTTTATCTTTTTTGATTATAGCATTTGAAAAAATTGTAAGACCTAAATGTTTAGTATAAAGCCTTGAGAGGAGATTAGAGCCTAAAGAAGAAAGTTTTAACTAATAGGAGGCTTATTGGAAGGGATGAAAGCAAGGCATGGTTGGATGAAGACAAAGAATGGAAAACTTCATTCCTATTGGTCGAAGGTCATGCCCAATGGACTTTAAGGAGGCTGCTCGAGGCCATATTAGGGATTAGGGTTTTTTCTTTCGAATTAATTCGAGCTTTGGAGGCTAGGATCAGCAAGTTCAGGGTTTTGGGTATAATTTGGATGAAGAGTTTGTATAATTTTGAGTTTTTTTGAAGGAGATATAGGTGTTCAAAGTTAAGGTATCAAATTTGTACCTACTGTCACTCTTTGAAGCATAACATATGCATACGGATAGAAATGAAAGATCGGTGACTGGAATTGGAGATAAAACTTTCTTGGCTACACTTTACATATATTATTTGACGAATTCTAAGTTTGGATGAAGGAGTTATAGGGCATTGAAGACAGTACATGTAATTCAAAGGCAGTAAGTGAGTCATTTTGTTGATTGTAATGATTGGAGCCATATCTTAAGTTTTTTGACGAATTTTTGGCTCAAAATTTTTATAAATATGAGTTATTAGATTAAAAAGCTATAAATTAAAGTTTCATATTATTTGAGTACTTATTTTGTGAGATATGAAGAAAATAGCTTACAGGTATATGTAAGCTAGGATTTAAAGCTACTATTAGGAGTTTGGTGATATCTCAAGTTTTGTAATGAATTTATAATTTAATTTTTTGTGGTAGTTTTTGAGAGTATATCAATATTTCATGTAAAATTTTAGATTGTTTGAATAGTCTGATCGTGAGATATGAGCTGTTGAAGTTCAAGAAATATTTCTTATAAGATTATATAAGGCTTTAAGATACTTTATCATACATTTGGATTTTTTTGGTACTTGGGCTTATGTATTGATGTAATTTCTCTAAAAAAAAATATATTATATATATAAACTTGATACTTTTATATCTTAGACTTGATTAAGTATTTAGTGGCAACCAGAAGCCAAATGCTTTGTTGAGGCAAATTCTCTCTACCTCGACACTACTAGCAGCTTAAAATGTTGTTGAGGCCTTTCTCGATGAGTCTTCATGGTTGCTTGAAGTTTAGCCATCTTTGTAGCAAACTCCTTTGATATTGGATTTGCTAATTTTAAAAGCTCTATCATATCTAATTTTAAATGATGACCATAGTTTGAGTAGAAAGTCAAACCAATGATAAGTAGAAAGTCCAATCATCTTGCTGATAGTTGATGGTGCACTTCAAGTATTACACAAAAATTTAGTTGATCTACTCTATTTGGCCATCAATTTGAGGGTGGAAGATAGAGAAAAAGTTGTTATCAACCTTAAGAATTTTAAAAAGTGCCTTCCAAAACTTTGATACAAATTGTAGCCTACAATCCGACACAATGTCATTTGGTAATCTGTAGTAATAATAGACATTATCAATAAAGAGTCTTACCATCTCTTCACTAGTAATTGACTTCTTGCAATATATAAATTATGCCATCTTGGTCAATCGATCAGCAACTATGAAGATAGTATCAAATGAATTTGATGGTAGAAAATCTATAATGAAATCTATAGAGATAGATGACTATAGTTGTCTTGGAATAGGAAGGGGTTGAAAAAGTTCATATGGCTGATGTCAAGGATTCTTTGACCTTGAACAAGTATCACATGATAGTACAAATTTCTTAAAGTCCCTACATATTTTAGGCCACCAAAAGTTTTTAGACAAAAGTTTCAAGGTCTTATTGAATCCAAAATGTCTGGTTGCAAGGAAGTCATGGCATATTTGAAGAACACATAGGCAAGTTGGTCCTTTAGGAATAAACAAACATTCTTCAAAGAATAAGAAGTTGTCTTTATACTTGAATTTTGAAGACTCTTTAGGAAGGTTGTTTGCAAGTCACTTGATATTAAAAATCAAAAGGTTTGTATTTGAGGCTTTAGAAACTTGATCAAGAAATGATAAATCCACAGGTATTGATACATTGATTGCTTGAAGATAAAATTGCTCAAGTTTTAACAAGGTTTTCCATTATTGATTATATGTTACTTTTCCTTCTTTTGGTTTAAGGTATGAACATCTTAATAATGCATCTGATAATCTTTATTGATTCATGGATCAATATGTGATGCAAAAGTCAAATCTTGATAAAGATATGCTCTAATGTGCTTGGCAAAGATTTAATATTTGAACTGACATGAAATATTTAAGATTCTTATGATCTATATATATAGTCACGTAATGAAAGGAGCCTTCAAGAAAGTAGCATCATTCTTAGAAAGAATCTATGATAGAAAATAGCTCTTTATCATAGATTTTATAATTAATTTTTGCCATTAAGAATTTTCTAGAATGGAATGCAATTAGGTGAAGTTTGCCATCTTCTCCATATTGTAACAAAATTGCTTCCAATGCAAAGTCTAAGGCATTGATCTCCATAAAATAGGACTTATTAAAATTTGGATGTATCAAAATTAGAGCTATTGTAAAACCATCTTTTAAGCATTGAAAAGCTTTCTCTTTTTTGGAGCCCCAGTCTAGTTTGTCCTTGCATGTCAACCATGTAAGTTGAGCAATAATCTTGGAGTAATTCTTAACAAAAATTCCATAGAAGTTTACAAATCCAAGAAAGAATTGGACGTCATGTACAGCTTTTGGCTTTGTCCAATGAATGATTGCTCGTACTTTCTTTCGATCCATAAAAAGGTCTTTGTTGGAAATAATATATCCAATAAATTTGACTTCAGGTGTATGAAATATACACTTCTCTAATTTTATATATAGCCGAGCACTTCATAGATTTTCCAATATAAGGCAAACATGTTTTTCATGGTTTTTTGGATTCTTTGAAAAAATCAAAATATCATCGAAATAGATCACAACAAAGTCATCAAGATACTTGCAAAATATGTCATTTATTAAGTATTGAAATATGGCTGAAGTGTTGGTAAGTCCAAAAGGCATGATATTGTATTCAAAATGTCCATACCTCGTACAAAATATTATCTTCCATTCATCTCTCTACTTAATGCATACCAAGTATTGCATGCCTCATAGATCAATCTTTGTAATGATCTTTGCTAGGCTAAGTTGATTAAAAAGTCTAGATATCAATAGTAATGGATATTAATTTTTTATTGTGATTTTATTAAGACGACAATAATCAACACACATTTGTAAGGATCCATCTTTCTTCTTCATAAATAATATCAAAATTCTAGCTAATGACTTGGAATGTCAAATAAAATTTTTAGCAAGATTTTTCTCAATGTATTCTTTTAAAGTCGCAAGCTCATTCTGAGATAAATTGTAGGTGAGTCCAAATGGTAGTTGAGTACCTTCTTGAAGGTCAATTGCTCAATTGTAAGGGCAATGCTTCAATAGGATATCTGCATTTTTTTTTCAAATACATCTACAAAATCGTTATATGCCTTTGGAATTGTGATTGTGGATTTGTATAGACAGAAAATATATTACTTTGTTTGGTTGTTGTCACAAATGCTCTAACTCCAATAAATAAATTTTTTTAAAATTTAGGCTTTTCATGTATTAAAAGCTTTTTCATAGATCTACAGGTTCCATGATGTACTAGAAGAAATTCTAACTTTTGTGATATCCAATCTATCCATGGATTATATTTTTCAAGCTATGAAAGTCCTAAAATAATTGAATTTGATGGTGATCTAATGACATTGAATACTACTTGGCTACTATGGTTGTCAAAGGTTATTTCTAATAGAATTGTTTCATGAATGATGTCTCCACAGGATAAAGGTCAACCATCTATTACTTCTACATGTATGAATTTGAGTTTTTTGACTATACAGATTTTGTGTGATCTAGAAAATTCTTCATCAATAAAATATGCAAAGGCTCCCAAATCAAGTAATGCATGACAATCTAGTTTTGTGACTCCTAACCATATAGGTATACTAAAACAAGGAGAAGGGTGGATAGAGAATATAAGACCTTTTTTGATTTGTGATAGTGAAGAATTCAACTACACGATCTCTACTATGGCTAGATACCCTTCTTTTTTTTCAATGCTTTTAATGATATGGCCGCACTCCTCATTTGATATGTACACTGGTATTTCACTGAACAATTATTAACCTTATGGCTAGGTTTTCCATAATATAAACATATGTCAAGTTTCCTTCGATGTTTTTTTCTTATTTAGAAAGAGATTTGAAGCAAACTACATTAATCTACATAACTTCTACTTCCAATTGCTCATTGAAATTGAATGGTGAAGAAACTCCAAAATAATTAATGTATACATGTGACATAATTGAAAAGCGTTCATATTATTATCATTGAAATAAATATTTATCACATTTGACAACTTGACTAATGGCTTCATTGAATGTTAGAAGATCTGCGATAGATAACAATAAATCTTTAATATCATCTCTTAATCTCCAATGAAATTGGTTTATCAATGCATCTTCTCTTCAATTTATATCATATGCTAATTGTCAAAAATCTGAGTGGATTTTTTATTGAAGGCTTCAAATTTTAGTTATTGAAGAATGAATCTTATCATATTTACCAAATGCTTCTCCAAATGTTGCCAAAAATGCTTCAAAATTGTGTAATATAGGAGAATTCTTTTCAAATAATGGAGCAAATTAAGATAAAACTTGACCCAAGAATAAAGTTCCAACCAAATTGTAGAATAAGTAAATAAACTTTGTGGTAAGTTATTAGTTGGTTATTGACAACCTTGAGAATTAGACTAATGGTTAGGCAGTTTAGTTTATAACAATAGGTTGTTAGTAGAATAAATAGTTAAGAATTCAAAGGGTCATAACCTTTGGAATTCATTGGCCAACGGATCATCTTTTTGGTAGGATAAATAGATTGAAGAAAGAGAGATTGAGAGCCAGACTGAGAGTCGTAAGCCAAGGTAAGCTTGGTGCTATCTCTTTGTTTTTTTTATTATTTGCTTATGAAGAATGGTGATTGAGAGAAGTATTGTTGAATTCATAATTATAGAATGGATTATGGATTGAATTAAGATGGAAGTAGTAAGCCTTGGTACTTTGTAGTTTGATACTTGATTTCAGATAGCCAAAATATAGTCAATTGTAACACTAATAAATCTAATTCATATAACTAGTCTTTTCCCATGTTCGAACCCACATCTATTACATCAATTGCTTTGATTTATTGAAGCTTGAACGCAATGAGAACAACATTTTGGCATCGCTCTCGAGAAATGATAATAATATAAAATGTTAGAAATTGATTGTATGGGAGATGGAATTATATGTTGAATGAGAACATGAGAAGAACCAATTTTAGGGTTACAAATATGTGAGTTATAATTCAAGGCAATATTGATTTTGTAAAAAAGAATGAAAGATTATGAGTGATAATCATAGGAGGGAGGATTATCAAACATATAATCGACAAGCAAAAGAAAGATACGAGCGATTACGTATAAGAAATAGCCTACGGGAAAGACAAAAAGGAATTGCAAGTCCAAGAAAAACCAAAAAAAGAAAAATTTGGATTCAAATAGTAAAAAGACCAGTGATAACACGAATGGCCGCGGGAGTGTCAGAAGTACCAATTGTAGTACAAATGAGAGCAGTACGAGACCGAACTACAAGTGTGGCACCATTACCTACTTTTAGTGGTTGACCAGGTTCGGATCTCGATCATCATATATCTCAATTCTTGACAGCCTATGTAGCTAATAATGGTAGAACTGAAGACATTTGGTTGAGATGGTTGCCATCAACTTTAAAAGATACAGCTTTTGAATGGTATAAACAGCAACCAGTGGATAGATTTCTCAATTGGGAGGCCTTGAAGAATGCCTTCCTAACCCATTTTAGACCAAATTGGATTTGAAGATTCGCTTCGAGAAAGTTTTATGAATAGCAAGATATTTGTAGGAAAATTTGTAGAGTCCTATTATAGCCAGATCGCGGATATACTTTGTAAATGGTCAAATAATCAAATGCCAAATGCCTTTATATTGTCGATATTAATTAATGGTTTGCATCCACCATAATTGAAAATATTTATAAAAGAAGCTCGATCAACTACAGTAGAGGTATCGTTGGCACAAGCAAAGATGTAGGAAGAATGTCATTATGACCAATTATTAACACTGGGGGCCACAATGATTCCAAGTTCAGGAAGCCAACAAATATAATTGAGAAATGTGTCAATGGGTAATTATCTACAAATGGCTGCCTCCAATATAAAGAATTTTATATTGCAACAACCAATTAATGCTACACCACTCCAAATAATAGTGCCAATAATGATGACACCTTATTTTATATTGCCAACCTATCAACAACCGAAGTTGTTCACAAATGCGACTATTAAAGATCCAAATGAAGCCTTGTTATTAAATCTAATAAAGAAAATGGAAGAATTGGCTGTGAATTTGGCTAAAGATAAGGAGAAATGATATAAGCCTTGTAATACGAGACCTAATGTATGGTGTAATAATTATAAGGGACAAGGTCATTTTGATATGGAATGTCCATCACTCAGACAAACGGGTGTTAAATATACATTTTGCAGAGGAAAGCACTTATCCAAAACTGTTAGCATTTACAAAGGCAATAACAATTCAGTAATCAAACCATGTTCCCACCAACTCAATGGGAAGTCAATCAAGTTCAAATGGAAAATACGTATGGATGAAATAGAAATCGATCTAATCGACAAAATCGAACATTGAATAATTTTTAAAGTTCCAATTTTAATCAAGGATCTACATCAAACCCTTAGAACTATGGGAAGGAGCAGTAGAGGTATCAACAATATGCTCCACCAGTGTCATCGAACCAAGTACCCTCCGTACCAACTAAGATCATTTTCTAACCCTACATGGAACAAGCCTAGTAGGTATATACCGATGGAGACACCCAACATGCCAAATGGTAGTGCGAGAAGACCACTTTGTTATTTTTGTTACAGACAGATTGGACTTTATGCCAGTGAATGTTCCAATCCTAGAGTCAGTGACAATTATGTGCTAGTATGTGTGAATTATAAAGAGTCGAGATATACTTATCAGTAATGTAATGCTCCGTTCAATTTCAATAATCGAGATTAGCAGATCCAAAGCTAAGAAAAAATGAAGGAGATAAATCAAGGTCCTCAAGATTCACCAGTTCATCAGGTAGAAGTAGTCCAAGCTATCCTTACAAGAAGTCAACAAAAGTGGAAAGCACCAATTCAACATTTGGGTGATCCTGAAGCAAAGGACCAATTGAACTCAATTACGGGGACATCCAATCTAGGTCCTGACATGGATCCCTTATTCAGTATAAGACTTCAATCGGTTGTGCATCCCAATGAAGTACCAATTATGGAGGCTTTGATTCCGTATCGAGTTGTTTCATTCTCTATATAGTTTCGAGAAATGTCCTTTTCGTTGAAAGATCCTCTAAGAGGCATGAATTCCAAAGAACCAATATTAGCCCAATTGGGAGAATAATCTTACCTGTTGAAAGAATCGATTTTATAAGCTTTGTCAAATTTAGTTCCAGTAGCTTTATCAATTTCCAATATAGAGAAAATCAATTTACTTGCGTCAGTGTCTAGGACTGGGAAGAAAAAACGGACATTGAGAATTACCACTAATATAGAACCATATGATATTCTAAAAGATTTGGGCACCATACAGTCCACGATCTCCATAAAGCAACTATTGACAGTAGCACTTGAATGTCAAACTATTTTGAATTCTTCATTAATTTGTCGCAGATCTTGAAATAACAAAATCCGAGAAGTAAGTTTGAATCCCAATCCGAGTGCACCTATGATTGATGTCTAAATTGATGGAATGTTATTATCAAGAGCGCAAGTAGACAGAGGATCTAATGTAAATCTTATGAATGTCGCTACAATGGAGGAACTGGATTTGGATCACTTATTGCCTACTATAATGGTTTTGAGAATGGCTGTCTACTGTCAAGTTAAACCTATGGATATTTCATAAAATATTGATATAGTAATTGTAAGAATTATCTACAAAATTTATTATATTATTTTCTAATTCCAAAGCTCTATATTATCATATCTAATTTTATTGTGACGACCATGGTTGTATCAAGCTAAAGCTTGAAATGACTGGGACCATGGTACATTGACAATTGAAAAAGGTAATGATAAAATTGTGCTTCAAATGTATCCTATCCAATATCATAGAGAAACTCAAGTTGCCGGTTCAAAATTCACATCAGATTGTGAAGATGAGTCCACAAAAGAAGAAATTGGTGTACGTGATTCAATTTATGCTGATACAAGGCAAATTGTCAAGCACACTAGAATGAACTACTAGTACAAGGAACCGAGACAATACTTAGTTTCTCCAAATGTTATTGACGATTCTGATCATATGATTGCATATTGGATGAATAGACAGGATGTTAATCACGTTAGTGCTATGGAACTAGAGTTGGAAAGTTCTCATGTGTTGGATTTTATGAAAGATTCTGGAATTGAGTAGAACATTAATCCAGAGACTCCTAAAATTCTATGATGTCAACTAATTAATTTAGGTACAGGAGAGGCTCCCCAAATCATTCAGATTTATAATGGTATAAAATGCAAGGAGAAAGAAATTTGGCTGGATTACTTTTTAATGCATAAAACTACTTTTGCATGGTTGTATGTAGATTTGAAAGGAATTCCAATTGAAGTTTGTGAGCATCGAATTATATTTGAGGAGAACGCTACACCAGTATGCCAAAGACAATATTGACTTAATCCAAAATACTCACTTATGGTAAAAGAAGAACTGAATAAACTCTTGGAGATTGGCTTTAACTATCCAGTTTCTTTAAGAGAACGGGTTTCACCAATTGTTATGGTACCAAAAAAGAATGGAAAAGTTTGCATCTATCAAGATTTCCAAAAATTAAACGCAGCTATCAAAAAGGATTATTTTTCTTTATCATTCACGGATAATATATTAGATGCTATTGCTGGATATGAATATTATTCATTTCTTGATGGATTCTCCAGTTATAATCAAGTTAAGTTTGCAAAAGAAGACTAGTTAAAAACTACTTTTACTATGGATTGGGGGACCTTTGCCTATAAGGTTATGTCATTTGGGCTTTGTAATGCACCAGCTATATTTCAAAAGGTAATGATGCAAGCATTTTAGGATTATCTACGAATTTCAATGGAAATATTTCTAGATGATTTTTGTACATTTTGTTCAAGAGTCATGCATTTAGAATATCTAGATCGATGTTTGAATCAATGTGCCAAATATGAAATTTCTTTAAATTTGAAGAAGTACCAATTTGGTGTGCCTTCTGGTAAACTATTGGGTCATATAGTTTTGATGGCAGGCATTGCTACAGATCCAGATAAAATAAAGATTATAGTAGAATTAAAGCAACTAGACACTATTACGAGTGTTCGAGCATTTGTCAACCATATCAGTTATTATTGGTGATTTATCTATCTATGCACAATTACATACCTTTCCTTGACAAATCTCTTGAAGAAACCACCAACCGATGGAACCAGTCCATTTTGGACAAAGGAATGTACAATTGCATATGAAACATTAAAACAAAAATTAGTTTTTAGCACCAATATTGGTGGTACCTTGTTGGAAAAAACCATTCCAAGTTTATATGGATGCATCTAATATCACGATTGGTTCTGTGCTAAGCCAGAAAGATGACCGAGATTTTGATCACCCTATTTATTATGCAAGTCATCAATTGGTAGCAGTTGAAAGAAATTATACAACAAACAAAAGAGAAGCATTGGGAATGATTTATTCTATACAAAAGTTTTGACATTATCTTCTTGATTATAAACTTTTTTTCCATGTCGACCATGATGCTTCAAAATATATGATTAATAAGCCTCAATTGAGTGGTCATATTGCACGATAGATTCTACTATTGTAGGAATTTGACTTTATTATTCAGGTAAGACCAAGAAAATTATATTCCAATGTAGACCATTTATCTCGGTTATCCAATATATTGGGTAATGAACCGATTAACGATGCACTACCCGATGCGGAACTGTTTGCGGTAGATGTAATTACTTCGGAGTATAGTGAAATAATTCAATACTTGACATTTCAAACCTTTCCACCCAATTTTAATGAAAAGCTTAAATGCCGCTTAATATTAAAATGTATACCTTATATGATGATTGGTGAAGCTTTATATAAATAAGGCAAGGATGGAGTTTTGCGATGTTATATTTATCAGACTGAAGTGAGTACTATATTGGAAGGTTACCACTTGGATAGTTGTGGTGGATATTTTACAAGAGACAGCACGGCTCGTAAAGCTTTAGAGGCTAGTTATTGGTGGTCAACAATCTTTGCAGATGCCCACTAATTTGTCCGTCATTATAATCCATGTCAGAGAACGAGTCGACCTACTAGAACTTCAGCAATGCCATTGGTACCAATTCTAGCTCAAGTGTCTTTTGAAAAATGGGAAATTGATTTTGTGGGACCAATTGCACCAATCTCGAGAAATGAACAAAAACAGTATATACTGGTAGCAACAGATTAAGTAACAAAATGGGCTGAAGCAATAGCTACGAAAACCGATAATGTAAGTATAGTAGCAACTTTTTTGTATGAAAATATTATTACACAATTCGATTTCTACAAGAATTGATTAGTGATCGGAGAACTCATTTTATCAATAGTACAATTGAAGCACTCATCGCTAAATATAAGATAAAACATCGAAAGACTACACCGTATCATCCTAGAGCCAATGGACAAATAGAAAAGACTAATGGAATTTTATGTAAAACCTTAAGAAAAATAGTTTCAGGAGGGGGAACAGATTGGGACACTTAGTTGTTCGCAACTTTATGGGCATACCATATTGCATATAAAGTTATTATCAATGCTACTTCTTTTCAATTGGTTTATGGCCAGGAAGCAATCTTACCTATTGAATTGGAAGTCCAAAGTTTATAAGTTGCTATAGATAATAGATTGAAAGATCAAGATTCATTACGGCACCATTTAGAAGAATTAGAAAAATTAGATGAAACTAGAGCCAATACATTAATGATAATGGAAACTACCCAAAAACGAAGGAAAACTTATTATGATAGTAAGCTTAGACCAAAGGCTTTTATGCGAAATGATTTGGTATTGCTTTACGATAGTCGATTTAGAAATTTTCCAAGAAAATTTCAAGTTCAATGGTATGGGCCATATTGAGTTATTGACGGATTTCCAAATGGTTCAGTATAATTGGAAGATTTTATGGATATTAAATTTACGACTCGGATCAATGGTAATCAGCTTAAATTTTATTATACATAAACCCGAGATGGGTTTTCTGTTATAAAAGAGGGAGTCAACCCAATTGATTGGATCATAGTAAGAAGTAGGAAGGGAGCTCTTAAGAAGCATTGTATTTTCTTTTGTGGTTAAAGAGAAGATGACAAACATGATATTTGAGACAGTAAGGATGGCGATTGATTAGAAGAAATGGCAAGAATGGATGTAGGTAGAGGTTGCGATATTGCAAATTCAACTAGTAGCATTAACAAAGGAGGTCAATAATTTAGTATGGACCAATATGCCAGTTTCAGCAACAATACCTTTGGAAATACCTTTGAAACCGACAGAAGAATGGCAGAAGATGTTGGAGGAGCGTGACAACCAAATTGCTCGACGTAAATCTCAAGTACGAGAATTGGGTTTGTTGAATGAAGATCTGATGGCGTATTTGGATGAAGAACCATCGAACACTGAGGTAGGCAACAAAGATGTAAAGAGGAAAAGGTCACCAATTCAAAGGGTGATAAGCCAACGCCATTGACTGAAGAAGCCAACACTGCGATGTCTTTATAAATTGAGGCTAAATAATGTTTACGAGGGTGTTGCACAATTAGGAGTGGAGCTATATAGAATAGATAAATAAACTTTGTGGTAAGTTATTGGTTGATTATTGACAACCTTGAGAATTAGATTGATGGTTAGGCAGTTTAGTTGATAACAATAGGTTGTTAGTAGAATAAATGGTTAAGAATTCAAAGGGTCATAACCTTTGGAATCTGCCAGCCGACGGATCATCTTTTTGATAGGATAAATAGCTTGAAGAAAGAGAGATTGAGAGCCAGACTGAGAGTCATAAGCTGAGAGCCAAACTGAGAGTTGTAAGCCAAGGTAAGCTTGGTGCTACTTCTTTATTTTTTTTATTATTTGCTTATGAAGAATAATGATTGACAGAAGTATTGTTGAATTGATAATTATAGAATGGATTATAGGTTGAATTAAGATGGAAGTAGTAAGCCTCCGTGTTTTGAAGTTTGATACTTGATTTCAGATAGCCAAAATACAATCAATTGTGATACTAACAAACCCAATTCATATAACTAATCTTTCTCCGTGTTCAAATCCACGTCTATTAGTTCAATTACTTTGGTCTATTGAAGCTTGAACGCAATGAGAATGATACAAATCTACACAAGAGGCTTTAATAGAATATTGTTAAAGTTAAAGTAAGATAATTAGTCATACTTTATTTATAAAGCCATGAAATTTTGAGCGGATGCCATCAAATTTTTTTCAAAGATTGATCTTTGGTTCTTTTATTGTTATTGTTGTGAGATCATTGCCTTGAGTAGATGCATCTTCTATGATTGAAGTAGACATAGTCATTTGAAAATTTGGAGCCTCAGTTGCAATTTGATGTGGTAGTTGAAGCACTCCAATTCCTTAACCATTATGTATGGTCATATATAGTTCTTCATTTTACTTCAACAAAGTCTATGTTCTAATCTTCAATGCTTCAAGAGCATTAATAATAGAGTCTAACTTAATCTCTTTTGACTCTATCATATTGACTTTCCCACCTTGTGCCATAAAAAATCAAAGAAACATAGACCTTCAAAAAAAAAAAAAAAAAAAAAAACCTAATCTATAATATAAAGAAAAGAAACCAGGCTCCAAATTATATTTTAATTATATTATAGATTATTAATATTAAAAAAATAATAATATTAGTCTAAAGGAGGGTAATCTGCAACCTCTATAATGCTATAATACTTCCAAGAAGAGAGGTAATTTACTCTCTGTCAAGAAAAATCAAGCTCTTAATATTATTCTATGGCAATCTTGACAAACTGTTAGAGACCATATACAAGATAAAGATTTAAGATCAAGAAATGGAGTTAACTCGATATTAAAATATCAATTAGATATAAGATAAGAAGATCTTAGCTAGACCACAAGAAGTAAATTGGCAAGACTAAGGATTTCCTCAACTTCAACTCTTATATATACTAGGTCTTAAGAAGCTTCTTGAGAAGTTTTTATGAAGCTTGAAAATAAAGTAAGCCCAAGATTCTTCTTCAACAACTTCTTAAATCATCTAAAGCCTCCAAGAATCTTCTTGGACTTCCTTTGACCTTTTAGAACTTTTTTAGAATCTATTAGAATCTTTTGAAACCTTCTCAAACCTCTTAGAACCTTCAAGGCTCTTCTTAGAACCTACTTATACCTTTTAGAACCTTCTAGAACCTTCTAGAATTTTCTTCAATTATATATCCGTGACAGTGCTCTCTTCAACTCTAATCGTTAATCCTTTGTTGCTTTCTATAAATGTATGTTATGCTCCAAAGAAAGATAGTAGATACAAAATTGACACCTTAACTTTGAATGCCAATAACTCCTTTATAAAAACTCCAAATCACATAAAATTTGCATCCAATCCATATCCTAAAATCTAAACTTGCTGATTCTAGCCTCCAAAGCTTGAATGACTTCTAAAAAAAAACCCTAATCTCTAATAAGGCCTCAGAAAACCTCCTTGAAGCCCATTGGATATGGCCTTTGATCAATAGAGATAAAGATCCCTATTCTTTGCCTTCATCTGACCATGCCTTGCTTTCATCCCTCTTAATAAGCCTCCTACTAATTTAGATTTTCATCTTTAGGCTCTAATCTCCTCTCAAGGATTCATACTAAATATTTAGATCCTATAATTTTTTAAATGCTATAATCAAAATTTTTAAAATCAAAATAAATTTTCTTATATCTAATCTCATTAAATTAATTTATTAATCATTCTAACACATACGAAGACTTATGAACATATTATATGTTTTAACTAATTTTTACATACTATAAGCAATTATAGTATGACAATGTCAAAAAAAAAAATTTGGCTGGAGAAGAATAAGTCAAGTAATAACGGGAGTTCTCAAGTTTTCAAAAAAAAATTCATCAAGGTTGAAATTTATGTAAATTGATACAATACATTTTAAATCCCTCACAGACTAAAAAAAGATTTGATGTCGTCAAGGAGATTTGGGCTTATATTATAGAAAAGCTAAGTACACTGCTCAATATTATCCCAAGAAATAATGCAATCACAAAATAAAGAGCACAATTATCAAAGTAAACAATGTATCAAAAAATGAGTTCTTCTAACTATAATAAGGACCATACAGTTGGAATCATGTATAATACCTAGTAAAGGTCATATTTTCTCTTCAGATCTTTCACCTCATTTTACAATAGATGTGTGATTAAGACCTAAAAAATACATAGTCTTTGAATTATTAGATTTAGAAGCCTTAACTCATTTTATAGATGAAAAACTTTATTAAAAAAAAAGAAATATTTTTGATCAAGAAAATTAAATCTATACATATAGAAGTCATAGATGGTCATTTTATTATTTTTTGGAGATGTTATTCATGAGACTACTTTAGATTGAATAATTAAAGATCATAATAGTATAATAATATTTTATATGATAAGATCTCCTTCCAATTTAGTTATTTTAGGATTATTGTAGTTAAAAAAGTATAACTTTTAGATAATTTGGATTTCTTGTAATCTTAATTTTTTCTTGTAGTTTAATCCAAAGTTTTGATAGTGAAGTAAAAATAGATAAGTCTAGTACATTCAAATCTTTATTGGTAGGTACAAAAGCTTTTATGCATGCGACAAAAAAGGACCATCTTTTGTTATATATGCCACATCCATTTTTAATACTAGAAAGATGTTAAGTTATATTTGTAGCTAGTATTAAGATTTTTAAGATGTCTTTGAAAATAAAAACATAGATATTCTTCTAGGATATCAATTTTATGATTATACAATTGATCAACAAGAAGTAGCTCAACTACCATTTGAACCGATCTACAGCTTATCACAAAATGAATTGGCTATACTAAAGAGGTACATTAACATGAATTTGGTTAAGAACTTCATATGCTACTCAAAATCTCTAATAAGAGCTCATATCTTATTTTTAAAGAAAAAAGATGGATCTTTAAGGATATGCATAGAGTATCAAAGACTTAACAAAATCACTATCAAGAATAGATATTTTCTATCTTTAATTTTAAGATTTCATAACCAACTCAATCAAACAAAGATCTATATAAAAATAGATTTATAAAGAATATATAATCTAGTCTATATTAAAAAAAGAGATTAATAAAAGATTGCTTTTTAAACTAGATATGGATATTTTGAATATAATGTCATGCCTTTTGGATTTAGAAATACAATAGCTACTTTTCAATATCTCATGAATGATATTTTTTATGAATTTTTTGATGATTTTATTGTCTGTTATTAAGATAATATTTTAATATATTCTAAAAATATAAAAGAATATGAACTTCATGTTTGTTGTATGTTAAAAAAATTTAGAGATGCAAGATTATATACAAAGATGAAAAAGTATGTATTCTACATTGCTTAGGCTGATTTTTTAGGATACATCATTTCCAACAAAAATTTAATGATGGATCCTAAGAAGATATATACTATTATAGATTGAAAGGTTTCAAAAATATTCAAAGATGTGTAATATTTTTTGAAATTTGCTAATTATTATCAAATCTTTATTAAGAATTTTTTTCCAATTGTAGCTCTTTTTACACATTTGACATATAAAGAAAAACTTGAATAGAGCAAAGAAACAAAAATATCTTTTGAAGTCTTAAAGACAATATTTATTTTTACACTAATTTTGTATCATGTTAATTCTTCTAAGGCATTCTTTATAGAAAAAAATGCATCAAACTTTTCTATGGATGTTATTTTATTACAAATAGGAGCAGATGATAAGTTCTATCTAATTCTTTTTTATTCTAAGAAATTTTTAGTAGATGAGATTAATTATGAGATCCATGACAAAGAGCTTCTTGTAATTATAGATTCATATTAAGAATGGCATCATTATCTAAAAGACACTTATATCCTAATTATTACATATATGACTGAGAAGAACTATAAGTATTTCATGTTAGTACATGTTTAGAAGCATCACCATGCTTGTTAGAATATGTCTTTATTAAAATTTGATTTCAAATTTACCTATAGATCTAAGAAATAATAAGATTTATTAGATGTCTTTTTAGACATTCTTATCTTGCATTAAAAGAATGAAATGCAGCTTTTGATTAATAAAGAATGATTCTCTTAAAGCCAAAGTATTTTTATCTTTGAGCAATAAAATCAACTCAACAAGTCTATATACTAGTTTACTTTCAAGTTAAACTAGACAGATCTTGTTTGTCTCTTGATACCATATAGGTAAAGATCTACAAAAAAAAAAACAAACACAGTAAATATTATGAATTCATTTGGATATTGAGCAATTTTTTTCTGATACGAGGCTATTTAAAGAAAGTAAAAAAAAAATAACATCGAGATCTAGAAGAAATACTTTCAATATAAAATAAAATAAAATAAAAATAAATAAAAAAAACAGCCCATTTAGTAAATAAGCTGAGCAAAAGTTAGTTATTTTTCAAACCACCAAAAATACTCAAGCCATATAAGATCAGAATGAAGGCAGCAGCATTGTCTAAAAACCTCCGGTTAATGTTAGAGGTCATATTTTTTTCGTATTTTATTTTTTCACCTACACGCATTTAAGTCCCATTGTCTATTGATTCAATCTTTGTTAAGAAAATTCAATCAAATATATCTTCTAATCCTTTTATTCATGATATTAAGAATAATTCTTTTAAATCTCATCATACTTTTAAGTTCAAGTTTAACAATAATCTATTCTACTTTGAGAGAAAATTATATATTTTAGAAAGAAAAGTACGATTATATGTTCTTCAAGTTCATCATGACTTTTTATCATTGTCACAACTTTTAAGATGATATAATGGAGACAGAGATCCTTAAGAACAACAAGTCTTTTCATGAATATATGGCATGATACAACGTATTAGGTATCACAACTTTTGAAGAGACTCTTTATATTTAGTGATTTTATTAGAGGTTGGAATGATTCTTGACAGTGATTCAAATATTTTATTTGAAGGAAGTTACAAAGGCCTCAATAACAATCAAATAATAGGGTGGTCTTTTTGCCTTGATATGAGATACTATCAATGGCTAAGAAGACCTATCAACCATTTTTAAAGAGATAAAATATTAGCATATGTAGCAAATACAATTTATCGCATCTTGAATTTCTTCAACATATGATGATTGCTCCTTATGAAATTCATCTCTAGAAAGGGAGATAATATTACATATATACATATATATATATATATATATATATATATATATATATATATATGATTAAGTAGAAGTAGGTGAAAATAGATTTATTTCATTATATTTTTTAAAAAAAACTTTTTAAAAGACTCCTAAACACTGCTTTGACTTTATATATATTTATAATTGATTGATAGGTTAGAAAATTGGCCAATAAGTTAACCACATGTTGATAGCTTGTGAAACAAGTTAACTATATGGTGCACATATAAAAACTTATCTTACAAGTTTAGATATGTGTCTTAGAAGATGTAAGATTGATTACATGGTTTTTTTTGCAAAGATGAAAGTCTAATCATCTAGCTATCCCAAAAAAAGTCTTTGGTTATATTATCTTCTTCTAAAGTTGAATATATAAGGATGTCTGTAGCAACTCACAAATCCTCCTAGTTGTAGTTGTTTAATTATGACTTATTCTTATGAATATATATATCTATTGTAATTTTTATCTAAATAATATGAATATGTAGAAGTAAGAAAAAATAGATTAATTTCATTATACCTTCTAGAAAAGCTTCCTAAAAGTTTCCTAAAAACTTCTTAAAAGCTTCTTAGACGTTTTTTTATCTTAATATATGTTTGTAGTTAATCGATAGGTTAGAAACTTGGTCCTCAAGCTAACCACATGCCATATGTATTAGTAGCTTAAAAAACAAGCTAATTATGTATTACCTATATAGAAAACTTGTCTTAGAAATTAAGATACATATCATACAAAGTCAACATGTTTTTGGAGTTTCTATAGAATATTGCTACATAAATCCTAGGTAGATAGTATATATAGAGGCAAGAGTAAAGTCTTCATCATTCTTATCAACTCTTTTCTTGGTTCTAATCTAGATTCAAGAGTCTCTAGTTTCTTTATCTTTTGGCAATAGCCATTCTAGTTTCCTTTAAATATACATATTTTTTTATTTTTTATTTTATCATTTTTCTTTTGATATGGATTTCTTAAGTTTATGCATCTTCTTTTAGTTTATGTCTTTGAAAAATTGATAAAAGTTTACTTACAATATTAGAGCTTTTTCTTCTCTTGATTAAAAATAGATTTTTTTTTTTTGAAAGACATAAGCCTATTAGAAGTTATCGATTATCCTCTTCTAAACTAATATTATTTTTAGTATTTTTATCATTCTCAACTCCTCTCTTCTGCTTATCTTGAGTAATATTAGATTTCTTTTTAAAATATAATTATGATAGAGCTTCTTGAAATGAAGAGTGCAATAACATAAATGCAAGAATAATTGAGGGAGTTGATGCTTACAATGTATCATTAAGTTTATCGCTACCACAAGTAATAAAAATAGCAAGAAGTGAAGATATAGATATGATTGAAGCCGCTTCAATATCTACACTTAGTTACATTCTTTTTTCTATAGTAGAATATCCTTCTTATATTAAAGAACTCAGAGTTGTCTTATTCAAGAAGTTTAATGGCACAAGATTCAAGTTTTGAAGATTCATCAATCATGTATAATTTGTAATTGAACTTCAATTCCAAAGTTATCTAATGCTAGGATCACAAGTTAAATTCATTGACACATTTCTTTTAGATTTTTTATTATCATGATTTTTGTCTTTTCTTGAATGACAAGATCTAATATTAGATAATCTAGAGGCTTTTTTGATAGAGTTTCAATCTATGTATGGAGAATGTGATGTAATTTATATTACAACCAATAAGATTTGTATCTTATGACAAGGCAATTAATTAGTGAAATCATACCTTGGATAATTTTGACAACTAAAGACTGATGTTAAGTGAGATGATGTTACCTTTATCAGCCAATTTTTTTACAGATTACAATATAAGATAAAGAAATTCATGCTCAACTTATCTAATTTTTAGATATTAAGTCAAACAATTGACTTTGATATAAAGTGTGAAAATTGGTTTTTTGAATTTTAATCTAAGAATTATATAAGAAAACCTCTACATTATTAAAATTTAATGACAATACCAATGACCTTTCAATCTAAACATTTCAAAATAAAATGCATACAAATTGAAATACTGTATTTTAAATCTCTTATTGAATAAGAAAAGACTCATCATCATCAAGAAGGACTATGTTTATATTGTGGAGAAGCTAAGTATAATACTAAACATTGTTCATAGAAACAACACAACTTCAAAATGAGGAGTACAATTGTCAAAGATGAAAAATTGTTGGAAAATAAATTTGCCAAGGTACAATAAGAATCATATGATTAAAATCTTGTACAAATAATGGTCCTATCTTCTTCTCAAAATTTTCTCCTTATTTTATAATACATGTACATTTAGGACGTAATAATCACAAAGCCTCTGCTTTGATAGATTCAAGAACTTTAGCTTGTTTTTTAAATAAAGAGTTTATTAAAAGCCATAGAATACTATTAATATAAAAAATAAATCCGAATATGTAGAAGTCAAAGATAGCCATCTTTTATCTTCTAAAGATATTATTCATGAAACACTTCCTATAGATGTAACAATAAATAGTCATAATAGTTGCGTGATTTTTAATATAATTAGATCTTCTTCTATTGTAGTCATTTTAAGTTTATTGTGGCTAGAAAAGTATAATCCTTTGATAGATTGGATTTCTTGTAAACTTAAATTTCTTCAAAGCATAATTAAAAGTTTTATAGAAAGCCATGTGTTTAATATAGGCAAATCCATATTTGTAGGCACAAAAACTTTCTTACATGCTGTAAAAGAAAGATTGCATCTTATTATTTATGCTATACCTATTTTTAATGATGGAAAGTCTTCAAGTAGTATTCTAAGTCAATATCAAGATTTTTAAGATATTTTTGAAAAGAAAAATATAAATATTCTCTCAAAGCATCGTCCATATGATTACTCAATCAACCTTAAAGAAAGAAGCTAGCCACGATTTCGTCCAATCTACAATTTATCACAAAATGAGTTAGCTCAACTCAAGAAGTACATTGACAAGAACTTAGTCAAGAATTTTAAATGCCATTCAAAATCTCTTGTATAATTCTTATCTTATTTGTGAAGAAAAAAGATGGATCATTGCAAATGTATGTAGATTATTGAGGAGTCAACAAGTTTATCATCAAAAATAAGTACCCTTTATGTTTGATACTTAGAATTTTTAATCAATTAAATCAATCTAAGTTCTATAAAAAAAATGGATCTACAATGAACATACAACTTGGTCTCCACTAAAATAGGAGTTGAATGGAAGACTACATTTTGAATAAGGTATAGATACTTTAAATATAATATCATACCTTTTGGACTCACCTATGCACCAATTACTTTTTAACATCTTATAAATGATGTTTTTTGTGGCTTTCTAGATCATTTTTTTGTCTATTACTTAAATGATATTTTAATCTATTCTAAGAATACAAAAGAGCATGAAATTTATGTTTGTTATGTATTACAAAAATTTAGAGATGCAAGATTGTATGCCAAATTGAAAAAGTGTGTATTCCACACTACTCAAGTTTACTTCTTAGAATATATCATTTCCAATAAAAGACTTATGATAGATCTAAAAAAAGTTTAAACTATTATAGATTAGAATTTTTTAAGAATAGTAAAAAATGTGCAATACTTTTTGAGCTTTGCCAATTATTATCGAAACTTCATCAAGAATTTTTTTTAGTTGCGGCTTTTCATACACATCTTATATGCAAAGACAAACTTGATTGGAATAAAGAAGCTAAAGCATCTTTTGAAGCCTTAAAATCAGCATTTATTTCTACACCAAGCTTGTATTAATTTGACTTTTTTAAGGTATTTTTTATAGAAACAAACACATCTAATTTTGCTATAGATGTTGTTTTATAAAAAATAAGAAAAGATGAAAAGCTCCACCTAATAGCTTTTCATTCAAAAAAATTCTTAACAGCCAAGATTAATTATGAAATATACAACAAAGAACTTGCAATCATGGATTCTTTTCAAAAATAGCATCATTATCTAAAAGGCACTTCAATTCCAATCATTGTATATATGGATCATAAGAATATTGAATATTTCATGTGAAAACATGTTTTGAATTGTTGCCAGATTTGTTGGAGCATATCTTTGTGAAGATTAAAGTTCAATATTACTTATTGGTTAAGAAAACAACAAGGTTTATTCAATTTCTTTTCTAGACATTCTTATCTTGAATCAAAAGAATGAGATGTAGCTTTTGATTAACAAAAGATAATTTTATTGAAGCCAAAATAATTTCATCTTTGAGCAATGAAATCAATATTGATTGTTGATTCAATTTTTTTCAAGCAAATTCAATGAAGTATATCTTTTGATCTTCTTATTCGTGATATTAAGAATATTTCTTCTAAATCTTGTGATACCTCCAAGTTTAAGTTCAAAAATAATCTACTTTATTTTAAAAGATGCCTATATATTCTAAAAAAAGAAGCACATTTATATATTCTTCAAGTACGTCATAACTTTTCAGTAATAGAACATTTTGAATACAATAAGTCTTTGGAACTAATATTTAGAATTTTTTATTGGTCACAAATGAGGAAGACTATAAAATACTTTATTTAATCATATGACATTTGTTCAAAGTCAAAAACTCCTCGTCATTGGCTTTATAGACTTCTTCAACCATTACATATTTTAGAACAATCATGGTCTTTTATTTCTATAGATTTTATTACAAATATCTTAATCTCAAATTTGTGAAATTTTATATTTATGATAGTACATCATTTTATCAAAATGATACATTTTGTACCATACATAAAATCTATCACAAGTCAAGAAACTGCCAAGTTTTTCCTTGATAATATCTATTGATATTATGGATTACTAAAAGATATTATATTAGTTAGGAGGATTCAATTTTTATCAAGTTTTTAGAGAACCTTTTTTAAGATTTTAAAGGTGATCATAAAGCTTTCTTTTGCCCTTCATCTTCAAACTAATAGATAGACAAAGTGTGTAAACTAAGTTTTGGAACAATACTTAAGGTATACTATCAATTATCAATAAGATAATTAGACAAACTTCTTGCCATTGGCAAAGTTTGCTTATAATAATACAATACATTCTTCTATGCAATAAACACCTTTCTTTGCCAATTATGGTTATCATCCACAACTTGATACTTTTGACTTTTGAAAAGTTGATAATCTTGTAGAGGAAGATTTCGCAAATCATTTCTTTGAGCTATATGCAACATTGAAGGTGCAATTAAAGAAAGTTCAAAAATGACAAAAGATCAACATGGATGCATATTGAAAGGAACAACTACAATTCAATGTAGGTGATAGGGTACAATTATTTTGTCATAATATTAAGACTACTTGTCTTTGTGAAAAATTGGACTACTGCAAGTTTGAATCTTTTTTTATTTTTGGGACAAATCAATTCAATTTTTCATTGATTATATCTATCAGTGTCAATAAAAATCCATCATATATTTCATGTATCAGTTTTTGAACCATACAAGATTATGAACATACCAAGAAGAAAACAAGTCCTACCTCCTTCTACAAAAATGGAGAATAATGAAGAGTTTGAACTAGAAGAAGTTTTAGACTCAAGGCAACTCTAAAATAAGTTAGAATATCTTGTCCATTAGCGTGGATATGGTATTAGTGAATATACATAGAAGATGGCAAAAAATCTTACAAATATAATAGACAAGTTTAAAGCTTTTTATTAATGACATCTATCAATATCAAGATAAAAGATAGAAAATCTTTGCTATAAAAAAATATAATTAAAAAAAATCACATTCTACCTTCTATCTTTATTTTTAGTTTTTTTATAATTATAGTGTTAAAGAGATGGAGAATGAACAATTAGTGGATTCAATTCAAGAGCCATTATTTGCTGACTTATCAAAAGAAATATTGTGATTATCATAGCCTTTAAGACAATAGTGTAGAGATGAAGACCTTCAAAAATGATATGTTCTTATTTGAATAGATGGTAAGATATAACAAATTTGATATCACAACTTAGAAAAATTCTTTTGATATTTGGAGATTTTATTGGAGGTAGGTATGAATCTTAATGGAGTTATAAATGTTTTGTTTGAAGGAAGTTACGAAGATTTCAATAATGATCAAATCTTAGAATATTCCTTTTATCCTAGAATGGAATATTATCAATGGTTGAAAAGACCTATCAACTACCTTCAAAGAAAACAAAAATTATAGTACCTGGCAAATATAATTTACTACATCTTAGACTTCTTCAACATATGATCATTTCTCCTCATGGAACTTGTCCCTAGAAGGAGAAATAATATCATGGTGTCATACTGTAATTGTTTATAGTATGTAAAAATTAGTTAGAACATATAATATATTCATAAGTCTTGATATGTATTAGAATGGTTAATAGATTAATCTAAAGAAAGTAGATATAAGAAACTTCATTTTGAGTTTTATCTATTTTGATTATTGCATTTAAAAAATTATAGGATCTAGATATTTAGTATAAAGCTTAAGACAAGGTTGGAGTCTAAAGATGAAAGTCTAAACTATAAGGAAGCTTATTGAGAAGGATGAAAGCAAGGTATTGTTGGATGAAGGTAAGAGGTGAAGATCTTCATCCCTATTGGTCAAATGTCATGTCTAATGGACTTCAAGGAGGCTGCCCAAGGCCTTATTAGGGATTAGGATTTTTTTTTTCTAATGCATTTGAGCTTTGGAGGTAGCATCAGCAAGTTTAGATTATGGATATGGATTGGGTGCAAATTTTGTTTTTTTTGGAGTTTTTATGAAGGAGTTATTGGCGCTCAAAGTTAAGATATCAATTTCATATATACTCTCTCTTTGGAGCATAATATACACATACAGAGAGCAATGAAGGATCAGTGACTAAGGTTGAAGAGAACACTTTTTCAACTATACATTTTATATATTATTTGATAAATTTGGAGTAAAAATGAAGAAGTTATAGAGATTTGAAGTCAACACATCTAAATCAAATGCAGTGAGTGATTTTATTCATAGTAATGGTTGGAGCCATATCTTGAATTTTTGGATGAATTTTTGGCTCAAACATTTTAGAAGAGGTAGATTATTGTGTTAAGAAGCTATATATATAAATTTTATCATATTTAAGTACTTGGTTTGTGAGATATGAAGAAAATTACACATAAGTATATAAAAACTAGGATTTGGAGCTATTATTAGGATTTTAGTGATATCTTAAGATCCACAATGAATTTGTAGTTGAAATTTGTTGTGGTAGTTTTTGAAAGTACATCAGTACTTTATGTAAAATTTGAGTGTGTTTGAATAGTTCAATTGAGAGATATAAGTTGTTGAAGTTTGGAAATAATATTGCTTAAGGATATATAAGGATTTAGACTTTTTAATCATATTTTAGGTATTTTTGGGAACTTAAAACTTATACATTTGATATAATTGCTCATTAAAGTGAAATATATATATATATATATATATATATATATATATATATATATATATAATTATTACCTAG
This sequence comes from Physcomitrium patens, assembly GCF_059467195.1. Lineage (NCBI taxonomy): Eukaryota > Viridiplantae > Streptophyta > Bryopsida > Funariales > Funariaceae > Physcomitrium > Physcomitrium patens. Next base: position 289,084 of record NC_143413.1, on the reverse strand, counting down.
ATAATATGAATAGATAGAAGTAGATAAAAGTAGATTAATTTCATACTACCTTCTAAAAAAGCTTCATAAAAGCTTTTTAGATGTTGTTTTGATTTTACATATATTTGTAGTTAATTGATAGGTTAGAACTTGGTCAACAAACTAATCACGTACAACATATGTTGGTAGCTTAACAAACAAACTAATTATATGGTGCCTATATAAAAAAATTACCTTGCAAATCAAGATATGCATTATATAAAGTCAACATATTTTTGGAGTTCCTATAGAATATCACCACATAGATCCTAGGTAGATAGTATATATAGAGGTAAGAGAAAAGAATTTTTTATTCTTGTCAATTCCTTTCTTGCTTCTAGTCTAAATTTAAGAGTCTCTAATTTCCTTATCTTTTGGCAATACCCATTCTAGTTTCTTTTAAATATACATAATTATTTATTTTTTTATTTTGTCACTTTTTTTGACATGGATTTTATAAGTTTATGCATCTTCTTTCAGTTCATATCCTTTACACATAGGTATGACAATAGCCAAATCAATGGTAATTTACTATAATATTAAAACCTCTATAAAGATGGAAATAAATCCTTAAATTATATTGTAAACAAAAGATATTGTAGTATATTTTTATTATAAATGACAGAAGATTGACAAAAGAGATATTCAATTCAACTACATACTATCATTGGAATAGCTTATTGATTTATTTACAAAACCTCTTTATAGAAGATTGATTGAATTTTTTTGACATTATTTTAATTTACATGATTATAATGATGTAGCAAGGCTTTTACATAAAAAGTACAAAAAACAAACTATCTAATTTCTATATTCAAAAAATAATAATCTTAGCACTTAACTTAGATCCTAAAGTATCTGTATTCTTTTTTATCTACAACTTAAGAATATTATTTAAAAGTCAATCTAATAGATAATTAATAATCTTCTTATATATTCATTCTAATATAGAAATATTATTGATCTTTATTTTCTATCCATTCCCTCTAAACTTTGTAAACAACTTGTAGAAAAAATAATAGATCATAAAGATTACTATATCTTTTACACTCAATATCAATTCATGCCAAATTATAGTATTAATTACCTCTCTCAAATCAACTACCATAAGTTTAATCAAACTCTCTTTAATAGCTTTAATACTAAAAAAATTCTCAAGAAGAGGTATTGTATGGAGTTATTGAAGTAGCAGCAATAGAAGCAAAATAAATCAATAATAAAAGAGATAGAATAGAGAAATTAAACTTGTAATTTATATAATAAAGTATTCAAGTTTGCAAAAAACTACAACAAAGGAAAGAATTATAAAAATATAGTTTTTTAGAAGCATCTAAAACATCAATGGGCTTTGAAGCTCAGTCTTAAGTTTTTAAACAAGAAGGAAAATCCAAAAAAACATCAACATAGAAATTCTTAGACCATAGAAGTACAAACATAATAGAAGTCAAAACTCCAATAGCATTTAATACAATAAAAAGATAAGAATGCTTCAATATACAAAATATAAGAAAAAATAATAAGAAATTCGCTACCATCAAAGAATTTGAGAAGGTATACAATATTGAAATCTTTTTCTTTGTTTTAAGCTAATAATAATATCTACAAAATAATAATAATAGTTTCACAGTAAAGAGAAGTGTTTAATGAATTATTACAAACTTTGTTTCTATAAGATTAAGTAAAGACCTAAACCTAATCACTAGATTGGGTTTATATAAACTATTGCTATAAAACTATATAAATAGTACCGTTTCAATGAATAAAGTAAGCAATGTGACTATAATAATATTACCGGTAACTCCTCTGTGTATATTGTGTCACTTTCATCTTATTACTTCTTTATGCAACTCCCATCGATCAATTCTTTTTATAGTAGATTATTTTATGCACTTTGATGCCAAATAGAAGAAGTATTAGAATGTCAAATTGAATATGTAAGTGAATAGTTCTCTACGTGCAGGTATAAATTGTTGGAAGGGAATTTTTTCTGCACTTTAGATGACAACCTTACATAAGTGAAGCGTGAAGCAAGCTTTCTATTCATCCATTACTAATGAAACGTTATTCGAACAACTTTGCGGTCGTTGGATTCAAGAGCAAAGAAAAGAAAATGTTCCAATGTCTGGGACGTTGTGATGTTGCTTCTTCCAAGGCAACGAGTTCCTTTCATGACATTCGAAGTCTTTGTTTTCGGTACATATCATGGTGAGTGAAATATGGGCATCTGGGTATGTTCATGAGCTTTTGTAGTATTAGATCTCGAATGATAGCTATCCGACTACTGCACGTGCAGTTGGCGTACTTTCCTCTTGGTAGACATGAGTTGCATCGAACATCGATCCTGAGAGTATTAGATTCGTAAAAAAATTGTTGTTAAGGTCAATCGCTGCAAGTCCGTGCCGTGTGTTCTATCAACTACGATACAATAATGGAATCCAACTTGTATTCGTATTTAAGTAGTTTACACAGGATCTGCTTTACATTTGGGAACAAGCAAATATATGAAAAAAATGAACTGTCACGTCGATTTTCAACATCATCTATTGTCCAAATACTATTGTGCATGCAGCGGAACGATGCCTTCATCTCATTAAAACTAGTGAAAAAGAAATGGATCAAACAGTGTGGACTACATTATACCGTAATCACTACAGGAGACATCCGCAATGCTCTCAGTCCGAATTCCATATACAAATGAGCAAATCGGTAGCTGAACCATGAGTACGAGGAATTTCTGGTTTTCCTCTGGACATCCTTGGGAAAGCATCAGCATGTTGATGAATACTATGCGTGAACCACCAGATTCGAATGGCAAATCAATGATGCTTTTCCGAATTTCAAGGTCCAAGTGCGATACAATCGTTTCAACAAGGTTGGTGAATGACAAGGTTGGTGCCGAGTGTGCGCACTCTCTCTCTCTCTCTCATACTCTCAAGGTTCTGTTAGTGCCGCTTTTCACCTCCAATTTCAGCGCATCTCAAGATGTCAGAGATTGTAGCCAGTGTATAGAACAACTTATGATGCATTAAAAATTATAACCAGGCCAAAAATGTCTCCTGAACGTTGCCTTTCGAAACCAATGACTGAATCTTGAAATCTCAGACAAGAAAGATTGACAATTCCTTTTTTATCTTTCTTAAATTTTTTGTAATGTTTTATTGCTCTGACCTGAATCTGCAAAAGCATACTTGCCAGCAATCTTCACTAGATGTGTCCACATGGGAACCCATACTTCAATTTCCTCCGAAGATGTTCCTTTTCAAACGTGTGCAGCGTACTCATATGCTTCGTTTTATTATGGTGTGATCTCGTCTTCGTTTACGGAGTGACCCCGCTGAATTTGTTCGTTTCCCATTGAAGACAGAGATCATACTTGCTTTCCAACTGTAACGCAGTGACGTGGGAGTGAGGTGGTAAAGCCTGGGGCTGCCTCAGATGGGGGTTCAAAGTCTAGCATAGGGCCTCATCCTTGTCGTCGTTTTGGGATATTCAAGGCACTGAGCGCTGTATACGTAGAACGTCGACATATCATTGGGGGTGCTTACAATGATGATTTTATGGTTCAGTCGTGGATTACTTCGCTCTATTCTTGTCGTCCATGATTTCACAATGTCAGAGTGGCAGCAAACCCTTGTTCGATTGTATAAACAAATTCATTTCACATTGTTGATGATTTAGTTTAACACAAGTCAACCGGTAAGTGCTGACGCAGCCTAAGGATGATTGATGAACCTCGAAGCCGGGTTTTATTTTTTCACCTGACTCTCGATGGGCGTGGGCTTGTGCTTATTTGTATGCCAACTGGAACTACCAGAATCCTATAAAATTAGAATACAGCACGCAGCTACAGAAGTACCGTAGGAGGTTGAGGAAATGGTGAAGGGTGGGGGGGGGGGGGATGGATCGTAGACCCGTAGAAGTCTCAATGTCGACCATGGGGCAGGACCATCTGAAGCTTCTGAAGTGACGCAACGGAGTGCCAAGTTTGAGGTCAGCGAAGAAACCAGAATGGGGGATCTGTACTGCAAAAGAACGTGGGGCATACAGGGGTCTTTAAATTCTCAGACCATACGGCAGGCTGTAAGGTGAGGAAGTGGCCGTTACGATGGGCCAGCAGTGTAAAACCCTTTGCTCCAATGTTGGACTCTTGCGCAACCCTCCATGATGGAAGGCAGCTGGCCTCCTGTCATTGGGTCACCGAGTCTCCTCCTGATAAGGTTTGGTGGTGCAACTTCAACGCACGGCCAACTTATCGATCTTGGAATGCACGTGTTGAGTCCTCCTCCCATGAATGCTGACAGTTCCCTTTGCTGGATACGATGCATCGGAACGAGTCAAGACGGAGGAGGAGGCGTTGAGTCTTGGAACCCCGTGTTCGTCCAGCCATTCTCTAGGATCTCTTCTGTTGCTTCACGAGGGTACGAGAACAAAAACCCGATTCAGGTCGCGATTGCGTTTGGAATCGAGAATTCCCGAGCACACAGCGTGAGCAGCAATTGGCCATGAGGACGATCATGAGGTCAACCCCAGTAGAGCCTCATACCGGGTAAGAAGGATTACGAGAAAGAGTACTACTCTATTACTACTACTACCACTACAATAACAGCAACAACATGCAGGCAGGGAGGGAGGAGAGAAGGGAACAACGTCGCTACGGTGGAGCCAGGTAGATGTGACCATGCGGAGGCGAAGTACAGGAAGGAAGGATGACGACCACGAGAGAGAGCGAGAGAAAGAGAGAGAGAGAGAGAGAGAAAAGGACGAGTGAGGCCACCCGAAGAAAAAAAGGGCGACCCCCCACCTCCAACCCCGCCCCCCGCGGACAGTGACGAGGCGCGGTGTCCGTATGTATGTGCATCCATACATACATTCATCCGTATATCTGTCTCTATCTATTCATCCATCCACACAGACATTCCCCCTGTGGCCCCAAGGGAGAGCTCCTCTGCGGTGCTGCCACGCAGTGCCTGCCCTCCTTTTCCCGCCAGTCCGTGTTTCTCCTTGTACATCTGAAACTTAAATTTTCTCCATTTAAATTCTACAAGATGAAAAGTACCACTTACCAATTCTATAAATTAGCCTTCCACAAAACCATCATACAGAATTGGGTGTGAATATTAAAAAATAACATTTAATACCAAATAGGAATACCCAATATATATATATATATATATATATGGATATACAAATATATTATCTCAAAGCAAGAGCTAAACGAATAAACAAAACTTACATACTTACAGACATGTCTAAGAAAATCAAGGTACAAAAACATGACACGTTCATTCTTTGATAAGTAACTTAAAGATTTTCTTTGAAAACTTTAAGGTTGATTTAATATCAAGCTAAAATAATTCAACTAATATGATAATATGATTATTACAAAATAAGTATAAAAATTTGTTGTTCGAATACTAAGTCTAATGGCATCACTTAAATCCCCTAAGTTGCATTTAATTAGATGAATATTATATAACTATTTCAACAATACAAAGTCTTTGTGAAAGTTCAGGTATGTTAAGTCATTGAAAAATTACCGTCTAGCAATTTTTAAATATTCATTTACCTATCTGAGCTACATAAAATTAAAAACTACATAGAAGCTAATTCAAAATGGAAATTAAAACATTTGATATTATGAGCCACATTTGGAACCTTTATCTAATTTACTATTTATTTTAAAATATTTTATGATTAGAAAAGATGTCAGGGTTTAAAATTATTTAGATTTTAAAAAATTATTTAGTTTTAAAAAATTATTTAGTTTTAAAAAATTATTTAGTTATATATATTTTTTTAAAAAATACAATCCAAATTATTTTAATAATTTTTAAATGATTTGATTATATTACTACTTTATTATCTTTTATTTTCATAATATAAATATATTTTGTGATTTTTTTATATGTTTAATAAAATATTATAATATTTTTTTTATTACTAGTTTTTGTAACAATAATATTTAACAGAATATGAAATAATACTGGAGTGATTTATAAAAACCATATTTTCATATATATATATATATATATATGTATATTCTAGTCTAAAAATCACAATAGTTGTAGTCATGTTTTAAATAATCATGATAAATAAGTTAGCATAAATGGTATAATTATGATGTAATCTAATATTACAAGGTTATAAGATAAAATAGTATTATTTTGATTTTTTAAAATAAGAATGAAATCCTACGTTTGCTTTTGAGCAATCTAATTTGCAATTATATAAATTAGAATTTTAAAGTAAATTTAATAAAAACTAAGATTGATTTTATTCTAACTTCATGTATTGGTAACATGTTTAAGATTGATGGGACTTAACAATTTCTACAATCAGGTGGTTGTGCTGGTAACAATTGTGACCTTGCATGCATTTTACATCATTAATCTTTCATCTTATTGCACATTATTCGTGATATTCTACAAAACTAATTCAGTTTTCTCAAGTCTGATACACAAATTCATTGCATTAAACATGAAATGTGTACAAATTTATTAAATTGTATACAACATGCAATATAACAATAGAAATATAGAAGGAACGTTTTTTTTCTATGAAATAAGTGAGGGCCTCTACATTCCTATGCATGCTAGAATAAAGGATCAAGATTAACACTTCACTTGTCTAATCATAAAAAACATTAATTAACATAAAAGGGGATTTAAATGAGATAAATGAACTTATAAGAATCAGAGTTGAAAGTTGTTCTCAATGAATTTCGATCAAGATTTTATGTGTAAATGCTTCAAAAAGAAAATTATAATTTTGTACATAGATAGATAGATACATGAAAAAGCTAACTGTGTAGAGGGTGTGGTCCATGACAAGAGGGTACTGATTGATTGCTTTCCTCCAGTGCAAATCTATTATTTGCAATCATCCATTGCTATCAAACAATACCACAAAAAATAACATATATAAATTAGGTGAATAATCTCACAAAAAAAATTTAAAAAAAAAAAAGAAAAAGAAAAAAGAGAGAGAGAGATCAAAGAGATCAAAGAGCTGACAAATGTAAAAACCAAAAAGTTATAAGTTTTTCTTTTTCATATTTTGTTGTGAAGTTATTATTTTCATGATTTTGTTCACCATTCTATTTTCATCTATCATGTAGAAGGTGCATTGTATTCCTTTTGTGCTTGTACCTTCATGTTCAAACTAGCATAAATGTTATTGATGATCCATACAAAGTTATAGGTAGTATTGGTGCTTTATCATCAAATATTGATTTCAAAGTTTAATTTTCTTGCATTCAGAAATCTTATTTTTACAATTTTGTTTATATTGCTATTATTAGTATATTTGTTTTGAAGAGCAGCTCATTCTTTCAACATTTACCAAGTGCATTTATCAAAACCCACTTTTCAATGTGTGGCATTCATTTATTAATTTATTTATTTTCTTCCCTTCTGTCTTTGATCCTGTTATTTTGGTGTCTGTAAACTTTTGTTTTTCAGATATTATGGTCAATATTAAATATGGTAAGTTTGGGAATGTGTGTGGGGAATAAATTGGCATATGGGTTGGCATGAAATCTCCAGTCCCATTCCAGGCTGAATTACAACATGACATCCTCTCTCAATCTCTCTCTCTCTCTCTCACACACACACACACACAATGTGCCCCATTCATGTATTCATGCACAAGTGGTCAATGTATGAATATGTGAAGGAATGGAGGAGAAAATCTCATCCATCAGTGGGGGTGATGATGGGACACATTTCTCTTCCTTTCCCATTCCTCCCCCCCCCCTGGCATGCAGTGGCAGCATGGGCACCATGGAAGCACCACAAAGAGGGGGAAATGATTGCCTCTTATGATTCAGAGCCCACCACTTCAGACAGACAGACAGACAGGGACTGAGGGACTGAGGGACCTACCCCACCTTCTCATTTGTTTAGAGAACTAAGTGGAGAGACATAAGCTTTTATCAGCTTTCAACACCCCTGTTTCCATTTCACACACAAGGTCTATCATTCAAAAGTATGTACTCCTGTCACACATTTGAAACAACTTATGTGACTGATCAGCCTTGTTGCACTCCACAAAATCGCAATTTTGTTCCTTTTCTTACACCATGGCCATATTGTGTCTGTCATATGATGTTCACTGCAGTACAAGAATGGCCCCTGTTCCTCAACTGCCTTCACACTTGTGTGCTTCACCAAGGGAGTTTGCATTTGTCCATTTTAAAATTACTAGCACTTGCTTAGTGCAGAATAATAGTCAGGAACTTGCCAGCTCATCCAGAGGATGTCCAACAGGCATGCAAAGCGACCATGCAGGATGGGAGGATAGATCTCAACGTGGTTTGAGAGATGCATCAGGGTGATGAACTGTTTGAGGATGTATTCAAGGTAAGAGCCCCACTTATGCACTGAGCACCACAGTTTAAACTAATCCGCACAACAGGAACGAAACACCCATGACAGGTACCCGCTTCGATCATCATAATGGCCATTACAGGAGACAAAAATACAGAGGGGCGAATTAAAAATAACATCAAGGTATGAGTGGTGGACTGCTCTACCAGTTCATTGTAACATGTTCTGTTCGAAGATTGTAAGTCCTTTTCTGTAAGAACGCAAGCAAGATATCAAAAGGAGACACGTCAGGAAGTGGAAGCGCATGTCTACAGTATGCGTGCTTCAATTACATGACATTTGTACACTTCGTACTCTTTCACCATTCATTGACAGTTAATTGATTTTTAAAAGCCAGTTTAGCAGGCCTGCAAACATTTCCCCATCTAACATAGCGAAGAACTTACGCAAGATGAGCGAACAATCTCAAATCAATTCGTTGTACGCTTCAAAATTGCTGGATGAACGGTCACTGAGAGATTTGAGAAGTGAAAATCACGACAAAAGTGGAGGAAAGTGCAAAATAAACTAATTGCTGAACTGCCACATGCCAAACTTCTGACTAATATTGTTTCCACATTGAGACCAGAAACGATACGTATTTTGCGCTTACGATAGAAGTTGGAGTGAGACAAGATGAAAGTAATTACATTCCATATAAACTTCTTGATACAGAGAATGATTTGTACAATTGCCTCATAAAGTAGAACGGGCCTAAGCGTAGCAGAACAACTCAATCCCATCGTAATATCCATAATACCAAAGCTGAAGTCTTTTAACATTTAATCCATGGGTTAGGCTCTTCTTGTTTATTCTGCTTGAAACGCAAGCGCACATTCCTCAAGGCAAGAACATGACCTACCCCGTGAATCTGTATACTAATCTAACCATTTTTGTAGGAGTTGAACAATGATGGCAAACTATTGTAGTACATGATACAAACTTCGCCATGCTTGCGGTGAGGAATGCATCAAGCAGCTACACGATTGTCAGGAGCCATGAAGGTCTAAATTCTATGCAACTTCGATCAGAAAACACATGATACAACCTGCGAAAATATTTAAGAAAAAAGAGTTTTCGGCAAGCATGGATTCGGAACCCACTTCTTAAATCTGAACTCCGGCATGGGCCTGGAGCTGATGGTCATCCTAGCCGGTCCGCCACTCATGGTAATCTGAGAACGCTGTTTGGGCACACGGTCCTTCAGTTGGTTCACTGACATCCTGTCACGCGCCTCTAACTCCCAGTAACCCGTAACGTCGAGATATTTGCCTTCATTCCACGACGAAGCTGGGCTAAAGAAGTAGTCCCATTCGACGATGTTAACCAGCCATGTGAGAACCAGGCCGACCAAGTAGGCATAACACCCTATTCGGACCGATCGAAAGGCCCACCCGCAGGTGAGCGCCATGGCGAAAGAGCACACCACGCAGTACTGAAATATGTCTTGTTGCCGCTTTTGTCCAGGGAAATCCTCCCCCATTGTCGTAAGCTTTCTGAGGGCTCTGAAATTCCAAGCAGCTCCCCCGAGAGGAAAAGCTAACAGAGTGCGGGAGAGGGAAATGCAGCAGTCCAAGCGGAGATACTTGAGCTGAAAATACGATTATAGCGCAACAGCAATGCTCAGAAAGTTGGAACAGCCACTGCAATTACTGGAGCTCCCGGATGGAGCACTCAACTGGAGGAACTAAAAGTAACCCTTGATTTCACCGAAGTTAACCAACTACCTCTGCCTTGCTATTCATCAAACTCTGCAACCGACAACCCACAGTCACAGTCCAGGCACAAAGCTTCTTTCCGGGACCATCATTCGAGGGGAAGGGTTTCAGCTCCCACTTGCACACTACCGCCTATTGTAACAACCCTGCCGGCAGCGCCGCTCGCTCCGAATCCCGAAGACTCTCGAGATTTACGCGATTCCTCCCACTGACTCACCTATTTCCACCCCCTAGGGCTCCGGAAGAGCTTCAATGGCGGCTCTCGACCACTCTTCACCCACTCAACACCCACTCAAGAACCACCGCGACTAAAATAAGACCGCCTCAACAGGAATATTCGAGAACCACGACCTCTTCCTTTGCATCCGTCAACTAAGCATGACGCCGTCCACAGAACGGTTATCACTTTTATACGCACCAAGGGGTCTCCCAAGCTTTGACAATCTGGTTCTCAGGCCGTCGCTAAGTGCAGCTAACTTTGCTCACTCATCAGCCGAATGGTTAGAATGGAGAGCAGTCAGAGGACTCCGGGCGATAATACGGTGCCTCTCCTCACCGCCCACCGCCTCAAGTCGGCCCACACGAAGCAGGGAAGCTAGGATGATCTTTCCGAGTCGCGACCGACTCGCTGCATGATTTCATGGAGCTCGTAGATCCATCCTGACCTGACTAACCGAGTTCTCCCTCACTCCCATCTCTTCACGTTTCTTACAGCTCAGGTTCGGAGTCTGAAGATCCTTCGAAATCCTCGTCCGAGTACATGATGCAGAAATCTATGAAACTTGGACGTGGACGTTGGATTTTCGTTCCAGAAGCTGTCCTTCGATCATAGTGCCAGTCTGGAATCTGATCTTTTCAAAAACCTAATTAAATTGTGGTCTTCTTCGTGAAGGATATGAACAAAAGTTCACAGTCTGGAGTTGACAGTCTGGATTTGGAACATGAGATTTGACCCTACCAGTCATCATCACAGTGAACAGTCTAGAGGTCGCACTGATTTCCTTCCAGCAATTTTTAATGCTGTTCTGTTGATTGCCTATGGGCCACTTACACAAAGCTTCCTCCGCGTCTCGCGTCAGCGTTGCGGTGGAGTCAGGTTCGCATAGAAAGCCAAGAATTATGTAATGTGAAGAATCCTGCAGAACTGTGCATAGAAAGGAGCAGACCGTCGTGGTTTTGAAGTGTCAGGACAGCTGCTTCGCCCGCTGTCATCAATACAGTGTATAAAATTATAATTCTGAAAGCACCGAAACCTATTTTAGTAGATTTCCTTTGATCCCTTCAGAATTTTGGCGACATTTCTTAAGAGTGACTGTTGATCCGTGGGAATGGGCAACGCGAGAGTGCCGGCCACTGATTTGGTGGCTATGTAGATTGAGGGAGGCTGCATTATTAAGTGCTTGTATTATCTTGCGTAGGTTGTGAGTTGTTGCAGTCGCTGCAAACACTTGTATCTTAAATCTGCTGTTAATGCAGTCGTGTCAAAGAGCTGACAAGCCAAGAAGGATAAAACTAATAAAGCGCTGATGTGGGTGATGGGGGTGTCAGTTCTCTGAGGTAGGGTGTGTTCTTGGCAACCATAGGCTTCAATACAAATGCGATTAAAATAGCCAGCATTGATGTATTAAATTTCATGCGAGGAGGAACAGACCGAAAGGAGGTCACTTCCTTATCTACAGATGCAATTTGTTACGACAGTAGAGTAGCAAAGAGTTCACTGTTGAATATAAGCCTGCAAAATGTTTTTCAGTTGATGGTCCGAGTGCGGACCTGTTATGCATATACTGCTCTTAGTTTGCAACGCAGCCAAAACAAAATCAACACAGGACAAAATCATAGTGGAGACCAACATCTTCAGTCAATGAGTTGACTGCATTGAAAACCCTGACAAGGAAAGTTAATCCAAGGAATACACCATGCATTAAAAAAATTTATATCACACCAAACAGGGACATAATTCTGATGAGCAGTGCCAAGATCCAGAATGTGTGGTCAAAAAGTTTATCTTTGCCGCTTCGCAGCTGATCACGTCTTAGCGGAGTTTCAACTCCATCCAGAAAACTGTTGAGACTAATGAGCGAAATAAAATAAAATCGCAAGCTGTGATGATGTAGCATATACGAAAGTGTGATGAATGTTGCAGACAACTGCGAATCAAATAGAGTCCACATGAGCTTCATAGAGCTTCTTTCGCACTTGGCTTCCTGGTACTTTTCATTACTCCTGCACCGACTCCTTCCACAAGCTGTGATCTTTCTTTCAAATAGGGGCATAAGTATCCTTTAGCCTGTATGCAAGTCCCAGAATCCTCCATAAGCATAAACATGAGCACAATAGACGGAAACTTTGACCAAGACACTGGCAAAGGACTCGAAATTTTTCTAAACCTTGAATATCAAATAATTTTATGGTTAAGTGGATAAGTATTCTGTAGGGCATCATTTTACATAAGTCTTACCATCAAAAGTGGAACTGGAATCTCAACACGCCCCTGAAGCAATATATCAACCTGCTTGAGCTGTTCTTGAGGGACAGGTGTACTTATGTAAAAGACGCCTCTCGTCACATCCACTGCTTTCACAATTCCTGCGAAATATAAATAAATAAATATATCAAGCGCCGCATGATGAGCTCCACGACTGGAGTGCGTGATAGCAGTACTATACATTCTTTTAATAACTTAGGTGATTGCGGAATTCTTCATTAAAATGTTAAAACCATTGAAAATACTTCTCGCATATACGGAGATTCTGAAGTAAACATTGAGAAAATTTGAAATAAAACCAAAAGAAGTCAAGAGAAAAGTCTTACCCAGGCCCAAACACAGCGGCAGAGATGACCTACTCCGGTCATTCTTGTCTTGAATATCCCTACCAACAGAGGTAACTCCCAGACCCACAATACATGCATTGACACAACGAAAACTCTCTGCTGGTGGTACCTGAAAGCATGAACGCAACCAGACATTACAGAACTAAATTTCACAAAGACAAATCTAACCTCTTGTTTATATGGTGCAAAAGGGCTCATCTTCAGAATACTGAAGGCAGTGAACTCAAAGTTACTAAGTAGGTAAATCACAACACTAACACAGAATTTCTCGCACATGAAGTGTTCATCACGAACCTCAGAATGAAGATGTTTGATTTTAAGGGCTGTAAATGGAACTTCGTATGGAGTATCTCTCACAAGGGACATAGCAGTCTGTGCGAAGAGCTTGACTTCCTTGTAAGGAAATGGTGCTGAGTTTTCACCAAAACACTGTTGGAAATACGCGAGCAATCTGGCTGCTCGTAGATGATGCGCTGATCTTGCAGTTCTTTGCCTGGTAAGTATTAGCACACATTTCAGAAACCGCGTAAATAAGGATTCCAAGGTTAAAGGGGAAAAGTGAGAAAGAGAAAATTTATATTTCCAGTAAGGACATATAAAAAACCTACAAGAACAGGTCTCTCGGAGTTGCTTACGTTTTTAGTTTCTCCACTGCGCTTTCTACATAGACGGTTTCAGCCATACTCGACTCATCCCAAAACTTGTTGCGTGGTAGGTTCCTTTTTTTTGAGGAGGCTAACACTTGCACAACATGTGTTGGAACGGTAGAATTCAAGATGTCGACAATAACATCATAACCAATACCTGCAAAAACATGCCAAAAGTCTGATAAGCAACTCTTTACTGATGAAGAATAGATATTGTGAAAAGTTAAACAACCAGAAGTCGACGAAACAAAAAATCAAGTAAGAATTATGGGCACCAATCTCAGCTGACGTTTGACCAGGAGTAAGTGAGTATTGTTTAAGGAGTTGCAAGGCGGGATAATTTGACTGTACATCAAGTACAAACTCATGATAATGAAACGGACACAAGAACAGGATTACAAGAGCTGCCGGTACCTTTTACCCATCCATGCGTATTGATGACGAGTGGGATTGTAGAAATGGAGTTGAGGGTATATTTTTGAAGAAAACAATTGAAAAGTTCAGCTACATGTTCGATATACATCATCGGGTTACTTTTGGGAGAAACGTCTCCATAGAAGAAGCACCTGCAAAGGAATCAATAGCACAGTACTTGTAAGGCCTTTGTCCAACATACAACCTGTGATTTTGCCGGGATAGGTAATTTGAAAAAAATGTCTTGTCTAAATCCAAGTTTAAAGGGAGGGGGGAGGGAGAGAGAGTGGGTGTTATTTCTAACAGCTGAATGTTGTGAACAAACAGAAGTACATAATTCGTAGAGAAATAATGTTCACAGAAGTGCCATCTCATAAAAATTGTACATTCATGAACACAAAACCTCAGATTGGTGTAAAAATGGTGGACAAATCTTCATTTTGTACCTCTCGGGTGTCCGAAGGTGCATTGCTGGTGGACCTGATAGACAATAGACCGGTATTAGAATATGATACAATATGCAAGTACAATTTAAACCGACATTACACTCTCTTGGATGCTACATTAGTACATTTAAGCGGGAAAACTGTAGTATTTAATGTGCCGGATATTGAACTCTAAGCAACGACGAACATGTAAAACATAAAAGCTTGCATGCATTCTCCATGCACACATGTACTTGTATATCCTTCAAATCTTACCAACAACTGGGGTGTCGAGAATATGCAGCGATATACACCCAGGCGCGGTGAATTCTGGTTGTCCAACGTCTGTATCTAGGTATGCAACCTCTTTATACCTGGGAGAGTGTTAAATAAATAAATAAAATGAAGCGAGAAAAAAAAGAGACAAAATAGAAAAAAATTCCGATTAATGTCACATTGCATCCAACTTGCGCAGTCTAGAGTGTCTGAAGAAACATTATTTCACAACGTAATATCCGAATGTCCATAGGATAGTCCAAGACCTGTTAAGAAGTGAGTTCACGAGGAACCGAGCAAATGTAGACTTTCCAACATTCTTCGCACCGCAAATAGCAACAATCGGAAAATTAGATCCAAGTGTGATAGTTTCAACAGCGTCCTTCCAATCGCGTGGTATAGACGTTGCAGAAGAGTCCCTATCCAATGCCTCCACTACCCTTTGCCTCTTCACATTAGAAGAGTTCAGTCCACCACCTTTGCGCTTCCCAACAGTTTCTGTATCAGCAGCCATATCTAAACCTTCCAAAGGTACCTCAACCTGATCATCTCTGTCGTCTTCGTCTTCACTCTCTGAATAACTTGCTTCAGAATTTAAAGCAAGGTCGTCGTCATCGCTCTCAGATTCATTCATGTCACGGGAATCTGGTTCTTGATTTATTTTTTCTACAAAATTTTGTTCCCCTTTCATTCCAGGCGAAGAATCCAGTAGTCCAGCAAATCCCTACATCGTAACATATCCATGTAAGACAAAGAGAACTAAGATAACTGAGTGACTCCCGAATGGGCACCAAACGTGCATGTCATCAAGAAAATGAAAAATCATCAACGGTCGAGTGCTTTACCAGTTTAAAGGATAAACTACTTCCAGAAACTGCTTCACTTGTCGATTCTTGTTTACCAAGTCCATGAGAGGCAAATCTTAACTCGCAACCCAAGCTTGAAGGTTTTTCAATTTCCTTTATTTCTTCTGTCATGTTAATATCTCCCACTTGTATCCGAGCTTCAAAAGTAATGACTTCAGCAAGTTTGGAGCTTGAGCACACAAGGATGTCTACACCACGGGGTAAAGAGTAACCCAGCATAGACGCCTGCCCTTCTACAACTTGCACCATAGCACATCCATCCAAAATGACCATCTGTCAAATCATGTGCTCACTCATTTAGAATCTAAATAATATCAACGCTCCAATAGAAAAACATATGTTTCATTTGAAAAGCGCAGCATTTCTCCCTCCACTTGCAACTTGAAACATATTGTTTTCTATCTAAAATTTATTGTTTTCTATCTAAGTATATTATCTCCTATCTAAATTTTTATTGAAAACATTTTTCCTCAAATCCATGACTACGAAGAACACTGTACGTAAGAACAGCACCTGAGGAAAGGAGAAATAGCCTGCTTTACACCACCACTTGAAAATGTAAATTGAAGTTCCCCTAACTTAATTTTTTAAGACATGAGAAAAATAACTAATGAGTGAACAGTGTAAGGGAGATAAGAACCTGGCCAACTCCAAGCTTAACCGTGGCTACATTGCCCTCATAAGCCACAGATCTGCATCAGTCGCCCGCTGAAAGTTGTCAGAGAAAAGCCAGAATTCGGCACTTTTCTATGAAGAGACAGAATTATTGGTAGGCTTCTGCGTGTATGGTACCTAGGTACATTAAGAAAGAGCGGTCTAGAAATACAACAGAATTAGAAACCAAAGAACAACTAAGAATTCATAAGGAGTCACAAAAGTCGGGAGTTTAACCTAAAAGGAGAAGGGAAAATACTTACGGGTACAAACTAAAATTCTCTTCGCCTGGAGATCCACTTGAAACTAATGCATCGTCATTGTGTCTGATAGAGTTTTCAGAAAGCCCCCATATTTTGTCCGCACGCTTGGCTCCTTCACAAACACCAGCGTTCTCCTCGCTTCGCACATCCTCTTCCAAAACAACATTTTCTTTACTAGAACAATCTTCAACACTTTCAACAAAATTGGACGAGTGGGTTAATTTCCAACGCTTCACTTGCGGTAGTGGAAACACTGTTTTGCGTTTACGAGTCCGGGCACTAGATGTGGAACTGAGAGCTTTGCACCTAAAAAACCCCTTCAATAAAATCCCTCTCATGATGTCGAAAGCTCTTATGTCCTCGAGCTACAGCTCGCACCCGCTAAACAAACTTTCACGCATACTCCAAGTCACGAAAAACCAGAGGAAGTCTCCTTTCGAATTCTAATAGAATCCCCAACACCCAATGTCATGATCTAAGCAATGAACACTCGAACACCAGCCTAACTCCAGAAGAAAAATCAAGTTCCCCGAAAAAACCCTAATTTTCCGAGATAGTAAGGCACGTTGCGAATTACTAAAGAATGCGAGATAGGGACATGTCTACGTAACGCGAGGTTGAAATTCCCAGTGACGTACATCAAAAAAAAACTGCTGGTGCTTGCAGCTGTGGTAGCGGGCTGCTTCTCCCAGAATCAGAACAATGCGACCTTAAAGTCCTTGGAACACAACCGAATGGATGAATAAGCAAAATGCAAGAAAAACTGTTCATTCGCAGTGAAAGGTCAAGTGCTCGCACTCCTGATCCCGTGTGGCAACGTGCCATGGACCTCCTAAAACGAACACTCCTCAGTAAACAAGTAATTTCCACTGAAAGTTTAGTGACCACAGATTTAGGGTTAAAGGGTTAGGGTAATCACCTTTCCGAAGTCAACGGGGTTTAGCCTCAAACGGCTTTTGAAGTTGACAGGGTTTAGTGGGCAAGTTATTACTGATTATTATTTTGCACACAGCTTGAAACAATAATCTGATACAAACGGCACCAAACCTTGCTAAAGTCGGCCATGGCTATCAACTTGAAATTTTTGCATACAATCAGTTGGTATTTAAAGGATAGGAATCATAATGGCAGGAATTGCTGCCAAGAAGCATGTGTGTAATGTAGTACATTTTTTTACAGAATCAAAACCAAAAAAGGTTTCAATAATTGAAACAGTAGTAAAAGTAATGACCAGCTAGCGAGCAAAGATATTACAAATCGATACTACAAATACTGCATTGACAGCACAGTGTCTAATACTTGTGGGCAACATGAAAGATTGTGGCCGCAACTCCTGTCATTTTGATTCTCAGAGATTATCTGTGTCACGAACGATTTCTCGAGAAGGAAGAATCATGGCAGCGATGGGCCTATCATCGAAACCTCCACTCTCATCGATGATAAGGCGGTTGCTCTCAAAGTGCAACTTTCCGTGGTGGCCGCTCACAAGAAGCACTTTCTGTGCTGCCAATTCCTAAACACAGATGCAGGAGTATTGTAACTATGAGTATTTCCGATGAAAAGAGGGATTGATACAATAAAGAACTTATGAACAAATAAATTTAACAAGAAAAAAATATACACAGACTCTAAGTAACGTGCGAGATAACAAAGAGGTAAGACAGAATCCCGAAGGAAAATGCGACAACTGCTTACAGGAGGGTTGTTCCACACGTTCTTACGACCAGCAAGGGGCTCAATATGTGGAAACTATGCATCCTTGGTTCTCAACATCTGCATCTGGTTGTCCAGTGATTTAGACTCTAGACCCGCATGAACGGCAATTAGTTGTGTGTGGTTTGTTTCTGGATCCACTGTCTCTTCGTCTTCCTATTTCAACCAACATTTTCACACGTGCTAAGCATTCCTAACGATATATTGAAGAAATGAAATGGCAGGTAAAAGCTCTACAAATGCATGAGCCTCGGTTATGACTCATCACACTACAACCTAGGAAGACAAGCGAAGGATACCTGCTCATGAACCCACACTAAGTTGCCCAAAAACTCCTAATGGCTGTCGGGAACACCTGCAATCAAACCTGCCACCATTGACAAAATCGAAGAACGCATTACAATACAAAGATGTAAAGTTCAAGTGGATTTTGTAGCATCTAAGCCAGTTCAACACAGCTGAAATAGCTTGTCCCAAGCTAAGAGAAGCATAGAGCATAACCTTCAAATCTAATACATGCCTACTAATCAGTGACAAGCTGTGCGTGAGATAGACCTCCGTCTAACTGAATCGTTGCAATAAAAGACATTTCTTGCAAGAACAATCAAAGGACTCAAGTGAAAAGAGTAACATGAATATCCTGTGATTCTGAATTTGCACAAGACCAATGTTCCAATTTCTATTCCAAATTTATGAAGTGGTAACAGCCAGACACACACCTGCCCTGCCACCATGAGAAACGCCATATGTACTCGCCCCGCGTGCTAGTGTAATTCATACCAGGGGAGGACGTCGGCAACACGCCCATAAACGCTGCAAACGCAAAATCATGGTTGCTGCATAAAAATACATATTTCTGCTCTAGGTGATGCTCCGGTAAGCTAGCGAGGAAGTCGAGAATACCCTTAAGAGTCGGGCCCCCGGTCATTGTACTCGCCTAGAAAGATCACCGTTGAGCTCGCAAATGATACCGATCTCAGCTTGAATTCCAAGTTGCGCCATAACACCTTGAGGCGATCAAGATGACCGTGAATATCCCCGACACAGATGGTCATGCGCTTGGCCTCCACCATCGTCACCACACAATCTCAGGTACGTGAGGAATCAAATCAAGGCCACTCCAGGCTTGTTCCAACAAGCGAAGAAACAAGAGCCCGAAAAACAATTGGAATATGCAACCCCGACAGCAAAAGCATGGACTAGACATAAGGATCGATTGTTGTAACCAATTGCAGGTGGTGGTGGTGGAGGGGGGGGGGGGGGGGGGGGGGCTGCAGCAGCGGAAGAGGGCGGCATTAGATTCCGAATGAGAGAGTGAGTGAGAGTGGAGAGGTGTGTCTGTCCATGTGGCAAATGAAGCAATTCATTCAGTCTAATGCAGTGGGAATGGAATGGAATGCAGTAGTAGTAGTAAGGTAGGGAGGTCACATATCTCCCAAGTCCACTACAGCCCGCTTCTTACAAATTGGCACCTAATTTTGTTCTTTTGAAGTCTTTTAGAAATAGCTAATGACATGAAAATTCTGAATGGAAGATTTACAAAAATATTTATAGTGTTTTTATATATAAATGGGAAGTGCTATATTGACCCAAGCTTTTACTAAACTAATCCACCATCATCACAAATTGATACATGGATTGTTGAGTTCATTATTATAACTATCATCCACATTTGGATTGATATAATCATGGTTTTTTTTAAATAGAGTTGATACAATCATGGAAATATCATTGGTAACAACAATTAATAATCAACAACTACAATTAATAGTACTTTTCCTTTATCCCACCTTATCAAGATTATAATTTTTTATGTACTCAACCATCTTACTTTTCATTCCTCAATGTAGTCTTGCAATTCTTTTTGATATTATGCCTAGTATTTAAGAAGAAAGAGAGGGCATTGTCTATTCAAAGGTTATTTGGATTTAAAAATAAAAAATATGTTGCACATATCTCTTCTACTAGAGGAATCTTTTGAATACATTGAAGATATAAAAGAAAATTTAGATAGGTTTTATATGCCCAAAGATATATAGTTTGCAAACAATATTCTATTAAGAATTGCACAAATTTCAAATGTGACAAGAAAAAAAAAATTAGTGAACAAAATAACTTCATTTGTCAACAAATTTAGCAAATTGATTGATTGGATGTCTATTTTAGTTACATGCACATTGTTTCTAATAAAATACATAATGGCACTTGACAATACAAAATGGTCACCATAACCATGGCCTTGCAACATTACTTTTATATCATATGATTGCTTAATAACTTCATCCAACAAAAAGAAAGATGATTGTTTAAATGCTTACGACAAGAGTTCTAGTATGATGTTATAACACAATTATATGGTGAAAGTAAAAAAGAAAGACTGTACTATAGAAGAGCTTAAATAAAAATTCTTTAGCAAATTATTTTAAAAATATAGATAATATGTGAAAAATCATCTATTTAATATTATAATATTATAATATTTTTATTAGATAAAAGATTAAAAGAAACATTATATTATAAAAGACTAATTATGAACCAAGGTCAAAATCAGACTATAAGACACAAAACCATATACCTATGGTATATTTAGGATTCTTTAGTTGATGTCACAGATATACATACTTATTCTAATATTTATCTATATGATTAAATAGAAATATATAAAAGTAAAAATATATATATATATATATATATATATATATATTTTTTTAGAAAAGTTTCCTAATAACTTCATAAATGTTGCTTTAACTTTACATATGTTTAAAGTTGATTGATAGGTTAGAAACTTAGTCAAGAACTTAATTACATGTTGGTAGCTTGCAAAATAAGCTAACTATGTGGCATACATATAAAAAACTTATCTTGCAAGTTAAGGTACATGTCTTGCAAAGTCAACATGCTTTGGAGGTCCTATAGGTCATTGCCATGTAGTTCCTAATTAAAAATATATATAGAGGCAAGAGTGAAGCCTGCTTCACTCTTATTAATGCCTTTCTAGTCTTTAGTCTTGTTTTCAGTCTTTTTAATCTTCTTATCTTTGACAATAGTTATTTTAGTTTAATACTATATCATCTTTGAATAACTTTTTAGTTCTTTTGAGTGATACAAGAAAATATTAAGGATTTCTTTTTTCAAGATTCATGTCCTTAATAGTTAATTAGAAAGTGAGATTTGAAAGAAAACTTGTGAAAAAAATTTTGAATAATAATTTTGAGTGATTTTAGTTTGTATTGACTTAATAAAGACTTAACAAAGTCTAAATTGTTTTGAAATTACTTTAATTTTTTAAAAATTTAAAAGACTTATATTTTAGAGCATTGTAGAGGATTGATTAATGATCTACATATAAAATTATGTATTTACATAATTGATGTTGTTTTAAATTTTTGTTGTAATTTTGAGCTTAATTAAAAAAAAATAAAGATTATAAAAATTTAAACATATTGAAATCTTAGAAATTAGAATTCAAAGGATAAGTGATAATTTCTAAAATTTATAATAATTTATTAATTAGATTGAATTAAAAATTTATATAATAGTAGTTAAATTGATTATTAATAGATTTTTAAATTTTAAAAGGCATTAAATGATCAATTAAGAGATGTTGGCTTTATAAGATTGATATTAAGGTTGGAAAAGGAAGCCAACTAATATCTAAGTGGATTTTAGAATTTATTTTTTATTTTTCAAGTTTAATCTTTTTCAAATTGGTTATTCTTTTTTTAAAATTTAATATTAAAATAATAAGAAAATTTTGAATAAAGGTTTATATTTCTAATATTTTTAAAGTTCTTAATTTTGATGTTTTTTTTATAAATTTTTATTTTTTATTTTTTTAAGAATTTTATAAAATTCTTTATAATTTCTCCATGATTCTTTTATAATTTCTTTAATTTTTTAATTTGATTTGATTAAGATTTTATTATGATTGTTAACATTTAATTAATATCTATTTAAGATTTTATTATGATTATAAAAATCTTGATATTATAATTTCTATTTTTGTCTCTATATTCAAGTGCTTAATGCATTTTCAAATAAACTTCATATAATATGACAACATTACTATATTATGTGAAATTTTCTTAAAAATATATTAGATACTAATTGTAACAGGATATAGATATGATATTTGTATTATTGATACATGGGAATATATAGTTAGAACCATGGAAGTTTCTAGAATTGGAATTAGGTTAGTGGATCACATAGGATCCACCATGGAACATTCTAGAAAGAATTATGGTCAATTATCTAAATGGGGCCTACCATAGAACCTTCTAGAAGGAGTTTAAGGTGGTTCTCTAAGTAAAATTTGTCATCTAGGAATATTTTAGAAAGTCCAAGGTGGTCAAACAAAGTATAAATAGGACTTGCTAAGGCCTTTTAGGGCATCTAGTCAAATATGGCTTTAGATCCTTTCTCTTAATATGATTGGATTTTGTATCTTTTTATTTTTTTTTCTTCTGTTCTAATTCTAATTGATCAATTTTGTCTTCTGTGTCCTATTGTGTTTACTTCTATTTAGTTTTATTTTGGTCCAGTTTGTCCCACCTTGTGATGAGGTTTTATGTTGCTATGGATTAGAAGGATCTTGGACGTTTGAGTTGGATTAGTCTTGTTTCATTCGTATCAAAGCGAATGTTAGACTATTTTTTTTGGTAGTGTGTTGATAGTCATTATCTAGTCCAAGATTAATTTTTGTAGTCATATTGGATATTATATTGAAGCTACTATGTGCCACTTTTAAAAATTCAATAAAAAAGTGAAAAGACATTACAATAGTGTAGTCTAACAAAGAAATTGTAGTATGAAAAATATGACAGAGCAATTCCAAATAGAGGCTCAAATACAACATCTCTTAGGTCAGATAGTTACTTTGCAAGGACAAATAGAAGCTTCGAGGACATATTCTGGGACTTCAAGATAAGAAGTTGTATATCAATGACTCTTCAACATGCAACAATACCTTCAAATGTCTGTGGCAAATACCATTGAAGAAATTATATGTGTAGTCAACTATTTAACAGACGTGGCAACCATTTTGTGGCAACATCAAGTTCAAAGTTATGGAGCTCAAGGTGGATTTTTTGATTGAGAGAAGTTTGAGATAAAGTTTAGAAACCAATTTTGATCCATCAATGCAGAGAAGATAGTACACGATCAGTTGGAAAATCTTACACAATCGAGGTTGGTGTAAAATTATGTCTCTTGATTCAAATCCCTATGTCTCTAAATTTGTAATGTTTTAGAGGAGAAGATGATAGATCAATTCTTACAAGATTTGAAACTTGTAGTTCAGTAAGATGTAGAATTAAAGGATCCATAAACATTCAAAGAGGCAATTTGAATTGTATATAAGATTGATGCTATAGATTTTAGAAATTATAGATTATAACATATAGTACAAAGTCCTATACCGATATCTAATATTATGGCATAACAACCAACGCCAATGAAGATTGATGCCCTATAAGGATCATTGATATCACAAAGACAACAAATATTGGTGTAAAAGGAATTATATTTTTATTGTTGAGAGCTAGCCCATTAGATTGGAAGTTGTCTAAAATGTCAAAATTCAAGCACGAGCAAAACAAGGTAGGTTTATAGTCTCAAAACTCACCAAATTGATAATAAGACAAAGCAAAAAAATGGAGGCTTCTTAGTAAAGGCACCGAGGATAAGTATTGAAAATAGCTACTATCTCTTAAAGACAAATGGCATCGCCTTGGACAATTGTAAAAAGAATCAACTAGTACATCTAATGAAACTATTAAAAAAACAACCATGCTAAGTGTTTATAGATTGTGGCTCTACAAAAAATTACATTTGAGCTGCAATTACCAACCAACTTGGGATTAAAACTAAAGCAATCAAAGGAAGAAGTATATACCTTGTAGATGACCGAAAAAACATATAAAGTGAGATATGTGAAGGAAAAACCTTGAGATTGACTAATACCTATATCTTTAAAAAGAAGTTTAAGATAAAAAAGCTAAAATATGATACTATTTTTGGTATACTATGGCTAAAAATAGAAAATAAGAAAGTTTATTAGATAGCAAGGATAATTTTTTTTAAAGATAGTGGATGCTGTAGGAGTAGAGAGAGTTGGCCTCATGAAAGCATTGGCTCTTAGGTGCAATTAATTGCTCAATTAGGTCTTGAGATAAGGAAGACTAAGAATACATATATATATATATATATATATATATATATATTAATTTTAGATACTATTACATTAAATATATAAGTCTTAAGTTCCCAAAAATACCCAAAATATGATAAAACCTTTAAATCCTTATATATCCTTACAGGGTATTATTTTCAAACTTCAAAAACTCATATCTTCCAATTTATCTATTCAAACATACTAACATTTTATATGAAGTATTAATATATTCTTATCAACTTCTACAACAAATTTCAACTGCAAATTCATTGCGGATCTTAAGATAATCATAACAATAGCTTCAAATCCTAGTTTTTATACACCCATCTATAGTTTTCTTCATATTTTATAAACTAAGCATTCAAATGCCACAAAATTTGTATATATAGCTTTCTAATACAATAGTCTACTTTCTAAAAAAAATTGAGTCAAAACTTTGTCCAAAAACTGAAGATATAGCTCCAACCATTACTATGAATAAAATCACTTACTACCTTTGATTTGGATGTGATGATTGAACCCTCTATAAATTCTTCATCCAAACTCCAAATTCATCAAATAATATATAAAAATTATAGTCAAAAAAGTATTCTCTCCAATCCCAATTGCCGATCTTTTGTTGCTCTCTGTAAAGAAATGTTATACCTCAAAGAATGATAGTAGGTACAAAATTGATACCTTAACTTTGGGCACCAATAACTCTTTCATAAAAACTCCAAATCATATAAAATTTGCACCCAATTTATACCCAAAATCCTAAATTTTTTTATACTAGTCTCTAAAGCTTGAATGACTTCGAAAAAAAAAACCCTAATTCCTTATAAGGCCTTAGGTAGCCTCCTTGAAGCCCATTAGACATGGCCTTTGATCAATAGGAATGAAGATCTCCATTCTCTACCTTCATCCAACCATGTCTTACTTTCATCCCTTCCAATAAGCCTCCTATTAGTTAAAAATTTCTTCTTTAGGCTCTAATCTCCTGTAAAAGCTTCATATTAAACATTTAGGTCCTATAATTTTTTTAAATGCTATAATTAAAATAGATAAAACTCAAAATAAAGTTTTTTATATCTACTTTTTTCAAATTAATCTATTAATCATTCTAATATACATCTAGATTTATTAAAATATAATATATTTTAACTAATTTTTATATATTATAAGATTTTATAGTACAACAATACAAGGTGATTCTTTGCACCTTAGCATCAAGTTAAGAGAAAAGATAATTTGTAACCAAAGACATTCTCATAAGAACGACCTTTATAAAGAAATAAATTTAACATAAATAATATATATATATATATATATATATATATATATGTACATAAATAATATATATATATATATATATATATATATATATGGTGGTTCTAAATCTTATATTAGTCATAATAAAAATATCAGAAGGAGTAGAATAGATAGATTAATTCATACAAGAATATTGAGATGTCTTTCCAACCAATCTACATAGTAGCATGCTTCATGATTGAGGTGCCTACTTTCAAATAAAATTATTACTTGGAGCCAAATCAACAAATCGGCTAATTTATTGCTTAGCACTAAAAAAATTTGAAGAGCTGTGAAAGACATTTGATGAATTCTTAGAGTAAGGCCTCATTTAAAAAAGTACATTACCATGGAGAGTATTTGTATTCTTTGTACCTAAAAATGATGGTGGACTTTGTGTTTGCATTAACTATTGAGGCCTCAATAAATACATAGTTAAAAATGAATATCCACTTCTACATGCGCATAAACTTCTTAATCAGCTTTGAAGTACAACCATCTTTAATAAAATGGATCTTTAGAGTGGTTATTGATAGATATCTATTAAAAAAGTATGTAAAAAAGATGCTATTTTTTATGCACTATAGACATTTCAAATATGTGGTTTTATCTTTTGGCCTCACTAATACTCCAACCTCCTTCATGAATCACATGAACACATTATTTTGGGACCTTTTAGATAAATATGTAATTATCTTCATTGATGATATCCATATATATAGTAAAGTCCTTGAAGAACATGAACAACACCTATGAAAAGTACTCCGTCGGCTATGAGATAGTCACTTCTATTACAAGCAATCAAAATGTGAACTTTAGAAGTCAAAAGTCATCTTTTTGGAGCAAGTCTTGTCCTTTGAAGCCATGCATATGGAGTAAGATAAGATAAAAGTGGTAGAAGATTGACCAACCTCTAAAGATGTTTCTAAAGTCCACTCATTTTTAGACCTTGCTGAATATTATTACCATTTTTTTTCATGATTTGCACACTTCATTGCTTCATTAACAAACTATTTGGAGAAAGATGTTCTATTTGAATGGAAAGTAGAGCAATAAAGCACCTTTGATAGGTTGAAGGAGGCACTCATTATTATTCCAATATTGCAATGGTATGATTTTAACTTTTCTTGTATGGTTAACATTGATGCTTTTAACTTTGTTATTAGAGTGTTCCTTCAAGAAGACTTTGATAGGGGCCTTCAACTTATAGCATATAAATCATAATATCGTATTACATGAATTTTTTCTCAAGAATGTAGCAAACATGTGGCTGTAGAAGGTAGAATAAAAATTACAACAATAAAATCTTAATTCTAATAGAATATTAAATAAATTCTTATTAAACATTAATAATGTTAAAAAAGCTTTAATCAAGACTTAATTTCTTTAAGGTTTCTTAAGATTAAAGAAATTATAAAAAAAACAATAAGAAATCTTAAAGAAATTGAAAGAAAAAAGTCTACAATAAACCTTAAAAGAATTTTTAAAAAATCTAAAAAAAAATTAGAATAATCATAAATATATTTTAAATAAATTTCAACCAAGTTCTAATTTAATCTTAATTAAAAATTTAATAGACTTAAATTAAACTCTAGACAAATCCTAAATCTTAAATCAAATCTTAAACCAAATCTTAAACTAAATCTGAAACTAAATCTAATCTTGAACCAAATTCTAATCTTAAATCAAATCCTAGACAATTCTTAAATCCTAAACCAAATCTTAAACCAAATTATAACTCTAAATCAAACCCTAATTCTAAATCAAATCTAATCTAATTTGAGTATAATTTAGATCCTCAATATCTATCAATTAAACTATTGATCTTTCTTAAAAATTTACATACCTTTCAACAACTAGGTTAGCAACAAGCATAAAAGTTTTGAAATTAATCGCACTTACCAAATAGTAGAAAAATCCTAAAATCTGCTAAGGTGTTACTTGGCCTCTTACTCCAATCTAAATATTGAACTTTAAGTACAAATATTTTTTTATCAAATAATTTAATTCTTTTCAAATTTTACATATGTATAAAAAATTAAGTCTATTATTTTTAAATACAAATTTTATTTCAATCCAAGAAATAGATTGTTAAAGATCTTAGAAATCCTAACTACCTCTCAAAGTCCAATTTTTGAGACTTTAACCTACTTGAAATTCAATAATCTTTAATTTAACCTTTTGATTAAGTTCAAACTTTTATCATATACTTGAGATAAATATTTTCATAAGTCATCAAAATTTGAACTGTAGACCTACTACCAAACTCAGAAAATTCTCCAAAACATAACACTATTTCTATTTCACAACTTTTAGAGTCATCCAAAACAACTATATCTTTGCAAAGCTCTTATAAAGTCATTATACACTTAATTCCCTCAAAATTAATTCTTAAAAAAATCCTATCAAGTCTATTCTCAAATCTCACTTTTAACTTGCCAAAGAACCTCTAAGTTGCCATCCATGCCTAGTTTTGTGCCTTGGGGTCTGATTTCAACTTAGATTCATAACTCGTCTTCTTTGGGTGTCAATTTTTTTTTTCTTCTGAATTAATTTTTATTTAAATCAACTCCTAATTTTTTCCTAAATATGTTTATATTCTTTCTTCTTTTAATCTTTTTTTTTTTGGCTTATATATGGCCAAAAAAAATAAGTAAAAGCCTACTTTGTAAAAAAATAGCATTTAAAATTTTAATTCTACTTTCTTTTGGATTATTGTCTATTTTCTAAGATAATTTTTTACAATATTTGAATTAAGATCTTCTATAATATAATAGATTCTTCACCCCTTTCACCTATTTGTTATTTTACATTATGACAATGTAAGCTCAAAATAGCAAAGTATAATTACTCTACACATAATTGAAAATAATTAGCGATTGTACATACTACAAAAGTGTGGCAATACTATCTATTAGAGAAGCCAATGGTTGTTTGGATTGACTATAGACCTTTGCCACATAATTTGTATTTAAAAAAATATAAAATCATGACATCATTGTTATGAAAAAAAGTTACAACTTTTTGATATTCAGCTTGAGTATAAGCAAAGGCAAAAATATACTTTGCCAAACAACTTATCACAAAGACTAGACTTGAAGAATAAATCAAGAGACAATACAAAAGTCACTACTTTTAGTAGAATTCACTTCAAAGCTAACAAAAGAGACAGAATAGAAGGAAGTTATGCATCAGGATGTTTATTTTAAGATGGTTAGTGATTGGTTGAATGTGAGTGATATATAATATTAAGATTATAGTTTTAGTGATGGCTTTCTCTATTTCAAGAAGCAAATTTATGTATCCAATAATGCTATATTTTGGATATATATATTTCAAGAAAGACATGACATCTCAATATTTAGACATTTGGGGTAAGAAAAGACTCTAAAACAGATCTCAAGGATATGATTTTGGATAAGTTTGGATTATGATATTCGAGCTTTTGTATGCTCTTGTGAGTCATGCCAACATAATAAAGTATATACTACATCGTCTCCTAGACTATTACAGCTAATTTTTCTATTTGTGGTATATTGGATGTAAGTGATTATGTATTTGCTATAAACACTTCATAATTATACTACAATTGTCATCTTTATAGATCGATTCTTGAAGCAACTTTACTTGGTTGCAATATGCTCAAATATCAATGCCTCAGTACTTGCATAAGTCTTCTTTGATACAATCTTTCATCAGCATAGATTACCTCGTGTCATCATTTTAAATCAAAATCTATTCTTCATAAAAAAAATTTAGCAAATCTTGTTCAAGCTAATAGATACACAATTTGCTATGTCTACAACCTTCCATTTTCAAATAGATGAACAAATAGAGTGTGTAAATTGAACCTTGAAAGATATGCTAAGGACATTTGTGGTAGTTCATCATAATAATTGAGATGAATACTTGACACCTTTAGAATTTACCTACAATGATAGTAATTAAATAAATACCAATCATTTATGATTTTTTTTTTAATATTGATTAGAGTTTGATTGTACCAACAACTTTTTATTGATCCATCAACATTAATAATCCAGTAATAGAAAAATTTATACAATACCTTATAATAGCCTTACAAGAAGCATGACATCGCCTCCTTATTGCACAAAATTAATAAAATTAATATGCAGATAAGCACTCGCAACACAGGACCTTTTGGAAGGATAAAACAAGTATTATTCTTCAATGCTAACTTGTCACTTGCTACATCAATCCAAATCCATTGTCGTAAAGTGTGAAGTCTTGCTTGAGAATGCTTCGGGCACCTGGTTGTAGAAGGAAGAATAGAAATTGCAATAACAAAATCCTAATTCTAATAGAATACTAACAATGCTCTAATTAGACTATAATAATGGTAAACAAACGTAATCAAATTCAAAACAACTCAAAGAAATTTCAAACAAACAATAAAATTCTTAAAGAAATATTAGAATGATCACAAATATTACTCAAATATATGTCCATTCAACCTTAATTTAATTCTAGTTAAAACCCTATTGAATTTCACTCAAACTTTAGACCAAACCTAATTAAATCTTAAACCCTAATAAATCCTAAATCCTAAGTCAAATCCTAAACAAACTTTAAATGAAACCCTATTTCAAACCCTAAATCCTAAACCAAACCCTAAATCAAACCCTAATCCAAACTCTAATCCAACCCTAAATCCTAATCCAAATCTTAAATCCTAAACTAAACCATAAATCAAATCCTAACCAAATCCTAATCCAAACCATAAATCAAATCCTAACCAAATCCTAATCCAAATCCTAAATCAAACTCTAACCAAATCCTAAACCCTAATCCAAATCCTAATCCAAATCCTAATCCAAATCCTAAATCAAATCCTAACCAAACCCTAAACCCTAATTCAAACCCTAAATCAAATCCTAATTAAACTCTAAACCCTAATCCAAATTCTAATCCAAATCCTAAATCAAACCCTAACCAAACCCTAATCTAAACCCTAAACTCTAAATCAAATCCTAAATCAAATCCTAGCCAACCCTAATCCAAATCCTAGTAATTCCTATGATAGATTTAAACCTCAATATCTAATGAATAAACTGTTGATCTCAATTCAAAATTTTCATACTTCTTAAAAATCAAATTTAAAACAATCACAAAAAAATTTGAAAAGGATCGGAGTTACCAAATTGACGAAAACCTAAAAAATGTGTTCGGGTGTTAGCTGGCCTCCTTCTCCAATCTTGATACCAACCTTCTAGAACCAATTTCTCTTCTTTGCGCCGTTCGATTGGTTTCAAATTTCTTATGGACATAGAAAAACAAGTCTACTACCCTCTCACATAAGTTTTACTCCAACCCAACTAGTAGATTACATGAAATCTTAAAAACCCTCACTGGACCTAAAATTCTACTTTTTAAGACCTTGACTCGCTTAAACCTCAACATCTCTCACTTCAACTATTAGATCGAGCTCAAATTCACAACATATATTTAAAACAATTATATACATAAATCCAAAAAATTTCATCCATAGATCTACAACAAAACTCTCAAAATCACTCAAAATATAAACCTTATTTTATTTCATAAAATCCAAGTCATCTGTAACAAACCTCTTTTTTGCAAAGCTCTTACAAAGTCATATCAACTCCAAATCACCCAAAATCAATGCCCATAAAAACCCTATTCAATCTTCTATCAAACCCCACTCTCCAATCTGCCAAAGAATCCTAGAATCGTCGTCGAGATTCGGTTTTGTGTCTCAGGGTCTGATTTCGACCGTGGTTCATATCCGGCCCTCTCTGGGTATCAACTTTCGTCTTCTTGAGGTAATTTTTACTATCTTGCATTCCTAACTCCTCCCTACATATGTCTATATCCTTTATTTTCTAATCTACCTTGTTTTGCATTATTTTTGGCCTTACAAAGTAAATAGAAGCATAATTTGTAAAAAGGCAGTATTAACATGTTTAATTTTTCTGCCCTTTTACTAATATCTATTTTTCCAAGATAATTTGCTACAATATTTTTGAAGTAAGATCCTCAAAACATGATATATTTCTTCACCCTTTCACCTACTAGTCATATTACATCATGACACTGTAAACTAATACCTTGGTGGCTTGGACCTTTTTGTATTTCTGTAGTAATTTTTGATATTGCATATCGCCTTGAGCTTCCGCCATATATTCAAGTCTATCTAATCTTCTATATTTTGCAACTAAAGAAATTTCATACCAAACTAAAGTGCTTCCAAATCAACATCAACCACCACCACCACCAGTTATAATTAATGACCAATAAGAATATGAAGTAGGTAGCAGTTTGGAACATCACTATCTTTGACGTGGTAGTAGACGTCCACAACTTCAATACAAAATTCTTTGGAAAGGTTATTCTATCCATGATGCAATGTAAGAACCTACACAAAACCTCAGCCATTACCAAGAGATAATTTAGAAATACTATTAATAGCAAAACAAAGACGTTGTATATTAGTGTAATTGTCATTTTACTTATTCTATAAATTCCTTTTAGAATAAATCTGTAGAAGGTGATTCAAACTCAGAGAAAGAGTAAGCGAATGAGCTTACAAGTTAGGATCACTCAATTAATTATATTTCGAACCACTAAAACATCTAGAAATACTACAATGGTTCCTTCCAGTAACAATACTCCTTCATCAATTAATAACCACAATGTGCAATCCTGCACTCTCAAAAGACTGTTCAAAATACAATAATTTCCATCCAAAACCAGGAATAATAGACTTCACTCTAACTAATCTAGATTCATAGAATTTCTATAATCATAGACTTCTTCTACTGAAACACATACACAACTCTCAATAAACAATAATCATAATCTTTCATCCATAATCGAGCTTCCAATAACTTCTGACATAATTCAATCACACAATACTCCAATTATATAATCAATAATTCATAAATCAATCTCTGATTTATTCCATAGACTCATTTCTCAGTATTCAGAAACTATCCATTACTCTTCAACAATAAAGAAACAAAGAAAATAAAGAGGTAGTACCAAGCTTAATCCCAGCTGATGACTAACACAGTCTGGTCCCTTAATAAACTTCTACAACTCGTATGTAATTGCTACTGATTTCCAGATTCTAACCGAAATTCCATAATAATCACTTTTAATAACTAAATTAACCATCTGTCCTCCTAAATTGACTATTCTATGGATTATTAGTCTATTTTACCAATATCTTACAAAAACGAACTAATATCTATTCTACATAGTGTCACTCTTATCTGTGTAGTATCATTGCAAACATTATTTAGTCTCAACTTATAAAGATGTAGTAGCGTTGGCTTCTTCAGTCAATGGCGTTGGCCTACCTCCTTTGAATTAGTGACCTCATCCTTTGCTACATCTTTGTTTTCTGCCTCAGTATTCGAGGATTTTCCATCCAAATGCACCATCGGAGCTTCATTCAACAAATTCAATTTTTGAACTTGAGACACCAGTTTCGAGATCTGGACATCATGGAGTTCCAACTGATGCTGCTATTGAATCATCCATTCTAGAACATCTTTAATTGATGCTTGTGTCCGGCTCCTCACTATTAACTTTTCTGTCAATTTTGCCACCTCAGCTTGTAAAACTTTGATTTTGGACCTCAACTTCTTTGTTTCACATGTAGATTGGTCACTCAATGCTTCTTTCTCTTTCATCAATAACTCTGCCTTGTCTATTTTTGCTTGCAATTGACATTTGAATTTTTTCCATTCCAAATTCCATGTCTTGCAATTCTGGATTAATTTGTCCTGTTGTCCTTCAACAATCCGTAAGATGTATTCTCTTTCTTTTGTCTAAGATTCATATTGATGAATCCATTTTCACTCCAATATTAGCTTGGATTCTCCAATTTCTTTTATTGTCTGTTCTTGCTCTTCAATTCTTTGGTTTTGCTCTGATATCACCTTCTTATTGTCATCTAAATTTTGTTTGCTACTGTCCTCTTTGTCCATAGTTCTCTTTGCACTTTCAATTGCCATAACGCTCCCTCTTTAAAACTCTTAACTGGAATTGCTACTCTAAAAAATGCAAGGAATACAAGAAATAGCAATCTCAAAAAATCAACCAAGAACGACAACACAGAATGATTTCTAACTGGTGCTCCACTTCTATTCTTTTACTATCGGTGATCATAACAACATGTTACTCATACTGTCCATTTTTCACCTACGTCCCATCTGATACGTTAATAACTATTAACTATCCTTTCAGCCGCCTTTACACTCTAATGCACTTATACCATAATCAGATCTATCCTGTATCCATTCGAAGTCACCCATCCAAAAAAATGAAAACCCGTCTCGAATTTTATGTATTAAATAATTATGATCGATTTCCATTAATGCAGATATAGAATCGATGGCCTATGAAATCCTCCAATTGAACAGATCCACTGGAAAAATTCTCAACCATGCGATATGGTTTCATGATGTAACACGACTAATAGGTGAAAGAATGTGGAGATTATTATAATATATGAGAACTTAGTTCAAAGTATTAGAACAAATTATCTTAGAAATATAGTTCATAGTCAAAGGAGTAGAAAAATTAAAAGGTATAAATGTTGCCTTTTAGAAAGGTGACTTCTACTTACTTTGTAGCCCTACAAGTAAGGCAAATCAAATTAGATTGGAAAAATAAATAATATAGGCATCTTTAGGAAGAAATTAAGAATAAAATTCCTAGAAAAAATTACTTAGAAAAATTAGATATTGATACCCAGAGAGGGCCGGTTATGAACCAAGGTCGAAATCAGACCCTAGAGAACAAAACCGACTCTCGACGATGACTCCAGGGTTCTTTTGGAGATCGGAGAAAGAGGTTTCATAGCAGACTGAATA
The DNA here is from genome assembly GCF_059467195.1 of Physcomitrium patens. Taxonomy (NCBI): domain Eukaryota; kingdom Viridiplantae; phylum Streptophyta; class Bryopsida; order Funariales; family Funariaceae; genus Physcomitrium; species Physcomitrium patens. Next base: position 254,563 of record NC_143413.1, on the reverse strand, counting down.
AGCTTTATAAAAGCATTGATTTTGGATAATTTAAAGTTGTTAAGACTTTGAAATAGCTTTGTAAAGCTAAGGATTTTTTCAGATGACTTGGATTTTATGAAATAAAATGGGGTTTAAATTTTGGGTGATTTCAAGAGTTTTAAAATAGATCTACAGATGAAATTTTGTAGATTTATGATTATAGTTGTGTTTCATATGTGTTGTAAATTTGAGCTTGATCTAATAGTTGAATTGAGAGATATTGAGGTTTAAGGGGTCAAGGTCTCAGAAAATAGAATTTTAGGTCTAGTGAGGATTTTTAAGATTTCTTGAAATCTACCAATTGGATTGGAGTGAAATTTATGTGAGAGGATATAAGATTTGTTTTTCTATGTGTATGAGAATTTTTAGATAAATCGAATGGTGCAAAAAAGAGATATTGGCTCTGAAAGATTGGCATCAAGATTGGAGAAGGAGGCTGACGAATATCCAAGCTTAATTTTTGAGGTTATCATCAATTTCGTACTCCGATCCTTATGAATTTTTTTATATTTGTTTTTAACTTATTTTTTAAGAAGTGTGCAAAATTTGAGTTAAGATCAATGGTTTATTCATTAGTTAGTGAGATTTAAATCTATTTAAGAAATTATTAGGATTTGGTTTAGGGTTTGGTTAGGATTTGGTTTAAGGTTTGATTAGGGTTTGAATTAGGGTTTGATTTAAGATTTAGAGTTTAAGATTTGATTAGGATTTGATTTAGGATTTAGAATTTGGATTAGGGATTGATTTAGGATTAGAGTTTGATTTAGGATTTGGTTTAGGGTTTGGTTTAGGATTTAGGGTTAAGATTTGATTTAGGATTTAGGATTTGGATTAGAGTTTGGTTTATGGTTAGGATTTGGTTTAGAATTTTGGATTAGTATTTAGAATTTGATTAGGATTTTATTTAGAATTTAGGATTTGGATTAGGATTTGGTTTAGGGTTTAGGATTTGGATTAGGATTTGGTTTAGGGTTTAGGATTTGGATTAGGGTTTGGTTACGGTTTGATTTTGGGTTTAAGATTTGGTTTAGGATTTGGTCAGGATTTGGTTTAGGATTTGGTTTAGGATTTGGTTCGGATTTGATTTAAGGTTTATTTAGGATTTGATTTAGGGTTTAGGATTTTATTAGGATTTAAAATTTAATTAGTTTTGGCCTAAAGTTTGAATGAAGTTCAATAGGATTTTAACTAGAATTAAATTAAGATTGAATTGAGATGTATTTGAGTGATATTTGTGATCCTTCTAATATTTCTTTAAGAATTTTTATTGTTTGTTTGAAATTTCTTTGAGGTTTTTTTGAATTTGATTAAACTTGCTTAGTATTATTATGGTCTAATTAGAGCATTGTTAGTATTCTTTTAGAATTATGATTTTGTTATTACAATTTTCATTCTTCTTTCCATAGCCAAGTGCCCAGAGCATTTTCAAGCAAGACTTCACGTATTACGATAATGGCCCAAGCCAACGAACTTAAAATTTGACTGATAATTGATTAAATCGGCTATCATATATTAATACTAAATCATTGGACATAAAACTCTTCAGATGCAGTTTACTATCATAGTAATTTTTCCTCCGTTTGTGAATTGCTTCCATGTTGAAAAGCGTTGTAGCCCGTATTTCATCCAATTCTTCTAATTTTGCCAATCCAGTATGTAATGACTCTTTGTCACTGAGTCGTTCATCCAAGGCAATCCGTAAACTTTGAACCTCCACTCGATAGGTAAAATTACCTCTTGACCATAAACTAGTTGAAATGGAGTAGTGTTGGTAGTTACTTTATATGCGGTACGATACGCCCACAAAGCCGCAAAGAGTTTGGTCCCCTAAACTTGGTACCCGCCTCCAAAATTGTCTTAGTCAAGACCTTGCACAAAATTTTGTTGGTCTTTTCGGTTTGTCCATTAGCACGAGGATGATACGAAGTAGTTTTCTGATGCTTGATCTCATATATATTTGTCAAGGCTGCTATGGTAGCCTTGAGGAAATGGATGCCGCAATCGCTAATCAATTCTTTCGGACACCCAAATCGAGTTATAATATTCTTGTATAGAAAATATAGCTAAAGAAAATATGTCCTAATAGTTTTCCTAACGGAACGCCAAATTGACACTACTCTGAGTTCAACAATATCCCAAACTTAGCGCACTAAGCCAAACATTTGCCTAGAAAATTAAGATGAACTTGTTTTGTAGTGAATGCACAAAATTCATCTAAAAATATCTCCATAAATAACTAGAGATAGTCTTGGAAGGCTTGAAACGTGGCTGAGACATTACATAAATCAAAAGGCATCACGCAATAAGCAAATGTGCCCCAATCCATAGTAAAGGTCATCTTAAGCTGGTCTTCCATTGCAATTTGAACTTGATTATACTCAAAAAATCCATCAAGGAATGAATAACATTTGTGACTGGCTACGGCATCCAATATACAATCTGTGAAAGGCAACAGAAAGTAATCCTTCTTAGTGGCCACATTAAGTTTCCGGAAATCCTGACAAATATGGATTTTTTCATTCTTTTTCAGCACCATGACGATTGGAGAAATCTACTCACTATTTGGTACTGGGTAAATAAAACCAACTACAAGAAGCTTGTCCAATTCCTCCTTCACCATCAAGGAATATTTAGGATTAAGGCGATGTTGCCTCTACTGTACCAATTTAGCATTCTCATCTAAAATGATATAATGCTCACACACTTCAGCGAGAATATCCTTTAAATCAACATAAGTTCAAGCAAAAGCGGACTTGTGATGCAAGAAAAATTTTGTCCAACAGGTCAACTCTTATTCCTTAATACCTTTGTAGACCTTAATTGTCCGAGGTTCTGTTGTGGTCGCCAAGTTAATAGTTTGATATAAAGGTGCAATGGTGATGTTCTGTTTCAACTCCCACGCTAATTAAAAATCAGTCAGTAAGTCCAATGTCGTAATGTAAATGCTTACATTATGTAAAAATTAGTTAAAACATATTATATTTTAATAAATCTAGATGTGTGTAAGAGTGGCTAGTAGATTAAATTAAAAGGAGTTGGTATAAGGAACTTTACTTTGTTTCTTTAGTTGTTTTGATTTTGACATATATATATATATATATATATATATATATATATATATATATGTATATATATAGGACCTAAATATAGGACCTAAATATTTAGTATGAAGCCTTGGAAGAAGGTGGAAACCTAAGAATGAAAATCTAAACTAGTAGGAGGCTAATTGAGAGGGATGAAAGCAAGGCATGGTTGGATGAAGGCAAGGAATGGAGAACTTCATTCCTATTGGTCGAATACCATGCCCAATGGGCTTTGAAGAGGCTGCCTGTGACCTTAAGAAGGATTTTGGCGACTTCAAAGAGGGCATTTGGAGATTATAAGCTAAAATTATAAAGTTTAGGATTTGGAATACAATTTTTGTACAAAAATTAGAGGATTTGGAGTTATGATGAAGAAGTTAAAGCCGTTTGAAGTTAAGGTATTAATTTAAGACATATTGTTACTCTTTTGAAGATACGAGAAGTTTTACAGTAGCTTTTGAAGATCGAAAGGGCGACTAGAATGGCAATTTCAAGGCCTATATCTTTCTTGAAAGAATTATTGCTTTTGGAATTTATATGAAGGAGTTATAAGGAATTGAAGGCGGGACTTCGAAATCAAAGGCAGTAAGTAAGTGGTTCTGTTTGTAATAATGGTTGGAGCCATAACTTGAGTATTCGGACAAATTATTTGTTCAAATTTTTGGAGAATATAAAATTTTGTATTACAAAGCTCTATATACAAATTTCGTAGAATTTGAGCTTATATTTTGTGAGATATGAAGAAAATTGCACATATGTATATAAAAATAAGGGTTTGAAGCGACTGTTAGGGTTTTCAAGTTATCTCAAGCTTTGCAATGAATTTGCAGTTGAAAATTGTTATAAAAGTTAATAAGAATACATTAGTACCTCATGTAAAATTTGAGTTTGTTTGGACGGTCGGATTAGGAGATATGAGGTATTGAAGTTCGGAAAAATCCCACATAAGAATATACAAGGTTTTAGGAGATTTTATCATATTTTGGATGTTGTTGGTTATTTGAGGCTTGTGTATTTGGTATAATTGCTCAAAAAGGGAAAATTTATATATAAACTTAGGACTTTCTTTATTTTCAAGCTTGATTGAATAATTAGTGATAGTCAGAAGCTCGTCATTTTTTTGAGGCAAATTCTCTCTATTCCGTTATATTGGTGCTTTCATTGAGAGAGCCTTAAGGCATTAACTTTTTCAACAAGTTGAAATTGAAGATCAAAATCTAGGGTTTGGATTATCAAGAGGAGTGGATGTCCATGATTTATTTAGGGTATTTTCTCAATTTATAGAAGAAAGGCAACAAGTGCATGGAGAGGATAGAAACACTACTAAGGCCTTACAAGTAGTAGTGGACAAAGTTGGGAGGTTTAATGGGAGGAATATCACCAAGTTCTTAAGGATTTATACATGTGAAATGGAGGTGCATCAAGTTTTAGAGATGAAGATGATTACTACCTTTGATTTGGCAGTGGTACCAAAAATCAGAGAAAGGGTGCAAGTGTTACATATTGAGACTATATCATAGAAGAAATTTGAAGAACTCTTGAAAGATGAATTTTTTGAAGAAGATTCAAAAAGAATGACAAGACAAAATTTTTTGGAGTGGATTGAGCAAAGGATAGGGAATCAATTGGCTCCAAATGAATTAATCAGAGAATTTGAGACCAAGTTTGGGCAATTACCATGGCAAGAGAGGCAACTCTTGGAAACAAGGAAAACTGGATTATTTTTACAAGTAGCTGATGAATATTTGGAAGACAAGCTTTTCTTTTGAATCCTAAACCTGGTAATAAATCACTTCATAAATAATTCTGATTACACTCATGGTTTATAGATATTGTTAGAAATTGCATTATTTTTTTTTCATCTTGACTTCTAATATAGGCACATGATGACCCGTCATCCAAAATCTTAGTCTCCATCATCAGAGTTGTAATTGACCAAAAATCACTGAGTATGAAGTAGTGTCTTAAACAAAAAATAATTGTTCTATAGTTACATCTCCAACTTTTACCTTCTCATTGCGGCAAGCACCATAAAGATCTCTTCATGTATTATTTGCTGCCCAAATTACTCAACCATGGTTAATATTAATGGGCCACCTTCTATATTTGTAGACTTCTTTGGACACAATATTAATTTCGGATCCATAGTCAATAAAAGTAATTACTAATTCTACCAAGTCTTCTATTTTTACTAAAGTCTTTGTTGTGGCTCTCGTCCAATGTCCTTTGGTATAGTGTCCAGGGCCCTTGTCACCATCCTTATATTCATCCAAATCAAATTGTACCTTTTTATTGGTACAACATTCTACCAATTCATGTTCTTCTTCTTGAGCCAAGATTGTATCCAAAGCATTAGATACAATAGATTCTCCTATCAAGTGCCTCTTTTGTTTAATGGTATCAATGATAACATCATGAAATTCTTTCTTTGAAATGCCCAAAGTTTCTCATAGAGTAAATTTAATTTTAGCATTTAATATTCTTTCTTCCAATACTCCTTTCAAATCTGTGGCTGCTTCAATATCTGACTGTAGCTTATAAATAACATGCTCACTCTTTCCTTTGTCTTTATCAACTTCCATCCTTTCTTTCCATTTCTCTTTAAGTAGTGGTGCATTTCTAAGATGCGATATTGATGGCCGAGCTCTGGACAGTCTATTAGCTTATGGTATAGGTATTTCTTTATTTTGTGTTGTTTCTGCATACTTTTGAGATCTCTTCTTGTTAGTTGGCTCTTCAAAATTTTCTTTTATTTCATTTCTTCCCCTTTTTACCTCCATTAGAGCTTCATATTGGAATTTTTCCAAATAAGTATGTATTGACATAGTATCTACAAGATCATTCCATCTTATGGCATTTTTAATTATTATGGCTGTATTAAGTAATTCCTATCTTATTATTTTTTCTTTATTTATATTAATAATAGCATGATTCTAAAGATCTCTTATGTTTACATGCTTGTTAAAACATCCTCCTTCTTTTTTATAGTCTTAATGCCATAAGTAATAGCTTGTCTTGATGCCATAGCATATTGAGATAAATACTCTTCCAAAACCTTCTTCATCCATTCTTTTCCAAAATTGGTTTTGAGAAACTCACTTGTATCTCACAATGTAATTTTTCCATCTTTCCATAAAATTACTCCCTATTACAGAATATCAGTAAAATTTCCACATTCTTTGCGAGGATGCTCAATACTATCACACCAAATACATCTTTGTATATATCCTTGTTTTGATGCAGGTTTGATCTCAAGTAATTCTTCCTTCTCTTTTAGCTTTCCTAGTTTGATTTGTAAGTCTTTCATTCTTTTTACCAACTTATTAATTACATCTTTCTGTGATGCAAATATAGACATAGGAATTAGAATAGTACTTATGGATATAGCAGGTTTTGATAATTATCTATGAGGTATTATAGTTGGTGGAGGTCTAGTCTCTTACCTTACTACCACCTTCTCCTTCGGTACTCTCTTTTAGCAAGTATGCCCATAGCTTCAGAGACTTTCTTCTAATTAGTAGTAAGTCCATTGTCATTTGTATTATCTTCCAATAGTAATTCCAACTCTCTTTGTAAATCATTGTGAGCTAATTAAAGAAATAACTCCACCTTATCATTTTCAAGTGTAAGCTTTTCCACTTGAGACAATTGAAGAAACTGTCTTTTAAATTTTCAAAATAACTCTATTGCAACCAATCTCTTGTTGGATTTATTGACCCATTCCATAAACGATTTTTTTATCACTCTTTTTACATCTTCCAAAGAATACTCTTCTTTTAGTTGAAAGATAAAATCTTCCCATTTTTCTCTATGACTTTATTTGTATTGCAATCAATTTCTTGTTAGATTTATTGATCTATTCCATAAACGATTTTCTTATTACTCTTTCTACATCTTCCAAAGAATATTCTTTTTTTAGTTGAAGGATAAAATCCTCCCATTTTTCTCCATGACTTTTAATAATTCTCTTTATATGCTCACAAAGCTTTGGTACAACTGTAAGCTCAAACATTAGGATCATATCTTTCTTCGATACTTTATTGAGCTTCATCTCCTCATAATAATACTTAAGATACTTGGAAATGTTTCTTCTATCAAATTGATCCAATAAACCAACAACAGATTGCAAGGCTTTAGAAGTCATTACTTTCTTGCGTTCCACTGCTTGCTGTTGTTGCATAAAAAGTACAAATGCTTGAAATATTTGAGTTGTAGCAGGATCAAGTTGCAATGGAGATTTCCTAGTGCAATTCCTACTACCACTTCATTGCCCCCCTTCCATAATAGAAAGCTAAAAATATTTCTTCAAAACTCTCTACCCTAAAAATTTTCACGTCAGATTCACCAGATCTGTCGTATGGCGTGATTTGTTATATGGAAATATACTGAGTATCTAGCTGTAGAGAGTTTAGCTTAAACCTTTATATGAATCTTATCTTAGCCTGCCAAAACTCTTTTAAATTGCATAAAATACAAAAATATAACAAAATCACTTCAAATCATATTTTTTCTACGAAGGGTTTTCTTGTCCCAAACTTTAGAAATTCATAAATCTTGATCTAGCTATTAAATTTGTTTCAAATTTATAGAATAGGTAGAATTCATCCTTAAATTTTATAACAAAAAAAAACCAGCTGCAAATTCACTCCCAATCTTTTGATATCTAAGAAACCCTAGTAGATGCTCTAAACCCTAATTTACAAGCACCTAAGCACTATTTTCTTAAACATATATTAGAAGTCCTATAGAACATTGTCATATAGCTTCTAATTAAATAGTATATAGAAAGGCAAGAGTAAAGCCTTCTTTACTCTTATCAATTCTTTTATTGCTTCTAGTATAGTTTTAAAAGTCTCTATATTTCTAGCCTTTCATAATAGTCATTCTAATTTCTTCTTGAATATATATACATTCTTATTATCATTTTTAATTTTTTTTTAATACCTATTTCTTTTATTTATATATCTTCTTTAAATTATTATCTTTGATAGTTTTAAACTTTACTATTATTTACAAATTTGATGTCTTTAATAATTCAATTTAATTCTTTTTTTAAAGTATATTTTTATTTTATAAAAACTATCACATTTTGTTTTTACTTATAAATATTGTATAAATAAGATAATACTAGAATGGAGATATAAAAGCTAAGATACTAAAAAAGTGACTAAACTTAAATTCAAAGATGCCTTAGAATACACTTAAATAAAAATGAATGTAATAATAATGTAAGTCAATGTACAAAATAATATATGACTAAGCTAAAGAACTAAAAGATAGTATGATGTGATATTAAATAATTGAATAATTATATATCAAATTAAGAAATTTAACCTAAAATATTAATTACAAACAATAATTATATTGAAAGATTTGACTTTATAGAATTGCATCATATGGATTATAGTTATCTCTGTTTAAAGTATGAAACTACATTGCAAGTATTTGCTAGAATATGCTTATAATTAAAATTACAAAATTCTAGAAAATCATTTTTAGAATTGAATATACATTATATGATGTAAGGCATGCAAAGAGACTTATTTACTTCAATGTATCCACCAATAAAGAATGCATTCAAAAATATTATATTTATATTTGTTATTTTTAAGATATTTACTACTTCAAGTGAAGAACATCTCTACAAATAACCAGGAAACAAAGAAAAATTTATTTGAGGCAATTTTAAGGTAATTAGTTGTAACCAAACATTTCTAAAATTCATTTGCTACTATCATCATTTGAAATTTTTATTTACAATTTCTTTTTCTAAAAACTAAAAATTATTAAGTAATCTTAAAAAAAATAGATTTCATTATAACTTCTAAATAGAAATTAGAACCATGATAAGTCTTGAGAATCTAAGTCGAGAAAAAAAAATGGATACCATTGTGTTATATTAATTATAATTTAAAGAATTTTTCAAGTTAAAAGTCCTAAAATATCTATAATATAAGTAAAAGAACAGTCCTATGATTAAATTAAGAAAAAACAAAAATAAGTCTATAGCTTACTTGAAAGGAAGTTTTAATGGATATAAAACTTATAAAAAATTTCAATTTAATATATATATTAAAAAATCTCAACTTTAAAATAATATTAATAAATTAAAAATAAGAAGTTGTGAAATAGAAGAAAAGTCTCAAGGACAAAGAAAAACTAGTAGATATCTTATAGGAAGCAATAAAGTTAATACAAGCATTTAAAATTTTCCATCAAGTAAATAAATAAACATACACACTAAAAAAATGAAAATCTATCGTCAAAAAAAATAAAGAAATAATTAAATAGAGATCTAATGACAAATGCAAAAAAGGATGTAAAATAATAATTCATGTCATACTATAATTTAATCAAAATAAAATTAATATATAACCAATTAATAACTAGAACATAACAATATAAAAAGATCCAATTATGAGAAAGAACAAAATAAAAAACCAATACTAAGAGCAATGAAATCTATTTATAGAATATAATAAATCAAGAAAGATTGAGATATAGGATTAAAAAATATTAATAGAAGAAAAACAACAATGATGACAAATTTAAAGTCGGAATTTTAAAAAATAAAAATAAAATCTACAATAACAAGATCTATTGACATATCAATAGTTTAATAATAAAAAATAATAAAAAAGCTACTAGTACAATAGCACCTAATCATTGTCAAAAAATAGGACAAGTGAAAACAAAAACTCTTGTGATAATAAGACCCATTTATAAGTGAAGAAAGGGATTAGAAAATAAGTCCTAGGATAATATGACTTGATTTATAAACTATGAATATAAAATAAACTGACTCTTAAAATAACAAGACATAATGATGAAAAAAGTGAATGCTTGAGAAAAAATATACTCTTAGTTGAGAAACTTGATAATGGAAAGAGGAAAGACATGGAAGGATAATTGTGAAGATAGTAGATGTAATTGCCAGACAAGAGAAAGGAAAAGGAGACCAACTCCAAGGGTAGAAAGGATCTTCTAATCACGGTTTGAGGGAGAGAGAGACGTGAGAATGAAAGAATGATTGTTAGAATAGTATGTCTGTCTGTCTTGGGTGAGACCTCCAAGATAGTGAGAGATAGAAATAGAGAGAGGGAGCATCAGGAAAGAAAGAGAGAAAGAAAGACTGACGTCTCCAAGAATAGAAAGACAAAGAAAGACGAATGAAGAAAAGTCAACTTGGAGAAAGGGGACATGGAAAGACAGACAGACAGACAGAGAAGAGAGGTGAAACCCCAGGAGGAGATGAAGAAAGAAACTACTCGACGCTTTCAAGATAAAGATAACGATACGAAAAGCAAAAGAAAAAGAAAGAAAAGAAGAGAGAGAGGGGAGGGTAAGGATCGTCGAGGGTAAAGACAGACAGACGGACGGACAGAACAAAAGAAAGAAAGAAGAGAGAGATGAAGAAGGAGGGTAAGGGAGGCGAGGGGGCGGTGCCGGCCACCAGAAGACACACTGCTTCGTTGCCCAAAGAAAAAGAAAAAGAGAGGAAGATAGAGGACGAGAGAAAGAGAGGAAGAGCTGGGTCCCAATCCCTGAGGAGGAGCAAGTTTCCCTCGCCATTTGTCATTTCCCTCGCACTTCACGAAGTTCTCTCTCTCTCTCTCTCTCTCTCTCTCTCTATGTCTCTCCCTCCCTCCCCTCCCTCGCGCTCTCTCCCTCTCCCTCTCTTTTCTCTCTGGTGTTGCTCGCGCGCAAATTTCCCATTATGCTCCCGCCCTTCCCTCCGCCCTCCCGCCTAGAAGAGGAGCATCAATAATCGGCCTACCTGCCATCAATCTATCTATCAATCTCATCTAACATACTAGGTCCACTGCACCCCCGCACCCTCACACCCGGTCCGACAAAAGTAAGGTACTCCTCCTTCCTCATCCTCCATCCTGCTGAGTTTACCGTTGTAGTGGAACGCGCTCAAGATTAGTCTCCCTCCACCCCCAGCATCTTCCATGCTCTCTGGCGCACGCCCTGCTCCCTCCGTCCTTCGTTTTACTGGTTGTTGAGTCTGGGAGCATGTGGCCTTGGGGTTTGGCGGAAGCAGGGAAGGATTGCCGGCCTTGCGGTAGGTCGAATTGATGCCGTAGGGTTGGAGGTTGGTTCCAGCTCTGGAATGATCAATTTGGATCCCTGGGTGTTGGAGTAGAGGAGATGTGTGCGGTGAGTGTGCGTGGCTGAGTTGAGCGAGACAGAGAGAAAGAGACAGTGGAGGAGAGGAGAGCTGAGGAGAGTCGAGGAGGACGTGGTGTTGTCGCGAGGGGCGACGAATGGTGCCGACGGGCGTGGTGGAGCGGGAGGACCAGCCTGAGCCTGCTGCTGCCCCCCCAGTGCCGGTGATTACACCCAAGACGCTTCGATCGCACTCTATCAGGACGCAGACCACGCCAGGTGATGGCGATGCTGGTGCGGATCATGCTCCTGGAGCAGTGGCAGCAGCAGCAGCATCAGCAGGAGGAGGAGGAGCAGCGGATGTCATGCAAGGTAACGATGCGGGGCAGGAACGGCGAGGACGACGGCGCGGGCGACGGAAGAAGTCAGACGTGCCGCTCGATAATCCCACGCGAATCCTAAAGCATGTCAAGTACTTGCTCATTAAAATGCGAGTCCACCAGAACCTGCTCGATGCGTACACAGGGGAGGGTTGGAAGGGTCAGAGGTGAATACTTTAGTCTGGCCCGACTTGGTTGATATCTCTTTTGTGTATTTCCCAAGGTATTTGTGGAGAGTCTTGTGTGAGGTGCGATCATTCAAGTTGAATGAACAAATGTCTTCCTGCATCCGTAGAGCTATATCCCGACGAGTCGCGAAAGGTTTGGTAGGTTTGTATGTGTTTTTCAGTAACTGATTTATGGCCTCTAGGTAACCGCTGGTTTTCATTAGAATAGTCGCCGGGCCTCTTCTGATGCTAATCTCTTTTCTCTATCTATATTCCATTTACAAATCCTAAATCTCTAACGGCCTATCCCCATTGAAATTATGTTTTGCCAATTGTAGTCGCGAGAAGATCAGGCCGGAGCAAGAACTACAACGTGCGAAGGCGCAGATACTGCGATCTAAGTTGGCCATACGGGAGGCTATTCATGAACTCGATGACGTGGGTTTAGAAGGTTCTCTCGACAAAAACGCTTTTGATTCTGAAGGTCGTATTTACCATGAAGAGGTATTCGTTGTCACTTTCGATTATTTCACGCAGTTTGTTACCAAAGCAATTACTCTCTGGGCAATCTCGAAAAAAACTAGGGTTCCTGAGATAGATTTTTCAAGTTCCCTGGCTCTTTTACTGTTCTATTTCTTTCTTTCTTTCTTCCTTTCTCTTCAAACGATCTTTCTTGTTTGAAAGTCCCATACTTCTTTGGTAGTTTAATTCTCAGTTTAAATCTAATGCTACATACACATTGCGTTCAGATTTTTTGTGCGAAGTGCAAATCCCAAGAAGCTCTTCCTGACAACGACATTATCTTGTGCGACGGGGCGTGCAACAGAGGCTTCCATCAGTATTGCTTAGACCCACCTTTAGCTACGGAAGACAGTAAGAGCGTCCGCCACAAACCTCGCTATGCTAACATTGTGCTCCATCTATTCCCTTTTCAAGTCAGGAATTACTCAATGCTTATCACTTTTTGATTGGATTGCACAGTTCCTCCTGGAGATGAAGGATGGTTATGCCCTGTATGCGACTGCAAGATGGAGTGTATTGAAGCGATAAATTCATATTTTGGCACCAGTTTTGAGGTCGAGAATAGTTGGGAGGTGAGTGCAGCAATGATTGCTGCGCAGTATGACTCATTATATAACTAGGTTGTCGTAAGTTGTAGAGGCCTCAAGGTCGGAACATTTAGGTCCACATACGCCGACGAGTGATTTACCTTCAATCCTTTGTGAGGAAGTGGATTGATTGTTCGTCGACCTCGCAGAGCTTTTTTTCGAACGAAGCTGGTATAGCTGCAGGCGGTGGAACGCAAGAAGGGGCTGGTGGTGATTGGCCTTCCTCAGGCGATGAAGATGATGAGTATGATCCAGAAACAGCGGAAGGGCCTTCTTCAGCTTCTGAAAGTGGAGCTCAAGTAATAGGGCTTGCTGTTGACTGGCCGTCCTCAGACGACGAAGATCACGACTATGATCCGGAAGCAGCGGAAGAACCTCCTGGAGCTTCTGGGAGTGGAACTCAAACAGTAGGTCTTGACGTTGATTGGCCTTCCACAGACGATGAAGATGACGACTTTGATCCAGAAGGTATCAGAAAGCAGGCAAACAGTGACGAAGAAAGTAGTAGTGATGAAAGTGAGGAGGACGGGGAGGATAGTGGTTCTGTAAGCGGCTTCAGGGAAAATGAGGCGTCTTCAGGTGTAAGTGACAAAGATGAGCAGGAGCCTAGTGAAAAACATAATCTGGAGCTAACTGCTGTCACTAACATCAAGAAACTTGCAAGAAAAGGAAAACGTAACATAATCAGCAACAAAGGAAAAAGTGAATATTTAGAGTCTTCAGACAGTGATGATTCTGATGTCTCTCTTTTTGACGAGTTCAAGGGTGGTAATGCCAATTTAGGCTTAAGACGTGGGGATCCACAGGCAGCAGTATCAGCAGCAGACGAGGAAGCCGTGATTATTGCTGGGAAAAGACATCGGAAAGCTGTGGACTACAAAAGACTACATGATGTAAGTCTTAACATACTATGTGCTGAGGTTGAGATTTACTCATCCGTATTGGACGAATATTCTGCGCAACATTATTCTTTCAGTGAGGAGTTCTAGCTTAAGTATTTCACCAGCGCTTACTGTGTCATAAATTTGAAAACTACGTTTCTCTGGCTGCATGGATTTCGTGTATTGCTGATTTTATGTAGAGTTCATCTTATGAGTCCTCTTGGCAGTTTTATGGGAATGTACAGCAATTTTTTCTCGTAATTAGTATCATGTGTGCTATGCTGTGCCAAGATCCTATTCCTTGAGTTTTTGTGGATGAAAAATCTTCGGCTTGCTGAAGGAAATGTATGGTAAAGCGGAGGCCGATAACGATGACGACGTTATCTCTGAGGATGAAGATTGGGGTCCTGAACGTCGCCGAAGACGAACCATTCCTGATGATCCTAACTCGCCAAGGTCCCGAATTCGAGGTAGGAAAGTGAGAACTCCAAGTGGAGATATTTCTAAAGGAGCCGATGCAGATTTACCCTCTGGATTACCAGATATGCCATCCCACTTTCCCACTGGTTCACAAGGTGAAGTAGGCTCACCACAAGACATTCCAGCACTAGATGGAGCAGCTGACAGTCCTGGAGGAGAAAAGCGGATGTGGCGGCGATTGCCTGATTCCGCAGTCGAGGTATGCTACATACCTCGACCTAATGTTATGCTTGGCTTTCTAAGCGTGCAAGTTTATTAAGTCGTGCTTTCTAACCAGCCATGACCATCGTAGAACATATTCATGAATCATATTAGAGGCTAAATTTTTCATTCAATGGATGCCAGGCATTACGGTGTATTCTTGATGTTAATAGGCTGCCCTCAAAATCTCGGAAGGAAGAATTAGCAATTAAGCTTGGGTTGAGCTTTTCACAGGTAAGATTGCCTTGGGTTGCTAAGTTGTACAGTAGTAATCCTCTGACTAATCAAATAGATATGTTCGCTTGTAGTCCATCTTTGCAAGGTGTATGAAACTCGAAGATTCTAGTTTTGTGAACTTCAAAAACAAATCAAAAGATAAATAGATGAATCGTTCCTGATTACAGGTTCATGGATGGTTTAAAAATCAGCGGCATCAAGCTCTGAGGAAAGGGTTGGCATGTCCTAAGCGGATACATCCAGTAGCATCAAGCTCAAGAGATTTCAATACTGTCGAATCTCCATCGTCTGTGGCGACTTTAACTGAAAGCACATTACCGCAAAAAGAGAATGCTCCAAATTCTATTTTAACTGAGAAGTTGGACGAAGTTCAGGTGCGACTCCTCGAATTGAAGCAAGCGTTGGACGATTTTACCAAGAATGCAGCAGTGGTTGCGGATGGCGGAAGTATTGAATTGGATAACAACGTGGAAAACGGAGGAATTGGACTTCCTGAAAATGGAAAACGTGTTGTCTATGTGCCAGTTGTGGCCGACGTTAGGGAACAATCACCAATGAGTACGCATACTAGCGCATGTTGAGAAAAGCAACGAGATGTTTCTTGGATTCAACTTCTTTTCATCGATTCTTTGTAGAGATGCTCAACGATCAGGATATGGAGGATTCTCCACTGCTGTATCGGAGGTCTTAAAGTGGAGTCTGCATCATCTGGCTTAAACTTTTTCTTGTTCCTTGAAGTATGAGCTTCAAACTGTCATAGAATTTTTTCATTATTCGTTCTTGGCTAGGCATTTTTTAATTTTTCATTCTTTTTTATCGTCTCTTTTGAATTGTTGTTTGCAAACCTAAGTGCTCTAATCACCTATATGTTAAGTACTCAAGCATTTGTTTCACCATCACCTCTGAGGGTTCATTGGTGAGATTATGCCTACCACATTTTGATATATTGTTTGCTGTGGTATGTAATCATGATATACTCTTTTATAGTTACCCACGGTGACATACAGCGTTGATTCACTCAATGAGACACAATTTAACAGAAGATAACTCACCAGTTCTTTTAATGGGTTGTGGAATGAAGAAGTGCCTGAATTTCACCTACTTCTGTGATTACACTTAGCTCTTTTGGTAAAACCTTTAACTCCTTTGCTGTGTGACTTGAATACATGCAACAAACTTGAAATTGTTAAATTGTTCATCACTGAGTGTAAAAAACTTCTATTTAATAGATGAAATTTTCAAGAGGATTTGAAAGAGGATATATCTTAGGAATATAATTAGATTAAATCATATTTTTGTTAGGCTTAAGCTATAAAATACATTCGAAGATGTTGTATGGACATTAATTATGTATATATATACATAGGATTATGATTCACTCATCTGAATCCTTTTTGCCTTGTTCCAATATAGATTCTATTCTTCCATCTATCTTCCTTGCTTTGGTGTGGACACATATTGAAGTTGTTTTCATCACAACCACACAGTGATGGGCATTAGCAGTGCAATTGAGTGACATGCAAGACAACAAACAAAGTTGTATTTAAAACAAATCTATAATTTTCTTCACACTTAACCTATTGGAAATTGTTTGGAGAGTGTGCATAATTAGTCATCAATCAAAGATTCAATATGATTGAATTTGGCAATGTATGCTACCATCACCATTAAATTCAACCAAAGTTTATTTTATTTTATTTTATTTTGTGCTTTTTATGTGTTTAGTTTGTGTCTCCTAAACATTATGAACTATGTCAAAGTCTATATAATAGCGTTGAAGAGACAAAGATCTTTTCATTTGAGTTTGAGAGTGCCAAAGTTTTCTAGCAACATATAAGCCTTGTTATGATAGAATAAGATAGATGTAATGCTGCTTGGAAGACTACTTTGGTACTAAAGGCAATAATATTATATCTAGTTTTGTTGAGCTTGTCTTGCCAAAGATTGAACTTCGTTGTGCCAAATTGAGCTACATCTCCAATGATAAGTATATAATTGATCTCACATGACATCAATTGTTGCTCAATCATGTGACATTTTAGGCTTTTTCTATCCTAGCTCTTTTCCAAAGAATCAAATAAAGCAGCATAGTAGTGAAGTGCTTCAACAAACTTATCAAAAAACAAGCCTTTGTGATTGAGGTTTTGCTTTCTAATGGTAATAATCTTTGATGAAAGCTTTTGTATCAATCTTATTGTGGCAAAGTCACAACTTGAAACATGGTGTAATGAGTGATGCATCAAAACAACATCTAAATGACATCAAAACGATATTAAAATAATAATACCTACATTGAAGCAAAGAAAAGGATAAAGGCCAAGACTTATGCCAAAGCAATGGAGAAAATGAGAGGGAATTGAAACTTGCACTAGAACAAAGAAAAAGACTTTAGCCAATTAAAAGCCTTCGATGTATGCATAGACATAATGGATGTGCTTGCAGCTTGACTCTTTTTGTTATTATCTTAGAGATTTTTTTACTCACTACAATCTCATGCAAAGGTAAAAAAATTAAAAATCTAGAAGAGCCAAATAAAAGTCTTGGGTATGTGTACAGATATAATAGGTGTGTATATAACAACCTAGGTTGTACTTGTAGCATGAGCCATTTTATTGTTATCTTATAGATAAAACTTAATGATAAATAATTTTCAACTACAACTTAAATGTTAAATTATATCCTTGACTATTTTTTCTTTTCTTTTAAATTCCAACTTGGCTATGTTTTCTTTTTCTTTAATAAAGCCTTTTAGTATAAGTGATGTCTGTAAAATTATCTAACATAGCCAACTATATATTATAATGTACAAAGAAGAAAAAGAATCATTCTTTTTAGCTTTTTAAAATAAAAAATATAATAGAAGTATCACTAAATTAATTTATATTATTCATGATTTTAATCATATTTATAACTTGTATTAGCATTTTTTTTTTTTTTTTTTTTTTTTTTTTTTTAAATATTGCACTTTAAAGTCCATAGATCCTATCTATTGAAAAGATTATAGGCATAATAGTAGTTTTTGCAAAATACACTTTACAACTTGCAGACTTTGTGGTTCTAGTATATATTGTATCTCTATTCTAATATATTGATATTTTATGTTTTTTTAAAATTATCATTTAAAAAAACAAAAATAAAATTAATTTATATATTCTTTCTAAAAATTTATAATCATATTTTTGTAATAATTTTTTTATATATAAATAATTAAAAAAAAAAAATATATTTTGATATTTTATTTAGACATCAAATATAAATATTTTTTTAAGATTCTTAATTTATTTTTATAATATAAACAAATAGATTTATTTTAATAATCTACTACTTTTATAATTTCTTACAAATCAATCTAAACTAAGTATAAAGTTTTTTTTTGTGATATTTAGTATTATTATCAAAATTTATTAATTTTAATTTTATTAGTATTTTATATTTTTTTCTCTTATTTATTTTAAATTAAACCATCTATATATCTTTAAATTTTGATTTTTAGTTATATTATACTAAATTAAAATCAAAGTTAATATTACAAGTTGATAACTTTTGTAATATCTTATCATTGTTAGATTATTTTTTAGAAATTATTTTTAGAAATTTTTATTTGGTACGAGAAAATATAAATTATGTTCTTCTTATTTGACTGAAGTATTTTTTAAAGTTTTATTTATTTATTTATTTGAAATTAGATTAAATTAGATGAAAATAAAAAATAAATATTAATACTATACTTATTGGAAGCAACATTAAGTTTATATTAGATGTACTTTTATTACAAATAGATGCACTTAGTAAATATCATTCTATTATATTTATGATAAGTGGATTATTAATA
Organism: Physcomitrium patens; assembly: GCF_059467195.1. Classification (NCBI taxonomy): domain Eukaryota; kingdom Viridiplantae; phylum Streptophyta; class Bryopsida; order Funariales; family Funariaceae; genus Physcomitrium; species Physcomitrium patens. The sequence goes on along the minus strand of NC_143413.1, from coordinate 236,060 downwards.
GTTAAAATTAATTATGAGATTTATTAATAATAATAAAAATAAAAATCTTTTTAATATGAATTCATTTCTAAAATGGCATTACTATCTAAAATATGTTTTTTATACATTTTTAGATTATATCAATCACAAAAATCTTGATCATTTCATATCAAATTATTATCAAGTTTATTGAAGCATAGCTTTATCAAAATTTATATTTAATTTTATATAGTATCTTTAAAATTAATAAAACTAATAAAATCTCTTTTATTAATGCTCTTCTTTTGCACTAAAACAAAAAGAAATGCCATATGTCATAAATAATGACTTGTAATTTTAAAAAGTAGAGTAATTATATTTTTGAGCTATGAAACTACTAATTTTAATTTATACTATTTTTTCTCTATGATGTTTGATTATGTTTGTTAATAAAATCTTTTGTTCTTGATGTCAAAAATAACTATCATAATAATTCTAAAAAATTAAAAAATTAAAAAATATTATTTATTTTAAAAAAATTACATATTCTAAAAGATGAAACATAAGTATGTACATATCCTAATAGTATGACTGTACCATTGATCTCCAAGAAGAGGCTCAACCACCATTTGATTCAATCTACAATCAATCACAGAATAACCTTTTGACATTGAAAGATTACAACAATAAAAATCTTACAAAAAAACTTATTCAACATTTCAAATTTCCAATATCTGCATCAATGCTTTTTGTGAAGAAAAAAGATTGCTCTTTACAAATGTATATTGATTATTGTCGCCTCAATAAAATAATAATAAAGAATTATTCTCCATCATCATTGACATCAAGGCTTTTGGAATAATTTAGTTAAGCTAAGTTCCATATCAAAATAGATCTCTATGGAATGTATAATTTAGTAGAGATTTAAAAAAGAAATGAATGAAAGACAAAATTTTGGATAAAGTATGGATATTTTGAATATAATGTCATGTCTTTTGGATTAAAAAATACTCTAGCTATATTCTACTATGTGTCAAGGACATGAATCTCAAAGAAAGAAAATCCTCAATATGCTCTTCTATCACTGAGGAGAACTAGAAAGTCACTCAAAAATGATATATTATTGAACTAGAATGGCTATTGCCAAAGACAAGAAGATTAAAAAGTCTTGGAATAAGACTAAGGACTAGGAATGCATTGACAAGAGTGAAGAAGGCTTCACTCTTGCGTCCATATATACTATCTAATTAAGAGCTATATGGCGATATCCTGTAGGACTTCCAACATGTTTTGATTTTGCTAGCCACATGTCTTGTCTTGTAAGGCAAGTTGTCTATATATGCACCACGTAGTTGGCTTCTTTCACAAGCTACTACACGGAGATAACTTGTTCAATAAGCTACCAATATATAGTTAGCTTTTTGGCCAAGTTTCTAACCTACAAATACATCTAAAGTCGAAACTGCGTTGTAGAATAGACAAACAAACTTTGTGATAAGTTACTGGTTGGTTATTAATAACCTTGAGAATTAGACTTATGGTTAGGTAGTTTAGTTGGTAACAATAGGTTGTTAGTGGAATAAATGGTTAAGAATTCAAAGGATCATAACCTTTGGACTGCTGGCAGACTGTCCATCTTTTGATATGATAAAGAGGTTGAGGAAAAGGAGGTCGAGGCCAGACTGTGATAGTCGTAAGTCAAGGCAAGCTTGGTACTATCTCTTTTTGTTTCTTTGTTATTGACGAGTAATGGATAGTTTTTGAATATTGAGAAGTTAGTCTAGAGTGCAAGACTGTGATAGTCGTAAGCCGGGACAAGCTTAGTGCTACATCTTTTTGTTTTCTTTGCTTTTTATGAAGAATTGTGATTGAGAGAAGTATTGTGGAAACTGTGATTAGAATATTATAGAAGATGACTTTGAACTGTCCGATTTGGAGAAGATCTGTGACCTTGAGAATTGAGATTATCGAATTATATTGTGTTAAGTGCAGATATTGAATTCTATGTGATGAATTGAGAAACTGAATACAATGGGTATGCTGGAGATCAGTAATTGAATATATGTATATATATATATATATATATATATATATATATAAACCACAAAGAGAGTAAGTGGGAGAAGAACAGATAAGAATATGGGAGTATTGTTGAATTGATAGTCGTAGAATGGATTATGTGTTGAATTAAGACGAAAGTAGTAAGTCTTGGTATTTTGTAGTTTGATAATCGATTTTAGATAGTCAGAGTACAGTCAATTGTGACACTAACAGACTCAATTCATATAACTAGTTTTATTCCGTATTCGAACCTACATCTATTAGTTCAATTGCTTTGGTATACTGAAGCTTGAACACAACAAGACTGACATTTTGGCTCTACTGCTGGGAAAATGATAACAATATGAAATATTAGAAATTGATTGTATGGGAGATAGAATTATATGTTGAATGAGAACGTGAGAAGAACTAGTTTTAGGGTTATAAATATGTGAGTTTTAAATTAAGATAGTATTGATTTTGTAAAGAAGAATAAAATATTATGAATGATAATCAAGAACAGAAGGATTATCAAAGAATTAATCAACAAGCGAAAGAAAGACATGAGTGATTATACATAAGAAATCTCCTACAAGAATGACAAAAAGAAATTGCAGGTCCAAGAAAAATCAAAGGAAGAAAAATTCAAATTCAAATAGTAAAGAGACCAGTGATAACACCAATGGCTACTGGAGTGTAAGTAGACGGAGGATCTAGTATAAATCTTATGAATGTCGCTACAATAGAGGAGTTCGATTTAGATCACTTATTGCCTACTACAGTAGTTTTGAGAATGGCTGACGCCAGTCGAGTTAAACCTATGGATATTTTACGAAGTATTGATATAGTAATTGTAGAGATTACCTATAAAATTGATTATATTATTTTTTGATTGCAAAGCTCTATATTGTCATATCTAATTTTATTAGGGCGATCGTGGTTGTATCAAGCTAAAGCTCGAAATGACTTGGGCCATGGTACATTAACAATTGAGAAAGGTAATGATAAAATTGTGCTTCAAATGTACCTTGTCCAATATCACAGAGAAACTCAAGTTGCCAGTTCAGAATTCACATCAGATTGTAAAGATGAGGCTACAGAAGAAGAAATTGGTACATCTAACCCAATTTATGCTGATACAAGGCAAGTTGTCGAGCATAATAGAATGAAATACTAATGCAGGGATTCGGGAGAGTACTTAGTTCCCCCAGATGTTATTGATGATTTTGATCATATGATTGCATATTGGATGAATAGACAGGATGTTAATCATGTTAGTACTATGGAACTAGAGTTGAAAAGTTCTAATTTTTCAGATTTTATGAAAGATTTTGAAATTGAGCAGAACATTATTCCAGAGACTCCTGAAATTTCATGATGTCAACTAATTAATTTAGGTACAGGGGAGGTTCTTCAAATCATTTAGATTTACAATGGTATAAAAGACAAGGAGAAAGAAATTTGAGTGGATTACTTTTTAATGTACAAAATTGCTTTTGCATGGTCATATGCAGATTTGAAAGGAATTCCAGCTGAAGTTTGTGAGCATTGAGTTATATTGGAGGAAAAAACTACATCAGTACACTAAAGATAACATCGACTTAATTCAAAATACTCACTTATATTAAAAGAAGAATTGGATAAACTCTTGGAAGTTGGATTTATCTATCCAGTTCCTTTCAGAGAATGGGTTTCATCAATTGTTATGGTATTGAAAAAGAATGAGAAAATTAGCATTTATCACGATTTCTAGAAACTTAATGTGGCCACTAAGAAAGATTACTTTCCATTATCTTTTATGAATAGTATGGGTAATATGTTATCATTATTACCAAGTAGTAAGAAAATAGGAGTGGGGTACTATTTAAAGGCATTCTGTGGTGTTGTTTTAGGTTTATTGAAGTGCCAATTTCTTGGATTCATTATTTTGTTTTCAAGAGTAATAGTTCTAGTTAAGCGCTTGACAAAGGAAGCATCATGGAAATTAAAAGTATAAAGAAAACTACACACAAAGAAGACAGTAGCAAACGAGATTTAGAGGATAGTGTCAGGGACAAGAACTCGATGAAAGCTAAAGAGTAAGTGAGACTTTTCTCAAAAAGAAATAGGACAAAATAGAAATATGTATATTAAGAAAGAAACTGGAATGGCTATTGCCAAAATACAAGAAAACTAGAGACCCTTGAAACTAGACTAGAAGCAAGAAAGGAGTTGACAAGAGTGAAGAGGGCTTCACTCTTGCCTCTATATATACTATCTAACTAGAAGCCACGTGGCGATGTTCTATAAGACCTCCAATATATGTTGACTTTCTAGGCCACATGCCTTTGCTTGCAAGGCAAGTTTTCTATGGATGGACCACGTAGTTAGCTTGTTCTTTAAGCTTCCAACATGCGTGGCACATGGCTAACTTGTTGACCAAGTTTCTAACCTAAAAGTCAACTATAGACTCCTATAAAGTCAAAGCAGCATCTATGAAGCTTCTAAGAAGCTACTCTAGAAGATATTACACAATTAATCTACTTTTACATACTTTTATCTATTCATATAGGTAATTATATGTATGTCCGTGACATTACCCCTCCTTCTAGGGACGAGTTCCACGAGGAGCGGTGATTATATATTGAGAAAATCTAATATGCGGCGAATTGTATTTGCTACATACTCTGATCTTTGTTCTCTTCGAAGATAGTTGATGGGTCCTCTTAGCCATCGATAGTGTCCCATTCCAGGGCGAGAAGACCACCCTGTTATTTGATCACTGTTGAGGCCTTCATAACTTCCTTCAAATAATACATTTGAAACACCATCAGGAGTCGTTCCTATCTCCAATAATATCACCAAACATCGAGAATCTCTTCCAAGGTCGTGATACCAAACGCGTTGTATCTCACCATCTATTCGAGGAAGAACATGTCGTTCTTGAGGGTCTTCATTTCGGTTGCGTCGTCTTGAAGGTTGTGACAATCGCAATGTCTCATCCGGTAAGTCAGCAAACGAAGGTTCTTAAGTTGAATCCACTGGTTGTTGGCTCTCCATCTAATTAGCGTCACAAAATGCAAAGAAGTTACAAACAAGGATAGGAAATTGAATGTTATCTTGCCTCAATCTTGTCTCTTTTATAAGAGAGGTTTTCATCTTGGTTTTGATGGATGTCGTTGATGAAAAACTTTGACTTTAGCTGATGCATTTGCTAGATTCCTGGATGGCTCCCATGTGCGCTCACTAATATCATATCCGCACCAATGAACAAGATATTCCAGCTTATTTCGGCGCCGCCTTGAGTCTAATATCTCTTCCACCTCAAATTCTTCATTATTATCTACTTCTATAGGAGGCGGTGGCATTTGTCTTCTTCCTTGTATATCCACTGTCTTATATGGTTCAAGAAGAGACACGTGGAATACAGGATGGATCTTCATTGACTCCGGTAGATGTAACCGATATGCAACTGGGTTGATCTGTTCAGAAACAGAAAAGGGGCCAAGCCTACGATAGTCCAATTTGTCACAAGGTCGAGTGGTCTTGATATTGCGACGAAGTAGCCATACCTTATCACCCACGTTGAGTTGTGGTTGCTCTTTACGATATACATCTGCATTTATCTTTTGTCGTTCTTGAGCTTTCTTCAACTGCGCCTTCATTATTGCATGTAACTCTGACAACCGATTTGCCATATCTTCTGCTGCAGGATTATCAACTTTTGAAAAATCAAAAGTATCAAGTCGTGGATGATAGCCATAATTGGCAAAGAAAGGTGTTTGTTGCGTGGAGGAATGTACCGTATTATTATAAGTAAACTCTGCCAATGGCAGAAGGTTTGTCCAATCATCTTGTTGGTAGTTGATGGTACACCTTAAATACTGTTCCAAGACTTGGTTTACGCGCTCTGTTTGTCCATTAGTTTGAGGATGGAAAGCTGAAGATAGCTTTATGTCCACTTTTAAAATCTTGAAAAGAGTCCTCCAAAATCTCGACACAAATTGAGTTCCCCTATCCGATATGATATCTTTAGGCAATCCATGATAGCGATAGATATTATCAATGAAAAGCTTAGCTGTTTTTTTACCTGTGATAGATTTTGTACATGGCATAAAATGTGCCATCTTGGTGAAACGATCTACTATCACAAATATAGAATCATAAGATCTTGAGTTTGGAAGATCTGTGATGAAATCCATAGAAACAGAAGACCATGGTTGTTCTGGTATAGGTAATGGCTGAAGAAGTCTGTAAGGTCGATGTCGAGGAATTTTTGATCTTGAACAAATATCACATGATTGTACAAAGTCTTTGACTGACTTCCACATTTGTGGCCACCAAAAATCTCTTGATATGAGTTCTAGAGTCTTATTATATCCAAAGTGCCCTGCTGCTGGAAAGTCATGACGTGCTTGAAGAACACGCAAACGTGCTTTTCCTTCTAGAACATATAGGCGTCCTTCAAAATATAATAGATTATTCTTGAACTCAAACTTAGAAGAATCATGAGACTTGGAAGAATTATTCTCGATATCATGAACAAGAGGGTCTGAGGACATACTGGACTGGATTTGCTTGAGAAAAGTTGAATCAACAGTCAATGTTGATTTCACTGCTCGGAGATGAAATTGCTCCGGTTTCAAGGGGACCGTTCTTTGTTGCTCAAAAGCTGCATCTCCTTCTTTTGGTGCAAAATAAGAACGTCTAGACAGGGCATCGGACAAACCTTGTTGTTTTCCTGGCCGATAAGTGATAATGAAGTCGAATTTTGACAAAGACATACTCCAATGAGCTTGACGATGATTCAACACGCGTGCTGACATGAAATACTCGAGGTTCTTGTGATCTGTATACACAGTGACTGGACTAAAAGCACCTTCTAGATAATGACGCCATTCTTGAAAGGAATCCACGATTGCAAGAAGTTCTTTATCGTGGATCTCATAATTGATCTCGGCTGCTGAGAATTTTCTTGAATGAAAAGCTATCGGATGAAGTTTGTCATCTGTTCCCATTTGTGATAAAACTGCACCCAAGGCAAAATCCGATGCGTCTGTTTCCATAAAAAATGCCTTGGAAAAATCAACACGATATAAGACTGGTGCAGAGACAAACGATGTCTTCAAGGCTTCAAATGCTGCTTCCGCTTCTTGATTCCATTGGAATTTATCTTTACTAGTCAAGCGTGTAAGTGGAGCTGCAACTCGTGAGAAGTCTTTGATGAAGATCCGATAGTAATTGGCAAATCCCAAGAAACATTGGACATCTCTCACAGTCTTTGGAATCTTCCAATCCATGATTGTTTGGACTTTCTTAGAATCCATCATAAGACCATCATTTGAAATGATGTATCCTAAAAAGTCAACTTGAGTAGTGTGAAATACGCACTTTTCTATCTTGGCGTACAATCCTGCATCTCTGAGTTTTTGTAATACTTGACGAACATGTATTTCATGTTCTTCAACATTCTTAGAATAAATCAGGATATCGTCTAGGTAGCAGACGACAAAATTGTCTAATAATTCACGAAATACATCATTCATGAGATGTTGAAAAGCAGCTGGTGCATTCGTGAGTCCAAAAGGCATGACATTATATTCAAAATGCCCGTACCTGGTTCGAAACGCAGTCTTCCATTCATCTCCTTCTTTGATCCGTACTAGATTATATGCTCCTCTTAGATCTATTTTTGTATAGATCTTAGCTTGATTTAACTGGTCAAGGAGTCCTGATATCAAAGGTAATGGATACCTGTTCTTGATTGTGATCTTGTTGAGTCCTCGATAGTCAACACACATTCGTAAAGATCCATCTTTTTTCTTTACGAATAAAATTGGAGCTCCTGCTGGAGATTTTGAATGGCGTATGAAATTCTTCGCTAAATTCTCGTCAATATATGTCTTGAGTTCAGCCAACTCATCTTGCAATAAACTGTAAATTGGTCCAAATGGTGGCTGAGTTCCTTCCTTGAGATCGATTGAACAATCGTATGGACGATGCTCAGGAAGAATATCTGCATTCTTTTTCTCAAAAACGTCTTGATAATCCTGATATTGACTTGGAATGCCACTTGAAGTCTTTACGCTTTCAGAAATAGGTGCAGCATAAATAGCAAAAGTTGATCCTTCTTTTGCTGCGTGTATAAATGCTTTTGCACCTATAGGTGTGAGTTTTACTATACTAGACTCATGGTTTTTTACTTGGTTAATAGAACTGTTACTAATGCTCTGAGGAAAATCAAGTTTACGAGAAATCCAATCTATTCGAGGATTATACTTTTCTAACCATGATAAGCCTAAAATTACTGGATTAGAGGGAGATCTAATTATATTAAAAATTACGCAACTACTATGACCATTTATTACTACATCTACAGGAAGTGTTTCGTGAGTTACATCTCCAGAAGAGAACGGACGACCATTTATGACTTCTACGTGTACAGGTTTAGTTTTTTGTATTAATGATATTCTATGACATCTAGCAAATTCTTCATCTAAAAAACAAGATGAGGCTCCTGAATCTACCAAGGCAGAGGCTTTGTAATTATTAGGTCCTAAACGCACATCTATTATAAAACAAGGAGATGGTTTTGAGGAGAGGATAGGACCTTTATTAGAAGTTGTACAAGATTCCAGCCGCACGGTCACTATTGTAGCTGGACGTACTCGTTTTCCGACATATTGTCTTCTTTGACAGCCGTACTCCTCATTTTGTAGTTACGTCGCTTCTTTGGACAATGTTGAGCAGTGTGCTTAGGTTCTCCACAATATAAGCACAATCCTTCTTGTCGACGACGAGACTTTTCTTGCTCAGTAAGAGGTTTGAAACGTACCGCATCAATTTGCATATCCTCTACTTCCGAAGGTATGTGTTGAGGAGACGTCGGTGTTGCCATTGAATTGTAGTAACGTTGAGGCCCACTTGTACGACTCTCGGATCGAAATTCAAAAAGTCGATTGTCGCACTTCACAGCAAAGTCAATTGCTTGACTCAATGTTTGAGGATCAGGTAAATTAAGCATCAATTTCTTTACCTCATATTATAATCCGTAGAGAAATTGACTCACAAGTGCGGCATCATCCCACTTGATATCAGTTGCAAGTTGTCGAAATTGCGAAGCATATAATGTTACTGATCGATTGCCTTGTCGCAAAATACGGATCTTGTTGGTTGCAACACGAATTGCATCATGTTCTCCAAACATGGATCGAAACTCCGCCAAAAAAGCCTCCAGATTATCCAATATTGGATCTCGTCGTTCAAGAAAAGATGAAAACCATGACAATGCTGAACCTGAAAGAAGTGTACCAATGAATCTTACTTGTGACCCTGGAGTTGGATAGCTCTGGGGTTGAAGTTCAATCACTAGTTGGACCTGATTGATGAATCCTCGAAACTTGGATCTGGTACCATCAAACTTCTCGGGCAAGGCAACTCTCGGTTCTCTAATACTCGAAGGGTGTTCCATTCTGGGAAAAGGGACATGGTTTAGTGCAGATGTTGAAGCAGCCCCAATCATCTCTATATCTTCACTTCCTACCATTCTTGTTGCTCCTTGTGGTGGTAAATTGAGTTGATGCATCGCAAGCATTAACTCCCTCAATTGTTCTTGCATCTATGCCATTGCACTCTTCATTTCAACAAGCTCTGCCATAGTAGCACTTAAAAAAGAGAAGATGTCTAACAACGCTCAAAACAAATAGAAGAGAGGAATTGATAACAAAGAAAATACTAAGAACAATATCAGTTTAAAAGAGGGTAATCCGCAACTTCTAATGCGCTTATGTCTTATCAAGAAAAAGGGGTAATCCACTCTTAATCAAGAAAAGACAAAGCTCTGATATTGTAAGTGTACTCTTGTCAATCTGTCAAGGACAAGAACTCGATGAAAGCTAAAGAGTAAGTGAGACTTTTCTCAAAAAGAAATAGGACAAAATAGAAATATGTATATTAAGAAAGAAACTGGAATGGCTATTGCCAAAATACAAGAAAACTAGAGACCCTTGAAACTAGACTAGAAGCAAGAAAGGAGTTGACAAGAGTGAAGAGGGCTTCACTCTTGCCTCTATATATACTATCTAACTAGAAGCCACGTGGCGATGTTCTATAAGACCTCCAATATATGTTGACTTTCTAGGCCACATGCCTTTGCTTGCAAGGCAAGTTTTCTATGGATGGACCATGTAGTTAGCTTGTTCTTTAAGCTTCCAACATGCGTGGCACATGGCTAACTTGTTGACCAAGTTTCTAACCTAAAAGTCAACTATAGACTCCTATAAAGTCAAAGCAGCATCTATGAAGCTTCTAAGAAGCTTCTCTAGAAGATATTACACAATTAACCTACTTTTACATACTTTTATCTATTCATATAGGTAATTATATGTATGTCCGTGACAGATAGTAAGAAGGTTATATTTGAGCAAAACCAAAGAATTGAAGAGCAAGAACGGACAATAAAAGAAATTAAAAAATCCAAGCTAGTATTAGAGCGAGAATGGGTTCACCAATATGAATCTTGGACGAAAGAAAAAGAATACATCTTATAGATTGTGGAAGGACAACAGAAAAAATTAATCGTGAATCGCAAGATATGAGATTTGGAATGAAAAAAATTCAAATGTCAATTGCAGGCAGAAGGAGACAAAGCATAGTTATTGATAAAAGAGAAAGAGGCATTGAGTGACTAATCTAGATACAAAACGGAGAAAATGAGGTCCAAAATCAGAGTTTTACAAGCTAAGGTGGCAAAAGTGACGAAAAATTTAATAGTGAGGAGCCGGTCATAAGCATCAATTGAAGATGTTCTAGAATAGATGAGCCAGCAGCAGCGTCAGTTGGAACTTCGTGATGCCCAGATCTTGAAATTGGAGGCTCAAGTATGGAAATTGGATTTATTGAATGAAGATTTAATGGCATGTTTGGATGGAGAATCCTCAAACATTGAAGCAGATGGTTGAAGATATAAAGAGGAGAAGATCACCAATTCAAAGGGTGGTAAGCCAATGCCATTGACTGAAGAAGCCAACATTGCTCCGTCTTTATAAGTTGAGACTAAATAATATTTGTGAGGATTCTATACAGATGTCAGGGACAAGAACTCGATGAAAGCTAAAGAGTAAGTGAGACTTTTCTCAAAAAAGAAATAGGATAAAATAGAAATATGTATATTAAGAAAGAAACTGGAATGGCTATTGCTAAAATACAAGAAAATTAGAGACCCTTGAAACTAGACTAGAAGCAAGAAAGGAGTTGACAAGAGTGAAGAGGGCTTCACTCTTGCCTCTATATATACTATCTAACTAGAAGCCACGTGGCGATGTTCTATAAGACCTCCAATATATGTTGACTTTCTAGGCCACATGTCTTTGCTTGCAAGGCAAGTTTTCTATGGATGGACCACGTAGTTAGCTTGTTCTTTAAGCTTCCAACATGCGTGGCACATGGCTAACTTGTTGACCAAGTTTCTAACCTAAAAGTCAACTATAGACTCCTATAAAGTCAAAGCAGCGTCTATGAAGCTTCTAAGAAGCTTCTCTAGAAGATATTACACAATTAAACTACTTTTACATACTTTTATCTATTCATATAGGTAATTATATGTATGTCCGTGACAACAGATAGGAATGGGGCTATGTAGAATAGGCAAATAAACTTTGTGATAAGTTACTGGTTGGTTATTAATAACCTTGAGAAATAGACTTATGGTTAGGCAGTTTAGTTGGTAATAGTAGGTTGTTAGTGGAATAAATGGTTAAGAATTCAAAGGGTCATAACCTTTGGACTGCTGGCAGACTATCCATCTTTTGATATGATAAAGAGGTTGAGGAAAGGGAGGTCGGGGCCAGACTGTGATAGTCGTAAGTCCAAACAAGCTTGGTACTATCTCTTTTTGTTTCTTTGTTGTTGACGAGTAATGGATAGTTTTTGAATACTGAGAAGTTAGACTGGAGTGTCAGATTGTGATAGTCGTAAGCTGAGGCAAGCTTAGTGCTACATCTTTTTGTTTTTTTTGCTTTTTATGAAGAATTGTGATTGAGAGAAGTATTGTAGAAATTGTGATTAGAATATTATAGAAGATGACTTTGAACTAACCGATTTGGAGAAGATTTGTGACCTTGAGAATTAAGATTATCGAATTGTATTGTGTTAAGTGCAGATATTGAATTCTATGTGATGAATTGAGAAACTGAATACAATAGGTACGCTGGAGATCAGTAATTGAATATATATATATATATATATATATATAAACCGTAAAGAGAGTAAGTGAGAGAAGAACAGATAAGAATATGGGAGTATTGTTGAATTGATAGTCGTAGAATGGATTATGTGTTGAATTAAGACGGAAGTAGTAAGCCTTGGTATTTTGTAGTTTGATAATCGATTTTAGATAGTCAAAGTATAGTCAATTGTGACACTAACAGACTCAATTCATATAACTAGTTTTATTCCGTGTTCGAACGCACATTTATAAGTTCAATTGCTTTGATATACTGAAGCTTGAAGACAACGAGATCGACATGTGTCTATAAAGCTTCTAGGAAGTTTTTCTAGAAAAATTTATGAAATTATTCTATATTTACCTACTTTTATTTAATCATATAAGTAACTGTTGAGGTAAATAGATATGTCCATGATATTATCCTCTCTTCTAGGGATGAGTTCCACAAGTAGCAGTCTTCATATGTTGAAAAAATTCAAGATGTGGCAAATTATATTTGCTACATAATCCGATCTTTGCTCTCTTCAAAGATGGTTGATAGGTTCTCTCAACCATCCATAGTGTCCCATACCAGGGTAAGAAGACCATCTTTTTATTTGGTCATTGTTGAGGCCTTCATAACTTCCTTCAATTAAAACATTTGGAACACCGTTAGGAGTTGTTCCTACTTCTAATAAAATCATTAAACATTGGGAGTCTCTTCCAAGGTCGTGATATGAAATACATTGTATCTTGCCATCTATTCAAAGAAAGACATGTTGTTCTTAGGGATCTTCATCTCGATTCCGCCATCTTGAAGGTTGTAATAATTACAATGTCTTATCTAGCAAGTCTACGAATGAAAGCTCTTGAGTTGAATTTGTTGGTTATTGGTGCTCTATCTCATCACAAATACACAAAAATTACAATGAAAGATAAAAGGTCGAATGTTATTTTCTTTTGATCTTATTTTTTTTATAGCAAAGGTATACTATTCTTCATCTTGGTTTTGATGAATATTGTTGATGAAAGACTTCAACTTTCTTTGCTACATTTGTAAGATTCTTTCATGGCTTCCATGTGCATTCACTAATATCATATCCACACCAATGAATAAGATATTCCAACCTATTTCGATACCACCTTGAGTCTAAGACTTCTTCCATCTTAAACTCTTGGTTATTATCCACTTTTATAAGATGAGGTGGCATTTGTCTTCTTCTCAAGATATTCACTGTTTTATATGGCTCCAAAAGAGACATGTGAAATATTGGGTGGATCTTCATAGACTTTGGTAGATGTAATCTATAGGCAGAAGGATTGATTTGTTTACAAATAGAAAAAAGTCTCAGCCTACAATAATCTAATTTATCACAAAGACGAGTAGTTTTGATATTACGACAAAGTAATCATACCTTGTCATCTATATTATATTGTAGTTGCTCCTTGCAATAGGCATCCACATTGATCTTTTGTCATTCTTGAGCTTTCTTTCATTGTATCTTCATTGTTGTATGTAGCTTTGATAAACGATTTGCTAAATCTTCTGCTGCAAGATTCTCAACTTTTGAAAAGTCAGAAGTATCAAGATGTGGATGATAACCATAATTGACAATGAAAGGTGTTTGTTGAGTGGAAGAATGTACCAAATTATTACATGCAAACTCTACCAATGATAAAAGAGTTGTCCAATCATCTTGATGATAATTGATGGTACATCTCAAATACTGCTCCAGAACTTGATTTATCCATTTTATTTATCCATCAGTTTGAGGATGAAAAGCTGAGGGAAGCTTTATATCCACCTTTCAAATCTTGAATAGGATTCTCCAAAATCTTGATACAAATTAAGTCTTCCTATCCAATATAATATCCTTGGGCAATCCATGATAGTGATAGATATTGTCAATAAAAAACTTAGTTGTTTCTTCACCTATGATAGATTTTGTACATGGTACAAAATATGTCATCTTGGTAAAATGATCTACTATCACAAATATAGAGTCATAAGAATCTGAGATTGAAAGATCCATAATGAAATCCATAGTAACAGAAGACCATGATTGTTCTAGAATGGATAATGGCTGAAAAAGTCCGTAAGGTCGATGATGAGGAGTTTTTGATCTTGAGCAAAAATTACAAGATTGTACAAAATCTTTGACTGCCTTCCACATTTGTGGCCACCAAAAATCCTTGGATATTAGTTTCAAAGTTTTATTGTACTTAAAATGTCCTGCTACTGAAAGTCATGATGAGCTTGAAGAACACGTAGTCAAGCTTCACCTTTTGGAACATATAGGCATCCTTCAAAATATAATAGATTATTCTTGAATTCAAACTTGGAAGTATCATAAGACTTAGAAGAAGTATCCTTGATATCCTGAACAAGAGGATCAAAGGACATGCTTGATTGAATTTGCTTCACAAATGATGAATCAATAGTCAATATTGATTTTATAGCTCGAAGATAAATATACTCGGGCTTCAAGAGAATTGATTTTTGTTGATCAAAAGATGTATCTCCTTCTTTTGGTACAAGATAAGAACATCTAAAAAAAACGTCCAATAGACATTATTATTTTTCAGATCAATAAATGATCTTGAAATTGAATCTACATAAAAAAATGATCCAATGGACTTGAGGACGATTCAAGACACATGCTGACATGAAGTACTCAAGGTTCTTATGATTTGTATATATGGTAACTAGACTTGAGGTATCTTTTAGTTAATGACGTCATTCTTGAAATGAATCTAAGTTTGCAAGGAGCTCTTTATCATGGATTTCATAATTAATCTTGGCTACTGAAAATTTCCTTAAATGAAAAGTTATTAGGTGGAGTTTGTCATTTGTTCCCATTTGTGACAACATGTCACTTATAGAAAAATTTGACGCATCTATTTTCATAAAAAATGCCTTGGAGAGGTCAACGTAATATAAGATTAGTGTAAAAATAAATTTCTCCTTTAAAGCATCAAATGATGCTTTTGCTTCTTTATTCCATTGAAGTTTGTATTTACAAGTCAAACATATAAGTGGAGCTACAACTTGAAAAAAATTCTTGATGAAGATTTGATAGTAAGTAACAAAGTCCAAAAAGTATTACACATCTTGTACTATTTTTGGAATCTTTCAATCTATGATAGTTTGAATCTTCTTGGAATCCATCATAAGGCCTTCATCAAAAATGATGTACCCTAAATAGTCAACTTGAGTAGTATGGAATATATACTTTTTCAACTTAGCATATAATCATGCATCTCTAAGTTTTTGGAATACACAATGAACATAAAGCTTATATTCTTCTATATTCTTAGAGTAGATTAGAATGTTGTCTAAATAGCAAACAACAAAATCATCTAAAAACTTATAAAAAAACATCATTCATAAGATGTTGAAAAGCAGCTGATGCATTTGTGAGTCCAAAAAGTATGACATTATATTCAAAATATCTATACCTAGTTCAAAAGCAATCTTCCACTCATCTCCTTCTTTGATACGAACTAAGTTGTATACTCTTCATAGATCTATTTTGGTATAGATCTTTGCTTAATTGAGTTGATCAAGAAGTCTTGAAATCAATGGCAAAGGATACCTATTTTTGATGGTGATCTTGTTGAGTCCTCAATAATCTACACATTCACAGAGATCCATCTTTCTTCTTTACAAATAAGATAGGAGCTACAGTTGGAGATTTAGTATGGCATATAAAGTTCTTTGCCAAATTCTCATCAATATACTTTTTTAATGCAGCCAACTCATTTTGGAATAAGCTGTAGATTGGTCCAAACGGTGGTTGAGTTCTTTCTTGCAGATCAATTGAACAATCATAAGGTTGATGCTTGGGAAGAATATCTACATTCTTCTTTTAAAAAACAACTTGGAATTCTTGATATTGCTTAGGAATACCACTTGACGTTGTTTTATCATTAGAAATAGGTATACTATATATAGCAAAAGATGATCCTTCTTTTGCAGCATGCATAAAAGCTTTTGCACCTATTAGTAAAGGTTTGGACGTACTAGACTTATGTACTTCTACTTTGTTAATGCAATCTTGGATTAAAAAGTTAAGGTTGCAAAAAATCCAATCTATTTGAAGATTATATTTTTTTAGCCATGATAATCTTAAAATAACTGGATTAGAGAGAGATTTTATTATATTAAATACTACTATGTTGTTATAATCTTTAATTGCTATATCGAAAAGAATTATTTCATAAGTAACATTTCCAAAAGACAACAAACAACCATCTATGACTTCTACATGTACGGATTTAAATTTCTTCACTAAAGATATTTTTTGATTTTTAGTAAAATCTTTGTCTATAAAATATATTGAGGCTCCTAAGTCTAATAAGACAAAGACTTTGTGATTATTAGGTTCTAATTATACTTCTATTATAAAACAAGGTGAGGCATCTAAGGAGAAGATAGGACCTTTAGTAGGTGTTGCACATGATTCTAGCTGCACAATTCCTATTGTACCTGGATAAACTCATTTTTTGATCCATTATCTTATTTTGGTGATTGCGCTCCTCATTTTGTAATTTTGTTGCTTCTTTGGAAAATATTGAGCAGTGTGCTTAGCTTCTCTACAATATAAACACAGCCCCTCGTAGCAATATCGAGTCTTTTTCTGCCTCATGAGAGGTTTAAAACATATCATATCAATTTACATTGGTTCCAGCTTTGACAAATACATTTCAAAAAAATTAGGAGTTGTCACCATTACTTGATTTATTTCTCTCCAATGAAATCTTTGTTCTTGATGTCTTTCAAATAAATGATTATTGTATGCAATGGCTTGAGTAATATTTTTTTTTAAAGATTCTACTTTTGACATTGTTAATAATAAATCTTTGACGCTATCCTTCAATCCATATAAAAATTGGTTGATAAGTACTTTGTCATTCCAATCCACGTTGTAAGCAAGATTTTGGAATTCGACAGTATATGTAGTGGCTGATAGTGATCTTTGACATAAGAATAAAAGCTTAGTCTCTACTACTCATTCTTGATCACTTTCTCCAAATATGGCCGTAAATACTTCTAGGAATGAATTCAAATCATAAAGTAGTCATGAATCTTTTTCCATTAAAGGTGCAAACCAAGTGAGAGCACTTCCAGATAGTAGTGCACCTATAAATCCAACTTGGATAAATCCATCAGGATATTGGGAAGGATGCAATCTTAAAAAGAGCTTGACTTGTTGCAAAAATACTCAAAATTTTTATCTTATTCCATCAAACTTCTTAGGCATACTAATCCTTATCCTTGTCATACCATGAGAAGCAAAACTCCCTAAATTTGGTTGTGACATTGATCTACTTGCTTCTTTCAACTGCACAACTTCTTGCCATAGATTCTGTACTTCTTCTACAGGCATAGGTATAGTACTTCCATGTATCACGTTGGAAATATGTGAGATTTCTATTCTTAAAGTATTGATAAGGTCATGAAGATCTGCAATAGTTACAAATCTATTCTCACTTTTGTTTTAGAGTAGCATCCATAATCTTTTCTTCTATATATAATTCAAATAAATTAAAAAGTTAAATTAGAGGAGGGTAATCTGCAACCTCTAAAAACAAATCCCTTAAAGAGGGATAATTCACTCTCTTTAAAGAAAAGATTAGTGTTAGAAAACAAGATTTTTTGTATAAAGGTGGATAATCCGTAACCTTCAAAACACAACAATAGAAGTGGAATCATCCACTCACTTTTAAAACAAGACAGAAATAATATGTTAGCACTCTTGTCAAACTATCGGAGACATAAATCTCAAAAGAAAGAAAATCCTCAATATACTCTTTTATTACTGAGAAAAACTAAAAAGTCACTCAAAAATGATATATTATTGAAGTAGAATGGCTATTGCTAAAGACAAGAAGATTAAAAAGTCTTAGAATAAGACTAAGGACTAGGAATGCATTGACAAGAGTAAAGAAGGCTTCACTCTTGCCTCTATATATACTATCTAACTAAGAGCCATGTGGCAATGTCCTATAAGACCTCCAACATGGGTTGACTTTACTAGCCACATGTCTTATTTTGTAAGGCAAGTTATCTATGTATGCGCCACATAGTTGGCTTATTCCACAAACTACTATACGGAGATAACTTGTTCTACAAGCTATAAATACATCGTTAGCTTTTTGGCCAAGCTTCTAAACTACAAACACATCTAAAGTCAAAACTGCATCTATGAAGCTTCTAGGAATTTTTTCTAGAAGACTTTATGAAATTATTCAATATTTACCTACTTCTACTTAATCATATAAGTAACTATTGAGATAAATATATATATCTATGACACCATGTCATTAATGATATTTTTTTAAAAAAATTTAAAAATTTTATTTTTATTATTTTGATGATATCTTGATCTACTCCAAGATTCCTAAAAAATATGAAAAATATGTGATATTAGTCTTGCAAACATTATAAGATGCAAGACTATATGCCAAATTAAAAAAATCTATACTTTATTAGCTAGAAGTAAAATTTCTTAGATATGTTATATTTAATGAAGGCTTATTGATCAATTGTCATGGACATATAAAGATATTCTAATGAATACTTATATCATTAGATATGAGTAGGTAAAAATAAATAAAAGTAGGTTAATTTCATAAAATCTTATAGAAAAGCTTCCTAAAAGCTTCATAGATACTTCTTGACTTTACATATATTTGTAGTTGATTAATAAGTTAGAAACTTAGTTAATAAGTTAACCATATGTTGATAGCTTGCGGAACAAAGTAATTATATGGTATACATATAAAAAACTTGCCTTGCAAGTTAAAATACATGTCTTATAAATTCAACAAATTTAGGAGATTCTATAAGATATTTATATGTAGCTTCTACTTAAGAGTATATATAGAGACAAGATTGAAGCCTTCTTCACTCTTATCAATGCCTTTCTAATCTTTAGTCTTCTTCCAAGTCTTTTTAGTTTTCTTATTTTTGGCAATAGGTATTTTAATTCAATATTATATTATCTTTGAATGACTTTCTAGTTCCTTTCAGTGATACATGAGTGTATTAAAGATTTTTTTTCCTCAAGATTCATATCTTTAATAGTTTGACAAGAGTCCTAATATATTATTTTTATCTTGTTTTAGAAATGAGTGGATTATCTCACTTTCATTGTTGTGACTTGAAGGTTGTGGACTATCTATCTTTAAACAAAAAAATCTTATATTTGAATACTAATCTTTTCCTTAAAGGGAGTATATTAGCCCTCTTTGTAAAAAAATTTATTAGAGGTTGTGGATTACCATCCTCTAATTTAACCTTTTAAATTTTTTTGAGTTATCTATAAAAGAAAATATTATAGAAGTTATTCTTAAAAGAAGTGAGAATAGATTTATAACTATTGTAGATCTTGACGAGCTTGTCAAGACTCTAAGAGCAAAGATCTCACATATTTTCAATGAGAATTATAAAAGTATTATGCATATACTAATAGAAGAAGTTTAGAATCTATGACAAGAAGTTGTGTAGTTGAAGGAAGCAAGTAGATTCACCTCGTAACCAAATCTAGGGAGTTTTGCTTCTACAAGTATGATAGAGACAAAGATTAATATGCCTAAGAAGTTTGATGGAATAAGATCAAAATTTTGAAGATTTCTACAACAAGTCAAGCTCTATCTAAGATTGCATCTTTTCCAATACTCCAATGGATTTACTCAAGTCGGATTTACAAGTGCACTTCTATCAAGAAGTACTCTTTTTTGGTTTGTATCTTTAATGGAAAAAGATTTGCAACTCTTTTATGATTTGAATTCATTCTTAGAAGTGTTTACGACCATATTTAGAAAAAGTGATCAAGAAAGAATAACAAAGACTAAGCTCTTATCTTTGAACAAGAAAACTAGAATCTACTATGTATGTTGCTGAATTCTAAAATCTTGCTTATGATGTGGATTGAAATGATAAAATTCTTATCAATTAATTTTAATATGGATTGAAGGATAATGCCAAAGGCTTATTATTAACAATGTTAAAAGTAAGATCTTTAGAACAATTTATTACTCAAGCCATTGTATGTGACAATTAATTATTTGAAAGACATGAGAACAAAGATTTGGCTAGAGAGGAACAAATTAAATAATGACAACAGTTCTTAAATTTTCAAAAACTTATTCATCAAGCCTAGAACTAATGCAAATTAATAGGATAAGTTTTAAATTCTTCATAGAGCAAGAAAATAGTCGACGATGTTAAGAGAGCTAATGCTTATATTGTAGAGAATCTAGGCATACTATTCAACATTATCCAAAGAAGCAACACACTTATAAAATAAGAAGCACAATTGCCAAAAAAGTTAATGTGTTGGAAAATGATTTGTTCTATCTATAATAGGAACCATGCGGTGTTGTATTACGTGGTTTTCTATTTGGAAATATATAGGGTACTTAATTGCAGAGAGTTTAGTTTTAACTTATTAATCAAGCTCCAATAAGTTATTTAACCTTAGCAGTAGAAGAAAAAAATTACTACATTATCAAAAAGATATTGTACTAATAAATTCTTTTATATTTAAGAAGATTTATATATAAGATTTTCTAAAATATCTAGAAATTTTCTAATATTCTTGGCTATACCAAATCATAGCTAACCATTTGCTAGTAGATTAGGTTTTTAATAACTTCAAAGGAAATCTACAATCTCCTCTCAAAAGCTCATTTTTATACAAAAATTCAATTATAGCTCTATATATCCATCTTCAACATATATATAAAGTCTTGGCTTCCAAAATACTCCTTTATTTTATATAAAATGCTCAAGTTATTATAAAATTCCTTAAAAATATAATATTCTCGCAAAGGATTTTTTCTTTCCAAACTTTAGAAATCCATAACTCTTGTTCTAGCCATTCATATTTTTTCAAATTCACAAATATTACAGAATTTACTCTTAAGCTTTATCTTACAAAAATTCAACTAGAAATTTGCTACCAATTGTCTGGCATCTTAAAAATCCTAGCAAGTACTTTAAAACCCTAATTTATAAGCACCTAAGTACTATTTTCTTCATATCTCACAAATCTAAAACTCAAATATCACCAAACTTATGTATAAAGTTTAATAATATAAAAATACACATTTTTAAAAATTCTTAGCCAAAATCTTATCAAATTACACAAGATATAGCTCAAAACACAACTATTGGTAATTTGGATCACTTACAATTCATTAGAATCTAAATGCTGACTTCAACTTCCAATATCTCCTTCATTCACTTCAAAATTTTTCAAGCATTATATATGAAGTATAGCCAAAAAAGTGCTCTCTTTAATCTCAATTGTCAATCTTCAATTGCTTTCTATATGCATGCATTATATCTGAAAGAGTGACAGTAAGTACAAAATTGACACTTCAACTTTGAGCGCCTTTAGCTTCTTCATAAAAACTTCACCAAAACCATAGCCAAAAACCTGAACCTGCAGACTACAGCCTCCAATGTTTGAATCTCCTTGAAAAACTATCCCTAATCCCTAATATGGCCTTGGGCAGCCTCCTTGAAGTCCATTGGTCATGATTTTTAACCAATAGGAATAGAGATTTTCATCATCTATTTCCATTCATCCATATGGATGTCCTAAACTCTTTTTTTGCTACCAAAATTCCTCTCAAATTCTTTTTTTTATAAGATTTACTCAATATATGTCCTAAATATCATATAAAAGAAACAAAATAAGACTTTAAGGATCACCAATATCTAATAAAGATGACTCTAAATATTTAAAACTTTCTACTAATAAGATCAACTTCAAAGTCACTATCAAAAGAAAATAAAGTTATGTAAATTTTAATAGAAGCTCTTTTAAACTATCTCTTTTTGAAGTTGAGATTTATTCACAACTTACAACCAACAAAACTCTACTAACATGGCTTTCACCATGTCATCTAGTGTATTATGCATTAAATATATAAATACATTATTTTTACATGGTAGCCGAATCACAACATGATAGCGGTTAGAATCATAAGCAATATCTAATAAAGGTCCTATCCTCTTTTCAAATTTCTCACCTTGTATACAATAGAAGTCTGTTTAGGACCAAAAAATCATAAAGTATTAGCCTTGTTGGATTCAGGAACATCAACTTGTTTTATAGATGAAGACTTTGTCAAAAAACAAGATATATCCTTAGTTAAGAAAATCAAACTTGTGCATGTAAAAGTAATAGATGGACGTTTATTGTCTTTTGGAGATGTTACACATAAAACTGTTCTTGTAGAAGTAGCAACTAGTGGTTACAATGGTTTAATAATATTTAATAAGATTAAATCTCCTTCTAATTCAATCATTTTAGGATTATTGTGGTTAAAAAGATATAACCCTCAAATAGACTGGATTTCTTATAATCTTGATTTTTTCCATAGTATAGTCCAAGGTCCTACTAGGCAAGTAGAAATTTATAAGCCTAGTATATCCTAACTCTTATTGGTAGGTGCAAAAACTTTCATACATATTACAAATGAAGGGCCATATTTTGTTATATATGCTATGCCTATTGTTGATGGTGAAAGGATATTAAGTGGTATTCTTAGTCAGTATCAAGTTTTTTAAGATTTTTTTGGAAAGAAAAATGTAAATATTCTTCCAAAGAATTATCTTTATGATTGTACCATCAATCTTGAAAAAGGAACTCAACTACCATTTAAACCAATCTATAGCATATCACAAAATGAATTGGGTGCATTCAAAGAGTATATTAATGAAAACTTGGCTAAAAACTTTAATCGCGATTCTAAATCTCCAATTGAAGCTCCTATCTTATTTGTGAAGAAAAAAGACAAATCTTTGTAGATGTATGTAGACTATCAAGGACTTAACAAGATCACCATCAAAAATAGTTATCTAATATCTTTGATTTTAAGACTTTTTAATCAACTAAATCAAGCAAAGATCTATACAAAAATAGAATTATGAGGAACATATAATTTGATTCATATCAAAGAAAGAGATAAATGGAAGACTGCTTTTCAAACTAGGTATGGACATTTCAAATATAATGTCATGCTTTTGGACTCATAAATGCACCAACTGCTTTTCAACATCTAATAAATGATGTCTTTTGTGATTTTCTTGATAATTTTATTTTTTGTTATTTGGACAATATTTTGATCTATACTAAGAACACAGAAGAGCATGAAGTTCATGTTTGTTATGTGTTACAAAAACTAAAAGATGCAAGATTATATGCAAAGATAGAAAAGTATTTATTCCATATTACTTAAGTTAATTTTTTGGAGTACATCATTTCCAATGAAGGCCTTATGATGGGTCCAAAGAAGGTCCAAACTATCATAGATTGGAAGATCTTAAGAACAATAAGAGATATGCAATACTTTTTGAGCTTTGCCAATTATTACCAAATTGTTGTCAAGAACTGTTCTTAAGTTGCAGCTCTACTTATATGTTTGACTTATAAAGACAAACTTAAGTGGAATAAAGAAGCCAAAATATTGTTTATTGCTTTGAAGAAAAAAATTACTTTTGTACCAACTTTATATTACATCTACTTTTTTAATGCATTCTTAATAGAAACAAATGCATCAGACTTTGCCTTGAACACAATATTGTCACAAATGGGAATAAATGACGAATTCCATCTAGTAGCTTTCTATTACAAGAATTTTTTAACAACCATGATTAACTATGAGATCTACAACAAAGAACTTTTTCTATTATAGATTCATTTCAAGAATGATATCATTATCTAGAAGGAACTTTAAGTCTAGTCATAATATATATAAAACATAAGAACTTCAAATATTTTATGTTGGCATACGTTTGAATCATTGCCAAATTCATTGGAGCATATCATTGTCAAGATTTGTTTTTAAGATTACAAATTGATCCAAAAAATAATAAGATTTATCAAATGTTCTTTTTAAACATTCTTATCTTCTACCAAAAGAAAGAAATATATCTTTTGATCAATAAAGAACAATCTCTCGAAGCTAGAGCATTTTCATCTTTGAACAATGAAATCAACATTAACTATTGATTTGACCTTTGTCAAAGAAATTTAATCAAGTGTGTTCTTTGATTCTCTTGTTCATGATATCAAAAATCTTTCTTTTAAGTTTTATGATATTTCAAAGTTCAAGTTCAAAAGAAACCTACTCTATTTTGAAGGATGCCTATATGTTCGAAAAAAAAAAGCATGTTTACATGTTCTTCAAGCACATCATGGCTTTTTAGCAACATGATATTTTGGATACAATAAGACTTTAGAGCTTAAATCTAGAGATTTTTGGTAGCTATAAATATAGAAAGTAATAAAAGACTTTGTCCAATCATATGATATTTGTTCAAGATCAAATATTTCTCATTATTGAGCTTATGGACTTCTCCAACCATTGCCTATATCTAAACAACCATGGTCTTTCATTTCTATGGATTTTATTAGAGATCTTTCTAGTATAATTTTATATTACTCTATATTTATAATTATAGATTATTTCACCAAAATGGCATATTTTATATCATGTACAAAAATCTATTATTAGGTGAAGAAATATCTAAGCTTTTCATTAACAATATCTATCGCTATCATGGTTTGCCTAAGGATATTATATTAAATAAGGAGACTCAATTTGTATCAAGATTTTAAAAAATTCTATTAAAGATTCTAAAGATGGATATAAAACTTTTTTTGGCTTTTCATCTTCAAATTGATAGATAAACAGAATGGATGAATCAAATTTTAAAGTAGTAATTGAGGTACACCATCAACTATCATCAAGATGATTGGACAACTATTTTGCCATTGACAAAGTTTGCATACAATAATTTGGTACATTTTTCTAATCAACAAACACCTTTTTTTGCTAATTATGCTTATTATCTATAACTTGATACTTTTGACTTTTTAAAAGTTGATAATCCTATGGCAAAAGATTTAGTAAATTATTTATCAATGCTACATGCAATGATGGATATATAATTAAAGGAAGTTCAAGAATAAAAAATGACCAACATAGATGCCTATTGCAAGGAATAATGACAATTCAATGTGGGTGATAAAGTATGGTTACTTCATCATAATATCAAGAGTATTTATTTTTATAATAAGTTGGATTATTGTAGGCTGAGACCTTTTCCTATTTGTGAAGAAATCAATCTTTTTGCTTATCAATTACATCTATTAAAGTCTATGAAGATCCAACTTGTAATTCACGTATATCTTCTTGAGCCTTATAAGACAATGAATATCTTGAAAAGAAGACAAATGCCACCTCTACCTATAGAAGTGAATAATAATCAAGAGTTTGATATTGAAAAAGATTTAGATTCAAGGCATCACCAAAATAGGTTTGATTATCTTGTGCATATGCATTAATATGATATTAGTGATCGTACATGGGAGCTAACAAAGATTCTTACATATGCTACAAAGAGATTTGAAGCTTTTTATCGACAATATTAATCAAAATCAAAATAAAGAATAATAAATCTTTACAATAAAAGAAACAAGATTAAAAAAGGTAATCTTATATCTTTTATTTTTTGTGTAGGTTTGTATAATTATAACGCTAAGGAGATTGAGAACCAATACCTAGCAGATTCAACTCAAGAGCTTTGATTTGGAGACTTATCAAATGAGACATTACAATTGTCACAACCTTTAAGATGACAAAATTGAGATGAAGATCTTCAAGAATGACATATCTTTTCTTGAATAGATGGTAAGATATAACATGTTTAGTATCACAACCTTAGAAGATAGTGCTGATATTTGGTGGTTTTATT
Source organism: Physcomitrium patens (assembly GCF_059467195.1). Lineage (NCBI taxonomy): Eukaryota > Viridiplantae > Streptophyta > Bryopsida > Funariales > Funariaceae > Physcomitrium > Physcomitrium patens. The sequence goes on along the minus strand of NC_143413.1, from coordinate 210,099 downwards.
AGATGTAGAAATAACTCCCAACGTTGTTCCAAATATTTTATTTAAAGGAAGTTATGAAGGTCTCTACTATAATCAAATAACAAGGTGGTCTTTTTGCCATAGTATAAGACACTATTGATGGTTGAGAGGACCTATCAACCATCTTTTAAGGAAACAAAGATCAGAGTATATGATAAATATAATTTTCTACATCTTAGATTTTCTTAACATATAAAGATTGCTCTCTATGGAATTTGTCCTTAGAATGAGGAGAGGAAATAATGTCATGGGCATACATAGGTATTCTAATAAATATCTATATGATTAAGTAGGAATAAATAAAAATAGATAAAAATAGATTAATTTCATGAGAATTTTTAGAGAATTTTCTTAGAAACTTTATAGATATTGTTTTGACTTTATATGTGTTTTTAATTGATTGATAGGTTAGAAAATTGATTAACAAGTTAATCATATATAAGTAGCTTATGGAACAAGCTAACTATGTAGTGTACATATAAAAAACTTGCTTTATAAGTTAAGATATGTGTCTTACAAAGTCAATATGTTTTGGAGGTCTTGTAGGCCACGTAGCTTCTAGTTAAGAGTATATATGGAGGCAAGAGTAAAGCCTTCTTCATTCTTATCAATGCCTTTTTAATCCTTAGTCTTATTTTAAGACTTTCTAGTCTTCTTATTTTTGGCAATAGCCATTCTAATTCAATATTATATCATCTTTGAGTGACTTTCTAATTCCTTTCATTAATATAAGAGTGTATTGAAAAATTTCTTTTTTCAAGATTCATATCCTTGATATGGACTTAAAGAAAGTTTAAGATGTAACAAAGTAAATAATTCCAAAGTCAATACAAAAGCTATCTTTATGCATTTAGATTTTATAAAGGCCTTCTATTTAGAGATTGATGCTTCCAACTTTATATAAGGAGCTATACTATTACAAATGGAAAAAATTGAAAGCTCTACCTAGTTGTATTCTATTTTTGAAAGTTTTCAATTATTAAGATCAATTATGAAATTCACAATAAAAAAAATTCTTACAATTATAGACTCTTTTCAAGAATGGTATCACTTGTTAGAAGGTGCTACATCAATAGATTTTATTGCTAATTTGGTGCCATCAATTATATTGATACTATCTACATTATTGTGGATCAACTTATAAAAATGGCATATTTTGTTTTATATAAAAAGTTAGTTTTTGAATAAGAAATGGCAAGGCTCTTTCTTGATAATTTATATTGACATCATGGCCTATTTGATGGCATCATTTTTTATTAATGACTTCAATTTATATCAAAGTTTTAGAAATCATTTCTCAAGATATTGAAGATGGATATCAAACTTTTTTTTTTTCTTTTATCTTCAAACCAATAATCAAACATAATAAATCAATTAAGTTTTAGAACAATATTTATGATGTACCATCAATTTTCAATAAGATTATAAGATCTTGTATTTATCTTGAATAAAGTTTGCTTATAATAATATTTTTTATATTTTGACTTAATAAATATTATTTTATGCCAATTATGATTATCATCTGAAGCTTGATTTGTTATGTACATCAAAGGATGAAAATTCAAGAGCTAAAGATTTTGCAAAATAGATGTCATAGCTCTAGATAAGTTTGAAGCTCCATTTATAAGCAGCTCAAGATTCTGAAAAAGAATCTTTAAATAAATTTAGAAAAGAATCCTTTGCTTTTTAAGTTAAAAATAAAATATAGCTTCTTTGATAAAATATTAAGACCAATTGGCCTTATAATAAGTTGGACTATCAAAAACTAGGGCCATTTTATATTCAAAAGTACATTAATCTAACAACTTATTAGTTAGAATTAATTATATCTATGAAAATATATCTAATCTTTCATGTTTCTTTCTAAGAAAATTATTCAAAATCAACTATTCTAAAAAGAATACAACCATCATTGCCTTGCATTAAAATAAATAATCATGTAAAATATGAGGTGGAAAAGATCCTTGATTTTTGATGAAAAAGATACAAGTTGGAGTATTTTATTTATTTGCATGGCTATAATATGAATGTGCTAATATAAATAATAACAAAAAAATTAATTAATGCATTGTAAAAAATATAAGAATTTCATTAATACTATCTTCAAAAATCTAAACCTATTTTAGGATGGCTTTTTTAAAAATCTACTACTAATATATTATATATATTAAAAAAAGTAGATATGAAATTAATACTCTTTATAGAACTTAGAGTTAGTAGGAAAAGTGATTTTATGGACATCTTATAAGAAGATTTTAAGAATATTCTTAAAATATTCTATTAAATTTTAGATGTTTCCAATAGATTCTTAAAATATTTCAAAAATATTTTTAGAAGGTTCCTAAAAGGTTGTTAAAATATTCCAATTTGTTTTAAAAAATTCTAAGAAATTTAAAGAAATTACTTGAGAAGCTTCCTAAGATTGCTTCATCTTCAAGTAACATAGGAATTTCTTGAAAAGCTTATTAAGATTGCTTCATTTTTAAGGAATATAAAAACTTCTTAAAAAGATCTCTGATACCTAATATATATTGGAGTCGAGGTTGAAGATATCTTAAGTTTCAAAAATATATTTCTTCAAGCTTTAGCTCACCTCACTTGGTATTGATCTTGTATTCATCAGATTGTCACAAATATACATATTTTTTCCAATGGTTACTTATATGATTAAATAGAAGTAAGTAAAGATAGATTAATTTCATAATATCTTTTATAAAAGATTTTTAAAAGCTCTATAGACATGGTTTTGACTTTACAAGTATTTTTACTTGATTGATAGGTTAGAAACTTGATCAACAAGATAACCACATATGACATATATTGATAGCTTGTGAAACAAACTAATTTTGTGGTGTACATATATATAACTTGCCTTGCAAGTTAAGATATGTATCTAGCAAAGTCAATACATTGTAGAAGTCTTATAGAAGATCACCATATAGCTCTTATTTAGAAAGTATATATAGAAGCAAGAATAAAGCCTTCTTCACTCTTGTCAACATCTTTCTTATCCTTAGTTTTGTTTCAATACTTTTTAGTCTTCTTGTCTTTTGCAATACTCATTCTAGTTTAATACTATATCATCTTTGAGTGATTTTTTAGTCTTTTTGAATGATACATGAGTATATGGAGAATTTCTTTTTTTGAGATTTATATTCCTGATACAAGTTTAATTAATGTCTTGCTAACTTTCTTGTTGAAATTCTTCCATTTAAATTCTTCTTTGGTCTCTTATATAGTGCATCAATGATAACAAATGTAGAAAGTTATAATAATTTTTTTAAACCTTATAAAATTTATTTTCAAGCAAAGATTTATTGTCACGGACATAATGTCATGGACATAATCATGTAAGCTAATAATTACATATAGGCATAGGTAGAAGTAAGTAAAAGTAGGTAAAAATAAGTTAATTCTATAATATTTAATATGAAAGCTTCTTAGAAACTTCTTAGACGTTGCTTTGACTTCATAGGTGTCTTTAATTGACTTTTTGGATTAGAAACGTGGTCAACAAGTTGGCCATGTGCCACACATGTTGTTAGCTTGAAGATCAAGCTAACTATGTGGCCCACATGTAGAAAAACTTGCCTTGTAAGTCAAGGCATGTGCCCTACAAAGTCAACACCTATTGAAGGTCCTATAGAACGTCGCCACGTAGCTCTTAGTTAGATAGTATATATAGAGACAAGAGTGAAGGCTTCTTCACTCTTCTCAACTCCTTTCTTGCTTCTAGTCTGTTTCAAGGGTCTCTAGTTTTCTTGTCTTTTGGCAATAGTCATTCCAGTTTCTCTTTCAATATATATACTTGTTTATATATATTTTGTTACCTCTCTTTGACTGAATGCTCACTTATTTGAATTATTTTTTCATCGAGTTCTTGTCCTTGACATTTATATTATTGACCTTAATGAATTCTTCAACCTCTATCTATATTAAAGTAACTATGACCACATGTTATAATGGATTTTACTACAAATCTTTTAGTTTCATTTTTTTTTTTGATGATAAATAATCTAATCAAAATGATGCATTTGTACCTTATACAAAAACTATCGCAAGTCAAGAAACAACTAAATATTCTTTTTGGCAATATCCATTGATTTCCTACGTGATAATCTTGAAAGAGACTCTTGATGCTTGATAATACTATTAAAGATGGATATTATATATGATAGAGTAAACAAATATTATTTGAAGGTAATTTTGAAGACCTCAATAAAGATCAAATAGCATGATTTTATTTTATTTTATTTTTTCTTTTATTATTAATGATTGAAAGAACTTATTAAATACCTTTATACATAATATAGATCAAAGATTGTTACTAATATCATTTAAAAAAAAAATAATTTCATTAATTTATGAAAAAATCTTTCTATTTTTCATAGAATTTATAGCCACAAAGAAAAGATAATATAATTGATGACTATATTATTTAAATAATATCAATAAAAAATAAATAGAAACATATTAAGTAGATAATATTTTCTTTAAGAAGTTGTAAAGAATTGTTTTAAATACATAATAGATTTTTTATACTATTATAGATATGCTTCATGGCTAATGAAGCTTATACTATAAGTATTTTATTTTTAGAGAATATGATTAGCAATAATATATAAGTTAATGTGAGATCATAAGCTTTAAAATCTCTAAAATACTTTTATAAGATTTACTTTGTAGCAAGTTATAAAGGACATGAATTAAAATAAGAAGAATCTTAAAATATTATTATATAACTTAAGAAGAATAAATATTCACTCCAAAAATAATATAATAGTAAGACTAGAATGACTATTGTCAAAGATAAGAAGAGTATAGACTCTTGAAACTAAGCAAAGACTAAGAAAGGCATTGACAAGAGTGAAGAAGGCTTTACTCTTGCCTCTATATATACTATCTATATAAGAGCTATATAGCGATGTTCTATAAGATTGTCAAGGACAAGAACTCGATGAAAAATCAATTGAGACAAGTGAGCCTTTATTCAAAGAAAGTTAACAAAATATAAATAAATAAGTATGTATATTGAAAGAGAAACTAGAATGGCTATTGCCAAAAGACAAGAAAACTAGAGACCCTTGAAACTAGACTGGAAGCAAGAAAGGAGTTGACAAGAGTGAAGAAGCCTTCACTCTTGTCTCTATATATACTATCTAACTAAGAGCTACGTGGCGACGTTCTATAGGACCTCCAATATGTGTTGACTTTGTAGGACACATGCCTTGACTTACAAGGCAAATTTTTCTACGTGTGGGCCACATAGTTAGCTTGATCTTCAAGCTAACAACATGTGTGGCACATGGCCAACTTATTGACTACGTTTCTAATCCAAAAAGCCAATTAAAGACACCTATGAAGTCAAAGAAACATCTATGAAGCTTCTAGGAAGCTTCTATATTAAATACTATAGAATTAACTTACTTTTACTTACTTCCACCTATTTGTATATGTAATTACTAGCTTATATAAGTATGTCCGTGACATTACCTTCCCTTCTAGGGACGAGTTCCATGAGGAGCAGTCATCATATGTTGAGGAAATCTATGATGCGACAAATTATATTCGCCACATACTCTGATCTTTGTTCTCTTCGAAGATGATTGATAGGGCCTCTCAACCATTGGTAGTGTCCCATACCAGGGCGGAAAGACCACCCAATTATTTGATCATTGTTGAGGCCTTCATAACTTCCTTCGAATAGAACATTTAGAACACCATCAGGAGTTGTTCCTACCTCTAGCAAAATTACCAAACATCGGGAGTCCCTTTCCAAATCGTGATACCAAATGCGTTGTATCTTGCCATCTATTTGAGGAAGAACATGTCGTTCTTGAAGAACTTCATCTCGATTGAGTTGTTTGGAAGGTTGTGACAATCGTAATGTTTCGTTCGGCAGGTCAGCAAATGAAGGCTCTTGAGTCGAATCCACTGGTTGTTGGTTCTCCATCTCTTCAGCGTCACTACTACAAAGAAGCTACGAACAAGGATTGAAAGTAGAATGTTATCTTGCTTAGATGTTGTTTCTTTTATAAAAATAGTTTTTATCTTGATTTTGATGGATGTCGTCGATGAAAAGCCTCCATCGCCTTTGTTGCATTTGCAAGATTCTTTATTAGCTCCCATGTGTGTTCACTAATATCATATCCATGCCAATGGACAAGATATTCCAATTTATTTCGGCACCGCCTTGAATCTAAGACTTCTTCTACTTCAAACTCTTCATTATTGTCCACTTCTATAGGAGGAAGTGGAGCTTGTCGTTTTCTTGGTATGTCCACTATTTTATATGGTTCAAAAAGGGATACATGGAATACTAGATGGATTTTCATTGACTCCGGTAGATGTAAACAATATACAACTGGATTGATTTGTGCAGAAATAGAAAATAGTCCTAGCCTTCGATAGTCCAACTTGTTACAAGGACAAGTGGTCTTGATATTGTGACGAAGTAGCCATACCTTATCATCCAAGAGGAATGGTGGTTGTTCCTTTCGATAGACATCCACATTGATCTTTTGTTGTTCTTAAGCTTCTTTTAACTGCGCCTTCATCGTTACATGTAGCTCTGATAAATGAATTGCCAAATCTTTTACAGCAAGATTATCAACTTTTGAAAAGTCAAAAGTATCAAGTCGTGGATGATAACCATAATTAACAAAGAAAGGTATTTATTTTGTAGAAAAATGTAGCATGTTATTGTAAGCAAATTCTGCCAATGGCAAAAGAGTTGTCCAATCATCTTGTTGATAATTAAAGGTACATCTTAAATATTGCTCCAAAACTTGATTAACACGCTCCGTTTGTCCATCAGTTTGAGGATGGAATGTTGAAGATAGTTTTATATCCACTTTTAGAATCTTCAAAAGAGCCCGCTAAAATCTTGATACAAATTAAGTTCCCCTATCTGATATAATATCCTCAGATAATCCATAATAGCTATAGATATTTTCAAGAAAGAGCTTGGCTATTTCTTCACATGTGATAGATTTTGTACATGGTAAAAAATGTGCCATCTTGGTAAAACGATCTACTATCACAAATACAGAGTCATAAGAACCTGAGATTGGAAGATCCGTGATGAAGTCCATAGAAACAGAAGACCATGGTTGTTCTGGAATGGGTAATGGCTGAAGAAGTCCAAAAGGTCAATGACGAGGAGTTTTTGATCTTGAGCAAACATCACTCGATTGTACAAAATCTTTGACTGCCTTCCACATTTGAGGCGACCGAAAATCCCTAGATATCAGCTCCAAAGTCTTATTATATTCAAAATGTCCTACTGCTGGGAAGTCGTGACGAGCTTGAAGAACACGTAAACGTGCTTCTCCTTCTGGAACATATAGGCGTCCTTCGAAATAGAGTAGATTGTTCTTGAATTCAAATTTAGAAGGATCATGAGATTTAGAAGAATTATTTTTGATATCATGAACAAGAAAGTCTAAAGACATACTTAACTGGATTTGCTTAAGAAAAGTTAAATCAACAGTCAATGTTGATTTTATTGCTCGAAGATGAAAATGTTCCGGCTTCAAGAGAACCATTCTTTGTTGCTCAAAAGCTGCATCTCCTTCTTTTGGTGCAAGATAAGAATGTCTAGACAAGGCATCGGATAAGCCTTGTTGTTTTCCTAGCCGATAAGTGATGATGAACTCAAATCTTGATAAAGACATACTCCAACGAGCTTGATGACGATTTTATACACATGCTCACATAAAATATTTGATGTTCTTGTGATCAGTATACACGGTGACTAGACTAGAAGCGCCTTTTAGATAATGATGCCATTCTTGAAAAGAATCCACAATTGCAAGAAGTTCTTTGTTATGGATCTCATAATTGATTTCTACTGCTGAGAATTTTCTTGAATGAAAGGCTACTAGATGAAGTTTGTCATCTGTTCCCATTTGTGATAAAATCGCACCCAAAGCAAAGTCTGATGCATCTGTTTCCATAAAGAATGCTTTGGAAAAATCAACACCATACAAGATCGGTGCAGAAACAAATGTTGTCTTCAAAGATTCAAAAGCAACTTCCGCTTCTTGATTCCATTGGAGTTTGTCTTTACAAGTCAAACATGTAAGTGGAGCTGCAACTGGAGAGAAATCTTTAATGAAGATCCGATAGTAGTTGAAAAATCCCAAAAAACATTGGACATCTCTTACTGTTTTTGGAATCTTCCAATCTATGATAATTTGAACTTTCTTAGGATCTATCATAAATCCATCATTTGAAATGATGTAACCTAAGAAATCAACTTGAGTAGTGTGGAATACACACTTTTCTATCTTGGCATAGAGTCCTGCATCTCTTAATTTTTGTAACACACGACGAACATGAAGCTCGTGTTCTTCTAGATTCTTAGAATAGATCAAGATGTCATCTAGATAATAGACTACAAAATCATCCAAAAACTCTCGAAAAATATCATTCATTAGATGTTGAAAAGCTGCTGGTGCATTTGTAAGTCCAAAAGGCATGACGTTGTATTCAAAATGTCCATACTTAGTTCGAAATGCAGTTTTCCATTCATCTCCTTCTTTGATGCGTACTAGATTGTATGCTCTCCGAAGATCTATTTTTGTATATATCTTAGCTTGATTCAATTGATCAAGAAGTCCAGATATTAAAGGTAGTAGATACCTATTCTTGATGGTAATCTTATTGAATCCTCGATAATCAACACATATCTGCAATGATCCATCTTTTTTCTTCACAAATAGAATTGGAGCTCCTGCCGGAGATTTTGAATGGCATATAAAATTCTTGGCTAGATTTTCTTCAATATACTCCTTGAGTTCAGTCAATTCATTTTGTGATAAACTGTAGATTGGTCTGAATGGCGGTTGTGCTCCTTCTTGAAGGTCAATTGAGCAATCATATGGATGATGTTCCGGGAGTGTATCCACATTCTTTTTTTCAAATACAACTTGAAATTCTTGATATTGGCTTGGAATGCCACTTGAAGTCTTTTCACCAATAGAAACAAGTGTGGCATAAATAATATATGGTGATTTTTTCATAGCAGCATGCAAGAAAGCTTTTGCACCTATAAATACAGGTTTAATTGAACTAGACTTATGACTCTCAACTTGATTAAGTACACTATTAGTTATACTTTTAGAGAAAGTAAGAGTTCGGAAAATCCAATCTATTTGAGGGATGTATTTTTTTAAGTACGATAATCCTAAAATGACTGGATTAGAGGGAGATCTAATGATATTAAATACTACAAAACTATTATGACCATTGATTATTACTTCTATAGGAAGGGTTTCGTGAGTAATATCTCCAGAAGACAATGGACGACCATCTATGACTTCTACATGAACAGGTTTAGTTTTCTTTACTAAAAATATGTTATGTCTTTTAGTAAATTTTTCATCTAAAAAACATGCTGAGGCTCCTGAATCTAACAAGGCAAAGACTTTGTAATGTTTAGGTCCTAAAATAATATTTAATGTAAAACAAGGAGAGGGCTCTAAGGAGAGAATAGGACCTTTATTAGATGTTGTATAAGGTTCCAGCCGCACGGTCCCTATTGTAGTAGGACAAACTCGTTTTCTGACATATTATCTTCTTTCACAGCCATACTCCTCATTTTGTGATTACGTCATTTCTTTGGACAATGTTGAGCAGTGTGCTTTGGTTCTCCACAATATAAACATAATCCTTCTTGACGACAACGAGTCTTTTCTTGCTCAGCAAGAGGTTTGAAACGTACTGCATCAATTTGCATATCTTCTACTTTCGAATGTATGTGTTGAAGAGGTGTTGGTGTTGCCATTGAATTATAGTAACGTTGAGGTCGATTCTCAGATTGGAATTCAAAAAGGTGATTTTCGCACTTCACAGCAAAGTCAATTGCTTGACTCAATGTTTGAGGATCAAGTAAGTTGAGCATTAATTTTTTTACCTCATATTGTAATCCGTAGAGAAATTGGCTAATAAATGCAGCATCATTCCACTTGATATCAATTGCAAGTTATCAAAATTGTGAAGCGTATAATGTTAGTGATCGATTGCCTTGTCGTAAAATACGGATCTTATTGGTTGCAACACGAATTGCATCATGTTCTCCATACATGGATCGAAACTCCACCAAAAAAGCCTCTAGATTATCCAATATTGGATCTCGTTGTTCAAGAAAAGATAAAAACCACGATAGCGCTGAACCTGAAAGAAGCGTACTAATGAATCTAACTTGCGATCTTGGAGTTGGATAGCTTTGGAATTGAAGTTCAATCACAAGTTGCACTTGATTGATAAATCCTCGAAACTTGGATCTTGTGCCATCAAACTTCTTGGGTAGGACAATTCTTGGTTCTCTAATATTTGAAGGACATTCCACTATATGAGAAAGGACATGGTTTGGTGTAGATATTGAAGCAGCTCCAACCATTTCTATATCTTCACTTCCTGCCAATCTTGTTGCTCCTTGTGGTGGTAAATTGAGTTAATACATTGCAAGCATTAACTCCCTCAATTGCTCTTTTATTTGTGCCATTGCACTCTTCATTTCAAGAAGTTCTGCCATGATAACACTTAGAAGAGAGAAGATGTCTAATATCGCTGAAGACAAATAGAAGAGAGGACTTAGAAACAAAGAAAATACTAAGGACAATATTAGTTTAGAAGAGAGTAATCCGCAACTTCTAATAGGCTTATATCTTATCAAGAAAAAGGGGTAATCCACTCTTAATCAAGATTAGACAAAGCTGTGATATTGTAGGTATAACCTTATCAATCTGTCAAGGACAAGAACTCGATGAAAAATCAATTCAGAGAAGTGAGCCTTTACTCAAAGAAAGTTAACAAAATATAAATAAATAAGTATGTATATTGAAAGAGAAACTAGAATGGCTATTGCCAAAAGACAAGAAAACTAGAGACCCTTGAAACTAAACTGGAAGCAAGAAAGGAGTTGACAAGAGTGAAGAAGCCTTCACTCTTGTCTCTATATATACTATCTAACTAGGGGCTACGTGGCGACGTTCTATAGGACCTCCAATATGTGTTGACTTTATAGGACACATGCCTTGACTTACAAGGCAAGTTTTTCTACGTGTGGGCCACATAGTTAGTTTGATCTTCAAGCTAACAACATAAGTGACACATGGCCAACTTGTTGACTACGTTTCTAATCCAAAAAGTCAATTAAAGACACCTATGAAGTCAAAGCAGTGTCTATGAAGCTTCTAAAAAGCTTCCATATTAAATACTATAGAATTAACTTACTTTTACCTACTTTTACTTACTTCCACCTATTTGTATATGTAATTACTAGCTTATATAAGTATGTCCGTGACAAAGACCTCTAATACATGTTGATTTTGTTAGAAACATGTTTTAACTTGCAAGGCAAGTTTTCAATATATGCACCATATAATTAGCTTATTCCACAAGCTATCAACATGTGCGACATGTGACTAACTTGTTGGCCAAGTTTCTAACCTATCAATCAACTACAAACTTCTGTAAAATCAAAGTCATATCTATAAAGCTTCTAAAAAGCTTCTCTAAAAGATATTATAAAATTATTCTACTTTTATCTACTTCTATTTAATTATATAGGTAATTATTAGAGTAAATTTATATGTATGTGATACAAATATATATAGATATAAGATTAAGACTATGTTTAAGCTTCTTAACACCTTTCTTGTATTTATGTCTTGATTCAAGACATTTTAGTCTCTTTATATTTCGCAATAATCTTCTTAGTTTTTATTTTATTTTATTTTATTTTATTGTATATCTATCTCTTACTTTTATACTTTCTCACTTTCAATGACATTAGAATGTAATATATTTTTTAAAAAATTGATTTAATTTATATCCTTAATACTAATAAAGATAGGTTTATAAATAAAAATATAATAGAAATCAATATAGTAGTTATTGTGAAGGCAGCTAAAAAAATATAAAAATAAACAAATGAATATACTATTGTCTATGATTAAGCTTAAACAAATTTTAAAAATTGTTTGATTTTAATTGTTTTACAACTAAGATCTTTTATAACTAATTTTGATGCAATATAATTGTTTTTATAATTATTAATAATTTATCATGTATAATTATTTATATCTATTTTTAACATATATATATATATATATATATATATATTATTATAAAGGTTTAATTTAAAGACTTTAAACTTTTAAAAACTAAATAACAACTTTACAAGAAGTCTTATGCACTTTATTATAAACCAATAAATTATAGAAACTCAATGAATATTTGTGTATTTAAAATTTAATATATTGAAACACTAAAATTAAATATATATATATATATATATATATATATATATTAAAAAATTGAATAAAAATGAAGTCATCTCAAAAATAATAAATAAATGTAATGAATATTTTTTTTTTGAATTCATATTCATTCAAAAAATAAAAGAATAATAAATATGTAGTTAAAAATACATATATAATTACTAAAAGGTGAGAATTAAGAAATTTTAAAATTTATATAAAAATTATAAATAAAAATGATATTTTGAAATGAGTTATTATTATAAATCTTTAAAATCTACTACTATTATTTTTACAAGTTTCCTACCAAAATAAAAATACAAAATATTTAAGTCCAAATTATCAAAACACATCAGTTTAACATTCAAATTTTTAATTTACAAAAAATAAATATCATTTTTTATAAAAAAAAGATTATTATTTTTATATAGTTGTAGAAAAGTGCAAATTAAATGTACATAAATAAAATCAGATATTTTTACAGAATTTTAATGTGTAAATATAGTATTTGGATATGTAAACTTGTAGAGAAATGAGTAATTATTCATTTTTAATCATCAATCAACATCATTACTAGTTATTCATCTAAATATTTCTACAGGTTCCCCATAGCGCAGTGATGCAACATTTTGTGCTAGCAGATCTACGGTACCCCGTGTGAACAGCGTAATTTCGTAGCGCGATTTTGTACCTTCACGTGACATTTATTCAAGCCACCGGAGGCACCCGGCGGAAACCTATTTTGGCGGCGGAAAGAAGTCGCTCACCAGAATAACACCGGCTGCACCCGGTGCTGGAGACCAAGAGCGAGTCGTCTCAGTAGGGAAAGGGAAACCAATTACACCGGTGTGTGTGTACGGGGTCTCTCTCTCAGGGTCATGTATTCATGTATTCATGGTTCACGTTCATGGAGGAGGTAGCGATTGTCGGCCACGCTAATTCTGGCGTAACGGTAGATAAGACGGGGGGGGGGTCGTACAGCGAGGAGGATGTACGAGAAGTGTAGATGGGATGGGCAGGGTTATTAGTTTAGGGTCTTTGAGGCCGGTGCGACCGACGTGGAAGGGAAGGGAAGGAAAGGAAAGGGAGTAATGGAGAAAGCGAAGGAAGAAATGAATGAAGAGTGGAGTCTGCCAGCCTTCCTACCTGAGTCTGGGTCTGAATGGTGGTGGTGCTGGTCCGATTTCCTTTCCTTTCGTTGTTGAGGGATATGAAGTGGGGAGACCAGGGGAGGATGTCGATGCCGATGCCATGGATGGCCATGCCCTAGTGTTCCTCCCATCCAGATTTCTAATCCTTGCTCGAGTTTCATGGCATCCACTTTTGATGCCTGGTGTTTGTTCGAGATTGGTCGTGTACAAGTGAGCTACGCAGTCTCTCTCTCTCTCTCTCTCCTTTTTTTTTTTTTTTTTTTTTTTCTTTTTTGAGTTTTATGAGAGAGGTTGTTGTTTGGAGCGTCTTCGGGTGCTACATAGTTGGGAGATGATGGTAAACGATGATGTTGTTGTTCGGTTGGAGGGGTTTTGGTAATGGAGGGATGGTGGAGGGTTGTGTGTTTCAGGGAGAATGGTTTTCGGTACGTGGTGGAATGTTCCCTTCCTTGAGCTTAGCTTGAGAAAGTTGTCGAGATGAATGTGTTTTGGTACCAGATTTTTCCTTGCACGAAATGAATTAAAAATTTATTGTCTTCTTTTGACCATTTCTTGATGCTTCGGTAGGCGCTGAAAAATTCAACGTTCGAGCGAAGTCCTTCTTCGCCCGAAACGTACCAGATTTTTATAGCTACCAGTGGCGTTGATCATATTGCAAGTGTGCGGGACATGTGAGTTTCAAAAGTTTGATAACTCGTGTAGGAGTGTTGTTGAAGCTTGTTGTGTGTTAAGTCGGGGTACAGTTTAATTATCATGTTAAGTATTTTTTCAGGAGATTACCCTCCTACATCTAGGTAGTTACCGCTTCTGGGCCTTGAGGTATTATCTGTGACTACAAGCCGATAATTTACGAGACCATTCTTTTTAGTTTCTTTCGGTTCGAGCTTGGGAAGTTACGCATATGCTTTATTCTTCCGAAATCAATACTTGAGGGGGTTGAATAAATTTGCCGTCATATTATTTGGTATTGTCCCTTCTAGTGAGATGTGTTTTTCACGTGTGTGTCTGTGCGCAAGGCATGAAGTTTATGTTTGAGGTAACAACATTTTCATATTTTTATTGTGAAACTAATCATGTATTAAAGTATGAAGAGGAACCCCTCGGGCTCATGATTGCCTTTTTTTTCACTTATTATTATTATTATTTTATCGATTATGTTCATTGTAGCAAGAAAGTCTAGCCGCTTCTACATATGCTTCATTACAGCATTAAGCGTGTCTTGGCTTCATATCTTAAGATCGAGTAATTTCGTTCTGTTGAACATAGTTGAAGCAGGTAGCTGCCCTTGGACGAGCACTTAGGTCTTTGTGAGACAGAACCCTAGTGTTTGTTTTTCTCAGTACAGCTGTGCGGGCCAACAGTGGGGCCTATACCTTGTGTCTAATCATTGTGTAATTGGTATCATCCTGATGCAAGTCTTTGTATTTGGTGCATGCATCTCTCATTTAGTGAGTGAAATAACCATTTACATAGTTCCTGTAAATCATCACATAGGATTGGGTATTCTGATTTTGCTACTCGTGCTACTGTTCTATTTGTTCGAATTTCTCTGTTGTTACTGCAAGTTAACTATGAACATTTATTTATATATTGAACTATTTTTTAACTTGGCTTTATTTTTTTACAGGATTGACCTCTTCTTCTGTAATATTGACACATGTATTAATTATTACAAGTCCTCACGGATTTCAAGCAGCGGCCTTCGCAAACCACGGGCTTTCCTCCACCAGAACTAATACAAACCTCTGAATAGGGCCGAATTTGGTATTCCTCCAGTGACCACCATACTCGCACATTGCAGGTAATTAGGGCAAAGCATGACGTAATTCATCGGTGTATTGAGCTGGCCACATTTTAAATTAAGATCAGAGAACATCAGTTCAAAGGTCGCATGGATGTTGAAAGGTGTCTCTGAAGGCGGTAGTATTATGATCCGAGTTGCTCCAAGTGGCTGTTCTAAGCCGAACGAGGATTTTTTCAGTTTAAAGTAATCGAGTCAGACTTCCAACCGAATGGTATGTCACCTCCATATCATTGCATTCGATTAAGGCAGTCGAGTAAATGGAGGGTGGAGGGGAGGAAGAACATGCAGTGGGGCACCGCTGGACTCGGTCTGAGACTGTGGTCCTAGCAAATGCTTTGAAGGCTAGGGAAGATGAAGCTCATGATGTAGCCTCCAAGAGTGCAGTAGGTACCGCTGGTGACAAGTGGGAGAATATCTCCAAGTTCTGTCGTAGCCATGGTGTTACACGCTCAGGTGCACAGTGCAATAGCAGGTGGAGTAAAGGTCTTTATCTTGATTACAAGAAAGTTCGAGACTGGCAGAGAAAGGAAGGATTGGAGTCGTATTGGAAGATGAAGGAGAAGAAAAGGAGAGAGCTGAAGCTGCCTGGGGCATTGGACGAGGAAGTTTTCAATATATTGGTTTCATTTCTTGATCCCGATCTCAAACAAACAGGAACACCGGAGTCTGAGGTGGATAGTGACAGGCCCTTGCATGCTATTTCTTCTGCACTAGTGGTTGATAAGGGAGTCGCTGAACCTCAGCAAACAGGTCCATCTGTCCCTGCTCCTGGTGCAACTCCTCAACATTCTGGTGGTATGTTCACACGTGTTCCTTTTCGATTATGTTTTATGTGATATCAGTCTGAAGTGAAAGCACGAGGCCTTGATTTATGTTAGCCTCATAATAAGTCAGGATATGTTTCTTTATTGAATGCGTGATCGTCGAGTTGTACGCTCGTTATTTAGGTAACTACTTTTCTTGCTTTGATACCTTGCGGAGATTTTAAATTAAATGTCCTATAGGCTCTTCAGATGGCGTTGGGTCTATGTCAGACTTTGCGCGACTTCAAGCTAGAGCCACAAGTGGAGAATCGCTGCAGTCCTTAAAATACAAAATTGGAGGTCAGTGTTAGTGACAATATTTTATTGTACTAGAGAGTTGGTATTGCGCTGCATTGAAAGCGTAAATGTGAACTGAGTGACAGCACTGCTAGGAGGATTCTGCAGCGTTTCAATAATATTCGTCCAGTGTCAGGCTACAACATCATTAGAATCTCGCATCTGCTGCTGACACTGGTAATCCCTTTGTTTATTCTACTCAGCACCACCTGGAGCTGATCAAAAACCATCCACCTCTGGACAGAAAAGAAAACGGTCCTCCTCAGCATCTCCTGTTGGAGCCCCAGCATCAACAGATGGTAGATTGGAGAGTATCGATCCACTCAACATAGAGTCTGTTAAGCCAATCCATTTCAATGTCCCACCGCCCTTGGATACTCCTCGGTTCAACGAATTGAACGTTGCGCAGCGAAGCAGCACTCTACACTGGGATGGTCCGCCAAATTTAGCCTCTTTAGAAACCCGTCTTGGTGCGCAAAGTGAGGCTGTTTGGAATCGGGTGCGGATGCTTAATGAACAGGTGTGTTTTCTCGTTAAATGTCATCATCATGCATCGAATATGAAATTGGCTTTAAAAATTGCTCGTCCTTCCTTTCTAACATTTCGGTGGAAGTTCACCAGGTAGTGGAAATGGTGGACATTAGCAATCAGCGTCTGCTTGCCCAGATGCAGTCTCTCTTCACTCAAGTACGGCTGCAGCTTCAGGTCAGTTAATAATAATCTTACTTTATATTTTCTATGTGATGTGGATCTGATGTGGGAATCAAATCTTGTTTGTGAGAGCTCTAAATGTGCCTCATATGCAAAGTTGTCGATTTCCAGGTGATTAGTGCTCAAATGCAGGCACATGTGCATGAGGCCACGCGGTCGCTTCAAGCAGAGCTTCAGGCGATTCTGCAAGCGCACACTGAGCAGTTCTTCAACCAGATGCAAGCGCAATACGCTTCAGGAGGGTCTCATTCTCAGGGGCAAGCTCCTCCGAAGGATAGGTCTACGCAGAATGGCAACTGTTCTGGTGATAAGACGCCGAGACAGGCAGTACCTGACATTCAGGTGGACTTCTCCCAGCTTCCTGTTCCACTTCTGGAGCCTGTTCAAATTGCGCGGGACAAGGAAAGGGTTGTTAGGCCATGGACAGGAGAGCCTCACAGTCCAGCACCGCGAACCAACCGGCTTCTTCCTCATATATTTGATGTACAGAAAATGGAGTCTATGACAGCTAGCAAGTCATCACGACTCCCGCCGCACATAAGTGATGTAGATAGAATACTGAGGCAGCAGCAGGGATTACCATTGCCTTCATCGATGCCCAACTGGAATCAAGCTTCGTTTGTGATCAGCGAGCTCGACCGGGTGCTAGGTCACAAACCTGGTCCTCTGGATATACATATGATTCCTCCCGCTCCTGGGCCTTCGAAATGCACATATGTGGTAAATGAATTTGATAGATCTTTGAGACAGCGACAAATCGCCGACGTAAAGATGAAGGCGCCCCTGAGTCCTTCCTCAATGGGGTTGAATGTTGCTTCCCAGGGGCCACCTGTCTGGTCTCAGGGTCCGATTCATGGCGATGTTTTAGCCCTGCTGAGCGTGTCTGGGAATCCAAATCAAAGTATAGAACAATCAAGTGGACAAGACGTGGAGCCCAACAGAAGACATCAACCTGCCAGCAGCGATACAGTGGACGGGGACGAAACGGAAGGTTCTGGCCAGGACGTGGGCGCTTCCTCTCAGAAAATGGGGGCTAACCAAAGAGGCTGGCGCTCGAGGAAGACCACAACATAATCGACCTCGACTGTGAAGCCCATCCGGCTTCATTTGAGATTTTGCGGAGTAGATAGCACGATCCTGCCGCACCCTTGTATGTCTTCTTTTTTTGTTACCGAAGTAAGGTTTTCTTTTTAACCTTCGGAAACTTTTGTACACCACAATCCTGGTTACTCCACTCTCTAGTATGCTAGAGGTTTCTGATAGGTGACAGTTCACCCGGATCTGAAGTGACACTTCATGTCTCGATAAATTTTGACTCTATACAACTCTCAATCATAGATGTAAAATGGTACACTCACGATCAATGGTCGTTATACGTCACAGAATTACAATTTTGTAAAAGCAAGCAAGTTTTTCACATTCTCAATTGTTACAGGATCTCGAATTTGACGTTATGTGGACAATGCTGCAGACTTAACAATTGTTACGGTTGTTCACAATGCTTGGCATTGGAATTAGTTCAAGATGCTAGCATTCTTTTCTACTTCGTTTGCTATAGGAAAATAGGAAGCTTTTCTTTTATTAAGATGCGGCTCTGTCATCAGTTTAGGGTATAGCTAGACTTGAGGAGAATGTGGTGCAATTATAGTTTTTCTTTTCACGCTTCTACGGAATGCTTTTAATTTGCAGGATTATAAGTTGACATGTCCGAATCCCGTCTTGGCTCACAACATTGTTGGATTTATTACGAGTAATGATCGCGTGACAATCCAGGCATGATCCTCAAATGACAGCGACTGCAACTGCCAGAGCAGTGTTTGCTTATTTAATCATGAAGTTTCTAGTTTGTCATAACTATTTTTAACTGAAAATTAGACGGACGCATGTGAAGCAATTGGAACCGCCATACGAATCCCGTCAACTTCACCGCATAAAAGCGGCAGCATTGCATAAGCAGCGGTCAAGGAAAATGTAAGCCATTAGAACAAACCAGGAGACAAAAAGTGAGCTCGACAGTAGAGAGCTCTGTAACAAGTGGCAATGGGACAGTCTCTTCCTTAAATCTTCGTTCGTTGCCTCACGCCCCAAGTCTTTGGAGATTTATTCACGACGCACAGAACAGATCAAAATACCGTTCTCTGACAGTGCAGAAAGACTGTTCTTTGGTGAACAGCTCTTTCTCTGACGCCCCTCTGTACTATGTGGGCGAAAGTGTCTCCCAGACTCCTCCACTCTTCCCCGGTTACGTAGCGATGATTCTGTGTTATCTTCTTCGAATAGATGCCTTTCGATTGAGAGTTCTGCCAAGTTGAGAGTCCTGCTGAATTAGGCACTGCAGTTGGCTACACAGAGCAGACTGCAAGTCTTCAAGTTTCGGTTATTGGGTTTCGAGGATTTTGCATTTCTTGAATTTGCGATGGCGCTGAACAGCGAGAATTCTCAAGAGAACCCTTAGAACCAAGTAAATCCCGTGGAAAATGTCTCTCCCCTTGTTGATCGTGAGAGGTCTGTTCTTCTTGTCTCAGAGTTCCAGGGAGGTATGGGTCCTGGCATCCCCGTTAACCCAATGACTTTTGGGAAATCAGAGGGGAAATCCAGATTGGACCCAATACGGGAATCATCTTCCAGGACGTTGCAGGAGTAAACGAAGTGAAGCAGGACTTCATGGAAGTTATGGAATTTCTGAACCCGCTTGAGAGGTTTGCCCCCGTAGGTGCCAAGATCTCCAAGGGAGTGTTGCTGGTCTGTCCGCTTGGTACGAGGCAAAACTGTCCTGGCTGAGGCCATCTTTGTGAAGCTGGTGTGACATTCTTCTCCATCTTAGAGTCAGAGTCCGTGGCAATATTTGTGGTAGTGGGGGCTTCCCGTGTTAGAGACTTGATCAAGAAGGCTAGGAAGAATGCTCCTTGCATTGTGTTTGTTGACGAGATTGATGCCGTTGGAAGACGAAGAAGAACTCGAACTGGTGGAGGCGACGATGAGCGAGAACAGACGCTGAATCAATTGTTGAGTGAGATGGATGGTTCCGCAGGCAACACCGGGGTGATTGTTATAGCAGCTATAACAGGCTGATAATCTCGACGCCACTCTGCTATGTCCTGGACGAGTTGACAAACAGGGAAAGCTACTTCGTCATGTTTTGGTTTGTGAACTTAATCTAATGATCACCTTATTCCTGATTTTGACTCCATTATGGTTGTTTTGTAGTGTGGAGATGGTTTGATATGGCTGTCGGTAGAGGTGCCTGATGTGAATCGAAGAACTGAAATACTCGAGGTACGCACAAGCAACGTAAAGTTTGCCGATGATGCGTCTATGGAGACTATTGCCAAGCGAACACCAGGTTTCAGGGGAGCTGATCTGGCTAACATGCTGAACGAGGCAGTTATCTTGACTGGGAGGCAGGGAAAGACGTGGCTGGTAAGGTAAGCAGGGCATCATCGTGACAGACGGCGATAGCAAGAGTTGTGTTGCATACCACGAAGTTGGCCATGCCATCTGCGAGTAGAAACCTTGACATTTTAAGTAATCTCAAAACAATACATCAAGAAGGCTAGGAAGAATATCCGATGTATTGTTTTGAGATTACTTAAATGTATGCAGCGGCTTTTGATGTATTAAATTTTGTTTTTCATGTACACTGAAGTGCCGTGGCTTGATAGTGAAATTTTATGTTATCATTGTATTGTACAATTTCAGTCATGATGCACTCAGAAAGTCTGTGCCACTCGTAGGGTCAATACCATGGTCTCACTTCGGGAGGAGATCCGACTTTGGATTCGAATCACCATATATTTGTTTATATGGTTGGTGGTGTCTGTGGTAGGGCAGCTAAGGCAGATGTCTTTTGGTGACATTAATGTGAGTATTAGCTTATTTAGCAACTTGCAATAAAATTACATCAATGATTAGTTTGGCATATTTTACAAGTGATTTTCAAAGTATTTTGTATAAGGTATAAAGTTTTATATAATAAATTTCTTTACAATTTTAAGACTTTTATTCTATAAGACACATATAGAATTGATTTATTTTCTAAACAATTAGATGGTCATACTTTTTTACATGTTAAACATTACTTCATGGGCTTTAATGGGCCTTCTTTCATTAAAAAATCATTGCTCAAAAGTCTTATAGGGGACTTTTCTTTATTAAGATTTTTTAATAAAAGAGTATTGAGTTTTAAAGATATTATAAAATAAGATGGTAACAAAAGAATTAAATTATTTTTCTATTAATTAAAAATAAAAAAGACTATGTCATAATTTTTATCTTTTTATTGGATTATTTTACTATCATCTAAATTCTATTTTAATTTTGAATTTGAATTTGAACTTGAATTTTTGTATTTCATTCTTTTACTTTATTTTTAATATTATTATTGTAATAGTTGTATATTGGTCCTATATATAATACACTATAAAAATATAAATATTGATGGTGTGAAAAGAATAGAAAAATATAATATTTAAAAAATATTATCTTTATAATTTGGATGTAAAAGATTAAAAAATTAATTAGGAAAAAAATCCTTATAATTTTATATCTTAAATTTATTAAAATTATCTAATTAAAACATGTTTATAATAAGAACTTGTATTAAAAATAATTATAAATTCTTATTATAATAGCTACATGGTTTTAAAAACATGAATCTAAACAAAATCCAAAAGATTATACACTCATATATTATTAAAGAATAGAAAAAATAAAGAAGAAAAAAAACAAACATAAGATAAAAAATATAAGAATGAATATTGTCAATTACAAAGAAACCAAAGCATCTTGAACTTATATTTTAATGCAAAAAAGATATTGACAAGAATGATATGATTTTGTTCTTATCTTTATATATATTTGCTACTAAAAAAAACCTTGTAAAAGTTCTTTAAGAGTTGTAATTTTTGTCATCTAAGCATCAAGTTATAAGTTACTTCCAACATGACTTTTAAAAATATGAGACTTATAAGATAAGTTTTAATAGCAACATAGCATATCTACAGGAATCTAAAGATCTAATTTTCATCTTCGAGACTCTTTAAAGTTTTTTTGAAAAGATATTATTTATCTAATATGTTTTATTTATTTCTATTTACTTCTATTTATTTAAATAATATAGACATCTATTACACATAAAATATCTATATAAATTTTAAAAAACTAATCAATATTTAAAAAACCTCTTTTAATTTAGAAAGAAAGTAATATCTAATTGATATGTTTTTATATATTTTTATTTAATTTTGTAGTATAGACATTTATTACACTATCCATGCTTCTAAAAATGAATTCTACAAAGATTAATGAAGTTGTTTTATAAGTTGATAAATTTCAAAATTTCTTTAATGGTATTAGCAATAAAATTTCATCTATAATTCACACTATCACGTCATATGACATTGGATGCCAAATCCCATCAAATATATGTAGTTTAGTTTAGTTAGTGGTTTTTCATCCATAGATATTTTGTTTATTAGTTGATTTATTCATGTCAATTAGGATTTGAGTACTAAAGTAGAAAAAAAACCCTTGACTTGACATTCTTATCAAGTCAAGTCTTAAGAGTGATTTTGGGAGTGAAAGAACTTGTTGTAAGGATTTGTTTCACTATGGTATTTTAGCCATTTTAATAAAGCTTTACAATTTCTCTTATTTTTATACTTGCATTCTTAATTTCTCTATTTGTATTGTGAGTGATAGCTTAATTTTATTTGATATAGATTTCTAATCTTTCACCTGATAAGAATCTCTCTTTCTCTTCAATTTGTGATATAGTAAGTTAGAATAAATTAGATAATATATATATACATATATATATCAAAAAATTATAATTTGAGTTCATTTTGCTACTGGATTTTGGTTACAATTGTACTAGGCGTTGGAATCTAGTTGGATTGTAATGCCATACTTTTGCATACAACCATATTGATTGTCATAGGTATTTCATAATAGGGGGTGCTGGATTGAGACTACAGAGTTTGTGCATTAAATTTTTTGGACAAAGTGTATCAAGGCATGGTCACAATATTGCGTAGAAAAGGAACTTAGATTGCAATATTAAGCAATCACAAGGTGGAATTGCAATATTGTGCAAAAGAGGAGCTTAGATAGTAGTGATGTACAATTACAAATTGTGGTCAGAAAGTAAAAATTTATAAGATAAGGTTGTCTTATAGGAGTTGCAGCGATGTCATGGTAGAGAGACTTTGCCTCAAGAAAATGCTAGGCTTCAAGCTGCCACTAAATGCTCAATTAAGTCTAAGATATAAAAGTACCAAGTTTTTATATATATATATATATATATATATATATATATAGATACAATATTTTCCTTTTTAGGGCAATTACATCAATACATAAGCCCAAGTACCAAGAAAACATCCAAATGTATAATAAAGTATTTTAAAGCCTCATATATCCTTGTAAGAAATGTTTCCCGAACTTCAATAGTTTATATCTCATGATTGGACTGTCCAAACAATCTAAAATTTTACATGAAGTACTCATATATTTTCAAAAGCTACCACAAAAAAATTCAACTACAAATTTGTTACGAATCTTGAGATATCACCAAAACCCTAACAATAGCTTTGAATCCTAATTTACATACACTTGTATGCTACTTTCTTAATATCTCACAAAAATAAGTACTCAAATACCATAAAATTTTTATTTATAGCTTTTTAACCTAATAAATCATACTTATGGAAATTTTGAGCCAAAAATTTGTTCAGAAACTCAAGATATGGCTCCAACCATTACTATCAACAAAATGACTCAATTACTGCCTTTGAATTACATGTGCTGTCTTCAATGCCCTATAACTCCTTCATCCAAACTTGGAATTTGTCAAATAGTATATATAAAGTGTAGCTAAGAAAGTGTTCTCTCCAACTCCAATCGCTGATCTTTTATTGCTCTCCATACGTATATGTTATGCTCCAAAGAGTGACAGTAGATACAAATTTGATACCTTAACTTTGAATACTTATATCTCCTTCACAAAAACTCAAAATCATCCAAATTCTTCATCTAAATTATACCCAAAATCCTAAACTTGCCAATCTTAGCCTCTAAAACTCAAATAACCTCGAAAAAAAAACCGTGATTCCTAATAAGGCCTCGGGCACCCTCCTTGAAGTCCATTAGGCATGTCCTTCGACCAATAGGAATGAAGATCCCTATTCCTTGCCTTCATCCAACCATGCCTTCCTTTCATCCCTTCTAATAAGCCTCCTACTAGTTAAAAATTTCTTCTTTAGGCTCTAATCTCCTCTCAAGGCTTCGTACTAACATTTAAGTTCTATAATTTTTTTGAAATGCTATAATTAAAAAGATAAAATTCAAAATAAAACTTCTTAAATCCACTCTATTTAAATTAATCTATTAACCATTTTAACATACACTAAGACTTATGAACATATTATATGTTCTAACTAATTTTTACATACTATAAGAATTTAATTGGACTTTAATCCATATTTTGAATAGTTATTTTATTTATTAGTTATATATCTTGAATAAATCTCAATGTTCTATTTTTCTTAAGTATTATGAACCATCAATTAAACTATGGTATAATAGATGGTTCTAAAATTTTTATCACAATCTTTTTATTGAGTAATTTAACTAGTTTTGGCAAATGGGCCTTTAAAATTGGAATTGACCTCAAATTCCATGATTTATGTGAAATTATGAAAATAACTACAGATACTATAATATTTAGATCACTATATACTTCATATACCATATACACTTATATAGCTTGATTTGCAATAAAGTTAAGAGGTGCATTTTTTTAGAGTCAATTTATTAAGATTTTTTTATCCAAGATTAACAAGTAACTCTTGAATTTAGCCACATCAAGAATTATATTCAACTATAATGGCAAGGTCACGTTTGCATTAACATTTGCTGAAATTGAAAAATATGATAAGACACTTTGTCAATATGATGCTATTGACATGGTAGCTTTCATGATGGATGTATCTAAGTCTAAGAAGATGGCAACTGCTACAAGTAGCTTGGAAGAAATTCAATCTAAAAAAACTAAGTATTGTTGGAGGTATGATAAATTTTTCATACCAAGAATGATCTTAAGTATTTCAACAAGAAAAAAACCTTCTACATACATAAGTCTAAGCCAAAAGTTGAGATGGCTAAAGTTGGAGATAAATCTAAGAAGCAACAATTGAAATATTTTCATTATAATAAGCTTAATTACAATGAAGATAATTGCTTCATATTACATGCACACAAATAGCCTAACTTAAATAAAAAAAGGCCTTAAAAACTAAAATTATTGAATTAGAGAAGAAATTCAATAGTGGGGCTTCATTAGGCAAAGTCACCAAATTTCATGTCGATTCTAGAAGTGGAAGAAGTTCTTCTTGTCTAAAAAACTATTTATTAAGTACATAAAAAAAAATGGTAGTGATAGCTGGTACATATATCCAAATAACAACTAAAAATATGGCACCTACAAGAAGTGAGGTACTAGAATCTTTGTCTAGCCTTCTAAACAATTGTAAAGATTCTAATACTTATATGAAATTGCTTTTATTTTTTGGCCTTGCAAATATTAATTTTGTAAAAAAATTTTCTATTTCAACTTCAATAGAAGATGAAAATACTAGAATTAAAAATACGATACATATTTTGATTTACAAAATATTGAATATGCCTATATTTTCTAGTATTGAATTATTAACTTTAGAATTTGAACTAACAAGGATCTTTTAAATGACTAATAAAATATTAAAACACAAAGTGCCTATGCCATTGTTAGAATATGCTTAAGTGATAATAAATCCTTCAACACAAGAAGATTTAATTAAGTTGTAAGCAAAATTTATAACTAAAGCTATTGTTTTATTTCATAATGGTCACTTAAATGCTATAAATATAAATCCTTTAAGTGACATGTCATTGGCTGTAGAGGTAGCATTTATATTTAATATTGTAACTAGATCAATTTGAAAACATCAAAATTTGCATCCAAGATTTGTATAATTAATTAAAAATAATAATAAGTTGATTGTTAGTTATACTAAAGGCAATACCATTTGTGCTATACCTTTGTATGTTACATTGGATTTTGGAACTTAGCTAGTTATGATTAGCAAGCAATTTATTCAAGAATTAAATCTTATTCCTATAGACCTAGAATCTTAACTTTTTACCATTATCATTTCAATAGGGAGCACAAAGTCAGCTACTATCTATTCTAAGTAACCTTTGTAATTAATATTTTTTACTAGATTTGGTCTACTTTATTCACACTTATCTCTAAAGTGTCCAATAACTAGTGCCACCAACTACAATGTTTTAGTATATCAAAAAAGCCCTTTATTCATTTAATTTTGGCTTAAATAATTGAACTAAAGAAGTATGGATTTGATTGAAATGGTCTACTGGTGATGGAAAAAAAATCATTTTAGTCACATTTATAACCATTGCTATGATTATGTCAATAGATATTTTATTTAATTTTAGTACATTGACATATGATTTTTTTTTATGAAGTAGTTCTATTTGAAGAAATATTATTATTTATGTCCCATTCTATAGGACCAACAAATCCACTATCTTTAAAAGTTTATATAAAACATTGAAAAAATCTATTTCTTTTTCAAAAATCATGTGCAAAACTTTATTGCCAATATAAAGAGATTGTACCTTCATTAGATATACTAAAGATACCAAAATCTTCTCTCTTATCTACCTTTGTCCAACTTATTCATTGGCATCTATAAAATGAGAGTATTATCTTTATAGAATTCTTTGCAAGTATTGATATAGGTTTGATAAAAGTATTAGAGGCTAGGCATATTGTTTAATAATACATTTATGTGGATATTAAAACTGTATCTAATCAAGTAATTCAACATCATCTCTAAAAATTATTGAATTTATATTCTAAACAACTCCAAGTTCTTGCCATTCTTGGTTGTTTTAGCCAACTTCCTTGAAATGTCACTTCATTAGTAAAGAAGATTTGAGGAGATTACACAACATAGACTTATTGATTTCTGAATGATCTTGTCAAAGTCATTTACATGCTATAATAGATCATGGATTAGATGATCTTTGATCTAATTTATTTATAGATTTGATACAACTTATACAGTGGTGGTTTATGCATCAAATTACACCACTTGGATATATTTTTGAAAATGTATCACTATTGGATATCATTCAAATACAAATATTGGTGAGTGTTAGGGACATATTCCTTAGAACCTTTTAGAGAGAAGTTTCTAGAAGCTTCTAGAAAGGAAGTCTCTGGAACCTTCTAGAAGAGAAGTTTCTAGAAGCTTCTAGAAAGGAATCCCCTGGAATTTTCTAGAAGCTTCCTAGTTAATAGAAGTAGCTCGAGAAGTTTCTAGAACCTTCTAAAAAAGAAGCCTCTGGAACCTTTTAGAAGCTTCTTAGTTAATAGAAGTAGCTCGAGAAGCTTCCTAAGTAGGAGTATATATAGGAATCGAGGCTAAAGAGTTCTTCAGTCTCGACAACACATCTCTTGGAGTTCTAGCTCACCTTTTTGGTGTTGTTCTTGTATTCATCTGTTTAATGTAGTTCTGCGACTTCTTCTTGAACTTCTTGTTAGATTTCAAGTCTGTATTTTGTGTCCATGACAGTTTGTCGAGACTACACTAACTTGAGATATCAGAGCTAGTTCTTTCTTAGTAGAGTGTGGATTACCCCTCTACTTGAAGGTATACTAGCATTTTTTAGAGGTTGCGGATTACCCTCCTCTAAACTGATACTTCTTCTGTTACAATATTGGAGTCTTATTCTTCTTGGAGAGAGTGGATTACCCCTCTTCTTGAAATTCTTAAGGCGTTTTATAGGTTGTGGATTACCCTCCTATAAACCAATATTGCCTCTTATAGGGTCATTTTTGTCCTTCTTTTAGAATGGCTGGAAGTCAAGACATTAGTATGACAGAAAGTTCGGAGTCTAAGTTAGATGCTATTATGAATGCCCTTGCTACGTTATCACAAAGAACTGCAGAGATTGAAGGAGTGGTGGCAAGGCTTCATAATGATGGAGTATCTGAGATAGCACAATCTAAACTACACCAGCCTCAAATTTCGGCACTTGGAGAAACAACTTTACCTCAGGTTCGACAAGAACCACTAGTTCTACAACATAAAGAGCCTCGAGTTAGCCTTCCAAATAAGTTTGATGGAACACGTTCCAAGTTTCGAGGATTTGTCAATCAAATCAGGTTGATAACAGTTTTACAGCCCGAACGATATCCAACGGAGGAGTCTCGTGTTGGGCTTGTTGGAACCTTACTTACGGGACAAGCTCTATCATGGTTTGCTCCTTTGTTTGAGAAACGATCATCCATATTAAAAAACTTCAAAACCTTTTTGGAAGCATTTGCGGAAGCATTTAGTGAACACGATAAGGTTCGATGGGCTACAACAAAGATCCGGTCGCTACGACAAGGGATGCGTTCTACATCAGTCTATGCTTCGGATTTCAGGCAATTAGTATGTGACATTAATTGGGATGAAGAAGCGTTGATGAGTCAATTCTATTGGGGTTTAAGAGATGATGTGAAGGATTTGCTGTTAACTCTTCCTGATCCACGAACGCTCAATGAAACCATTAGCTAAGCTGTGAAGTGCGATAATCGCCTATTCCAACGTCGCCAAGACCAACGCTCAAGACAACATACAATTCGCCATGTTCCAACTATGTCGGCAAGCAGTGTGAATTCGCATTCAGAGGTGGAAGACATGCAAATTGATGTGGTACGTATTAAATCTCTTACTATAGAAGAAAAAAAGCGACGTATGGATGAAAATTTATGCTTGTATTGCGGTGGAGAAGGCCACAAAGTCGAAAACTGCCCCAAAAAGCAAAATCGAGGTATAGTCAAGACTAGGGGAGTATTTGTTCAGGAAAACGAGGATGCCCAGCCACAGTAGGAACCGTGCGGCTGGACAATGAAATATCCCAACAACAATCAGGTTCCTTTCTTTCTGCCCAACCTACACTTTGTTTTACAATCCCTCTGTTTATCGGCCCTCAAAAATTGAGAACCTTAGCACTACTAGACTCAGGAGCATCTGTTTCTTTTTTAGACAAAGAATTTGCAAAGCATCATAAGATCCCTTTAGTACAAAAATCAAAACCTGTTCATGTTGAGGTCATAGATGGGCGACCTTTATTGTCTGGTAGCATCACCCATGAATCAAAACCTATAGAAGTAACGTTTAAAGACCATAGTAGTCATATTATTTTTAATATTATTAGAACTCCATCAAATCCTATTATTCTTGGTCTTTCTTGGTTGGAAAAACATAATCCATTGATAGATTGGAGGTTGCGGAAGATAACTTTTCCCACAAAACCACCCAAGAAAAAACCTAGTAAAACACCTCAAAAAAAGAAATCCTTATTCATTGGAGCAAGAGGGTTTATAAGATCATCTAAGGAAGGCACTCCATTTATCATTTATGCGGCTCCAACTACCGAGGAGAAGATCTCAACAGCAAGTATACCGGAGCAATATAAAGATTTTGAAGACGTGTTTCAAAAGAAGAACGCCGACATACTACCGGAACACCGACCATATGATTGTGCCATAGACTTGCAAAAAGGAGCACAACCACCTTTTGGCCCAATCTACAATCTATCGCAAATGGAGTTCGCAGAGTTACAAAAGTACATCGACGAGAATCTAGCCAAGAACTTCATTCGTCATTCAAAATCATCAGGTGGAGCATCCATCTTATTTGTGAAGAAGAAAGATGGATCATTACGGATGTGTGTGGACTATCGAGGCCTCAACAACGTAACAAAGAAAAATCGTTACCCATTACCCTTGATTTCTAGTCTCTTAGATCAACTTGGACGTGCGAAGATCTTTACAAAAATTGATCTAAGGGGAGCTTATAATCTCGTACGAATCAAAGAAGGAGATGAGTGGAAGACAACATTCTGTACAAGGTATGGTCATTTCGAATATAATGTCATGCCTTTTGGTCTTACCAATGCTCCAGCGGTTTTCCAACATATGATGAATGACATCTTTCGAGAACACCTCCACGATTTTGTTGTCATCTACTTAGACGATATTTTAATATTCTCTAAAAACGAGGAAGAACATGAGGAGCATGTTCGTTTGGTCTTGGAGAAACTACGCAAGCGAGGACTATATGCCAAATTAGAAAAGTGTTTATTTCACCAGACAGAGATGGAATTTTTGGGGTTCATTGCGACTACATAAGGTTTGAAGATGGATCCCAAGAAAGTAGAAGCAATCATGACTTGGGAGGTTCCGAGGATGGTTAGAGACGTACAATGCTTTCTTGGTTTTGCTAACTTCTATCGGATCTTCATCAAGAATTATTCTCAAGTTGCTGCTCCTCTCACTCAATTAACATGCAAGGATAAGTTGGAATGGGGACCTTTGGCGGAGAAGGCGTTTCAAGATTTGAAGACAGCATTTACTACAGCTCCAATTTTGGTACATCCAGACTTTACAAAGGCCTTCTATTTAGAAACTGATGCTTCAGATTTTGCTTTGAGAGCTGTGCTTTCACAAATGAGTGAAGATAAGAAGCTCCATCCAGTTGTATTCTATTCTCGGAAGTTCTTTGCTGCTGAAATCAATTATGAGATCCACGATAAAGAACTTCTTGCTATAGTGGATTCTTTCAAAGAATGGCATCACTTTCTTGAAGGAGCTGCACATCCAATAACCGTATATACGAATCACAAGAATTTGGAGTATTTCATGACGGCTCGAGTTTTAAATCGGCGTCAAGCTCGGTGGAATATGTCGCTATCTAGATTCGATTTTTTTATCACTTATCGACCTGGAAGACAGCAAGGACTATCCGATGCTTTATCTAGGAGATCGTATCTTGCACTAAAGGCTGGAGAAGCAGCGTTTGATCAACAATGTACAACGTTATTGAAGCCAAAGAGATTTCAACTTTGTGCTACTATTGTATCATTTGATGCTGACTTCCTAAACCAGGTACGTGCTATGACCATTAAAGATTTAGTAGCCATTGATATCAAGCAACGTACCAATGACAACAAGTTCAAGGTGGAGGAAGATCTTTTATACTTTGAAGAGCAATTGTACATTCCAAAAGGACTAGCACGACTCCGAGTTCTTCAATCTCGCCATGATTTTCCAGCTGCGGGATATTTTGGATTCAACAAGACCTTGGAGCTTATTTCCCGAGATTTTTGGTGGCCCCAAATGTGGAAGGATGTGAAAGATTTTTTCCTCTCTTGTGACATCTGTTCAAGATCTAAGAATCCTCGGCATCACTCTTATGGACTTCTACAGCCATTGCCAATTCCACGTCGACCATGGTCTTCAATTTCTATGGACTTCATCACGGACTTGTCATCATCAAACTCATTTGACAGCATCTTTGTCGTGGTAGATCGGCTTACGAAGATGGCACACTTTGTTTCTTATAAGAAGACATCGTCCAGTGAAGTCACAGCAAGACTCTTTCTCGATAATGTGTATCGATATCATGGACTACCAGATGATATCATATCAGATCGAGGTACCTAGTTCGTGTCAAAGTTTTGGAGATCTCTCTTTGGGATATTGAAGGTGGATATCAAGCTTTCTTCAGCTTTTCATCCTCAAACAGATGGCCAAACGGAACGGGTAAACCAAGTCTTGGAGTAGTACTTACGATGCAGCATCAACTATCAGCAAGACGATTGGACTGCATATCTACCGCTAGTCGAGTTTGTATATAACAACACCCTCCATGCGTCGACTCAACAAACACCATTCTTTTCCAACTATGGATATCATCCGAAGCTTGATTTATTGAGTCCGTCAACAAATAATAATCCAACAGCTGAAGGATTTGCGAAGCAACTATCAGAGCTTCAAACTGTGTTGAAGCTTCAAGTACAATCCGCTCAAGAATCCTATAAGACGTCTGCAGATAGATTTCGGAATTTAGCACCTACTTTCAAAGTTGGAGACAAAGCCTGGCTTCTTCGACGAAATATCAAGACCAAGCGACTATGTGATAAGTTGGACTATCGAAGATTGGGACCATTTATCATCTAGAAGCAAATCAATCCAATGGCATACCGGCTGGAGTTACCGGCTTCTATGAAGATACATCCAGTCTTTCATGTTTCTCTGTTGGAACCTTATCGAGAGTCATCTTTTCTTGGAAGAGTGCAATGTCTGCCACCTAGTATTGAAATCGAGAACCATGAAGAATATGAGGTTGAAAAGGTATTGGATTCACGGCGAAGGTGGGAAAAGTTAGAATATCTTGTTCATTGGTGCGGCTATGACATTAATGAGCGAACGTGGGAGCCAGCTGAAAATCTTGCGAATGCACTACAAAAGGTACAGGAGTTTCATCAATGACATCCCGATAAACCTAAATCAATTCGATGATAGCTTCTTTCTGAAGCTTGTTCTCCCAACAATATAAGAAAAGGGGAGAGCACCAACAAAATTCATAGTTGATATAGTTATTTTCTCCAAGATAGATCGTAGTTTGGTCTTTTGATATGGATAGCCAAGAGATAGATACTATGCTAGTCAGAGTATCGCAACCGAGTAGCTCACGAAGGCGACCCCGAGATGAAGAACTACATGTACCACGACGACGACGGAGGATACCGAGTAACCGATCACTAGTGATCGTATTTGAGATCGAGCCTGCTTACGATGGTCAACCAGAAGGCGTGTTTGCAGGACAATTTCACAATGAAGACACGGTGTCGTGTTGTAACACGAGTATACAGTGAAAATAAAAAGAAAGGGGGATTTTATTAATATTCAGTTATCTCGAATATTGGGAGCATCGACCAACTCCAGTACAAATACTGAGTGGTCAGGTTCAGTGACTCCGTTACAGTCAGCCGGGGCATACTGGAATGCCCCGTTCGATTCGAATAACGGGAGTCAGTAGGAAGAGAAGGACCAATTCACACGACGGGTTCGAGGAGCCAATTGGATCCAATTTCGATAATCCAATCCGGGTCCTCTTACCCAATATGAGACCTGTATTGGTGGGGCAACCCAATGCAGTCTAGTTACGGGAAATCGAGGTCTTACTACGGATCTTAGCCAATCTGACGCGAGGACCAATTTGACCCAATTACGGGAACATCCAGGTTATTACGGGCATCTTTCCCAATATAGGACCTGAATTGGTCGGGCGACTCAATGAAGTCCCGATTACGGGGTTCGATTCTGTTTCAGGCTGTCCTGTTCTCTGTGCCGTCTCAGGAAACGTTGTTTTCGGTAAATGGATTTCTTAAAGGTAAAAACGGAGGAGAAAGCTTGAGGTGGGAGCCAATTCCGGATCTAAGACGGAAGATTGAAGAAATTCAGAGGATAAGGTTGGGGGGAATGGGAGGTTTTTAAAGATCAAGGGGAATTAGAGAGAGGAGCTTCATGCTTCGGGTCGGGGAAGGAAAGACATAGGATTTGGATTTTTCTTCTTCGTAGAGTTTTGGAGAAGACTGAGGCTATCGCTGCTGAAGTCAGTGTTGTACTGGTGAATCGGGATTTTTAAATGAAGTGGGTTTGAATACTCTTGACTGTTTTGTGAAATAGAGTTACGTCTGTGATTGAAGGATTAAAAGGGTGTCTATAGGATTGAGTATGCGGAGTGAATGAAATTTATTGGGTTAATCTAACAAGACAGTCAGTGGATACAAGATCGTAAGTACAAAGGAGTATTGAAGGTTAACAGTTTGGGTTGTACGGGGTTCTCTGTAACGTCTAGAGACCTACCGGCTGGGACAAAAAGGACTCCGACAAGCAGTCGAAGAGCACCCGTATAGATTTACGGTACATTGTTGCAGTCGTTTATATTCCAGCAGTCAAAAACTGATAGACTGCTTGACTATCGGCGAATCTCCATACTACCTTCTACAACCAGACGCCCGGCGCGTTCTCGAGCAGGAAAGCACGTAATACGACATAAGTGGTGAACCCGACGTGAAAGCTTGAGGTAGAAGGTATTGGATTTTGGTTGATTTTATCTTTATTTTTTATGGAAAACGAAAATAAAAATTTTGAAGGATTTTTGGGAGAAATTTCTGGTGGGGAGTCTTCTAAAGGACAAGGTATGCACATGGATCCATCTATTGCTAGTTTGTTTCAAGCCTTCTCATTGTCAATGCAGCAACAACAAAGCAATGATCGAAAGGAAGCTTTGGCAACCAAAGCATTGCAAGCAGTGGTCAATAAAATTGATCAATTTGATGGGAGGAATATTTCAAGGTATTTAAGATGTTATGTTCGTGAAATGGAATTAAATCGAGTTTCTGAGAAAAAAATGGTTGCACTATTTGGACTTGCCACGATACCGGAGATAAAGGACCACATTACATCGATTACGGATCATTGTGGGAATTCATGGGAGGATTTTTCACATGCATTGAAAGACGAATATTTCTTAGAAGATGCTGATCGCGTTACTAAGAAGTTGTTTCTGGGATGGATTGAACGGCCCAATAAGAATTTGCAAGCAACAGAGCTACTAAGGGAATTTGAGAGGCAGTACTCTCAATTATCGAAGGTAGAAAAATTGACATTGGAGCCGAACAAAGTTGATTTATTTCTTCAAGCTGCTGATGGAGAATTGCAAGAGAAATTAGAACCCCTTCTTGAAGACAAAGAAGAAGATGAAGGATTGACAACGAAGTGGAAGAACGTTGAAGATGCGGTGGGGTTGCTTACAAAAAAAGAAAGGAGGAAGGATAGGAGTAATATTCCGAAACAAGTACAAGCATCCAAAGCTCCAGTACGTACTACACCACCGACAATGCCTACAGTTCAACCTTCGACATCCTTGTCAAAGAAAACAGATATGGGTATGGAAGAAATTATACAAGGAATGCGAGATCTTCAAATCAAATTGGCAAGACTTGAAGAGAATACTTCTATAAACAATTCGAAGAATGTTTCAAAACAAGGATATGTACAAAGATGCATTTGGTGTGATGATGCTTCACACACTAGAAAAGATTGCAATGAATTTAATAATATGATACGGTAGGGAATTATTTGCTGGAAAGATGGGAAGATAGCATTGAAAGATAGGGAGGATCTTCTTCAAACCAATTTTGGCAAGGGAAGAATGAGAGCATTGGTTCAAGATTACTTAAAAGGGCATGAAACTGTAGCACGAGAAAGTGCAAGTTATGGTGCTAGAGTAGATGATGAAATTGGTGGAAGTACGGAAACTAGTGAGTTTTGGGCTTCTGCCGTTTCTACAATGCAAGAAGGGAAATTACCTCGAGAAGCGTTATTGAGAACTGCAGCTACAATACGAGGAAGAACAGGTTGGGAGGATCCCGTTGAGTCTCTTTCAGTTCATGCATATATTGCTAAGAGCCAACATGAAGCTTTGATGGAAGAGAAAAGACGAAGAAATTTTGATGATACTAGAGAAGGAAATTCTTTTAAGAGGCAAACTCGAGGAGACAAGGCTCGGGAGGCAGCTTCACAAGAATTGCCTGTAAAGGATACCTCAGCATCATTGGGAGAAAAAACAACGGAGACAAAAGATAAGGGCAAATCAATTGCTTATAAGCTACTTTCTGACATTGAAGCAGCAACAAATTTGAAAGGGGTGTTGGAAGAACGTATATTAAACGCTAAGGTGGAATTCACATTGAAAGAAGTCTTGGGAATTGCAAAGAAGGAGTTTCATGATGTTATCATTGACAGCATTAAGCGAAAGAGGCAATTAATGAGCGAAACTGGAATGAGTCATGCTATTGACGCAAGAATATGTAGAGATGAAGAAGAGGTTGATATTGGTTACAAGCAACCAATAAATGAAAAGAATGGGTATAATCAGCGAGTACGTTTCGAAGATTCTAATGACAAGGAAATGGAAACTTTGAGCCATTATACTCGAAAGCATTGGGCAAGGGCAACTACTGAGGTATTGGTGAAGGTAGGAGATATAGAAGAACCAATAGTTGCTTTGGTGGACCATGGTTCTGAAATAAATCTCATGTCTAAAGATCTTTATAAGAAGCAAAAATGGCCAATTGATATGGAACATGGATGGGCAATACGAGCAGCTAATAACACACGAGGCGAATTATATGGAGCTTGTCCAGATGTCAAAATTCGGATTGGGGATGTTGCTACGGAGCAACATTTCTTCGTTCAAGATACAACGTCTTATCCGTTGATTTTAGGACAACCTTATATCACGGCAACACGGATGGAAACAAAGGTACTTGACGATGGTTCTGCTTATGCAAGGGTACGGAGCGAAGATGGGAGGAAAGCTGTACAATTTCTAACAGTACCTCCTAACCATGAACGGAATCGAGATAGGTTGAGGGAGAAACCATTGCCAAAGATTGTTGAAGGATTTAAGGATTTTGGGGAGGTACCACTGTAAAGCGAGATTATGGAGGTACAAAAGAGGAGGTACTCTCGCGAGATGAAGGTGCCTTTGATGCGAGTTTTATTGGTATATTGGAGAATGGAAATATTATGTATAAGAAAGTTGAAGATTTTAAAAGAAAAGAAAGAAAAAGATTATATGATATTGAAGGACAGTTACGCAAGATAGGTACATTGCAAGATGATGAGAGGATTTTGGGTGTTTATGAAGAAAATGGGCTGGAAGATTCATTGGAATTGATTGCATCTATTGGGTTAGGAGATAATGATAAGATTGTTGAGATTCATTCGAGAGAGGTTTATACCATGCTTGAATCTTTTCAAGCACCAGAAGTCACAGTAGAGACGAGATATAAAACGGCAGATAAGAAGGTAAAGCCTGTTGCCGGACCATTACCAGAGGATTCTAAAGAACAAATGGGAGAAGCATCAAAAGAAGCAAGTTTAAAAGATCCAATGAGTATTGGACACCAGTTTACTGAAGAGACTTTTGAAGAATTGAAGATTGGTTCTGATGGTTCTTTATTGCCGGAGGAAATTACTTGCTTCGAAAAGATGTTGGCTAAACAAGGTAGATCGTTTGCCTTCGAATCTCATGAAATTGGGTGTGTGGATCCAAATATTATAACACCTATGGTTATCTTCACTGTACCGCATGTACCTTGGAATCTAAGACCGATTCCAGTACCGAGGGCACATTTACCTAAATTGGTCGAACTATTGAAAGAAAAGATAAAGATGAAAATATTAGAACCTTCATTTGCGCCGTATTCTAGCCGATGGTTTACGGTACCTAAGAAGAATGGGTCACTGCGGTTTATTCAAGATATGCAGCTGGTGAATGCTGTAACTGTCAGGAATGCAGGAATTGGACCTATTGTGGATGAATTTGCTGAGGCGTTTGCTGGAAGGGCGATCTATTCAATGGATGATTTGTATTCAGGTTATGATCAATTTCAACTTGCCGAAGGAAGTAGAGATATGACAACGATGAGGACACCGCTTGGATTGGTTAGAATGTGCACTCTTCCTCAAGGCGCGACCAACTCAGTTGCGCATATGATGAATGGAATGAATAAGGTATTGAGAGATTTTATCCCGGAAAAGACTGTGCCTTTTCTAGATGATGTTCCTATAAAAGGGTGCAAAGAAGGAGATAAGGATGAAACTTTAGATACGAGGGGGTGTCGCAGATATGTTGTTGATCATATACAAGATTGTGAAAAGATTTTAACTCGGCTTGGAGAAGTTCATCTTACATTATCGGGTATGAAGTCCGTATTTGGAGTGCGAGAGGTTGTAATTGTTGGACATTTATGCGGATCTTACGGAAGAAAACCAGATCCGACTAAAGTTGATGCAATTGGAAGGATGAAAGAGGATTGTGATTCTTTAACAGAGGTTCGCAGGTTTTTGGGTGCATGTGTATTTTATCGAATCTGGATCCCTCATTTTGCTCACATAGCGGATCCATTATATGAACTGTTACGCAAGGGTTACCGATTTGAATGGGAAGAAAGGCATATTCAGGCAATGCAAAGATTGAAGAAATTTTTGATGTCACCTCCAATATTGAGGAAGGTTGATTATAAGTGCAATAGACCAGTGATTCTTACTGTAGACGCTAGTCCAATTGCCGTTGGATGGGCTGTGGGTCAAGATGATTCGAATGGGAGTAGATTTGCAGTTCGATTTGGAGCTAAAGTTTTAAGTATTCGTTAGCGTGCATATTCGCAAGTCAAAAGAGAACTTTGGGGAGTCGTTTCGGCTATGAAAGCTGAAAAGGACTATTTGATTGGGGCAGTAGTAGTAATTGAAACAGATTGCTTGCCATTGCTTGGAATGATTATTAACTGTTCAACGCCAGATATTGCAATGTTGAGATGGATTGCTTATATTAAGTCACTAAATCCAGAATTTAAGCATATCACTGGAAAGGACAATTTAGTAGCAGACATGCTATCTCGAGCAAGATACGAGAGGGAGGACGAAATGGTTGAAGACATTGATGATGTCGGATTGAAATTCTATTCAATATCAAATCTCAACAGAGAAGACAAGCTATTTCTTGAAGAATCTTATGAAGGAGAATTATTAGATATTGGTCATTATTTGAATACCTTGTCTAAGCAGGGGAATTGGTCTACAGAAAAATTCAAACAAATAAGAAAAAAAGCATATGGATTTTTACTTCGAGATGGATTCTTATGGAAGAGACCGAAGAAAGGAATTGGGATGCCACAACGAGTGATAGGCAAAAGGAAAGAAAAACTAAAATTATTAAAGGAATTTCATGATAGTTTATGGGCAGGCCATAGAAGAATCTGGGCTACTTTTGCTAAACTCAAGGAACGATATTGGTGGAAAAATATGTATCGAGATGTGCTCTCATTTGTAGAGTCATGTGAAATCTGTCAATCGTATTCTAATATCCGACATCGAGATGGTCTTCATCCTACGTATCCTCTGGCTATTCATTTTAAATGGGTTGTTGATTTGGTTATTATGCCGGTTGGGTTATGGCAGATGAGATATTTGGTTTTAGCTCGTGAAGATTTATCAAATCAAGTAGAAGGAAGAGCATTGAGGACAAAATCTACAGAAGGGATTTGTAGGTTTTTGCTTGAAGATGTCATTTGCCGTTACGGGTGCGTAGGAAAAATCACTGCAGATCGTGGAGAATTAAATGCACAAGAAGCTCGTAAGTTCTTTGAAAAATGTGGAGTTAAACTATCACTTACTACTGCTTATAATCCGGAAGGGAATGCGAAAAGCGAACGCGGTCACCCGCCGATTGTGAAAGCACTGGTTAAAGCTTGTAATGGGAAGGTTAAAGAGTGGCCACGGCTTTTGTCATTTGCATTATGGGCTGATCGAACAACACATAGTTCGGTGACAGGATATATGCCAGTAGAACTTATGACAGGTCAAAAACCAATTATGCCGATTGAAGAAAAGGTACTTACTTGGAGTATGCTACCATGGGAAGATGGATTGACAAGAGAAGAACTTCTGGCTATTAGGATTCGACAATTGGAGCAAAGAACGGCAGATGTCCAGATAGCATTGGAAAGGTTAAAAAGAGCAAGGTTACAAAACAAGGCGCGATTCGATAAGCAACATCGATTGAGACCAAAAGCAATCGAGGAAGGTGACTGGGTACTTGTTTATGACAATAGTCTGGATAATCAACATAGTACTTTGCGGAAATTTTCAAAACGTTGGTTTGGACCATATGTTGTAACAACTGTTCATGATAATGCGACTTACTCATTACGGGAGTTAGATGGTACAAAATTGAAAATACCAATTGCAGGGAAGAGAGTAAAAATATTTAAACGAAGACACGCAGAGATGAATATGGAAGACCTTAATGAAGGTACAGAGATTCCGCAGCAAGAAGATGAAAGTGATATGGATAATGAAGGTGACGAAGACGAACTAGACAAAGACGTAGGGGATATATTCTGAATCAAACAGCAATTGGGTAAATTGGTGCATACCGGAGGATGCACAGGTTCAGAGGGGGTGGATGTCGTGTTGTAACACGAGTATACAGTGAAAATAAAAAGAAAGGGGGATTTTATTAATATTCAGTTATCTCGAATATTGGGAGCATCGACCAACTCCAGTACAAATACTGAGTGGTCAGGTTCAG
Source organism: Physcomitrium patens (assembly GCF_059467195.1). NCBI lineage: Eukaryota > Viridiplantae > Streptophyta > Bryopsida > Funariales > Funariaceae > Physcomitrium > Physcomitrium patens. Next base: position 169,977 of record NC_143413.1, on the reverse strand, counting down.
TGACTCCGTTACAGTCAGCCGGGGCATACTGGAATGCCCCGTTCGATTCGAATAACGGGAGTCAGTAGGAAGAGAAGGACCAATTCACACGACGGGTTCGAGGAGCCAATTGGATCCAATTTCGATAATCCAATCCGGGTCCTCTTACCCAATATGAGACCTGTATTGGTGGGGCAACCCAATGCAGTCTAGTTACGGGAAATCGAGGTCTTACTACGGATCTTAGCCAATCTGACGCGAGGACCAATTTGACCCAATTACGGGAACATCCAGGTTATTACGGGCATCTTTCCCAATATAGGACCTGAATTGGTCGGGCGACTCAATGAAGTCCCGATTACGGGGTTCGATTCTGTTTCAGGCTGTCCTGTTCTCTGTGCCGTCTCAGGAAACGTTATTTTCGGTAAATGGATTTCTTAAAGGTAAAAACGGAGGAGAAAGCTTGAGGTGGGAGCCAATTCCGGATCTAAGACGGAAGATTGAAGAAATTCAGAGGATAAGGTTGGGGGGGATGGGAGGTTTTTAAAGATCAAGGGGAATTAGAGAGAGGAGCTTCATGCTTCGGGTCGGGGAAGGAAAGACATAGGATTTGGATTTTTCTTCTTCGTAGAGTTTTGGGGAAGACTGAGGCTATCGCTGCTGAAGTCAGTGTTGTACTGGTGAATCGGGATTTTTAAATGAAGTGGGTTTGAATACTCTTGACTGTTTTGTGAAATAGAGTTACGTCTGTGATTGAAGGATTAAAAGGGTGTCTATAGGATTGAGTATGCGGAGTGAATGAAATTTATTGGGTTAATCTAACAAGACAGTCAGTGGATACAAGATCGTAAGTACAAAGGAGTATTGAAGGTTAACAGTTTGGGTTGTACGGGGTTCTCTGTAACGTCTAGAGACCTACCGGCTGGGGCAAAAAGGACTCCGACAAGCAGTCGAAGAGCACCCATATAGATTTACGGTACATTGTTGCAGTCGTTTATATTCCAGCAGTCAAAAACTGATAGACTGCTTGACTATCGGTGAATCTCCATACTACCTTCTACAGCCAGACGCCCGGCGCGTTCTCGAGCAGGAAAGCACGTAATACGACAACGGAAGTTCATGCTTGGTCAGAAGTCGAAGGCGTGGGCCACTACCGTTGGCTTCAAGGGTCGATGAATCACTTGCCTCGTGAACAACAGTTGAAGTTCATAGCAGAAGTTATGCGACAGATCTTCATTTTCTTGCGTTGATACTGATCAAAAACATTGCTTCTCAGAGACCTTGAAGCTAAAGGAGGGGGTGATGTTAGGGACATATTCCTTAGAACCTTTTAGAGAGAAGTTTCTAGAAGCTTCTAGAAAGGAAGTCTCTGGAACCTTCTAGAAGAGAAGTTTCTAGAAGCTTCTAGAAAGGAATTTCCTGGAACTTTCTAGAAGCTTCCTAGTTAATAGAAGTAGCTTGAGAAGTTTCTAGAACCTTCTAAAAAAGAAGCCTCTGGAACCTTCTAGAAGCTCCCTAATTAATAGAAGTAGCTCGAGAAGCTTCCTAAGTAGGAGTATATATAGGGATCGAGGCTGAAGAGTTCTTTAGTCTCGACAACACATCTCTTGGAGTTCTAGCTCACCTTTTTGGTGTTGTTCTTGTACTCATCTGTTTAATCTAGTTCTGCCACTTCTTCTTGAACTTCTTGTTAGATTTCAAGTCTGTATTTTGTGTCCGTGACAGTGAGTTATTGATATATTAACTAAATTCTTAATCCTTCAACCTTTGTAGATGTTTTAGCTTTGGGCTATTATGCCTATTGACTTCATTTAATTTGGACCAACTTGACAATATTTTACATACTTATAAAAATAATTTTTTAGAATTAAACAACCTCATAGACATCATATTGATGATATCTTGAATGATAATCAAATTTCTTAGGTTGTCACTAAGATTGATGAACCTCTTCTTGCCTTGGTCAATAAGATAGAAGCATCTTATAGTACATTTCCTACATTTATAACATTTTCAACATTCTTTATATTTTGAGCACATGGACCTAATATAGTTTAAAATGTCAATTCATAAATCTATAAAGAATCTAATGTCAATGAAAGAGAGCATGCCATAGGCTTTTTAACCAGTACCACAAGTGCTTATGATCTTATTGAAGGACAATGTTGTTTTTTCCCCTGGCTAAGCTATGGACCTCAATACTTTGATATGAATTTTTGATATATGTTTTATTATTCAAAAGCATTTTCATGACCATATTAATACTTTGAAGTGAAAGAACAATGATCAAAGAACAATGGATGTTGAATTTACTAAGATTAAAGAATCTAAGTTCTTTCTTTGCTTATTAAAGCATGCATTGGATGAGCTACAAATTCAAGATGTCTTTGTAATATTAGCTAAAGACTTAAAAAAAAATGCTTAAGAAACTCTCTCATAAGATTTTTTTGGAAGATAATCCATATTCTATCAAAAATTTTAATTCTCATAAATATTGTGGTAATAAAGCTCTTTATTTAATTAAAAGTGAGGATATTAAAGGCATAGGAATTCTTTCTTTAATAGATTAGCAATTAAAGGTTGTATTAGTTTATAATGGTGTTCCATTGGTGAAAAAAGAGACCATAGAGTTTGATGATTGGCCATTGAAGTCAAGGCCACATCTTATTAATACCAAAGCATGAAAGATAGAAGCTTTTATTTTTTATATTACAATTGTTTTGCCTTTAGTCTTAAAGATCTTAAAGGTTATAAAGGTAAATCTATTCACATCCTATTAGAAGATGATCATCTAATCTTCCAAAAATCTTACAATCTTAGTACTTCAAAGAAAGTTGGTATCCAAGCTCAATGCCAAGAATTATTAGCTACAAGTTTGATTGGACTTTACAATGATGAATATGCTTAAACTACAATCATGCCTTTTAAGAAGGATATTTTTGGTAATTGGATAGAAAAATAAATGTATAAAGTCTACCGTCAAATTAATCATAAGACTAAATTTAATTGATATCCAATGCTAATGCCAAAAGAATTATTTGATACAATAGGATTCTTTTAAATATCCAACACTTTGAATTTAAGATCTGGTCATCACTAATTATCATTACTAGTTGAAAATTGGATAAAGAAAATATTTTGGAGAATTGATCAAGATGACAAAGATCAATACTATAACTAAAAGTTCATTCTATTTGGTCTTAAAAATACACCAAGTGAATTTCAATAGGTAATAGATTAAGTTTTATGTGGCTTGCTATTTGCTAGATATTACATTGATGATATTATCATTTTTAGTAGTACCTCACGAGATCATGTGAAATATTTACAATCAATGTTTGAGCAATTATGGTAATAATAATTATGCTTGCATCATGGAAAGTACAAATCCTTTTATAAAAGATTATTGTACTTGAGGCACATGATTATCCCAGAAGGTCTTAGAGTACAATAAGTAAAGATAGATGCCTTGCAAAAAATCTTGATATTAAAAGATGCTTCACAACTTTGAGCTTTTTTAGGATTGACAAACTACTATTAAAGTTTTGTTAAAAGCTTTAACAAAATTGCTAAGCTTTTAACTATTTTCATAGATAAAGATTAATTGTAGACTTGGGATCATAAGCAATCACATGTAATCAATATATTGAAGCAAAAATTGGGTTCAATTCTAATGCTTCAACGTTTAGATGGTAATAGATCTTTCTAATTACACACAAATTAGAGTGAGATAGAATTGAGAGCATTCTTGATACAAAAAGATAATATAGGATAGAAATATGTCATTTCATTTGCTTGTAGAAGTAAAAATAATGTAGAGTCAAATTATTCATCTTATAAAAGAGAAGTTTGACAACAATTTAGACCATTGCTTACTTTTGACCTTACTTATATAATTAATATTTTATATTAGTAATTAACCATCAACTTTTGAAGTGGCTTATGGAATTAAACAAGCTTATTAGCAAGCTTACAAGATAGACTTTGTTGTTTTAAGAATACAACTTTGAGGTTGTATATCAAGTATACATTACCAATTTAAATGCTGGTAGACTTTCTTGTAATTCATGTCCTTCAAAAGAAGACAACCATGGTTCTTGACCAAAATTCAAATAAAAAATTAGGCAAGATTCAAATAATTAGCAATATATAAAAAGATCTCGAATCTTTCATAAGCTTTGATAGATTATTATACATCATCTGGAACTCATCTTGAAGCAAGTGGCCTAGTTGAGTAAATTGTTCAAACTATCAAATATGGATTACTTCATGGCAATTATTGTGATTGAGATTTGATATTGTCATGGATTATAATAGATTATTACTTTAATAAATAATAATTTTTGACATCTTATAGTCCTTATCAATTGTTGTATGGACAAAAGTTAATTTTATCTAATTATATATGTGAGAAATTAACTCTAATTGTAGCTTTAAATAATCTTCATGTGTAGACTCAATATCTATGTGATTAAGCAGAGTTTTTTAAATAAGCCATGTCTGTGGCTATGGTGAACTTATCTATTACTCAACATCTTGACACTTTGTAATATGCTTATATTTATTGATGATTCTATACATCATGAATTATTAGTTGTGCTAAGTGATTTTCTTTGTTTTTTATGAGGTAAAAAAAAAAAAAAAACTGCTATCATACTTTTATATAATCAATGCTAACGTGAATGGCATATGACATGTTTGATACCACTTCTTTTTACTCTTCTATCAAGAGAGTGGATTTTTCCTTGTTATAATAAATCTTCTAACTATGTCTCATCTCTTCATAAGGATTGAAGATTTTTTTATTAAATTTATAACAAACTTTGGTGGTTTAATTGCTACAACGTTCATTTAGAAGAGTGGAATTTGGTATTCATATCATATTTGCATACATCTTCTACAATGTCTATTTTGTAGTCAAAGTTGATTGAAAGGATTCTTAATCAATTAAAAAAATCATTTAAAAGTGTGTTGAATATGCATTCGTATCTGATTTAAATTGCATACTTCATAATTGGTTAGTAGCAATTAATGTATTGATTGTAATGATCTTTTTTAATACAATAATTATCACATTGTCGTATTGTGGTTTGGCTATTATATGAAAATAATATAATTATGTACTTAATATATAATTTACTAAGTAACATGGTGAGAGCCATAATAGTAGTTTTTAATTGGTTGTGGAATATAATTTGATTATTACCTTGAAAAGAGGTTGTTTAAAAAGATTACTATAGAATTTGTATAATTTTAATTTTTTTTGGTAGTGGCTTTTAAAATTGGTTTTGATTGATAGTAGCTTCTAAATATTTAGAGTCACATTTGTTAGAGATTAGTGACCTTTGAAAACTTATTTTGGTTCTCTTATTTGGTGTTTAGAGCATAAATTGTGTAAATCTTATAAGAAAAAGGATTGAAGAAGGATTTTAGTAGCAAAGAGAGTTTAAGGCATCTATATAGATGAATGGAGATGGATGATGAAAATCTCTATTCCTATTGGTCAAAAATCATAATCAAAAGGCTTTGAGGAGGCTACTCTAGGCCATATTAGAGATTAGGATTAGTTTTTGGAGCCATTCAAGCTTTGAAAGCTAGGATAAGCAAGTTTAGGTTTTTGGCTATGGCTTTGGTGCAAATCTTATATGATCTAGAATTTAAATGAAGGAGATATAGGCGCTCAAAGTCAAGGTGTTGATTTGGGAGCTACTATCACTATTTTTGGCATAACACACGCGTACAGAGGGCAATTGAAGATTGGCAATTGCAACTAGAGAGAATACTTTTGCAACTATATTTTTTTCATATTATTTTCTGGATTTCAAGTTGAAGTAAAGGAGTTATTGGATTTTGAAGTCAACGCATAAAATCTAAGCATAGTAAGTGACCTGATTTACTAGTAGTTGTGTCTTGAGCTATATCTTGAGCAATTTGACAAGGTTTTGGCTCAAAATTTCAAAGAATGTGTAATTTCATGTTAGTAAAATTTGTACATAAGTTTAATAATATTTAAGTATGGAGTTCTTGAGATATTAAGAAAATAGTGCTTAGGTGCTTGTAAATTAGGGTTTAAAGTATTTGCTAGGATTTCTTAGATGCCAGAAGATCGGGAGTGAATTTTTAATTGGTGCTTTTTGTGGTAAAACTTAAGAGTGAATTTTACCTACCTTATGAATTTGAAACAAATTGAATAATTAAATCAAGTATTATGAATTTCTAAAGTTCAAGAAGAAAAAATCCTTCACGGAAAAAATATGTTTTGAAGTGATTTTGTTATATTTTGAGTTTTATGCAAATTAAAGGAATTTTGGAAGTTAAGACAAGATTTATATAAAAGTTTAAGCCAAACTCTCTACAGCTAGATATCCAATGTATTTCCAAATAGCAAATCATGCTATATGACAACGTGATATGACATTGGGTACCAAATCCTATCAAATATATGTAGTTTAGTTTAGTTAGTGGTTTTTAATCCATAGATAGTATTTTTATAAATTGACTTATTTATATTAATTAAAATTTGAGTACTTAAAGAATATATATATATATATATATATATATATATATATATATATATATAAATATTATTTTGATATTCTTATCAAATTAAGTCCGAAGAGAGATTTTGAAAGTAAGAGAACTTCTTGTAAGGATATCACCAATATACATACATACATATTCTAATAATTACTAATATAATTAGGTAGAAGTAAGTAGAAGTAAATAAAAATAAATTAATTTCATAATACCTTCTACAAAAGCTTCTTAAAAGCTTCATAGATGTTATTTTGACTTTAGATGTATTTATAGTTGATTCATAAGTTAGAAACTTGATCAAAGAGTTAAATACATATTAATAGCTTACAAAATAAACTAACTATGTGGCATACATATAGAAAACTTGCCTTATAAGTTAAGATACATGTCTTGCAAAGTCAACATATTTTAGAGGTCTTGTAGGATATTGCCACATAGTTCTTAGTTAAGAATATATATAGAGAGACAAGAGTGAAGCCTTATTCATTCTTGTCAATGCCTTCTAATCTTTAGTCTTCTTTTAAGACTTTTTAGTCTTTTTGTTTTTGGCAATAGCCATTCTAGTTCAATACTATATCATCTTTGAGTGACTTTTTAGTTCTTTTCAGTGATATAAGAGCCTATTGAGGATTTCTTACTTTGAGGTTCATATCCTTGACAAAGGATTTATTTGGCTTTGGTGTTTTAGCCATTTCAATAAAGCTTCAAGGTTTTTCTTACTTTCATACTTGTATACTTGGATTTTCTATTTGTGATGTGAGAGATAGCTTGATTTAGTTTGATATAGATTTCTAATCTTTCTTTGAAAGTGTGTTGGATATGCATTTGTATTTGGTTTAAATTACATACTTTATGATTGGTTGGTAGCACTCAATTTATTGTGTATAAGAACCATTGTTTATACAATAACACAAAGATAGTTAATAAGTTCCTTAAACCATCAATAATATCCTATATTATAGTAAGAAGACCATCCAATTAATTGATAATATTCAAGGCTTTCATAGTTGCCTTCCAATTATTCATTTTTAATGCTATCAAGTATAGTATCTAACTCCAATAGTATCATTAAGTATCAAAAGTCTATTCAAAGATTATAATATTATATATAATATATATAAACATCCACTTAAAAAATATATATTTTTCTTAAAGATCTTTATTTTGATTTTAACATCCTAAAAGTTGACACAACTTAAGTACTTGATTTAAAAATTCTAGAAATAATGATTGTAAAAATAAATCTTTTGATTGTTGATTCTTCATCTTGCAAAAAAGTTTTAAAAGCTAATATTTTAACTTATTTTTGTTTTTTTTTTTTTTACATCTTATTATGAATGATTGATCTTTGGTTTTGATAAGTGTTGTTGATAAAAAAACAAAAATAAGTTCTAATATATTTGCAAGATTTTTATATGGCTTTTGTAAGTATCTATTAAAATCATATTATATCAATGTACATAATATTCTAGTTTGTTTCAAAACTACCTCAAATTTAAGATTTTTCTTACTTTAAACGCTTGCATATGATAATCTAACTTGTAATTACATTTCTTAGTCATAATTATTATGACGTAATAATCATACTTTGTCATCAACTTTGAATGGAGATTGTTCTTTTTCTAATAACATCCATACATACTTTTTACTATACTTGAGCTTCATTTAACTATATATTTATTATAGTATAAATTTCTATTATTTTATTTATAAAATCTTTTATTATTAAAATTTTAACTTTTAAAAATTAAAAATATCAAATCACATATAATAGTTATAATTGATAGAAATAATATTTTTTTAGTAATAAAATATATGATATTATTATATTATTATTTTTACTAATAATAAAAAAGTTGTTCAATTATTATGGCAATAGATGGTTCATAACAAATATTACTCTAATTCTCAATTTACATGTTTTGTTTATTTATTACTTTGAGAATAAAAAGCTAAAGGTGATTTGATATCAAGCTTTAATGTATTGAAAAGTGTCTCCCAAAATCTTGGTACAAACTAGGATTTTTAATCAATTAAATGTCTATAATATTGATAAATATTATTGATAAAGTTTTTAGTTACTTCTTAATTATTAATAATTTCTTAATATAATATATATATATATATATATATATATATATATATATATATGTTTTAGCTATGCAATCTATTATCACAAGAATAGAGTTTTAAGAATATAAAAGTGAAAGATTTACAATGAAGCTTATTAAAACATATGAATATGACTATTTTGAAATAGGTAGAGATTGAAGAAGTCTATAGAATTGATGATGTAGAGTCTTTGATTGAGAACAAGTGTCATAAGATTGAACAAATGTTTTGTCTACAATTTGCATTTGAAGCTATTAAATTTCTTATAAAACAAGCTTCAAAGTGTCATTATAGGTAAAATTTTCTATTGTTGGAAATATTGTAAATATTAGTAATTGGATTTTTCTACAAACCTTATAATTTGAGTGGTTTTATACTTACTAAGAAATACCTTTTTAGTACATGATTCAAGTTTGTGGAGAGTAATTTAATAAACAAAGAAATATATCCTTTGACCACTTCTTAAGTGGATAATTGGTAGAGAAAAATCCAACTACATAGCTTTAATCACCAAATAGATTTTTTTGCATAATAATCATCTACAAGTTCAAAAGATTTAAAAAGGAGTAGTACTTTGTGTTCTCCTAAGACCTCCCTGAATGTATTAAAACTTTTCATAGAGATGCAAAGAACAAGGGAAAAATAAATAAATAAAAATAAATAAATAATATGTACAGCCATGTTTGTCGAAGGTTTAGTGAAGAGGTGTGAGGGTGAATATGGGTAATGAGTTTGGCGGCGGAGGAGTGGGGGGGGGGGGGGGGGGGGGGGGTTCACACACTTGGTTGCCGAGCAAGGAGGACTGATTTCATCGTCGTCGTGGTCGTGGTATCCGTGTCGGTGTGGGGTGCAGTAGAATTGGGAAGCGGGGGAGGGGGTCTTTGGGATCGGAATTTGCATCCATGCAGGGGCCTTGGACGACGTCATGACAAACGTCTGTGCGGTAGTTTGGGGCACGGTGGAGGTTGAGGTGCACCAATTGCTTCAACCCTAGATTGCTCGCCTGTTCACTCAGCTCTGTAACGCAACGTGGACGCTGTCTGGTGTGTCGCCGACGATTGTTGTTTTCACTGGCGTTCCATCTTGATCGTAGCACCTTTTTAGGGTTAGGAGAGGTTTAGATGTGAATGTTCTTTGTGTTATGTTGAACCTGTGTCACTGCTGGAGGGATAGCCATGGCGAATCTGGACAAGGGGATTGCAGGTCGTACTGCACACCTCTCATGCGCTACAATCGACCGATTGGCATCGCAATTCCGCACTGCCCTTGACCTCGATCGCGCTACCGAGCTGCTCCCCGCTGGACGCCGCGACTATGATGAGGCACTTCACAAACCTCGCGAGCTGCGGGCTATGGTTGTGGATCGGATTGGGAAGGGAACGATGGATGCGAGCAGGATTGCGGAGCGGCTCCGGGAGCTGGCTCTCAAGGTAGAGTCCGCTGTTGATGGTAAGAAGACGTCGTCCTCGGGTGTGCAGGCCGCACGCGATATCGCTGCGGTTGTGGAGGACTTAGTTAGGATGAAACGGTGCAGAGCGTATGTAGAGCGCGTTTTGCATGTCGAGATGTTGGTCGGGGACCTTGAAGACTCAGTGGCCAGTATTGCTATGGGGCTTGCGGAGCGGCGATTTAAGATTGGCGGAAGCGGTACGGTGCGGGGCAGTGGAGAGAGTTTTGTGGAAGCTCTGAGTCGTCTCCGATCTGTTGAGGAAGCGGTAGCTGCAATTTCGCAGTCTCGGCCAGAGTCTGGGCAGCTTGTACGGGCTGTTGAATTACGTCTCGATCGCGCTGCGTCGACGATTCGTTCGGCTACAGTGGCCGAATTTGGTTTGTTTCTAGAGTCCATGGGGTGGCCTCCTCCTCTTACTATTGGCGAACGTGACTTTAGGGACAACTCTCAACGCGCAAACCCGCTTCTGGAAGCGTCCGATTCGTCTTTGTCCAGGTAATCACTTGTCATATTTATTTGGTGTTTAGATGGTTTTAAATGGACTACACTCTAATCCCCTAACAGAGAATCTTATTTCAAGCATTGGTTCTGAGGGTGCATTATGTAAGGCGTCATTGTACATTCTGTGCAACTGATCACAATGTTTAATGTTGCTTGCAATTCTTAGAGCATTGTAAGAGATTGTCTAGTTTCGTCACAAAGATCCCTAGAGGTTAATTCCTACTGTACGCGCGAAGAGTCTGATATTTTTCAGAATTGTTTATGAATTGTGCTGTGGTTGTCTTTAAAATATGCATCACGCACACGCCAGGTAGGCTTACTTTTTCTGCATTTGACGTTGTTGGATGTACTTTGCTTTTCCCTTCCAGGTTTAAACTCTACTTTCGAGTTTTGTCAGGATTACAAGCGCTGCAACAGAAACGAGCATCTGAACAATTGAAGAAAGATTGTCTAAAGAGTGGAAAAAATACTTGTGTTCCTACTGGCCTCAATGTGGATACGTTCCTTTCTTACAAACCCCTTTGGGCAATGGAGGAATTCGTTAAGCCATTCGCATCGCAGGCTACGTACCACTTCAAGAAATGGACCCAGAAACCTGAACTCGTGTGTGCCCTTGCGCATAGTATGTGTCAAGAGTTTGTGGATACGGTTGATGTGCTGCTGCAGCCGATAATTAGTGATGCTGGACTTACGGGCTACAATGCAAGAGAGGAGTGGATTCGTCCCTTCTTATTGATGGTTCAGAGCTTTCTCACCTCATCTGTATTTCCTGGATTAGTTGAAGATGTGGAGGAAAGATCTGCCATTTCAAGGTCAGCCACTTCTTTATGGCTGCACACTGTTGATGAAATTCTGGCATTTGACAGTAAGATGAAATCTTTCTTAGTGCAAGATGCCGGCGTTGTTCGGTTTACGTCTGGTGTTGATTCTGTTATACAACACGGAATCGTTGAGAAAACAGGGAGTGGGCTTGGTGTTGTCCACGTGTTTGTTGAACAGCCTCACTGGCTAGACGTGTGGGCTCAAATCGAGTGTGCAGACGCATGGGAGAAGCTAATGACAGTTTTAAACACCGAAGAGGCTTGGCTTGTGAAAGAGAGCAACAGCACAATCATTGAAAAGCGGATTCCTTCTGGAGTGGCTGCAGTTATGGCAACCATGTGGTCTGTTATTGATAGATGTCGGTCACTGCCTCAAGTCAAACTTCGGCTGGCCTTCGTTCAAAAGGGAGTTATTCCGATTGCTGAAAAATATCACGAGGAAATCCTTTGGAGATGCGATCAGATTAGGGGCTTTGCAGGTCGTGCTACGGATCTGGACGTCCGTAAAGTTGCTCTATGCATAAACGCTGCTCGCTATTGTGAAAACAAATTACAGGTACTCTATTTTGACCTTGGTGCGCAAGTGGAGTTTGCTATTTTAGTAAGTAGGTTTACATGAAGCAGGTCATTAAAACGAAAAACATTCATAATGTTTGGACAGGACCCCTGGCATCTTTACGGGCAAATGTTGGATACCGTTGTTAAAAAGATGCAGTGGATACTGTTGGCGTAAAGGGAGTTTTTGTATCCTTTGCTTTGCCCATGGTGAAAAACGATGGAACCGTATGGTCATCCTTGCACTATCAGCTGTAGCTATTTGGATGATTCTAGTACCGAGTTTATTGAAAAGCTGCCTCTAGAATTGTGATAGAGCGAGTTGATGAATTTCATCGAAAATCCTCTTTGCATCTTAAGACCTGTTTTTGACGTATCTGGCAGGAGTGGTCCGAGGATTACTTCTTTCTGGAGCTTCGATTGGAAGACACATGCCAAAAAATTGAATCTGAACCTGAGTTTGATTTGCATGATGAAGATGCTGAAGTTTCTGGTCTTGAGGGCACTATTTTTGATGAAGTAGTCAGCCTCTACGGCAGCTTTAGAAAGGATCAGAATACCAATCTGGTATCCACCATCATCGGGAACTTTGAAAAGTGTTGCAAGGATTATGCCAGCAGCATGGCATCCTCGATTGCTGAGACCTTCGATTCTGTTGATGGTGAGCCTCATCTACTCTTTCTTCTTATGTGTCCTGGTTTATGAAAGAACATGTTATTTGTTGCTCTAGGAACCTTTACATGTCGTTGTGGGAAGTAGCCGCAATATTCTGTGAAAATGAAGAGGGCAAGGCTAGCACCTCATGGCTTGCAAAATTATCACTAATGCGAACTTTGAATGGTTCAGGCGTTTCAGAACGTTATCCTTCTGTAAAAAGATCTGGTGTCCTTGGGGGCCAGAGCTTTGAGGAAAAACCAAGAAGTGTATCCAGTAGTTTTGTGGAGGCACTAGTTATGCTTCAGCAAGTATTGCAAGTACTAAGCGACACCTTACAAGAAGAGGACTTCACAGAATTGTGTTGGAGCCTGATGATGAGATTGGATGAAGTATTTGTGAGTACGGTACTCCCGCAAAGCAGACGATTTACCAGCACCGGCACACAACAGTTGATGATTGATGTTGCTGCACTCTTTCAAGTTTTTCAACCGTATTCTCTACGCCCTGCAAGTATATTCAAAGGATTGACTAGTGCTGTTAAAGAAACATGTCGCACTGTAAAATAATTTCACCCCAGTTTAAGAATTTCGCACTCAATGCTTTGTCAGAAAGGATAGATGGTTTGTATAGTGAAATGACAGGGCGGAAAATTATCCTTTTCCCTCACTATTTATTATACGAGAACATGTTATGATAGGCATTCTGATCAAATCTATGCTTTTTGAGTGTTGTCATGCATGTGACAAGGTATGTTGATTTACAAGTTTGTAATCATTGTCAGGACCCCGACTCGTAGGTCTTCTTTGGGTCGGTGGTTTTGACCAACCGAAGTAAATGCTTCATGTTGCTTACAGAATTTGAAGTACCGTAGCTTCGAGTGAAAATGTTTAGAATGGAATAGTCAGCTCGTTCGGTTGCAGGAAACTCTCCTCTTTCCCTTTTTAGTCGTTCACGGGAAAGGTTTAAGAGATAAACTCTAACACACGACGAATTCATAAAAGTAAGTGAGACAGAAAACCGTCTCCAAGCCTCTACCTTGCACCCGACTTTTATTTTTATTCATATGTATTGTAAAAGTATACTAGTTATGATAATGATGTGTTCGAAGAAACTTTGGATGCTCGTTTTCTTCATCTTTGCAGTACCTAGAATTATTATTGTCAGTTAACCTTACCCCTATAAATTGTCTAGTTGACATACCAGTAAATAAAACAGCATTAATTTCCTTCATTTATTTTGAAATGATTCTATAATACTTTTTTACTCATTTGAGTAATTGATATCACAAAGAGGTAGTCCTGACTAATCATGCACAACAAATAACACAAATTTTATATCTTGTATCTTCTCTCTTAGATTTTTGTTGCTATAGTCATTACAAAGAAGTTGTATATGTTTTCTTTCTTTCTTCATGTATTGTATAATTTCAAGATAGGTCAATACAAAAAATTAAAAATTAAAAATGCAGGAAAATATTAAAGATATAAATTACAATTTTTTTAATTTTTTGTTCTTGAAGGAATGTATTCATATGAATATATATATATATATATATATATATATATACACAATATAGGGTATTGCTAATATAACCATAGTTTTTGCTACTACTACCACAATTTGCTGCCTATTTGACATATCTCTTTAGTTTTTAATTTATTCCAATTAAGGAATTTGTTAATATTTCTAACGTGATTATTTTTTTGTAAATTACATAGAAAGTAAATTTAGTTTTAATAAAGAAGAATAAAAAATTAGCAAGAATACATATTGTTTCACTAAGGTCTTTAATAAATATAAAAACATTCATGTTATTAATAAAAATAATGAAAAAATATATATGTGAATTTTTTATTTTTAATATTTTTAAAATGATACTTTATTTTATCTAACATTGACAAAGAATGTAGATGACATGTGGTTGATTGCGGGTTGTGGTAGTAGTGGAAAAATTGTAGTGGTATTAGCAACACCATAAAAGTATATATGTATAGATATAGATATTATTTTTACTCTTATTTATCATGTAGTTTGAAAATACTTTTGCACATTAATGTTTGTTAAGGACATTGATTCTTTTAATTTTGGTTGAAAAGCACTAGAATTCTTCTATAAGCATATATATTTTTCTAGAATCTTTCTAAAAGATTAATAGATTTTAGATACAAATAGAAGTGAAAATACAGATAAGAGTATAAAATATTGTAGGTTTTATTCTTCTTCTCTTGAATCTTATTCATGTTAAAGCTTATTAGTCTATTTGTATTTGGCACAAGTATTTTAATGTCATTTTTTAGTTTTTCTATTTGTTCTTTGTTTTGTGTTTTTTTTCTCCTTCATATATTCAATTATTATTATTATATATAATTATCATAAATATCTAAATATAACTATAAATACTTATATTAAATCATAAATTGTACAATTTATAATTTTTCAAAAAAATAAATATTATTTTTGGTTTGGTTAATTTACAAAATACATCAAAATATATATAATTTATATGCTTTTCACTAGTTACCTAATAAAATTTTGAAGTTTCGTATTTTTTTTCAACCTTTGATACTAAAAGAGTATTTTAAGGAAAGTGAGACAACTACTTTTAATACTAAACCAAATATTGCCATGTTTTGAACTTTAAGAAAATATCTTTGTTATTATTAGTTTAGAAATTAAAAAGTTAAATTAAATTAATAATTTTAAAAAATTAATTCCGTATTTAAAATATGACTTAATAGAAAAAATAGAAAAAATTCAATATGATTTGGAATTTTCTAGTAATATTAGTCAAATGGTCTATACAATAATAGGAGTAGAAACAAATAACAACATAAATAACATCTATTTATCAACATTTAAATATTTTTTGTATAAGTGCAATGCAAATTAGATTATTTTGGCTATTTATAAAATTTATCAATAAAAATAGTATTGGTAAAATATTTATTAATTTGAATTTATATTAATTTTTAATTTTACATTATTTAACATTAGTTTGATACTACCTATTTGGTTCTTTTGTATCATATGAATTCTTCATAATCTTGTTTGGCTAATTTGATATATATACAATTTCTTTATTTTGGATTATTATTTATTAATCTTGCTTGGCTAATTTGAATATATATACAATTTCCAAAAATACTAAAACCTTAAACCTGGTCATAAAACTGTTGGGGTACTTAAGTAAGTAAGGCCATCTTCACGGAGGCTGGCGTGGAGCTGAAGAAGGGGGCGCAGCGATCCATCCACCAATCCATCCATTCATCCAAGTACGTGTTCATCTAAGAGTCATCTATCCATCTTTACATTCATCCATCCATGCATGCGAGCAAGCAAGTATCTATCGGAGAGCGAGCGCGGTGCTATTGGAGGGAGGGAAGGAAGGAGGACCATTTGTATGTATTTCTATATATGTACACATGTATAGTTAGTTCACCATCACCCGTGCGGTGGTGCTCTCGCTTTTGCTTTGCTTACTCTCGGCTGCAATGATCCCTGATCACTTGGGACTTCACCCCTCTTTCTGCCTTATGCTGCATGTGCCCCTGGAATTGACGCAGTGCAAGCGATGCATCTCCATCTCCATCAGATCATTGTCATGACCCCCTGGAAGCCGGTTCTTCTTGGTATTGCGTGTGTTGTGGGATTGCTGCTGCTTCTGCCATCCTCGCTTGTCCTTGGCACCCCTTTGGATGACTACGTTAACAAGCCAGACGCCAATTACAGGTGACTTGAGTTTTTCAATTGCTTTTTATTTCTCGATTGCATTAATTTTCCAACATGCGAATGAGGATGAACTCATTGTGTAGCAATGTTTTGGCAGGTGGCACGACACGGGCAGGCGATTGAAAGGTCGGTTCATCACAGGATCGTGGCACGGGGTCGTACTCAATATGACCAGCCAATCGTGGCTGTCCTCGGCAGAGGTCGACTTGCCAATTTGGACGCATAATCTTGTGATTCTGGTAAGCCTCCAAATTTGTGAAGGTTGTTTTCCCATTGTCTGCTTTTCCCATGTGCTCTGGAGTTTTTTATATTTCACACTTGCCATCATTAAATGGTTTCTGACTTGTTGGGAATTGTATTGAGTTGTCGACATTGTTTTGTTTTCTATGCTTCGGATGTTGAAGAGAACCGTTTTCTATTGGCGTTTACTTTACACTCATTGATTTTAATGTTTGTTTCGAGGGAAGCTCATGAGGGAAGGCTTTGTGACAACGGTGATGCAATTGTCTACAGATACCCAAGAGAGTTGAATATGAGACGGCCTTTTTGCTCATCGGTGGAGGTAGCAATACCCACGGACCCCCAACAGCGACAGACGAGTTACTGTTGTTAGCTGCCGCGTCAGTACTTCCAGCCTCTTCGCGTCTTGAAATCATTTAGGTCTGAGAAGGGGTTGCATACCGTGATATACTAGCGATTTCCGTTGTTTTAGAAAGGATGCAATATATAACTCATTTTTCGTTCTCAGGTTGGCAGTGAAGACAAAGACATTGGCGGCTGTCGTGTATCAGGTTCCAAATCAACCCTTGCACTTCTCGGGTGATGAAGAGCACTGTCCAAGGTCCGAAGACGACATAATTGCATGTGAGCCTTTAGGTTCTGTCTTTGCCGCTCGTATGAAGTGTCTCACTCCGCCATCGATGTGTCTGAGAAATTATTTTCCGCCTTGCTGGTCAAAGTGAATGACCTTCCAATGTCATAAACCCTAAACCCTGGCGCGTGAACCGTTTCCTTAGACACCTGGGCACGCTTTATGGAGGACACAGGGAGGGTGGAGTGGCCTGCCCACGTTCCTATGACGAAGGCAGCAGTCCGCGCTTTAGATACTGTACAAGCTTATGCTTCTAGACAACTGAATCTGCAGGTCGCACTCCTCACCTTCCATCTGACAAATCAATATTCATTTTAAAGCTGTTCTGTAGAAGGCCATTTAACTGGTCTTATCCTTATTACTAACTTCCTTTTTCTAGTCTATATGTCTGGTTCGTTATTTTCAGTGTGTTTTGGAAGGACATCAAACACTACTAAATTGAGTACTTGTAGAAAACGCAATGAGTCAGCAACTTCTATACATTGTAGTTAGATTGTTCAAATTCCTTTCATCAGCAGTGTGGTCGCAGATTTGAGAGATGATAATTTGCCATTCGACCTAGTCCCCTCCGTTCTTACAGCAGAGACGATAAGAGAACCTTTGTTATAATGTGCAGAAGTTGTACTTACTTCTGGGCTATTTCATGTTGTAGCAGGTGGAATTTTTTGTTGTTGGAGGTGCTAGTAAACGAGGCTGGACAACATGGTTGACAGGTGCCGTAGATAAGGTGTGACATTGTACCTTATCATGTTGATCCCTCCTATTCGGCGCAATCAGCCGGAACAGGGGATTAAGTCATTTTTCAAGCATATTGGTTCGATTGTAGAAACAAACAATGAAACGGAAATATTGTTTGCTTGGAATCGTGTACAGCGTGTTGTGGGAATTGTGCCCATGGTCATGGATTTGCTGAAATCAGGGAAGAACCTGCACCATTTTTATCGATCGCTGGGTGGCTGGCCTGTGTCCTTTGAGCCATATTATTTCTGCAATGTAACTGCCAAACTCGATACAACCGAGTTTGATCAACTCATGGTGAGTGCTGTCACATTAGCGTGAATACTTATGACTACTATGTATCTTACGTCGTAAAGCCAAACATGGCATGAGACCCTAAACCTCTCTTTCTTCTATTGAGACAAAGCGAAAGATGCTTTCAAGGTGCACACTATCTTCTCCCGCTACTTGTCCTTTTCACAACCATCTGATCAAATGTGCGGACAGGCAATTGAGGACCCTTACCTGTACATCCAACGTCTCACCATGCCGAAGCTTGTCGTCACTGCTTCTAATGATGAGTTTTTTCTGATTGACGACAGGTACCTTCAAATCCTATCATGCTACACCCCTAGTTACAGTTCTTTCCACTTTAAACTCTTTGATTACTTATGATTGTTCTACCAAAGAGCTGATTGACATTGTTTTCATCCTGCCTTCTCCTCTTATTACGGCTCCTAATTTGAGCAAATTAATCTTAATTTTGCTCCAGAAAAGTCTACATGCATGAAAATAGTGTGCCCAGTTCAAAGTCGAGTTTTATATTGCATTTGAACGGTATGAAGTGCCAGTGGTCATCCGACATTAACTCGTACATGGTGAGTATGGATCTTGCAGCATCCATTTCTGGGATGAATTGGAAGGTGAGAACCACCACTTGATTTTGGCCAACTCTGAGCACAGTCTTATGACGGGATTGCTCAAGGTACAAAGCTCTTATCTTTCTTTTTCTCTTTCGTTTGCATCCAATTAAGAATCAGTCTTCTGGAAGTTGCATCCTTCATTTGATGACGTTAAATGTTAATAAAATATGAGGCGAATATATAATAGTGACTGTTTTATGTAAATAGGAGGCATAAGAGCATGTATTGTGTATTACTGGTCTCGTTTCTCAGCCTGCTTACTAGGATTGCTGAAGTGCTGCAATGAGAGTGCAGCTTTTGTCAGCCACAGAAGCCTTCCACCTGAGTATAGCAATGGACAGGCATAGCATGAAACATACAGTTGCAAGATCTATCCCCTGGACAGTTGGAAGTGTCGTGAATTCTCGACCCAAGTGTTGGTGGAGCTTCGATAGAGAGACTGGAAGAGTTGTCGTTAGTGCATCTGAACAACCACTGGCGGCTATTCTGTGGTATGCCCATACCATTTCCAGCAGCGAAAGAAGAGATTTTCGATGGCTTACTGCAGATTCGGGAAATTGGTATGCAGAACTATTTCTTGGTCGGATTGGTCTCTTCTGACACCTTAGTTAGGTTATTGGCTACAAGCTTGATTGCCCTGCATGAAAACTACTTTCGATTTGATCCTGTACGGATTTAATGGAATGCTAATTCTGTATTTGTGGTAATTGCAGCTCTACTGTGATAGTTGGTGGCATGTGTTTCCAACCCATTTTTTTCAGACCTCGCAAGATCAGTATTTCTGCCTTCGACCTGTCCAGTAATGGAACTTTCACGTACATGACCACTGTGACCTTGCCTAAGGTATGGTTGTTATGAAGTGTAACATTTGTTGATGGTCTTGTTGCTGGTATACATATCTTGCTGTTCATACTTAACTTTTCCACTTTCTCAGAACGGGTACGGTGCTTACTTTGTGGAGATGAAGTTCAGAGGTCCCCAATTGTCATCTCCCTTCACCTTCACCACGGAAGCCGTTATAGCTCCTGATGAGTATCCTTTTGCTGATTGTCATGGACCTCATTGTAGAGGTACTTTGGTTTAATCCAAGGCAAGTGCTTTTATCCTCCAAAGGGACTCAGTTCTGATTGAAGCTTCCAATTCTGGTATTTTATGTGTAAAATTACTTTTACATCAATGGTTTGATTGGAAAACATCTTCCACATTGTCTTACTTTTGAAGATGTAGTTATGTTTAAGGAATCTTCTTTATAATGTTACCTCAAGATATTTGAATTCCAATATATGTGTGTTATATATTTTTGATTGATAATATATTGTAAAATTAATGCATTATAGAATAATTTGTTTCATATTAATTAAATTCCATTCTATTTGAAGAATAACTACTTACTTCAATTTGCTTACTATTATTGAATCTTAATCAAAGATTTCTTTTAAGTTGAAGTTTTATTTACACATTTGACTTGTAATAATAAACTTCAATAGAATCAAGAAGTAGAAGTAGTATTTGAAGTTTTAAAAATAAACTTTGTTTTTGTACCAACCTTGTATCATGTTGACTTCTCTAAATTATTTTTTTATGGAAATAGACATATTAGATTTTGCTTTGAATGCTATATTGTTGCAAATGGGAACAAATAATAAATTTCATCTTATAGTTTTTTATTTTAAAATATTTTTAGAAATTGAAATCAACTATGAGATTTATGATATTTTATATATATATATATATATATATATATATATAATCATTGCTTTGTTAGAAGAATGGTGTCATTATTTAAAAGATGTTTTTAGTTTGGTCATAGTGTATAGAAATTATATGAATTTTAAATATTTTATGTCGGTATGCATTCTGAATTGTTGTCAAACTTGCTTAAGTATGTTGTCAAGATTCAAACTTAAGATCGCTAATCAATTAGAAAAATAATATAATTTATGAAATGTATTTTTTAGATAATCTTATTTTGCATCAAATAAAAAAGATGTTACTTTTGATTAATAACAAATAATTTTCTTGGAACTAGATATTTATGGCACATGACTATCTTATTGATAAAGTTTTTAATCTACTTATTAACTACAAACACATGTAAAGTCAAAACAATGATTAAAAAGTATTTAGAAAGCTTCTCTAAAAGGTATTATCAAATTAATTTATTTTTATCTATTTATATTTATTCATCTTATCTAAATAATAATTACAATAGATATATTCCTAACATTAGAGCATCTTCATCTTTGAGCAATGAAATTAACATTAATTGTTGATTCAACTTTCATTAAGTAAATTCAATCAAGTAAGTCTTTTGATTCTTTTATTCATGATATTAAAAATCTTGCAAAGTTTCATAATACTTTCTAATTTGAATTCAAAAACAATCTATTGTCTTTTAAGGGGCACTTATATGTTCTAAAAGATGAAGCTTAATTACATATTTTTAAGTTTGTCATAACTTTCTAGCAATAAGACATTTTGAATACAACAAAAGTTTAGAATTTATATCTAGAGATTTTTTGTAGTGACAAATGTGGAAGGTAGTGAAAGACTTTATTGTCTTTCTTTTCTAATTATGATTATCATCTACAACTTGATGCTTTTGAATTTTTAAAAGTTAATAATCCTATGATAGAAGATTTAATAAACCATTTATGTGAGCTACATATAACAATAAAGGTATAACTAAAAGAGGCTCAAGAACAATAAAAAAAACAACATGGATTGCTTATTCCAAGGAAAATCTTCATTTCCATATTAGTAATAAGGTGTGGTTACTTTGTTGTAATATTAAAACTATTCACTTTTGTAACAAATTGGATTATTATAAACTTTGACCATTTCTTATTTGTGAACAAGTCAATTGAATTGCTTATTGATTACATCTATTAGAGCCTATGAAAATCCATTGCATATTTTATGTATTTCTTTTAAAGCCATATAAGATAGTGAATATTTCCAGAAGAAGACAAATACCACCGCCTCCTATAGAAGTTGTAATAAGGTATAGATAAGATATTTGTATTGTTGACACATAGAGATAGATAATTGAAACAATGTTTCAAAAGTTATGGAAGTTCTTAGAATTGGAGCTAAATTAGTAGATTATATATGATCCACCATAAAATATTTTAGAAAGATCTTATTGCAGTTAGCTAAGTGAGGCCTAACATGGAACCTTTTAGAAATGATTGAAGGCAATTATTTAGGTGGAGTCTATGAAAAATCCTCTAGAAAGGATTTAGGACGGTTATTTAAGTAGGATCTACTATGGAACCTTCTAGAAAGAATTTAAAGTGATTATCTAAATAGAGTTCATTATTTAAGAATATTCTAGAAAGTCTAGGATAATAGAACAAAGTATAAATAAGATTGGCCAAGGCCTTTTGGGCATGTCGTCCGGTATGACTTTAGACCTTTTGTCTTGGTAAAATTTAGTTTTGCATCTTGTTGAATTTTATTCTATTCTATTTTTGTTTACTCAATTTTGTCTTTTCTGTCATATTATATTTAATTCTGTTCAGTTTTGTTCAAGTCCATTTTGTCTTACTTTTTGACGAGGTTTTATATTGTTGTGGATTAGAAGGATCTTAGACTCTTGAGATAGGCCAATCTTGTTTTATTGATATCAAAGTAAGTATTAAACTATTCTTTGGTAGTATATTGATAGTCATTATCTAATTCAAGGTCAGCTGTTATGGTGACATTGAATATTATAATTGTCGTTTTATTTACTTCAAACTAATCTAATCAGAATAATTCCGTATAGGGAGATTTGAACACAAGGAAGACTTATCCGCATGCGTTTACACGTTAGAGTCATACAATTAACTATCTCTTAATCAACTAAGAACACCCAAGAATGCTACATTGTCCTCCACATTCTACGAAATATTACAATCGATAATTCCATCTTCATATTCAATGTCTCTTCTCTTCTCTTAATTTATGACAATGATATATAAAACTATATTATCTTAAAAGACAGCATACAATCACTCCATAATCCAATCACTGGAATCCTCTACATTTAATTGTCATTCTTTCTATACTTTTTTAAACAAATCCAAACTCCAAAGACTCCTTCTCAAACCTCAATATTATAATTCTCCCAATCATATCCATTCTTCACCAATACTTCCAATTATTCACTTATAATTCTCCATTGTATTCATCCACAATAAATTCCATATTTTATTTACAACATTAAATCTTTTTTTTCATTCCAAAATTTCACTTCACATTATTCAAAAAATATCCAATACTCTTTTTCTACAAAGAAACAAAGAAAACAAAGAGGTAGCACCAAGCTTATCCCAACTCATAACTATCACAATCTGGCTGCTCATATTTCTTCTTCAACCTACTTATGCTTACCTCAAAATACCAACTACTATACAATACAATGATAACTACTTTTTTTGACTGAATCATCCATCCTCCCTTTTAAACTATCAATTTATCAGTTTATTAGCTTCTCTTAATCCTACATACTATGTATTGCAAAAAAAAAAAATCCTATCCATTCTACAAGTATTGTGTTGAGGCTAGCATGAGTTACTCTTAAAAAATCAACTAGCAAGTGAGAAGGCATTACAATAGTGAAGTCTAGAAGAGAATTATAGTATCAAAGATATAGCAGAGCAATCCTAGATAAAAGCTCAAATATAGCACCTCTTATATTAGTTAACTACTTTGAAAGAGAAAATAGAAGCCTTTAGGACAAGAGAGTCAACATCTACTAGGCTAAAATTGAGTAAGTCTAGTACTGTCAAGGACAGGAACTCGATGAAAAAACAATTCAGACAAGTGAGCCTTCACTCAAAGAGAGGTAACAAAATATATATAAACAAGTATATATATATAGAAAGAGAAAACTGGAATGGCTAGTGCCAAAAGACAAGAAAACTAGAGACCCTTGAAACTAGACTAGAAACAAGAAAGGAGTTGACAAGAGTGAAGAAGGCTTCACTCTTGTCTCTATATATACTATCTAACTAGGGGCTACGTAGCAACATTCTATAGGACCTCGAATATGTGTTGACTTTGTAGGCCACATGCCTTGACTTACAAGGCAAGTTTTTGTACGTGTGGGCCACATAGTTAGCTTAATCTTCAAGCTAACAACATGTGTGGCACATGGCCAACTTGTTGACCACGTTTCTAATCTAAAAAGTCAATTAAAGATACCTATGAAGTCAAAGCAATGTCTAGAAAGCTTCTAAGAAGCTTCTATATTAAATATTATAGAATTAACTTACTTTTATCTATTTCTATATGTAATTAGTAGCTTACATGATTATAACCGTGACATTACCCCTCCTTCTAGGGACGAGTTCCACGAGGAGCGGTCATCATATGTTGAAAAAATCTATGATGCGACAAATTGTATTCGCCACATACTCTGATCTCTGTTCTCTTTGAAGATGATTGATAGGGCCTCTCAACCATCGGTAGTGTCCCATACCAAGGCGAGAAGACCACCCAGTTATTTTATCATTTTTGAGGCCTTCATAACTTCCTTCTAATAGCATATTTGGAACACCATCAGGAGTTGTTCCTACCTCTAGCAAAACCACCAAACATCGGGAGTCCCTTCCCAAATCGTGATACCAAACGCGTTGTATCTCACCATCTATTCGAAGAAGAACATGTCGTTCTTGAAGATCTTCATCTCGATTGCGTCGTCTTGAAGGTTGTGACAATCGTAATGTCTCGTCCGGCAGGTCAGCAAATGAAGGCTCTTGAGTCGAATCCGCTGGTTCTCCATCTCTTAAGCGCCACTACTACAACGAAGCTACGAACAAGAATTGAAAGTAGAATGTTATCTTGCCTAGATGTTGTTTCTTTTATAAAGAAAGTTTTCATCTTGATTTTGATGGATGTCGTCGATGAAAAGCCTCCACCGCCTTTGCTGCATTTGCAAGATTCTTTATTGGCTCCCATGTGCGTTCACTAATACCATATCCGTGCCAATGGACAAGATATTCTAATTTATTTTGGTGCCTCGAATCTAAGACTTCTTCTACTTCAAATTCTTCATTATTGTCCACTTCTATTAGAGGAGGTGGAACTTGTCCTCTTCTTGGTATGTCCACTCTCTTGTATGGTTCAAGAAGAGACACGTGGAATAATGGATGGATTTTCATTGACTTCGGTAGATGTAAACGATATGCAACTGGATTGATTTGTGCAGAAATAGAAAATGGTCCCAGCCTTCGATAGTCCAAGTTGTCACAAGGACGAGTGGTCTTGATATTGCGACGAAGTAGTCATACCTTATCACCCAAGACGAATGATGATTGTTCCTTTCGATAGACATCCGCATTGGGCTTTTGTTGTTGTTGAGCCTCTTTTAACTGCGCCTTCATCGTTGCATGTAGCTCTGATAAATGAATTGCCAAATCTTTCGCAGTAGGATTATCAACTTTTGAAAGTCAAAAGTATCAAGTCGTGGATGATAACCATAATTAGCAAAGAAAGGTGTTTGTTTTGTAGAAGAGTGTACCGTGTTATTGTAAGCAAACTCTGCCAATGGCAAAAGAGTTGTCCAATCATCTTGTTGGTAATTAATGGTACATCTTAAATATTGCTCCAAAACTTGATTAACATGCTCCGTTTGTCCATCAATTTGAGGATGGAATGTCGAAGATAGTTTTATATCTACTTTAAGAATCTTGAAAAGAGTTCGCCAAAATCTTGATACAAATTGAGTTCCCCTATCTGATATAATATCCTTGGGTAATCCATGATAGCGATAGATATTGTCAAGAAAGAGCTTAGCTGTTTCTTCACCTGTGATAGATTTTGTACATCGTACAAAATATGCCATCTTGGTAAAACGATCTACTATCACGAATATAGAGTCATAAGAACCTGAGATTGGAAGATCCGTGATGAAGTCCATAGAAACAGAAGACCATGGTTGTTCTGGAATGGGTAATGGCTGAAGAAGTCCAAAAGGTCGATGACGAGGAGTTTTCGATCTTGAGCAAACTTCACATGATTGTACAAAATCTTTGACTGCCTTCCACATTTGAGGCCACCAAAAATCCCTAGATATCAGCTCCAAAGTCTTATTATATCCGAAATGTCCTGCTGCTAGGAAGTCGTGACGAGCTTGAAGAACACGTAAACGAGCTTCTCTTTCTGGAACATATAGGCGTCCTTCAAAATAAAGTAGGTTATTCATGAATTCAAATTTAGATGGATCATGAGATTTAGAAGAATTGTTCTTGATATCATGAACAAGAGGGTCTGAAGACATACTTAACTCGACTTGCTTAAGGAAAGTTAAATCAACAGTCAATGTTGATTTTATTGCTCGAAGATGAAATTGTTCCAGCTTTAAGAGAACCGTTCTTTGTTGCTCAAAAGTTGCATCTCCTTCTTTTGGTGCAAGATAAGAACGTCTAGACAAGGCATCAGATAAGCCTTGTTGTTTTCCTGGTCGATAAGTGATGATGAACTCAAATCTTGATAAAGACATGCTCCAACAAGCTTGGCGACGATTTAATACGCGTGCTGACATAAAATATTCGAGGTTCTTGTGATCCGTATACACAATGTCTGGACTAGAAGCACCTTCTAGATAATGACGCCATTCTTGAAAAGAATCCACAATTGCAAGAAGTTCTTTGTCGTGGATCTCATAATTGATTTCTGCTGCTGAGAATTCTCTTGAATGAAAGGCTACTAGATGAAGTTTGTCATCTGTTCCCATTTGTGATAAAACCACACCCAGAGCAAAGTTCGATGCATCTGTTTCCATAAAGAATGCTTTGGAAAAATCAACACCATACAAGATCGGTGCAGAAACAAACGCTGTCTTCAAAGATTCAAAAGCAACTTCCGCTTCTTGATTCCATTGGAGTTTGTCTTTACAAGTCAAACATGTAAGTGGAGCTGCAACTGGAGAGAAATCTTTAATGAAGATCCGATAGTAGTTGGCAAATCCCAAAAAATATTGGACATCTCTTACTATTTTTGGGATCTTCCAATCTATGATAATTTGAACTTTCTTAGGATCTATCATAAATCCATCATTTGAAATGATGTAACCTAAGAAATCAACTTGAATAGTGTGGAATATACACTTTTCTATCTTGGCATAGAGTCCTGCATCTCTTAATTTTTGTAACACACGACGAACATGAAGCTTGTGTTCTTCTAGATTCTTAGAATAGATCAAGATGTCATCTAGATAACAGACCACAAAATCATCCAAAAACTCTCGAAAAATATCATTCATTAGATGTTGAAAAGCTGCTGGTGCATTTGTAAGTCCAAAAGGCATGACGTTGTAATCAAAATGTCCATACCTAGTTCGAAACGCAGTCTTCCATTCATCTCCTTCTTTGATGCGTACTAGATTGTATGCTCCCCGAAGATCTATTTTTGTATAGATCTTAGCTTGATTCAGTTGATCAAGAAGTCGGAATATTAAAGATAGTGAATACCTGTTTTTGATGGTAATCTTGTTGAGTCCTCGATAATCAACACACATCCGCAATGATCCATCTTTTTTCTTTACAAATAGAATTGGAGCTTCTGCCGGAGATTTAGAATGGCGTATGAAATTCTTAGCTAGATTTTCTTCAATATACTCCTTGAGTTCAGCCAACTCATTTTGTGATAAACTATAGATTGGTCCGAATGGCAGTTGTGCTCCTTCTTGAAGGTCATTTGAGCAATCATAGGGACAATGTTCTGAGAGTGTATCCGCATTCTTTTTTTCCAATACATCTTGAAATTCTTGATATTGGCTTGGAATGCCACTTGAAGTCTTTTCACTAGTAGAAATGGGTGTAGCATAAATAATGTATGGTGATTCTTTCATAGCAGCATGCAAGAAAGCTTTTGCACCTATAAATACAGGTTTAATTGAACTAGACTTATGACTCTCAACTTGATTAAGTACACTATTAGTTATACTTTTAGAGAAAGTAAGAGTTCGGAAAATCCAATCTATTTGAGGGTTGTATTTTTCTAACCACGATAAACCTAAAATGACTGGATTAGAGGGAGATCTAATGATATTAAATACTACAAAACTATTATGGCCATTGATTATTACTTCTATAGGAAGGGTTTCGTGAGTAATATCTCCAGAAGATAATCGACGACCATCTACGACTTCTACATGAACAGGTTTAGTTTTCTTTACTAAAGATATGCTATGTCTTTTAGTAAATTCTTCATCTAAAAAACATGCTGAGGCTCTTGAATCTAATAAGGCAAAGACTTTGTAATGTTTAGGTCCTAAAATAATATTTAATGTAAAACAAGGAGAGGGCTCTGAGGAGAGAATAGGACCTTTACTAGAAGATGTGCAAGGTTCCAGCCGCACGGTCCCTATTGTAGCTAGACAAACTCGTTTTTTGACATATTATCTTCTTTCACTGCCATACTCCTCATTTTGTGATTGCGTCATTTCTTTGGACAATGTTGAGCAGTGTGCTTTGGTTCTCCACAATATAAACATAATCCTTCTTGACGACGACGAGTCTTTTCTTGCTCAGCAAGAGGTTTGAAACGTACTGCATCAATTTGCATATCTTCTACTTTCGAATGTATGTGTTGAAGAGGTGTTGGTGTTGCCATTGAATTATAGTAACGTTGAGGTCGATTCTCAGATTGGAATTCAAAAAGGTGATTGTCGCACTTCACAGCAAAGTCAATTGCTTGACTCAATGTTTGAGGATCAGGTAAGTTGAGCATTAATTTTTTTACCTCATATTGTAATCCATAGAGAAATTGGCTAATAAGTGCAGCATCATTGCACTTGATATTAGTTGCAAGTTGTCAAAATTGTGAAGCATATAATGTTACTGATAGATTGCCTTGTCGTAAAATACGGATCTTATTGGTTGCAACACGAATTGCATCATGTTCTCCATACATGGATCGAAACTCCGCCAAAAAAGCCTCTAGATTATCCAATATTGGATCTCGTCGTTCAAGAAAAGATGAAAACCACGATAGTGCCGAACCTGAAAGAAGCGTACTAATGAATCTAACTTGTGATCCTAGAGTTGAATAGCTTTGGGGTTGAAGTTCAATCACAAGTTGCACTTGATTGATAAATCCTCGAAACTTGGATCTGGTGCCATCAAACTTCTCGGGTAGGGCAATTCTTGGTTCTCTAACATTTGAAGGGCGTTCGACCATAGGAGAAAGGACATGGTTTGGTGCAGATGTTGAAGCAGCTCCAACCATTTCTATATCTTCACTTCCTGCCAATCTTGTTGCTCCTTGTGGTGGTAAATTGAGTTGATGCATCGCAAGCATTAACTCCCTCAATTGCTCTTGCATTTGTGCCATTGCACTCTTCATTTCAAGAAGTTCTACCATGATAACACTTAGAAGAGAGAAGATGTCTAATATTGCTCAAGACAAATAGAAGAGAGGACTTGCGAACAAAGAAAATACTAAGGACAATATCAGTTTAGAAGAGGGTAATCCGCAACTTCTAATACGCTTATATCTTATCAAGAAAAAGGGGTAATCCACTCTTAATCAAGATTAGAGAAAGCTCTGATATTGTAGGTGTACTCTTGTCAATCTGTCAAGGACAAGAACTCGATGAAAAAACAATTCAGACAAGTGAGCCTTCACTCAAAGAGAGGTAACAAAATATATATAAACAAGTATATATATTGAAAGAGAAACTAGAATGGCTATTGCCAAAAGACAAGAAAACTAGAGACACTTGAAACTAAACTAGAAGGAAGAAAGGAGTTGACAAGAGTGAAGAAGGCTTCACTCTTGTCTCTATATATACTATCTAACTAGGGGCTACGTGGCGACGTTCTATAGGACCTCCAATATGTGTTGACTTTGTAGGCCACATGCCTTGACTTACCAGGCAAGTTTTTGTACGTGTGGGCCACATAGTTAGCTTGATCTTCAAGCTAACAACATGTGTGGCACATGGCCAACTTGTTGACCACGTTTCTAATCTAAAAAGTCAATTAAAGACACCTATGAAGTCAAAGTTGCATCTAGGAAGCTTCTAAGAAGCTTCTATATTAAATATTATAGAATTAACTTACTTTTATCTATTTATATATGTAATTATTAGCTTACATGATTATAACCATGACAAGTACATACTCTATGACTTGAAGGCAGAAAGATGTATGTCAATGGGTCTTCAACATGCGATAATACTTCCAGCTATCTGGGATAAATACCATTGAAGGAATTATATATATAGTTAGCTATTTGAAAGATGCAACAGCCATTTGGTGGCAACATCAAGTTCAAAGCTATTGAATTGAAGGTGGATTTTGTGATTGGGATGAGTTTGAGACCAAGTTTAAGAATCAATTTTGGTCCATGAATGTGGAAAAGATAGCACGTGATCAATTAATAAACCTTCTACAATTTAAGTTGGTATAAGATTATGTCTCCTAATTAAAGTTCTTATGTGTCTTAATTAGCAATGTTTCAGAGGCGGAGATGATGGATCAATTTCTACAAGGTTTGAAATTTGAGGTCTAGCAAGAAGTAGAATTAAGGAATCTACAAACATTTGAAGAGGCAATTAAGATTGCAGAGAGGATTGATGCTATAGATTTCAAAAATCATAGAGTACAATGTAGTGCACAAACTCTTATGATACTATCTAATGCTATGCCACAACAATCAATACTAATGGAGGTTGATGTTCTACAAGAATCATTAATGCTACAAAGATGACAAATATTTGTGAAAAAGAAATTGTGTTTCTATTATCAAGAGCTAGACTAACAAACTGGAGGTTGTCCAAAACATGAAAATTTAAGCACCAACAAAAGAAGGTAAGTTCATAGTCTTGAAAGTCAGTAAGTTAATAATAAGATAGAGCAAGAAAACAAGGTTCTTTAATAAAGGCATCGAGGACCAATATTAGAGTTAGCTATTATCTGTCAAAGATAAATGGCATGTCCTAAAATAATTATAAAACAAGTCAACTAGTGCATCTAACGAGAGTATCAAGAGGAAAACCATGTCAAGTGTTTGTAGATTGTGGCTCTATGAAAAATTACATCTTGACTAAAATTATCATCTGACTTGGGATTGAAACTAAGGTAATTAAAGAAGAGAGTATATATCTTATAAATGAT
This sequence comes from Physcomitrium patens, assembly GCF_059467195.1. NCBI lineage: Eukaryota > Viridiplantae > Streptophyta > Bryopsida > Funariales > Funariaceae > Physcomitrium > Physcomitrium patens. Next base: position 139,015 of record NC_143413.1, on the reverse strand, counting down.
TGAGAGAACATATTGAATGAGACATATGAAGAAGAAACCTTGAGATTTACTAACACTTACATTTTAGGAGAGAGGTTCAAGATATCAAAGCTAAAATAAGATGTTATCCTTGGTATACGATGGTTCAAGGTAGGAAATAAGCAAGTTGATTGAGTAGCAAGGATAATATCCTTCAAAAAAAGTAGATGCAAGGTGATTCTTCATACCTCCACATTGAGTGAAGAAAAAAAATAATCTATAACTAATGACTTACTCGTAGAAATTATCTTTATAAAGAAGCAAATATAGCATTAACAATAAATATATATATATGGTGGTTTCAAATCTTATATCAGTGATAGAAAAGATAGCCAAAAGAATAGAACGAGCAAAATAATTTATACAAGAATATTAAGATGTCTTTCCAATCGACCTATCTTGTAGAGTACTTCTTGATCAAGGTGCGTCCTTTCAAATAAAACTATTACTAAAGCCAGACTAACAAATCAGCAAATTTATTGTCTAACATCAAATAAACTTGAAGAGCTGTGAAAGATATTAGACAAACTCTTAGAAAAGGACCTTATTTGAGAAAGCACATCACTATGGGGAGTACTTATATTCTTTGCACTAAAAAAAGATGGTGGACTTTGGATTTGCATTAACTATTGAAGCCTCAATAAGCATACCATTAAGAATGCACATCCACTTCTACGCATAGATGATCTTTTTGATCAACTTTGAGGTACAACCATCTTTAGCAAATTGGATCTTTGGAGTGGCTACTAACAAACACCTATTGTAAGAAAGGATATAGAAAAGATGGCATTTTGTATGCGCTATGGACATTTCAATTGGCTTCTTTTATCTTTTGGCCTTACTAGTGCTTCAACCTCTTTTATAGGTCACATAAATAGATTATTTTAAGACCTTTTGAATAAATATATAGTTGATTTCATTGATGATAACCTTGTATATGATAAAATCCATGAGGATCATGAATAATACCTACAAGAAATCATGTGTCGGCTATAAAATAGTTGCTTCTATTATAAATAATCAAAATATAAACTTTGAAAGTGAAAATTCATTTTTTTATAATAGGGTATATATAAGATATTTGTATTATTGGCACTTAGAGATAGATAGTTAGAACCATGTTTGAGAAATTATAGAATTGGAGCTAGGATAGTAAACTATCTTGAAAAAGCTTTGGGCGATTATTTAGATGGGGCCTATTATAGAACCTTCTAGAAAAGATTTCAAGAAATTATTTAGGTGGGGCCCTCAAAAAAATCTTCTAGAAAGGACTTAAGATAATTATCTAAGTGAAATCTATTATCTAAAAATATTTTAGAAAGTCCAAGGTGGTAGAACAAAATATAAATAAGACTAACTATGGCTTTTTGGACATCTGATCAAGTATGGTTTTGGACCTTCTCACTTAGTAAAATTTGGTTTTATAACTTCTTGTTGAATTCTATTCTATTTTATTTCTATTTGCTCAATTTTGCCTTTTGTGTCCTATTCTATTTAGTTTTTTTGAGTATTATTTTGATCCATTTTGTCCTACTTTATAATGAGGTTTTATATTGCTATGGATTAGAAGGATCTTAGACTCTTGAGATAAGTCTATCATATTTCAAAAGTGGATAATAATCAAGAATTTAAAGTGAAAGAAGTCTTAGACTTGAGGCAATGCCAACCTAGGCTCAAACATCTTATTCATTGGCACAAATATAATATTAGCAAATATACATAGAAGCAAGCAAGAAATCTCATAAATATAGTTGAAAAAGTCAAAGCTTTTCATCAATAATATCCATCAAAATTAAGATGAAAAATAGCAAACTTTATTATAATAGAAACACAATTTAAGAAAGATTGCATTCTACCTTCTATCCTTGTTTATAATTTCTATGTAATTGTGGCATTAAAGAGATAGAGAATAAAAAGCCAATAGATTCAATTCAAGAGCCATCATTTGTTGATTTATTGGATAAGATATTATAATCATTATAGCTTTCAAGATGATGTATTAGAGATGAATTTCAAAAATGACATATTTTTTTTTGAATAGATGGCAAGATACAATGAATTTGGTATCACAACTTGAAAAGATTGTTTTAATGTTTGGTGATTTTATTGAAAGTAGGAACAACCCCTGATGGTGATACAAATATTTTGTTTGAAAGAATTTACAAAGGTCTTAGAAATGTTAACCAAGTGGTCTTTTTGCATTGAACTGGGATATTATCAATGGCTAAGAACATATATCAACTACCTTCAAAGAAAACAAAGATCAAAGTACTTGAAAAATATAATTTTTCACTTCTTAGACTTCTTTCATATGTAATCATTATTCTTCATTAAACTCATCCATAAAAGAGGAGATAATATTATAGACATATATTTATTTTAATTATTATATATATATATATATATATATATATAATAAGAATAGGTAGAATTATATAAAAGTAGATTAATTTCATAATATCTTATAGGAAAGCTTTTTAGAAGCTTCATTGATGTTGCTTTGACTTTACATGTATTTGTAGTTGATTAGTAAGTTAGAAACTTGATCAACAAGTTAACCATGTGCCACACATATTAATAGCTTGTAAAACAAGCTATCTATATCATGTCTATATAGAAAACTTGCTTTGCAAGTTAAAATACATATCATGCAAAGTCAATATGTTTTGGATGTCCTATAGAACATTGCTATGTAGCTCTTATGTAGATAATATATATAAAGGCAAGAATGAAGCCTTCTTTAATCTTGTCAACTCTTTTTTGCTTCTAGTCTAGTTTCAAGAATTTTTAGTTTTTTTCGCTTTTAGCAATAGTCATTCTAATTTTTTTTTAATTTATATATTCTTTTATCTCAATTTTATCATACTTCTTTGAAAAAAATTCACTTATTTATTTACTTTTATCAAGTTCTTGTCCTTGACACTACCTCAAATTCTTAATACTTGCCTACTTTTAAAGGAGGTTGTTGCATTTGTATTCTTTCCAATATTTTCAATATTTTGTATAGCTCAAAAAATGACATATAAAATATGAGATAGATCTTCATAGATTTTATTAATTGTAATTGATATGCATTTGGATTGATTTATTCATAAATAAAAAATAGTTTTAATTTATGGTTATCTAATTTATTATAAAAACCAATAGTCTAAATATGATATTGGAGTAATCATATCTTGTTATTATTATGGAATTGAGATTGTTCCTTAAAACAGATATTTCCATTAATCTTTTGTTGTTCTTAAGCTTTTTTAATTGTACCTTCATTGCCATATGTAGCTTTGGTAATCAATTTGTTAAATCTTTTACTACAAGATTATTAATTTATGAAAAATCAAAATATTAAATTATAGAATATAATCATAATTAATATAAAATTATATTTTTTAAATAAAAAATGGATTGAATAATTATAAGAAAACTCTATCAATGGCAAAAAAATTGTCCAATCATCTTGATGGTAGTTGATAATACATCTTAGAATTACTTTAATATTTGATTCACATATTTTTTATTTATTAATTTGAAAAGCCAAAGATAGTTTTATACCTATTTTATATTTTAAAAAAATTAAACCTTGATATAAATTGAATTCATTCATCTAATATAATATTCTTTAAAAATCTATAATAGTAATAAAAATTGTTTAAAAAGTTTGGTTGTTTCTTTACTTCTAATAGTTGTTGTATATGATATAAAATATGACATTTTGGTGAAATAATCTACTATCATGAATATAAAGTTGTATAAATTTTAAATTAGAGGATTTGTAATAAAAATCTATAAAAACAAAAGATTATGGTTGTTTAAGTATAGGTAGTAGTTAGAAAAGTTTATAAGACAATGACAAGAAATTTTTTATCTTAAATAAACATCACATAATTTTATAATGTCTTTAATTGCCCTCCACATTTGAAGCTACTAAAACTATTTTGATATTAATTCTAAAATCTTATTGTATCCAAAATATCCTCAAGTTTGAAATTTGTAACAAGCTTAAAAAGCATGTAATTGTGCTTCATCTTTTATAATATATAAGTATCTCTTAAAAAAAAAAAAAAAAAAAAAAAAAAAATGTTTTTAAACTCAAAATTAGAAGTATCATGAAATTTAGAAGAATTATTTTTAGAAGATTTAATATTGATTTTTAGAAGAACTTACTTGAAAAAAGTTCAATCAGCAATTAATATTGATTTTATAACTTAAAGAAAAAAAAATCTTTAGCTTCAAAGAAATAATTTGTAATTGATCATATATTCTATTTTTTATACAAAATAAAAATATTATCTAATAAATCCTCTTATTTTTTTGGTCAATACCTGATTTTGAATTTAAACCTTAACAAAAATGTGCTTCAACAATCTTCATAATAATAAAAACATGTATTGACATAAAATACTTGAGGTTCTTTTGATGTGTAAAAAAAGTCAATGGTTTAGAAGCGCCTTTTAGGTAATAGCATCATTATTGAAATAAATCTATAATTATAAGAAGCTTTTTATCATGGATATTCTAATTAATCTTTATAACTATATTTTTTTGAATAAAAAACTATTGTGTGAAGTTTTCTATTTGCTTCTATTGATGATAATATTGCATCTAAGGCAAAATCCAATATTATTGTCTCTATAAAATAATGCCTTGAAAAAGTCAATATGATATAAAATTATTGCAAAAATAAAAATTAACTTTAAAGCTTCAACTATTACTTTAGCTTCTTTATTCGACTCAAATATGTCTTTACAAGTCATATGTGTAAATGAGCTGTAACTTGAGAAAAATTCTTGACAAAGATTCAATAATAATTGGCAACTTTTAAAAGTAATAGACATTTCTTATAATTTTTAAAATATTCTAATCTAAGCTAGTCTAATCTTTCTTATGATACATTATATGGCTATTATTTAGAATGATATATTATAATAAATTAACTGAAAATGTGTAAATTATATACTTTTCCATCTTAGTAATAAATTCTTGTATTTCCAAGTTTTTGTAAAACACAATGGACAAGAAGTTCATGCTTTTTTTGTGTTCTTTAAAAATAAAAAATAAAAAAATATTGTCTACATAAGAAATAAAAAAATCATCTAATAACTCTAAAAAAAACATCATTCATAAGAAGTTGAAAAGAAGATGCATTTGTGACTCCAAAAGGCATAACATTTTATTTAAAATACCTACAATTGATTCAAAGTATAATCTTTTATTTATCCTCTTCTTTAATGAGTACCAAATTATATGATATTCATAGATTTCTTTTATATAGATCTATACTTAATTCAATTCATTTAAAAGTGTTTATATGAAAGGTAGATGATATCTATTCTTAATGATGATCTTCTTGAATCTTTGATAATTCATACATATTTGTAATAATTTTTTTTCTTTACGAATAAGATAAGACCTCCTATTAGAGATTCCAAATGACATATGTAGTTTTTGATCAGTTCTTATCAATATATTTGTTGATTTCAACCAACTTGTTCTTTGATATGATATATATTAATTAAAATGGCAGTTGAGATTCTTCTTAAAGATCAATTTTGCAATCATAAGAAGAAATAATTTTATAGATAATATCTCTAAAAGATAAGAAATGACCATCTTTGATTTTATTTTATGTATAGGCTTATTTTTCTTTATAAAGGATATTTTTAATTTTTCAACAAATTTTTTATTTATGAAACAAGCTAAGATTCTTAAATCTAAGAAGATAGAAGCTTTGAAATTTTTTAGTCCTAAACAAACATCTATCGTAAACAAGGTGAAGGATCTTATGAGAGAATGTGACTTTTATTAGTTATTGCACAAGATGCTAGTTGCTTATTTCAAATTGGAATTAAACAAACTTATTTTTTTAGTACATTGTCTTTTTGACAACTATGGTCTTGATTTTATAGCAGAGTTGTTTCTTTATGTAATATTAAGTAGTGTACTTAGATTCTCTACAATATAACCTCATTTCTTCTTTATAACGTTGAATCTTTTCTTTTTAAATGAAAGATTAAAAAAAACATATCAATTTATATAAGTTTCGACTTTGATGAATAAATTTTTGAAAAGTTTTAATAATTTAATTTGTCATGACTTAATTTTTTTCTCTCTTATCAAATCTTTATTTTTACAGTCATTCAAAAAATAAATTATTGCATAGAATGGCTTAAGAAATTAAAAAAATTCTAATGAATATATTTTTGGCATTGTCAATAATAAGTCTTTGGCATTATTTTTTCACTCATATCAAAACTCATTAATAAAAAGTTTATCATTCAAATCTATGATGCAAGCTATGTTTTACAATTTAGCAATATATATATGGTAGTTGATTGTGATCATTGTTGTAAAGATACAAATTTTGTCTTTGCTATTTTTTTTTCAACTACTTTCTTCAAATATGGTCATATAGTCTTCTAAGAATAAATTTAGATTATATAAGAATTATAAATCATCTTCTATTAGTGGTGCAAACCAAGAAAGAAAGTTCTTTCAAATATGAGTACACTCATAAAGCCAACTTAAATAAATCCATCAAGATATTAAAAGAGATGTAACCTTAAATAGAACTTACCTTTTTATAGAAATTTTTAAAATTTTATTCTTATTCTATCAAACTTTTCTAATATATTAATCTTTATTTTTTTTATACTTATAATAATAAGACTTTTTGGATTCGCTTTTATAAAGTATAGTATTTTAAAAAAAATCTTTTATTTTTATAATAAACAACATTAATAAATCCAAAATTCAATTTAGATGAGAATAATTTGAAAGCTCTAGTTTTAAATAATTTTTTTTGCAAAGACACATGTTTCATTCTCTTTAAAAGACGAATTAGTATTAGAAAAGAAAAAATATAAGTTTTAAAGGTGAATAGTTTGCAATCTTTAAAATACAACAAAAAAAATGATGTAATCTTTTTAATTCTAAAATTAAATAATAATAGTAAAATAATATTCTTGTCAAACTATGAAGGACATAAATAATAAATAATAAAGAATTCAATACCTTCATGTATTGTTAGAAAAGAATAGATAATCATTCAAAGATAATATAATATTAAATTTAGAATAGTTATTGCCAAAGAGAAGAAGACTAGAGATTCTTGAAATAAGACTAAGAATAAGATAGGCATTAATAAGAGTGAAGAAGACTTCATTGTTGCTTTCATATATACTATCTAACTAAGAGCTATATGAGAACATTGTGTAGAACCTTTAATATGTACTTAACTTATGAGACACATGTGTAATTTGTAATGCAAGTTTTCTACATGTGTCCCACATGGCTAATTTGTATTACAAGTTGTCTATATGTACAACATGTGGTTAAATTGTTGGCCAAGTTTTCAATCTACCCATTATCTAAAAACATGTAAAAAAATCTACTTCGCTTCTAAAAAGCTTCTAATAAGCTCTCTAATAGTCTTCCTACAAATAGCCAATACAATTCATTCAAAGATCATATTGTCAACATCCAACAATTTGTACTTTAACATAGCTATGTCCTTGTCAAGAAGGGATCAATGGGCAATAGCAAAGTTGATTAATAAAATGTTATGAACAATAAACAATAAATAAAGTAATAGAGAGACTATACTTTCAAATGCATTTTATTACACTTGAATCTGCTCATTGGTACAGAAAGACAGCAAGTGAAAGAGTGCTTACACAAGCCACTCTATTTAACTGAAATTATATTTACAAAAACATTGGAGCATCTCATTAGATAATTCAAGCAAACCTTAAGCACGGATAATAAGTTATGCCAAAAAAATAACCTTCAGATTCTCTGCTGTGATTGTGAATTATGTAGAATACCACATGACATGAACCTAAACATAAGAGAGGTAAAAACAACACTATTGCTCATAAAGCCTAAAATCAAAGTCCATCTCACGAAACAAATCTACATAGTACATAAACTAACGACTATATTCATCCCTATCATTAATGCCGTAGTCAATATCTGTATCAGCTAAACACTCCTCCGCAGATAGTGGAGGCAAGCCGGTAATCTTTCTTTTCAGATTATGTTTATGCCAATCGCTTTTGAAGTGTTCACGATACTGCTTAACGTCTCCCACTTCTCTATTACAAGTCTTGCATACTTGCTGCTTAACGCTACTGTCGGCAGGTGCGGACCCTCCAGATGCCGTGGAGGCAATGACATTCGTACGTACTCCCCTCACCTCAGCAGCATCGGACGTGGTCCCGCTACCTTGCCCAGATGACTTGGACAATGAAGCTGAGTCCCTCAGTCGTTGAGCTAAGTGATTCTCATCCTCAACAACATGAGAAACGTGTACTGCATTGTACTCGTCATCATCATTGAAGTCATCTATATTACTTTCCCCTTCCCCTTGAACAGCCATAGACACAACCTCAAGAGTACCTTGCAACTCCCTCACGAGAGTGTCACACTCACGAAAGTGACCTGGATCTATCTTGCAGACCTGAGAAATTGGCAGTGAATACATGGCCCCAAATGTCAGGCACTGCAGAGATCATTTAGATCTTAAGTTGATCAATTGCTTTCCATAACGTAAACATTTACGCAGGCCTGCGTAAATGGTAAAGATTCGCTGATCTAGTATTTAGCATGAAGTAAATTAAACTAAAATATGTAGCAGAAAGGTAGACGCCCATTTACACAAAATATGAAAAGGCCATTAAGGTAAGATCTGATACCAAAGAAGTGTTGGTAGTCGTCTCTTCTTTGCCTTCGATCTGCGCGTTCCAAGATGAGAGCGCTGTGGTAAGTGACTCAATCTGATTGATAGGTACCACAAATCGCAGCTTCATGCGAGCCCTGGTGATCGGGTATTTCTTCTGTAACTCCCTTATCAATTCAAGCGCCTGCATATATAACAAAGCTTAGAACACATACCACGCACAAATTTTCGTTCAAGATCCCGACATCGTGGTCAGTAACAAAATAGTTTCGTAGCAGTCATGTGATAGCGAGGAAGTTGTCATTACTTTGGTAGGCATAGGAACATTCACATATTTGGAAAGTCTGTTAATCATAGAAAAAGTCTCCAACAGTGCATCTATGTCGTGATGATAACTTGCCTACAGACGTTGAATTAATGTTGCGAAAAAGTACACGTTAAGTACTAAGAATTCGAAATACCTGCTGTTTGGAGTTTCTATGCGGATCAATAGCAAAGTGAACTTCCCGCATGAGCCTCTCAATCATTGTTATAGTGTATGGTCGCTCAGTATCTGGGTTCACAGTTTTAGCCATCACAATCGTTGCAATATCACGAAATTGATTCGATAACTGTGACTCTCTCTCTCTATCGGCCACCTGCAATTCTCCTTTCTCTAAAATCTGTTAACAGGAAAATTCGAACATCAGTATAACTACTAAAATGGATCCACCAATCTTATCACAGCACACAAGGATGAAGCAATTCCAGGATATTTCCTAATTCAGAATTATTTATTCCAACAATCCAAGTAATAAAAACCATAAGAGGCAAGGCAAACATCTCGGATCCCAAACAAAAAAAAAAAAAAAAAACAAAAACAAATTAACAGCGAGAGTATCACTTAAATGCAGGCACAAGTTATTTACCTCCAAGCAAACCTTGTCTTCGTCGTCGGTGCCGAATACTTGAATTAGATCTTTAGATTTTGCTAGAACTCCTTTAGACACGTTTGAGAACACCGTATGAGTCTGTAAGACTTCGTCTATGTCCTTCTCCCTGGTCACCCAACACAGGACCACAAACAAGAACCTCAGATGCAAATTCACAGTGCCGTCACATCCAGCGAAGCCAGGAGCCACATCCTTGTCATCCTAATCAATTGTGTTTGGTCACACAACGCCTGGATCCGCCCTAAAAACAGAAACCTTCTGTGAGCAATGAATCCAATTTCAGAACCACATTGAAGGAAGAACTAGGATCACCGACTTAAATATCCATCTCGACATTCAATCTACCACAATATTTTATCAAACCTAATTTAACAATTTTGAGAACTAGAGTAGAGATCGTAAATTCAGATGAGAGCGCGAGATAGAGACATTACACATGGGATCTCCAGGATAGAACTTTGTTCTTAAAGCACGCAATTTCGAAACGAAGGCCATGCTTGCGAACTCGTACAATAGCGACGTTGGTTAGCCGCTTTTGCCCAATCGGTTGTTTCACAGAGCGGGACATGCTGAGTATAGTTCGACCAAACTGAAACCAAAAGATACTGATGAGCACAATTCGGTGGCAAAGAATGACAATAGGAACAGAGGAGACGCGTTAAACCCTAAACCTGATGCAGTTTCAGCCCCCGGCGCTAACTGGCCTGGCCTTAGAAGGAAAGGGGGCTGGCTGGCTCGTGGAAATCCTGGACACGCACGCCCGTGGGTTAGGCCGAGGCCGGGTCCCCCTTCTCTGGTGTCCCTTCTAGGGGGTCGCCCTCCCTCCCCTTCATAGAATTGTGTCGCAGATGCCTCCCTGTTCAATCGCTCCGCCATTGATACATGTATAAAATCAAATCTGCATCTATTTATCTACTTTTATTTATTTTTATCTTATTTTCATGTTTTTATTTAGGTAACTGTAAGTGTTAATTATGTTTGTGACAATGTTATTGTAAAGTTGATTTTTGTTAATTGTGATACTTCAAATACATCTAAAACTTCTTTTTCATGAAAGAAATCTTACAAATTGTACTTAAGGAATGTGTATTCCAAGAACATTTTGTGTAGGAGATGTTAATGAGAGGGTAAAAATTATGTATGCCTATTTTTAAATTTGGTTACACTTGTTATTATATTTAAGTCATTATCTTTAAATGTTTGATGAAATCTGCCTTACCAAGACTAATAATTTTCATCCCTACTCCAATAGGATGTAAATAAAAAGCATGTTTTTTTTGTATTATCCCCTATGTTTCATAATGTAAGAAAACCAATTTCATGCTCATTTAAGAGTTAGTGCTTAATGAAAACAATGCTTTTTTTAATAAAAAAAATAAATTAAATGAAATTTATTTTACATGTGTTTATTCACAGAAATCCATTTAGGTTTTAGAGTCGCTTGAGATCATTTTAGGAGAATTGAATGTGTTTTGCAATTCTTTTAGGTTAATCTTTTGTGGACGGGTGTAGGTTTGATTCACCATAGCCCAACTTTATGCATGCAATTTTAGCTTTAAAGCTGAACAAGCTTTTATTTTGCTATCCCTTTGAAAATGTTTCTTGCATGTTGATGTACAAATCATCACATTCTTAACCAGCTTCATTTCTTGGTGCCATGAAAAATCATGATTGCATATCATATGTTCACATGTAATCATAACAATACAAGTACACAATTGATCTTTGCCTGTCATTTATTTTTTGAGTGTTTGGAATTCTAATATGAGAAGTGCAGAGTTGTCCTTTAGTTAATCTTAAAGTTATTGTGTTAACAGTGTATAATTTAACTTTTTTTCCACGGTGGTAGAAGTCATCCTATGTTGTGCTAAAGATGCTAGGTTTTTGTGAAAAGTGAACAAGTTACGATCACTGTGAATTGAATAATTCGCGCAACAGTTAATTATTTGAGCTAGAATTGGTGAAATCACCAAATTCAGAAAGTAACTTCATCCAAAAGCTGATAATTATTTACGTTAAAATTGCAGTTGAAGTGGGTAATCTATATATGGTATTCATGAAGAAAAAAGTAAAGAATTAAGTATGGAAGCTAGGGAATGTTGTGTATTTCTCAATGTCCCAATCCTTGTGTCCAGTTCTTCAAGCCTCCATGTGAGATGAGTTGACAGGATTAATAAAACTCTATCGTTTAACCAAAATGTCATTAAGTATCCGTTCTCTCAAGCGGGGCGTAGTGCTGAGATATCATGCCAACACGGACATGAAAATTGCCATTTATATCGATTCTGCACCATGTGTTGGTACTAGTGCTAATACTACATTCCAGAGCAAAGCTAACTCTATTTGTGAGTCACATAAAGTGAGATTTTGTTTGATATGCACATAAGAGAACATTTCAGTTGGTAATATACATTCAATGCGTCTGTCGTATGGAAAGACAAAGCCAATCCACAATAAGGCGTGCAAATTACAGACGCGAGCATATTCTGATGGCTATTAAATCCATGCTATGCACGAGCACATGCACAAACACCATCTTAAAGACGTGGATATCCAGGTAATAATTCACAATGCAGACCATTCATCAATATTGACAACATGTAATGAGACCTTGAGCCTACGAGATCCTTAAGGTCACGTGACTTCGCGCTCCAACTTTCGATCTTGACATTTTGATTCATGAAGTACCTAAGAGCTAAGAGTTAACATTTTGCTCGCATCATTCTATCTTTGACACACCAGTCCTTGGTTGTATGTTGATGGCGCAAGCATACAGTTGATTCAATGGAAAACGGCTGCTGAAAACCTCCAGTGCCTTTGTGGTACTGAACCTCTGTACCCTTGATACTCGACATATAAGCGACAGGATTCTCTTGAACACATTTCATCACAAATGCCAAAAATAACAATATCGCAAGACGTGTTAAACTGCACCTGGGGGAGGAAAGAAGATCATGCTACAGCGCAAACATCCTGGAATCGATACGACCACCTGTGTAAACTTATGAAAGTAAAAATACTTACAAAGAAGTGAAACGAGAGATTGAACACACTAATTACGAGTATGGTATAATGCTAAGGAAAAAAAAAATTGATCAGACCCAAGTGTTGATTGTAAGTTAACGATCGACGGTATGACTTACATAGTAATATGTGCGAACTAACTCAGAATTCATGGTTCAGATTTGAAGTCATTGTTGTTGACAATAATAATGTGAAATTTACAACGATTGACTCATGAAGTAGACTCTACACACAGCCGATTTCAAGTGACACCGTTACTTACCTTTCAACCAGATCCATTAATCATAACACTGACAAACCTTCACAAAGCGCCCATATGATGCGGTGTAGGATTCACATAACAATCTGAATCAAGCAAGGCACATTCACATGTGCTATGCTGATTCTGAAATCAGAAATGAGTTCAACAGAAACCAAACGAGGATACCTTCGTGCCGAATCTGTTGCCATTCTCCTCGACCACACCTCATTCTCAGTTGGACCAACTTCTGTTCAACTATCTATAAGATATGAAAAGTCGTATGATTGCCCCAGCTCCCTATTTTGATAGAAATACCTCAAACCAGAATGTGGCATCACTTACAAACACATCCGCAAACACAGTTGAGACTTGAAGATGATGAAGCATTTGTCAGTCCATCGAGAAGACTGTTTACCTGACTCTAGCCTATGCAAGTACATCTTTACCAGAAATCACTACCTGCACCGAAACCTCCCGCCAGAAACGCCTTGAAAAACTCGTCAATGTAGAAAGATCGTGGAATACCATCCGCTGCATGTGATTTTGAGCATATTGGATCCAAGTAGCCTCAAGACAAATGCATGTCTACTGATCAGACCATAGCAGTCCAATTCCACACTGAGGGTTCTCATCTCACTTACACCAGTCTACCTTTGATAAGCGGGCCCCGGATTGTATGTTGATGGAATAGGCGCCCGAGTTGGTCCATTGGAATACTGCTGCTGCTGAGAACCTCCACTACTTGTTTGATATTGAGCCTGTCCACCGTTGATACTCGACACATACTGAGACTGAGCACCCGTGCTACTTGAGGAGTAAGACTGTGGTACTGAACTATTGTTCACCGAATACTGCAGTCGATTCAGATTCAACAGATTGAACAGGTTAAAACACTAACCGCTACGTAAAATGTACTTGTTCATATGCCTCTTCTAGGTTACGCATTTTACAGCAGCGAATCGAGAAGCGAGAAGTAGACCGGACTAACCTGTGATGCGCCATTACTTGTTGAATATTGTAACTGTGAGGGACCATTGTAATATTGAGTGGAGCCGCTGCCAGGTGGCTGAACCACTGGAGGTCTGTACGAGGGTAGCGCCCCACTTCCATAGCCTGATGTACACACAATTATAAAACTTGCTATAAGCCATGTGAAGATACATACATTCTTGTACTATAAACTAGAATATCCAGCGATATAATTCAGTGAAGCATGCTCCCCCCACCAACAAAAGAAAAATGAAAAGAATAAGAAGAAAAAAACAGACGAGAAAAAAGACAAGAAAGAGGCGGAAAATGAACGCATGATCCCCCGAGCAAGTAACAGCCTTAGATACGTGTTCATGTACATGAAAAACGTGTAGAAAAAGCAAGGATATCTATTATGATTATTAAAAATGTCTAACATCAAGACACATCACATGCAAATTCAATATGCAGGCAGCCAGTAAGTTGTACCAGAAGCAGGTCCGGATGGTGGAGGCAGGACAGGAGGCCGTACAGCGGCCAACATCGGGGGACGTAACAGTCCTGAAGCAGCCATAGGTTTGTAACCACCTCCCATACCAGCTAAGTGTGAATAAACAGCTCCACCAACTTGTTGCTGGGCCAATGCAGCTGCTGTCTGTCCCAAGTGTTCTTTCACTTTCTGATCAATCAAACTCTGCGTCTGCTGCTCCTCAAATTGCTGATAGTACTGCCGAACATTGGCCTGAAATCCAATAGGAAAAAAAGAAAAAAGAAAAAAGAAAAGAAAATCAGTAAAATTGAACGTACAGGACTACTGAAATCAGTAAGCCAATTTGTAAGTAGCAAAAGTCAACGGTGAGCCACTGGCAATATGCAAAATTGTTCAAGGCTTGGTAGTCATCTACATCCGAAAACACGTATACTGGCTAGAAAAAAGTAGCGTGTTTCTCACCTTGTGCTTATATCCTGCACAATGTTGTTTTCTCACAGAAGGCTGCATTCACGAACGTACACCAAGTCAAAAAAATAAAACCAAGCAGCTTTGCTTTTAAAATACAACTAGAAAACACATACGCACGCGCGCGCTCATTCTCAGAATGAATACGTACTCATAGAGCTCGAACTAATTTGTTGAAAACCAGACAAACATTCGTAACAAGATATTCAAAGTGTTCACGATTGGTCGATTGCGCAGACGTGCCGTGATTCATCTACATCTGAAAAATAAGGATGCATCATATTTTCCTTTGAAAGTGTGCACGGAGTATAAATAACTAATAAAAGCTATGTTGCATATTATTGTTGTTGTTGTCATTATAGCGTATCGTCATTTCCTCAATGATGCCCCTTCAAGGTCAGTAGGTGCTGGGTAGAGCTAAATTGACAAGATCTTTTCACAGGAAAGCCAACACCAGGTCCTTGTCTACAGTTTCAGATAGGTCCACATTTAAAATGTCAATCTAACTGTAAACCAGGTTCCAGACCAGAAGTCTAAAAGCGTCTAGTTAAACGCCAAGGATAAAGAAACGATATTGATACTAATAGATAGAGCACCTTAACGCAAAGAGAGCACAGTTCACAATAACATCGCCTTCACAATGGACTTAACCAATTACACATACAGTCTAAAAAGGTAAGCGGAAGCTTACAGAATCATGAGTTAGATGCGTGTCGCAGTAGTCACAGTAGTATCTGCACAATCAAAAAATAATATGCCGCCGGGTCAACTCGTTGGACATGTTAAACGAAGTCCATGGGGATAACTATACACCAGATAATTAGTCATTGTGCTCTTCCTCGGTATTTTACAGAACAAACACACGATTGAAATTCAAGCAGGGAGCAACAGCGGTGATGTATGAACACCTTCATATATCACGTTTTCTTCAAGAACATGAAAACTAATGAAATATTAACAATTAAGTAATTTTAAACCTAATTTCTCCCTATTCCCTGTGACATAAAAGTTTCCGCAAAACTGCGCATCAACTGCTAATGCCTTCCGATGACACACGAACCCCACGAATAAAACACGTTAGGTCATCTGCCCAAGAATATAACAAACTCCAATACAGACAATTTTTTTAGAAACGCTGAACTTTAATAAGTGTAGGTGAGGAGCGGCCTAATCAAAATCGAGAAGACTTACCTCGGCATGGTGACACACTCCGCCTAAACCAAACTCGCCCGGCCAACACCAAAACCTTTCACACTCAAAACTACTGCCGTCTCTTCGGGGAGGATACCGAGCAGATTAAAGGCTTTAAACCAGAGAGAAGCTGCAAGCTTGGCGAAGACAGACACGACGCCCTATGCGAGCAGGGGCGACGCAAATGGCATCAACTTGATGTCCCCAAACTGGAACCGCTGATGGGAGCGACGGAGACAGGCCACAGCGATACTCCAGAAGAAGAGAAACAGCCTGAGACATTCGTTCCTCCTACATATGCTCTTCCCCAGACAGAGCAGAACACTTCGTTGCCTTGAAAGCAGAGTTCACGAAAAAGGTAAAGTTAAAGGGGAGGTGCGGGGAGTTGTGGCAAAAAAAGGAGAAAGGCAGGGAGAGATAGGAGCCCCGTAGCCTCGTCGTAAGTTATTTGGACAAGGGAGGAGTGTGGTGCCGAAGTGGCGCGCGTGATTTTTATTATTGTCTTTGCCGTTGAAGCTGTGAGGTGACGCGGGCTGCCTCCGTTGCAAAATTTGGCCACACCCTTTCCTCATCATCACCCAGTGGTCTTCACTTCCTCGAAATGTTCTGATTTCTCGTCCAGTTTTGCTGCTCCTTCGCTCCCTTGTAGATCCCCAGCTTTCCTCGTTTCTTCCCTACTTTCTCGTTTTTTCCCCTCTTGTCGAGGGTCTCTCCTTTTGTTTTTTTCCCTGACCTTGTATTGTTTTGTTTTTCTCTTCCTCTTCCTCTTTCTCTTATTCTCTTGGCTTTCTTCTATTGTGCCTCAATCACTATTTCTCTTACACTTCTGTGTGCCTCCTCTCCTCTCTTCTCATGCCCTAACCCTCCTTTCTTCGTCGAACTTCTTCCACCATGAAGACCACCAAGGGGGGAAAGGTCATGAACCCTACCGATGCCTATCGCAAGGAGCTCCGCAAAAAGGAGCTTAAGCGGGTAACTTCCTTCATTGGTTATCATTAGGGTTAGCTGGTTGATTCTTTTTCTTCGATTGGATTTTGCTTTGCTGTTACGCCTTGCAGCTGTGATGTTTTTCACCATTTTGGATTACGTCTCTTGGATGTGGCCTGGGAACAGAACAAAAAGGAACGAAAGAAGGTGCGGGAGGTGGGGATTCTCAAAAAGGATCCCGACGCCATCAAGGAGCAAATCAAGAAATTAGAGATAATGAGTGTGTGATCCCTTCCCCCTAGCATTTGCATTTCGTTTAGTAAACACTGAATTTCTCTGCAGGTGCATACGTTATGCACTTAGAGTCCTACATCGGAGGAGCTTCTCTCAACATGTGTTTTGTCCTCTGACCAGTCCTGCATGACTTGTGATATGTTCCCCAGAAAATCACTGTTCACAATCCGTGGTAGTGCAATTAAGAGCCGCAAGCAGTTTAAGGAGGTTGCCATCCCTTCTTTCACTGTCTATTTAATGATGTCACATATCACAACTACCGTTAGCTTCACATTATCTCTTCTCGTAATTTCCTCCGTTTTTAGATCAACAGCTTTGAAATGCTTAAGTGAAGCCCCTCGCCTCTTGGCCATTTAGTTTGCTTTATTGTATAGTGGAGTCCGTCCACTAACTGCCCTCTGGATGTAGGGTTCATTTTCTTGCAGTTTTGAAAACTGGTTATCGGTGAACCTTTCTGTTGGCAGATGGTGGAAATGGTTGAGTTTGTGACATTGGCCATTTGATCAACATTCAAGGGGCAGTAGCCTGGTCTGATTAGGTGGGACTTAACAGGCAATGTTTTTTGAGTGCATTAGTGAAGGAATTTGTTTTATGAACTGCAATGATTCGCATCATCATAGGCTAGATCGGCGTTGCAGGTATTACTCAAGCAGGTTTCATATAACGGCTTGTCGACGAAGCCTAAAAGGCAAATTCAGTGACACTATGATTGTCGGATA
The DNA here is from genome assembly GCF_059467195.1 of Physcomitrium patens. Taxonomy (NCBI): domain Eukaryota; kingdom Viridiplantae; phylum Streptophyta; class Bryopsida; order Funariales; family Funariaceae; genus Physcomitrium; species Physcomitrium patens. The sequence goes on along the minus strand of NC_143413.1, from coordinate 121,068 downwards.
ACCGAAGACTATCCTGTAATTTTTTCAGAGGACCTGTTTCGGAACTGATCGAACTCTCTATCCTCATCTTGACAGTGAATTCTCTAGAATTACGGTCTCCACTGTAGTATACAGAGACGCTGGTGGTTTCTATGTTAATTTGTTACTGAGGGGCGATATGCGCATGTCATCAGAGGCCGATGGGGCATTGGACAAAACAAGAAGGCACAAAAAGAGACAGCTTGAAGACACATTGCACTTGGTCATGAAGAAACGTAAGGTATTTCGTCGCCCCTTTTCCGAGCAGAATTGTCTACTCTTTGTTAATCGTGAGTGTGAGTGTGCTTCATTTGTTTAAAGTTCTACTAGACTGCGTAGCAAGATGCAGGTTATCAATCTGGTTAGTTTTGATCCAGTGTGAACGTTATCTGTACATTTATCCTTTAAATACTTAATTTCTAAATGAGCATTCCACTAGCTTCCAATAATCTAGTGAATAGATGGTTCTATTGCATCGTGGTCTTCTAGCATTTGTCGATTTCATACCATTTTCTGTACTCTGCCGAGCTTTTTAGTTGTTGCCGGCAACCTCCACATTCCTCAAATGAAATATTACTCTTTAAATACATGACCAGGATGCAATAAGCCATCTATTCATCTTTACTGGGTCTTGTAATATACTACGCGGTAAAGCTAATTATTAGTTCTCTTACGTTAGGAATACGAAGAGAAGATGCGGGAAAAGGGAGAGGAGCCTGTCATGTTCAGGTTCAAAGGATTCTTTCTGAAAATCTGTTCTTTTTCAATCATATGTAGGTTTGAGGAGTTTGGAGAGAGTTTACTTTGTTATTTGCAGCCTTAAGTCGTTTGATGTTTAGTTTGTTTATTCATGTGAACACACTCTGCAACATCTTTGATCTTCACTGGTTCAGCATCATTGTAAGTGGTGCAGAGGGCGTCTAAGAACACTTTGACCCCAGTGAAATTGAGTATCATCACACTCTGAGCTCTTTTTCAACCGCTCCACTTACCTGCTTAGGTTTACAGGATGAAAATCATATGTTCTATTTGCAGTCCACGCCGTTGTTCACGACGGGACGTGCCTTTGATTGTGTTCCCTGATTTAATGCAGTCATCTTCCTACCCCTAGACGGCGAGCGACAGCGGAAGAAGAAGAACGTGCTAAGCATCCGAAGCCTGAGGTATGTAATGTCCTTTGTTGGTTTCTCTACATACGATCGCAGCACTAATATTATCGAGTGAATCTTATCTGCGATTTTCATCTATTCTTATTCATGCAAATTTCGTTAAGTTCAAAACATTCTCTCTAATTTAATATATCAGGCCCTAACGGATTTGTTAACTTAAACTTGGAAACTATAGAAAATTCTGTGAAAGTATTCTTGACTTCTACAAATATGTAGCTTTTGTCAATTTCTTCTTCCAGGCCTTAATCAGCGCTTGTTTCTGTGGTTCCAAGTGCTATATCAGTTAGATGTTGCCTCTTTGTATTACTTGTGCACGAGCACATGAACAACGCCGGAACGAGAAATTGCAAATTTTGATTCTTTTTTCGTTTTTTTGGTTTTTTGGGTTTTTTGGGTTTTTTTTTGGGATCTGTAATACGTACAAGTTTTAGGATGATCTTGTAATGGATGTGTTGTGAAATTCTTGGGACTCGCATCAGGATTCTGTATACTTTCATCCTGCATTAAACCCCAGTGGAGCTCCACCGATTGGCAAGCCGCCCATGTATAAATCATCTATAGGTATGCTTCATGTGTCTTTATCTTCCATATTTGAATGAGTTTTTGAATTACTTAAGTATCATGGTCTTCTGAAGTCGTTTGCCATATCCTCATAAGTTACGTCATGAACTTTTTTTTTACTTCTCACTTAAGATTTTAAATTTAGGAGGTGTACTTTATCTGAAGCATTTTCCATAACAGTGAAAGCTTTGAACACTTTTGCAAGTCCAAATTCCTATCTACCGCTCTTAATTGAACACATTTGCTAGTATGGAGATTTTCCGCCTTTGTTACCGTTGTAATAGAATTGTGATTGCTTCAGGACCTCGAATCCCTCTTTCAAGTACTGCAGGTCCTAGTGGTGAAACGGACCTGGACATGGACCCAGACACAACCCTACCCCTTCCCCCTCCTCCACCGCCTCCTCCACTACCTTCTGCTGGAGAAGGTTTCTCGGCTGGAGAAAATGTAGTCCCATTGCCATTACCAGTGCCTGTACCTCCTCCACCACCAGCTCCTCCAGGTCCTGTTCAAGGCACGCTGCCACCACCTCCTCCTTTGTTTCTAGGTCGACCTCCTCATGCAACTTCAATGATACCACCTCCACCGCCACCTCGTCCTGGACAACCGCTTCCTCCTGGCATATCCAGGGAAGAGGTACCTCCGGGAACTGACGAAGAAGCGTCTATTGCAAAATCGGAGAATGTTGACCTTGGAGACAACTCACGACATAGAACAATGTATTTCATTGTAAGTTCCTGAAGTCTTTCAAATTTTCAAGATAGTTTCGGATTTTTAACTTTCGCTTGGTCTTTATTTGTATGTTTATATTCTTGGCTCATTCATGATTCTGCCATGAATTCTTTCTCCTTCTGGTTTCTTTTTCTCTTCTTTTCTTTTCTTTCCTCTCTTTGTCTTCTCTCCACACCTGATGCACGTAATTTGGACAATATTCATCCGTGGCGTTTCTCATAACTGAAGGTGCTATTTCGACTTTTTTGTAGCCCCCTGGAAGATTGCCACCACCTCCACCACCTCCGCGGCGCCCTTCCATACCTTCTGGGGAGGAAATTCAGGACGAAATAGAGGACGACGCGCCAGCTGATTCTAGGAGCACTGATGCTGTTCGACAAAACCTACCACCACCACCTCCCCCTCCAATGCGTCCGCCTGTTGGCCCTCCTCCGCCTCTTCCCACTTCTCTATTGATGCGGCCCCCTTCTGGTCCTCCTCCAAAACACCCATCTTCTTCAGAAGCTCCTCCTCCTGGTGTGACTCCTTTTCGACCTACTCTACCTGGACCTCCACTACCCCCAGAAATGTCATCCTTGCCTCTTCCACCTCCCCCACCGAGGATGTTGCAATCAGGAATGTTACCTCCCCCTGGACCACCTCCGGGCCCTCCTCCAGTGAGACTTGGTCCGCCTCCGTCCGGCCCACCCCCTGTTATGCGCCCTCCTGCTGGACCTCCTCCGATGGTTAAAGGCACTCCTCCCCCTCCCCCTCCTCCTAGGGTAGTTCATGAGGGAGGTAACGAAGATCCGGTTAGATCCGGTGGGGCTGCAAAGCCTTCGTATGTGAAATCCGCCGCACCTACGGTTGTTAAAAGACCTCTAGCTCAGCATACTCCTGAACTGACCTCTATGGTAGGTCCTCTCCTCTAAATTCACATGGTTTCTTTCCATTACTTAGATTAAGGAATCGTTGAATTTCTCCATCTCCCCAAATTTCCATACTTCTGCTGAATGCTCACTTTTAGAAAAGTTATTTAGATAGCATTTAGCAGTTCTTCATACAATGGTGAATTTGAAATCTTTTGTTTTCAATATCTTAACACCTCAAGTGGGATTTTAGACACTCATAAATGATGTTTCTGTGGCTGTCTGCTGTGGAGCAGGTACCAGCGTCAGTCCGTGTTCGAAGAGAGAATGCTCCCAAAGTAAAGCCTAAGACTGTTTCAGCAATATCTGCTCAAGTTGCCTCTGTTCTGCAACCTCCTCGTGTGGTTAAGCCGACAACCATAGATGACACTTATTCTGCATTCTTAGAGGACATGAAGCTATTAGGGGCATTCGGAGAGGGACAAGAAGATGTGTAGGGGCGGTTTCTGATTGTGCCAGATGGCATTTCTAGTCAACACTTTTCACTCTGTGATCAAATGTTCGGGGATGTTTCTCAGGAGCTTACATTGTCATTCTGACTTGGACTTTAAGAAGTAACATTCCTGGGTCTCTGGTATTTGGTCAGGGAGAACATCCTCCGAGCTCTTAGCAGATGGAAGTTGTTCACAGCCTATGCAGCATTCGTTGTGCTATTTTTGTAATATTTTATCCTAAACGTGGTTTTCTACTCCCTAATATAATCATGGGTGACTCAAGCAGAAAAAAGTAATGTGTAAGAGTCAGAGGACCGATACATTTTTCACCCACCTTCATTTGGTGCGAGCTTGGAGTGCCTGGTTGAATCTCCACTTGGCGAGAAGTGTGATATTCAATCACAAAGCCTAGCCATGCCAAGTGTAGGTTTCAGTTTGGCGGGCAGTCCACGTTTATTATAAATGTGTTTGCATGAAATATATTCATGTTTGACTCAAATGCTTTCTTGCTCATTACTTGTTTGTTTACGTGGTTACAATCTTCTTATATTCCTATTTATTCTCGCACCACAATGAATATGTGTAACCGAAAATAGTAGTTGGAAACACGGAACATAATTGTCCATCTTCTCTTTTTAGAGTTCGACTGTTTGAACCCTAACAAGACTGACATTTTTTTAAAATAAGATGCAAAAAATCTGGATGTGCTAGGGTTTTTCGTATTTCAATACAAAGTTTAGAACTCGCATATTGATTCTAAACTCTGCAGTGAAAGACAAATTTGAAATGAGAATATAATTGCTTAACGTTAAAAGATTTTCCTTAAGCCTTTAGAAGATTGTGTAAATCTTTCTAACGTTAAATCCTGATTATATTTCTGGGGTTTGAATTAAGAAACATCCAAGGTCCAAATCTTTATCAATGATAAATGTTTAGTTAAACGATTTTGTTTTGAATTGGGGCTACTGAATTTCAGATGTGAAATAAATAATATTGAAAACTTTTGAATAGTGTAATAGTGCATAGATTCCTATAAGTTTTCATATTGAGAAACATCACAAAAAGAACTAAATGTCAAGCCCGTTTTCATGTTATATTTCACTCAAGTGAAAACAAATTAAATTAAGTCGTCATTTATTAAAGTAGTGTACTTTAAAAAACATTTATTTGGAAGCACTCTCACAAACTAATGTATCATTGTTAATGCATGATTTGAAAAATATTAAAACTTTAAAGAAATACTAAAATATAATAGAATATGTAGTTTTTGTTGGTGAATCCACAAAGTGGTTAGTCAACTTAATGATTGTGGAGTCATTCATGTTTGCATATTTTTTTATTCTGTTTTCATTTTTTCCCTCGTTGTGAATCTAAATGTGTTTTGCATTATTTGAGAATCATTCTTTGAAGAAGTAGTAATGCTTCGAAATTTATTTCAACACAACAATAAACTGATAATATTGAAGTGATTGAACATGATAATTCAAACATATCTGATAGCACATTAAATTTCGATACTAATTTAAATTCTGAACTGCAAATTAGTTTCGAAAATTTTGAAACTTTCAAGATTGGTAAATCTGATAAAGACAACTTCCAGCACAATGCTCGCTGTTGTTAAGATTATAGGTTTTGTGCTTGGAATGTGTTTTGAGTGTGCTTTACAACATATTCAATTTGTTTTGAGTAAATTGTTCTCATAACAAAAATACGTGTATACAGTAACTTTTCAATTTTTGGCATCCACAAAAATTAGTACCAAAAGGCAATGTCAATATCTACTTTGCATGCCCAATATATTAAGTAATTCTCAAAGTATACATTTGAAAAAATTAGTTAATCCATGCATTGTATGTGAAAGAACTAGAGACAAATTATCATGTGGAAGTCTACTTTTCTTAATCACCAGCTGTGGCTACACAATTCAACACTTTCCTAACTTTTTTCTGTTTTTAGTCAGTTTAATTCTATTCTCAAACAAAAAGTTATCATTTTAAGAAATAAATAATCATTTTTTGACATTTTTGAAACTTTAATATTCATTAAAACACAATCTTATTTCAAATGAAACTTTAATACATTTATTTTGAAATGTTTTCTTTTATATTTGATATACATCTTATACTTTGTTTGATATACAGATGTATTAATTAGTGGTTTTACTTCTTACTATAATTATAATATGCATTGATACTACAAATTTAAACCCCAAGTTAAAATAACTTAACTAACTTCAAGGATTTGTTCATGGCTTGGTACCATTTTGTTTCACTTTGAGCTATTATTTATTATTTTAATAGATAAAAATTTACATATAACAAATATGTTTTTAATATTTTTTGATTTTTTATATGATTTACTAGATATATTTTTAGATATTTGTACTGCAAATAAATTAAGATATAACAAATCTAAAATAATCTAAATTTCATTTGTCACCATATATATATATATATATATATATATATAGTTAGTTAGTTAGTTAGTTAGTGTTGTCTTTTCAATATCTACTGTATTATATAAATTCTGAAAATAAACAAAATAATCAATTATATATGAAATCATGTAAAGAATGATGCAGATGTATACATATATACATTGGATAAAAGAAGAAATGTGTGTTTTATTACTTATAGAACTCCACTACAATAAAAATCATTATAGAAAAAGATAAAATTTTGATAAGTAGAAGGGAATGCAAAACTTCCACTTGTGTTAGATGTTAGATAAGCCACAATTTTTATGTAATGGAATAAGGTGTTTATAGTATTATATTATTTTGAAACATTGAATTAATAATATTTTTTCTACTCAAGTTTAAATTTACAGTAAACAATGTTGTTACATGCTATAGGATTGAAAAAGGTATTTATATATTTATTTATTTTCAAACATCATTCAAACATTATCAATACAAAATGCAGAGAATTGATTTATAAAAAGGATTTTTTTTCAGATGAGGTAATAAACTATTAAATGTGTGTTAATTAACATTTAGATTGATTTCCTGGGGAATCTTGATAAGAATGTGGAACACATGTTGAGAATTGTTTATAAATGATAATTAGTTTCATGTTCTCCTACTTCAGAATATATATACTTGTGTGTGTGTGTGTGTGTACGGACAACTGGACTGGATTTCCCCTCCTCCTCCTCCTCCGGCAAAACCCACTCCATCAATCCCCACTTCCCCTCCCCCTTCGGCTGGGTTTAGGGACTTTCTTTGCAGCCATATGGTTATTTGGACAGCCCTAGCCACTAGTTGCATGCATTGTCCCAACAGGTCATCCACGGAAGAGAACTTTCATCCATCCCATTCTTAGCAGCGTGGGAGGGAGGGGGCTGAGGGGGGCATGCTTGCTTGGAGTCACAGAGGAGGAGGCCATCGTGTCCATGCTGCTGCTGCTGCTGCTGTTGGGTGGGTGGGGTGGGGTCGATGAGGACCGGGGCGAGCTGGGACTGGACTGGACTGTAAGTAGTGGTAAGTAGTAGTAGTAAGCCAGGCGTTGAGTCCGCGCACTGCGAGCCAGCCAGCCATAGTCACGCCAGCGCGGGAGAAGCGAGAGAGACGCGAGGGGCGAGCCAGAGACGAGAGAGAGACGAGAGAGAGCGAGAGCGAGAGCGAGAAAAATTGTGGCTGTGGCGAGTGGTGACCCCTTGATTCCCAAGGTCATTCTCCAGCTTCACTTCTCGTCTCCATTGAAGAATCCACAAACGCGCGGCACCATTTCCTTTTTCCGGGCTTCTCAATTGCCTCCTCCTCCTCCTCCTCCCCTTCCCTTCCCGCCCTCGTTCGTTCATGTGCTAGGGCAATTCTTTGGTCTTCTTCTGCTTCTGCTTCTCCCGCTTTCTCCACGACCATGATCATATCTTCTTCCTCCCCCTCCTCCTCCTCCTCATCTGCCCTCCTCCTTGTTTAATCCCCCCCCCCCCTCCTCCTACTTCTCCTCCTCCTACTTCTCCTCCTCCTCTTCTCTTCTCCTTCCCTCCCTCTCTCGGGATGATGCTGGCCAGGCTCGCTTATTCCCCTGCCTCCTCCACCCTCCGCTCCTCCTCTCTTTCCCGCACTAGTATTTCTCGTCTCTCTTCTCCCCTCCCCATCCGCCGTTCTCGTCCCTCGTCTGTGCGTCCTGTACGCGCCTCCTCTAACCTCTTTGATCAAGGAACCTCTTGGTGGCGCCAAAACCGCCCTACCGTGTCTACTTTTCCTAGCGTGCTTCAACGCCTGCACGCTCATCAATTCCGAGCCCGCTTCATCAAAGCTGCATCATGGCTGGCCGCAATGTTGTTGCTCGTAGCCAGCGCACGCTATGCACAATTGCGGGCTCAGCTGTATATGGACCGCAATATCCTGCCTCCCCTGGCTTCAATTTTAACTACGCACTTGGGTCGGGATGTGAGGCTTGGGAAAGTGGAACGGTTGTCCTTCTTATCCGTATCTCTTGGTACAAGTTCTATCGGACCTCATGCAGAGGAATTTTCCTGTGGAGGAATTCCAGCAATTCAAATTCATTTCCGACCATTAAAGAGTCTCAAGAGGGGCCAAGTTGTCTTGGATGCTGTGTTAAGGAATCCTCATGTGCTTGTTGCTCAGAAGCGGGATTGGTCTTGGTTGAGTATTCCTATGTTATCAGAGAAAAAACCCACCACCAACAGGCATAGCTCTGAAGCTGGTATTGATGATCGCACCAAAGTGAGACGCATTGCACGAGAAGATACTTTGTTAAAAATGATGAAGGAAAGGGATTTAGCTGCACGCCAAGCTAGCAAATCTGGTTATAGAATGGGAGGTATGGTGGATTCCGTCAATACAAAAAGCAAAGATGTGATTGAAAAGGAAAGTCTAGGGAGTATTGAGGGCGATATGGAGATTGCTCAGGCCGAATCAGATGTTGATGATGAGAGTTTAAACTCTCAGGAACAAGGTGGTTTTCAGAGAATAGAGCGGAGGGGGAAAAGGAACACCATTGCAGGTTTTAGCGAGGACGACTTTGACGCACCCTTATTAGCCAAAGATATTGAAAGACAGGTCTGGAGAGCGAAAAGCTGGACTGAAAAGCATTTTCTGAAGCCCGTAAGAAGGAAGCTGTTAAAGATGCGGTCTCAAAGGCGTAGCTCCGTGCTCTCAAAGTCTGAATATCAAAACTGGAACCTCCAACGTAGTGCCATAGCTTGTCGCGGCATGTTTGAAAAGATCGATCGAGATAAAAGGCGAAAGCTCCTTTCTGCAAGGAATAGTGGAATTAAGGGACAAGGAGGCGGTATGAAATCTGATTTAGAGAAAGTTTCTTCCAATATTCTTCAGATGGAGAACAATCAATCATTTGTAAACACTAAGGAAATTGGGGATGGCTTGGTGGCATCAGTGACGAATCATCATGCATTTCAGAGCAGACAAGGTGGGAATGTGCAGACATCAAGAACGGACCAAACTTCTCCTGCTACTTTGAAAGGAACTGGGATGAGCTCCTTTGATGAGCTTTGGGATCATGGATCAACGAAGGATGAAGGGCATGGGATGTCGTTGACAATAAAGGTCAAAAGCCTCGCTAACAGACTTGTGAGACAAGCTAAGAGGCGGGTAGATGTTTCTCGAGCTAATGGATGGACGCCAATTGCCTTAAACTCTGTGTATATCAAGGAAGGAACGCTTTCCTTGTTGGGGTATGGTGATGAAGAACCTAGGTATGAAGCCTCCGTTGTTGCATTATCTCTATTTGCTCGTCATCGACATGCTTAGCTTATTACTCAAGTGTTGCAATTACCCCAAAGAGAAGTTCTTGTAATTGTTTTTCTTTTACTTCACATTGGGAATGTCATCTGATAATTATTCATTCTAGAGAGTCTATGATGCATTTTCCAAATTTTACTCTGTTTAATGGTCTGGTAATCGGTTTAGAAAGTTATTGTTCTGTACACGAACTTCATATTTGTGTACAATTTAGCGTCTCCGATCTCATTTATTTATAAATTTGTTTTAAGTCGGCGAATTTTTGGCAGTGGCGACGTTGTTATGATTAACTGAGAAGCACCATGTATGATGGTTTTACTCTGTCATCGTTATTTTTGTGATAGTCTGTCACATTTTCGTTCTTGGGGGTAAGCATGGTGCCTGGAAGCACACTGGAGCTGTCATTTTGCATATGGCATTGATATGCCGCTAAGATTTTATATTGGAACAATGCTGTGCACTTCCATCAAGAGTTTATAAATTGATAATATCAAAGAAGGTGCAGTAAATTGTGAAGTGATTAAAGTACTGTAAACGTGATTATTTACTCCGGCGAGGTTCAAGTGCAATACGGGACCATAGTTTTGACCCGGACTTGAACTGATCCGCTTTTACATTTTTCATCTTTGCAGGGTGATGGAGAGGGTTGAAGGGTCTGTCAAACTGAGCGGTAACCACCAGCAGATTCTGGTGCAGGTGACAGGAAGGCCCAATGAATGGCGAACAGGGAAGACAGGGAATGGTGGGAGGCTTCTTGTGAAAGTAGCTGTTGACCTGGCTAATCAGTCCTGGGATGTCAGACTCAAAAGCTGCAATATTTTTGCACCAGTGAGGACCTCTGCTTATGTGTATTTGTTTTAGGTTTTGGAGTTTTTCGTTCTTAAAGTCCTCACGTTAATCTGGTTTAGCTCTCGTTGTTGGTTAGTCAAACTTTGTTGTGTTATCATGGTGCTGGCATGACTTCAATAGGTGTATACAAGAAGCCTGCCACACCTACTATGATGTCACATGTTTACGGTAGGACATGCACACGTTTAGTAGCTTGCTCCTGATAGTATTTTAACAATATCTGTATGACTTAATCCAACAGCTGCAAGTTTTGTCACCTATACTCGCTGTTTCATGATGCAGCTCTTTGAGAGGTTACTCGAGTTACCTTTGGAGTGGTCAAATGGCCGGGCATCAGGAGAGGTTTTACTTTGCACTTACTCATCTTAACTTACGAGTTTTCCTGTTCAGTTGCTATGAAATCTTGCCCATGTATCTAGTTGCTCGATGAGCTAGTTCAGTCTTACCAATTGGGCCTAGAGTTTGTTAGGTAAATTAACAATTTGTAAGGACGAAGCAATAGTACCGCTTACAGCAGGTCACGTGGATTTATTTTCCGAAGTTTTTCTTTCTGAGACATTGCTGTAACATGGCAAGTTAATTGTTTGTACTAGAAGGATGTAGAGGCTTGAATGCGTGAATGCAAAAGCCTCACAAGCTAGTGCTGAAGCAGATTTCAATCTTGTCAGAGTATGGTTGGTTTTAGGTCTTATTCAACAATCAGAGAAATTTCAACCTGGATGTGTTGATTTTTTGTGTTTCTTGCTGCCTTTATGGTTTTTTTATTATAGCTACGAATCTGGATGAAGAAGGAAGACGCGTTTCCAAACTTTGGTGGCAGGCTAGATGTGAAAGGGCTTGACTTCCGTATTGCAGATGCCCCTGCCTCCTTCACGGTTCGTTTTGTTTATTCATGTATTATTTCCTGTATCCAATTGTTTAAATTCTGAATGTGTTTTGGCCTAATTGACCAGTTCAAAATTTTTACATTACAGGGCGTTGGTGGCACAATCTTCTTTCAAGGACAGCGCTTATTTTTTCACAATGCTACTGGAAAATATGGGTCCATTCCATTGACAGTTTCTGGAGATATGGACATTAATCCGGACGACGGAGAGTACCGCCTCAGTTGCCAGGTCTCCCTGAAGCATTGACTGCTTATTAAAAATTAGTAAAGTAGTTTTGTGTTGGTCAGTGTCATGAATGTTCACTAGGATCTTATTTTTACATGATAGAATTTTACTTTGCTTAATTTTTGAGAAGTTTTTTGAATTGCCAATTAATTGTTGCTTGTGTAGTTCCGCTCTTTGTGTTTGGTGGCCTCAGCTCTCTTAAGCTTAGGCTATAATTCACATAATTCAAATGGAGTTCAAATTTTTGTATTTTCTTGCTTCGTGCTTGTTTACTCAATACTCTTTTAAAATATATGTGGACGTAGGACTCAATAATCGTCTTTCACTTACATATCCAATTGGGGTACATCCATTTCTTTAGGTTGCAGGGGTGGAAGCAAATGCGCTAATGAGGAGTCTTGGTGCGCAGCCACCTCCTTTATCTGTACGTTTTGTTTATTTCCATTCTTTTTCATTTTCGATGCTGAAGTGACATGTGATGATATCATGAGTTTCTTGTCTTTTCTCAGGTTCCTTCCTCAATATCAGTGGGTAATTTCTTTGGCCGACTGGGGTTTCTGTGATTTATAACTTTTTCAAATTGAAGGTTGAATTATCTTTTGCTGACCATTTCCGCATGAATGTATTATGTAAGTGCAAGCGAATGAACTCAAACATCTTCACTGATACTCAGACTATGGCAGCTGGCAGGGTCTCTGAAGGGTGTTGTCTATTGTCGGGGCCCACTGGACAGCCCAATTTTTGAAGGCAGTGTTGAAACAACTGGCAGAAATATGACACTGACTTATGATTCACCCCCGTCAGCTGCTATCGATGCAGTCCGGAAAAACCTTGAGAGGGGTGCGGTAGCTGCTTATGATCGTGTACCCTTCGTGTCTGCTTCCTCAAGTTTTACTTTCAATACCGACAATGGGGTGAGTCTACTTGTCTTCAACGGGGTAGAGCTCACATTTTCGCCTATAAGGGTATTTCAGGTTGCCGACATATTTGATGTGTTTCTATGAAGTATATCTGGATAAGAAAATGTTTTTTTTATTCGTCACTGGAAGTGCATCTGCAGATGGCTGATTTGTATGGACTCAAAGCATGTCCGGTTGGTGGGGGTGAGATTCGTGGAGCTGGAAGTCTGTGGATCTGCCCAGAGGTTTGAATCGTGTGTGTTCAAGTAATAGATCGAGGAGATTCTTGTAGTTTAATCTGTTGCTGTGAAGTGTTCATGTGTCTGTTCCTTCTCGTCATCTATACTCATTTGTTATCCTTGCTGTTATACTTGTCTTACATCTTACAAAACTTGCGTGTTCAATTTGAAGCTAACTTGCCATTTTTATGAGAGCTATTTTTTCTGCATCTAAAAAACTTTTTAAGTCGGTTGAAAAGCCGAAATTTCTTATGGAAAAGAGTGAAGAGAGTGAAACTCGTGGACTGTTGTTATAGGAATGATGGAAGGACTGAATACTGAGGGCAGTGATATTGTACTCAGGATATGACAGATGACATTGGGTTTAATTTAATTTAATTAACTTTACTTCCTGTTGTGTCAAATAGTTTTTTTTCACAATGTTTATAGTTTCTCCTGGTTGCTGAATTTGTTTTTGGGCTTTTGCAAGGTTTGAAGTCCCACCCGTTTTTTTTTTTTTTCCCTCTCAGAAATTTTGTGCTCTCTGAAAGATTTCTGTATTTTGTATGGAAAGTTCTGATTGAGAGTTCTCAATCTATACTTCTGTTGTGCAGGGTGAGATGGATTCAACTGCTGTAAACGTGGATTGCTCTGGGTCCATAGCAGGGGATTCTCTAGCAAGTTTTTATGCCCCATCAGGTGTCGAGATTCCTCCTTCTAGTTTTGGAGTTACTCAGGTGGAGGCTAAAATTCGTGGAGCGGTGCTAATGCCGTACAGTCTCGCCTTCCTTCTACATTTTCATACAAGATCTGATGACCTTTTTGCCGTCTTGCTGGATATCTGAGGGAACTAAAGCACTTTATCTGCACATTGTTTTCTTTGATGCGAAAGTGATGTAAACAGAAAGGGATACAAGTTCTCTATTCTCTATTTCTTTCTTTACTTCTTCCTTCGTTTCTTCTTCCTCTTCTTCTATTTGTTGTTTAATTAATTAATTAATTTATTGATTTTTTGTTGGTTTTTGTTTTTCTTTTCTCCAAAGGATTTGTAAGCGCTACTAATCTTACCTCGTCTGGGTTAGGACCTCAACATATTTGTAATTTAAAATTGTTTCTTCTGTCAACTCTAGTTGTTATTTGACATACTCGAAAATTGTGGGATCTTTGTTGTGCAAGACAGAGTTTTTGACATTAAATGGGCTACACCGGAGGCACAAGGTGCCTTTTATGAAGGTCGCGGAGATGTCCACATTTCTCGAGAAGCCATCATTCTGCACTCGTTGGCATCTTCTTTTAATTTAACGACTACAGTTCATACAAGATACCCTCCCATAGTACGAAATTGTGGTCCTCGGGTTCCAAAAGTGAAATTAGCTACTATGCCATCAGTAACTGGGTTGGAAGTTGATATGCGACTGGATGGTTTTGATCTGATGGGTGTTCAATCTCTTTGCTTTGGTGAAGCTTTTTCTCCTCCTCAGTCCATGCATATGAATGTTTATGGTAAGATAAAATTCGATGGCCACGTTCCTGATAAGGAGACATCATCGCTGGAGGGCTTACAATCTGATTTATCATTGGAGAGGAATCTCACAAACATGATCGGGGACGTGTCTTTGTCGGGACTGAAGCTTAATCAATTTGTGGTTGCTCCAAACCTTATCGGTTCATTACACATTTCCCCTACTGCTTTAAAGGTGAGTTTTTAGGTGTGTGAGCTTGTATGCTTCCATCTGTAGTATGAAATATAATTTTTCTCTTCTAAAAAACTAATGCTATTTTGTGCTGAAGCTGTTGAATATACTTTAGCTGGAAATTTATATCTTCCTTGTTTCCACTTTCTATTATGACAAATTCCCTTTTACTTCCTTCTTTGTTATAGTTTGCTAAATTGTAAACTATCTATGCAGCTTGATACTTCCGGCAGGATCAACGAGCATCTTCGTGTGCAAGTTTTTGACATGAAGGAAGACCGGAACTCCTCCACAGATGGACAACTTTTGCTGCCCTCGTCTGGTGAAAGGTCTCGGAAGGGATTGTCGTTTTCGTTAGAAAGGGGGCACCTCCGCACCAATCTTCAGTATCGACCAGGGAATTCTGCAAAGCTTGAGGTACGATTTGGAAGAGCATGTTTTTCTGCATATGAATATGTTGGCATTTGGAAATCCTGGTGGTGTATTTTTGGCTGCTATTAAACATTTAAAGGATTTTATCATTTGTGTATGCAAGCGCTACTTATAAATTTGACTGATGAATTCGTCCTTAGGTTGTCCCCTTTTGTCGTGCGATAAATATAGCACCTTGCTATTTAAACAGATGAAATTGATGAGTTTTAATTACTTTCGGAGTATTTTGTATCATTGTGATGTTTATATTCTGTTTTGAAATGTAGTCTTGTAATCTTGGTGCTTCTTAGTTCTACTGTACAAGTACTTTTTTCTATCCTGAGTCTAAGCAACGGCAGCTAAATCTGTTGGCGTAGGTTCGGAACTTGCAACTTGATGAGTTGGAATTAGCGTCTTTGCGAGGTGCAGTGCATAAGGTACTGCTGAATCAGAGGAAGTGGGGTGGGGGTTGGTTAAGTTTAAGCATTGCTTAGTCAGCTTCTGTCTGCTGTGTCCGCTACCGCTATGACCATTATATAGATCTTTATATATTTGTCACGTCGTTTCTACTATAACTTTAAACTTTGATGATAAAATTTTGGAATTTGCTCAATTCATTTTAAAGGATTGTAAGTTTGCTTAATAGTAGTTGGAACTACAGGCGGATATGTCTTTGGATCTTCTCAGAAGGAAAGGACGAGGGAGCCTTGATGTCAAACAACCACGTTTTAGCGGCCTACAAGGAGAGTCTCTTGATTTGGCAGCTCGCTGGTCTGGAGATGTGGTAGGTAACAGATTTGGCTTTCTTTTCATTAATACTCTTTGTGCTTGCTATCCTCATAGAAAAGAGGTTTCAAGTTCGTATACCAAATAAGAGTTGTGGATTGCTTTTGAAGTCATACAGTGGCCTAATGGTATTTGTGAGGGAATTATTTACAGGTGACGCTGGAGAAGTCGGTACTTGAGCAAGCGTATAGTAAGTATGAACTGCAAGGAGAGTATGTGTTACGAGGGCAACGTGCTGGAGAGAAAGAGAGAGACGAAGAAGTGATGTTGGAAAAAGCAATGGGAGGACAATTAGGCACATTCATCACTTCGATGGGACGCTGGCGCTTGCGCCTTGAAGTACCTCAAGCAGAAGTTTCTGAAATGCTACCAGTTGCTCGTCTTTTGTCGCGGAGCAGTGATCCTGCTGTTGTGTCTAGATCAAAAGAAATATTTCTGCAAGGAGTACAAAACGCAGGTTTTTCTGCAGATAATGCAAAGGAACTGCTGGATTATATCGGCAGCAGAAAAGCTGGTGACCCCGAGGATGAAAGTGAACCTGAAGCACTTCCTTTGCCTGGACTTGCGGAGCTTAAGGGAAAGTGGAAAGGTACCCTTGAAGCCACTGGTGGTGGCAAAGGAGACACTACGGTTTGTTTTCTAAACCTTTATTTTTGATGTGTAGTTCATATGTGGAATAGGTAAACTCATTTGTTTTTAATGGTCTGTATATAATTTCGACGACACTCAGATTTATAGTTGGGAACTACAGTTGAGATTACTAGCATCGCGATAAGCCGTTGCAGACATAAAGGATTTTTTCATGGTGGTGGGGACAGGCGGACTTTGATCTCCGAGGGGAGGATTGGGAGTGGGGTGCCTACAGAACTCAACGTGTCATTGCAGTTGGTGACTTTACAAACAATGACGGTCTTCGACTTGAGCGATTTTTCATTCAGAAAGACACTGCCACTCTACATGCCGATGGAACTGTGCTAGGCGCTAAGCCTAATCTTCACTTCGCTGTTCTAAACTTCCCTGTCAACCTAGTACCACCTCTTTTGCATGCTATTCAATCAAGCTCCCAGAAGCCTCTTCCATCATCTTCAGTGTCCTCACCTCCATCTTTAAAGGGTACCCTCTACATGGAGGGTGACCTGAGGGGTCATATGATTAAACCCCAGTGTGATGTCCAAATCAGACTTCTGGATGGTGCTATTGGAGGAGTCAGTTTGGGTCGTGCTGAAGTCGCAGCGTCTATCACTTCTGCAAATCGATTAGCCTTCAATGCCGTCTTTGAGCCAATTACGCATGCTGGTCATGTCCGCGTGAGAGGAAGTCTGCCTATGAGTCCAGAGGAAACCCTGGATGAATTGCGAGAGGAATTGGACGAGGAGCAAGGTAGGGAAAGGAAGAAGCATAGAAGGGCGCGGGGACGGGGTTGGGAAAGAAGCCGGGAACGAGATGTTGAAGACGATGACAACGTGGTCAGTGATGTACAGGACAGAAGTGGGGGTGGTGAAGAAGGATGGGAAGTGAGATTGGCTGAGAGCTTAAAACCTTTGGATAAGGATTTTGTCGATTCTGGTGCTGTTCAGATAGATGCAGCTGTTAAGGATGGGGGTATGATGTTGCTTACAGCTTTCTCTCCAAATTTACAATGGATCCAGGGTTACGCTGATGTGACTGCGCAGGTATTTCACATCATTATTTCTCCTAAATGTCCTGCACCTCCTCCAATTGCCTTCAACCTGAAATATCCTACCTTCTTTTCATGATTGTCTCACCGTTTTTGCAAATCTAGCTGTGTTTGTTATGTTGTTGCTTTCTGGCTGATGTGTTGTCCTTCTCGAACCTTCCCCATTGGCGACCAAGTCCTATTTGATTGAAATCCTACCGTGTCTGTTTTGAATGTTTGCCGACTGTTTTACAACTATATCATGTAAACATTATGATATCAACAATTTTTTTACTAAATTTTTAATAGTTTTGATGCTTGGATCAACCGTGCATCACTTCGTATCTTTTGCGTTATATCAAAGTTATCTTGGAGTATAGAGTCGTAGTTGGATTTGGGCTGTTGTCGGGCATTTAAATATTTTCATTCGTGGGTGGATTCTTATTTTAGTATTGCGCATATTGTACTTAGGAGAGTGTGTTAATTTGATATCGAAGGCTGTGTAGAGAGCGGCACTTTTGATGCAACCTGATGTGGTGCTCTTGGTTTCTGAAACCTTCCTCTTGCTGGAGTTCCATGTCAACACTCCATGTTTTTTTGAAATTAAGAATGAGTCTAGTTAGGCTGAATATTATGGACGTTTATTGTGCGATTATGATGTACATTCCTTAGAGAAATTCTCTTCTTTGTTGCGTTTACCGCAAATTGTTTGGATGTCAGTTGCAAGAATCTCTGATAATCATGGTACTTTGTTGGGATGTAATTAGATTAGGGGAACAGTACAGCAACCAGTTGCTGATGGCGTGGCAAAGTTTCATAAAGTCTCTGTATCCTCTCCCGTGTTGCCAAGGCCTTTCTACAATCTGGGCGGTAGCATATGTGTCAAAAACAATCAGCTATGCGTGGAAGGACTAGAAGGGCGGGTTGGAAGACGTGGCCGCTTGGAAGTGCGGGGTCAGTTACCCATAAAAGCCAATGAAGGAATCAACAATGGAGAAGCCATTGAAATTAAGGCTGATAGTTTGGAGGTGCGAGCTAGACACACTTTCAGGTAAGCGATTAGTGCAACTTCGAACTCACATTTTGATGTTAATTTCATTGCTGAAGCCATAATTCACGACCCTTAGCCAATAATGTAGTTATTTCATGCAGATAACAGTATTCCACCATGCGCATGTATGGCAGTATACATTGATGTTTTGGGAGATCAAGCATGTAGAATACTGTATTTGCACTCTGTAGAATTTCGTACATTACTCATCCACCGTGGTTCTGTGATTACTGTTGTTTTCTGTTGAAGTTGGCATTTTTATTATTCCTATTTTATGCTGAATTAGCGCGATTCCTCCTGTTCTTATGTGGGGTTTGCAGTGGGCAAGTAGATAGTAACATGCGTTTGATGGGTTCTCTCTTGGAACCTGAGGTCACTGGATTAGTGAAATTAAGCCACGGTGAAGCATACCTGTCACAAGAGAAAGGTATGGAGAAAGGCCCAAATTCCTCGCCTTCAGCAACTACTCCAGATTCATCAAGAGCTAACACCTACTCCAGATTCACCAAGGCAAATACTCTAATGGCAGCACCTGGAAATATTTCTCGCAACCAAACTGCCGAGATGTTGCCTTTGCCCGATAAACTCATTAGGAAGATATCAGGTGAGACGTAATTTGTGTGCTGAGTTTCTTCAGTAGATGGTTGTGGAATGTGTGGACGATGAGGCCGAGATCATGATAATGAGATGATATTTGCCTCGACTTGTATTTCTCTTGGTTTGAAACCCGAGTTCAACTGAATATTGAGATGAGCTTCAAAATATCACTGACTTTGTTTGATGATGTACTTCGACAGACGATCTCTCCTCTATTGAAGGTAAAGATCAGAAGTCACAGCCGCCTATAGCGGTACGCCTTCGAAGTTTAAAGCTTCAGCTGGGCCCTGAACTTCGTATGGTATACCCTTTGATCCTTAATTTTGCGGTGAATGGTGAGCTGGAGCTAAATGGCTTTGCGGACTCGACGAGAGTGAAACCAAAGGGTACATTGACATTTGAAAATGGAGATGTTAATCTAGTTGCTACCCAGGTTTGATCCTCAACCTTTTTATTTTTGTACCATGTTTCATTCTCAGAATCATAGCGATGCATCACTTTACTCAGATGGTAGACTCCAATTACTTATTTCTATGTAAACTTTAATAGTGGAATCTTTTCCTGATTGAAGTGCTGGATTATCACAGGTTCGGCTGAACAGGGACCATGCAAATAGAGCTAAATTTGAACCAGATCAAGGTTTTGATCCCAGCCTTGACCTTGCGCTAGTGGGAGCAGATTGGCAGATTAAGGTGCAGGGGCTGGCCAGCAAATGGCAAGACAATCTTGTTGTGACATCTATTCGCACTGGCGAACAGGATGCTCTTACCCCTATTGAGGTTCTTTTTGTCACTTCTGGCACCATCACTTGAGCATAATTTGCTATGAATTTTGCAAAAGTTCCAATAGTATGATGGCTTTTATATGATACTATTGGAGAAGGAGCTCGAGTGCTTGCCAGAAAATGTAGTTAGTCCTTTATTTCTTTAGCTGCTCAATAGCAGTGATTATATCTGAAGATGACAGTATGTCTTAACACCTATATCTCTTGCGTTATGTAGGCTGCACGTGTGTTTGAAAGTCAACTAGCAGATTCTTTGCTTGAAGGAGATGGACAGCTCGCGTTTAAGAAGCTAGCGGCAGCTACTGTTGAGACTCTCATGCCCAAAATTGAAACAAAAGGAGAGTTTGGGCAAGCACGATGGCGCTTGGTTTCAGCACCTCAGGTCCCCAATCTACTCTCCCTTGACCCAACAACAGATCCTTTCAAGTCTTTGGCCAACCTCTCTTTTGGCGCCGAAGTCGAGGTGCAATTGGGAAAACATTTACAGGTAGGTTCCTCAATCTTTACTGGTTGGAGACTGTTCTTTTCGTGTATCTATATATATATATATATATATATATATATCCAGTGTTTGATGGCACTCTGTTTCAAGTTTCCGACTGGGGTTGGATGAACGTTTTTTTTTTTTTTTTTTTTTTTTACATTCCAGGGTTTTAGTTTACGCGCATGCATTCAAAGAAGGAATGACCGAAGTTGAATATAGTATTTTTTAACGTAACTAATTACACTAATCAATTATTGTTGAATGAGCACATTACTCGAAAGCAACAACATTGTGCAGATGTCAAACTGGGGTTTGTCATTTAGCAATGGCTTGAGCGACTTAGCATTCATACTTATGCGAATTTGCTCTTACTTTGCAATTCCTACAAACAGGGGTTAGGGTCCAGGGCTTAGGATTCAGCGTGTACCAATTGCAAGATATCTGTAGGTTCCGTATCTGATGAGCTTTAGTTAGAAAGCTAGTCCACCTTGCATTGTTTTGGTTGACATTGCTGAACTGGTTATGTCCGGGGGTTAACCAATTGGTCAGTGTCGTCATGTTCGTTGAATTTTCAAGGACATCAGCTTTTTTTACACATTGCAGTAGCTATTTCTATATCTGAATGCAATTATACAATCATGTCTGGAAAAAGTGATTGCTGTTTCTGACTGATTTTGTCTAAACTTCGGGGTTTGTCTGTTATAAATACCAGTTAACAAATTAGTATGTTTGCAGGCATCCGTTGTGCGCCAGCTCAAGGAATCAGAAATGGCTACACAGTGGACTTTGCTTTACCAGCTCAACAGCAAGTTGCGTGTACTTTTCTCCTCTATACCGTCTGTTGACAATCGGTTGCTGATTGAGTATTCGGCATCGTCACAAAGTTGATATCCTCGATGAGGCACTACTGTTAGATCTGGATTTTATGCACTTATTAATTTTGTCAGCTATTTCTGTAATTTTAGACTCGTTACTTTGTAAGTTGTAAGTAGTATTTTTCTCTAATTTGTTGGTCATCAATTGATTTGATTTCCTGAAATGGTATTTATTTAATCAGATGACCTGCCTTGATGTTGGTAACTTTAGAATAGCTTTGTAAGCACATTTCCACATGGGGATTTACCCTAAACCTGTGTAGATTGTAGACCTAGCCTAGGTAGTTTTCTGATTTGTGACAGGTATTTTGAAGTATTTTTCATTAACCCTAGATGTCAAGGAGTAAGCGTATTTTTTAATTTTTTTGTATAAAGACATCTACTCTGATCTTTTGGACATACCCTTCCTCAATACTAGAAAATAAAAATTCTCTCGACCATGCATTGAAAAATACAACAGGTATTTTGAAGTATTTTCCAGTTACTGTCCCTAGTTTTATAAATTCATAATATGGTGTATTACCTTGCAGTGAATTTTGAACTACCCAAGTCTAGAGGAAGGAAGGGTAGAACCTCTCACAATGTTGCGGCTTTCTCTAACCAGTTCCACTCTAGTTGTGCACCCTCTGTTTACAGAAGGCTATTTACTTCAGGAGCCATAGCTTTTATGGTCCAAACCCAATCCCGTATTCTCAAGTAAAATTTTGAACTTGGAAGGTAATCAAGGCAGATTTCAGATGTTCAGGGTAAAAGCCAACCGTCCTTCCAAATGTATTATTGGCGGATTACCTTAATCCAGTCCAGTGATTTTTAAATCACGTGCACCAGGTATCAGTCATGATCTTCTGATTTGTGGCCTAGTTAATGGTGAAGGTTGACCGAGAATAGTTATTAGTAGAATCACTACCTCATGGCTGTTGGCAAATTATGGGTACCAAGAATCTGTCCTAAGATTGGGCAATGGAGAGATTGAATTTTTTTAATGTGCTCTCTCAAGGTGGTAACTTATAAACCAAAGATGATGAGAGAAGCCTTAGGGAAGGTAGCCTAAAGGTGAGAGAATCTTTAGAGAAGGTAGCCTAAGGGTGAGAGAAGTCCAAAGAACAATTTAATGTTTTAAAATATTTTAGCTTGGATTGACAAATATAAGGAAGGATTGATCCAAAGTTAGTCCCACCTCTTGGATTCCAACTTGGAACCTTCTGGATATGAATGACCACTTCCACTATGTGGAGGGCCTACTTAAGATATAATTGAAAGACAGAACACATAATTTTATTAGAAAAATGGTTCATTTTCTATCTTGTTGCAGTAAGGTCTAGTAGTAGTTGGTAGATAATAGGTAGGAGGTTTAATTATTTGTCCAAATTTTGTATTCTATTGCATGGTTTGTATCCTGAATAAAATCTGGAAGTTGTTATATAGAACCTAATAATATATGTCACTCTCTTTCTAATAAAAAAAGCTATATTGGATTAGTCCTACTTCTACAAATTTTTTTATTTTTATTTTCTACATTTGGATGTTTTTTCAAAAGTTTTAAATGTCTTTTTTTGTTGTTGCATTTTTACTTATTTGGTTTCTTAGTAAAAAACTTGACTTAATTGTTTTTATTTAATATATTTTGATAAAAATAGTATTTAAATAGTTCTAAAATAAAATAAAACTTGTATTATGTAAAATAATTTAAAAATAGCTTGACAAATAAACAAAAGCTATTACAATAGAAAAAAGAAGTTCAAAACAATTACTTTTATATTAAGCAAAAACATGGTATATATTGCTATGTAATTTAAAATAACATCATATAATAATTCTACTTGCAAACTATATTTCATTTCACTTATTATATTGAAATTATGTAATTTGATCTAAGAATTCCTTAGATGTTAGAAGTAATTTTTATTGTCTTTTAAAGTTTAGGATTATATGTGTGTTTCCAAAAAATTGACATACTTTTTTTGGGATTTTGAATTAAACTATCTTCTATTTTCAAAGGTTATAATTTCAATGGTGTAAAAACATTTACTTATGCTACTTCCATTTGAAAAATATAAAGGTTTTGACTTTTTACTTTCATGTTGACTTTGAAATCTTAGGATTTTGGATTTAGAGGTTATAATAAAAAAAAATATAATTTAACATAAACTTGATATATACCATTATAATTGCCTTGAAAAATTAATCACAATAGATTCAAAAATTGAAACAATATAACAAAAATTGCATTCAAAATCAATAATATAAGATTTGGTTTCTTAATAAAAATCTTTGATACATTTTTGTTCATATCTAGAGCTTTATAAGAAATCCACAAACGTGCTATATACCATTAGAATAAACTTAAAAAATCAATCACATTAGATTCAAAACTTGTTAAAATTGTATCTAATTTAGATACAAAATCAACAATCAAAGATTTGATTTTTTTAAAACAAACCTGCAATTTATTTTTGGTCATAATTAGATATTTATAAAAAATCCACAAATATACTTTATAACAATATAATTGCCTTAAAAAATTAGTCATATTAGAATTAAACGCTGCTAAAATTGGATTAAGTTTGTATACAAAATTAATAATCAAAGATTTCACTTTCTTGAAACTAATTTGTGATACATTTTTATTCATAGCTAGAGATTTACAAAATACCTACAAACATGCTATATACCAATGGAATTGCCTTAAATTTTTTTTGTTTCATTTGACCCAAAATTTAATCAAATTGGATGAAGTTTGCATAGAAAATTAACAATCAAAGATTTGGCTTTCTTGAAACAAATCTACAACATTTCAAGTCAAAATTCAAAAATATTGATGCCCAAAAACTAGAAACATTCTTGTAATCTTAAATCCTAAACCTTAAATCCTAAACATGGTATGCAAATTTGATCCAATTTGAGCAAGTTTTGACTCATATACAATTGATTTTTTATGACAATTCTAATGGCTCTTGTAGTTGCATTTGGTGGTAATTACAAGTAGTTGTGATCACAAGTGCTACAAATGAATGAATAGTGCTTGTATCTTATGCATGACTCTTATTATTACTCAGTGCTATCCCATGCTCTTTGAATGCATGCATCATCTTCTTGTGGTGGTACTTGGTGGTGATCATAAGTGATTGTGATCATGAGTACTACAAATGGATGAATGGTGTTTGTGTCTTGTGCATGCCTTGTATCTTCATTTGGTGCTATCTCAAGCTCTTCAAATACATGCTTCATCCTGTCATGGCTGCACTTGGTGGTGATTACAAGTGGTTGTGAACACAAGTACTAGAAATGGATGAATAACATTGGTGTCATATGTATGTCTTGTATCTTTACTTGAAATAAATGAATGGTACTTGTGACTTATTCATGACTCCTATCTTCACTTGATGCTATCAAATGCTTTTCAAATGCATACACCTACCTTATATGGTTCCACTTGGTGGTGATCACAAGTATTTATGATTACAAGTGCCAAAAATGGATGAATGTTCCTCATATCTTATACATGCCTCGTATCTTTACTTGGTGCGATCTCTTGTTCTCTAAATGTATGCATCTTGGTCTTGAGGTTGTACTTAATAGAGATCATAAGTGGTTGTAATCACAAGTGGTACAAATGAATGAATGGTATTTGTATCTTATGCATGACTTTTATCTTTACTTGGTTCTATCCAATGCTTTATAAATGCAGGCATCTGCCTCTTGTAATTGCACTTGGTGGTGATCATAAGTGGTTGTAATCATAAGTATTACAAATGGATGAATGATGCTCGTGTCTTATATATGCTTCGTATCTTTAGTCAATACTATTCTTTGCTCTAAAAATGCATGCATCTACCTCTCATGGTTGCACTTGGTGATAATCATAAGTGCTACAAATGGATGAATGTTACTTGTGTCTTATATATGCCTTGTATCGTCAGTCGATGCTATCCCTTAGACTATAAATGCATGCATCATGATCTTGTGGTTGCACTTGGTGATGATTACAAGTGGTTGTGATTATAAGTGCCATAAAAGAATAAATGTTGCTCGTGACTTATACATTGCTCTTATCTTCACTTGCTACTATTTCATGCTCTCCAAATGCATGCATCCTTTTCTCATGGTTGAACTTCGTGGTGATCATAAGTGGTTGTAATTTAAGTGCCAAAAATGAATGAATGGTGTTCTTATCTCATACATGACTCCAAACTTCACTCTTTACTATTCCATGCTCTCTAAATGCATACATCTAGCTCTTATGATTGAAATTGGTGGTAATGACAAGTAATTGTGATTACAAGTGCCACAAATGAATGAATGGTACTCGTGTCTTGTACATGACTCATAACTTCACTTATTGCTATCTCATATTCTTCAAATGCAAGCATCATCTTCTTGTGGTTGAACTTGGTGATAACCATAAGTGGTTGTGATCACAAATGGAACCAGTAGATGAATGGTACTTGTGTCTTGTGTATAATTCTTAATTTTACTTAATACTATTCCATACTCTCTAAATGCAAGTATCTTCTTCTCATGGTGACACTTGGTGGTGATCACAAGTTGTTGTGATTATAAATACTTCTAATAAATGAATGATGCTCTTGTCTTGTGCATGACTTCTAACTTCACTCTTTACTATTATGTGCTCTTCAAATGCATGCATCATCCTCTTGTGGTTATACTTGGTGGTGAGCTCAAGTAGTTGTGATCACAAGTACTACAAATGAATGAATGGTGCTTATGTCTTATGCATCTCCCTTTGTCAAGGAAAAAAAACTTGATAAAAGCAAATAAACAAGTAAGACTCTCTCAAAGAAATATAATAAAATAAAAATAGAAAAGTATGTATATCAAAAAATAAACTAGAATGGCTATTGCCAAAAGACACAAAAACTAGAGATTAAAAAATTGAAGATGGTTTTATATCCACTTTTAGAATCTTGAAAAGTATTCTCCAAAATCTTCATACAAACTGAGTTTTTTTATCCAATATAATATCTTTAGGTAATCCATGATAGGAATAGATATTTTCAAAGAAATGCTCGGCTATTTCTTCACATGTGAAAGCTTTAGTATATTGTATAAAATGTACCATCTTGGTGAAATAATCTACTATCACAAATATAGAGTCATAAGAATCTAAGACTAAAAGATTTATAATAAAATCTATAGAAATAGAAGGCTATAATTGTTTTAGAATGAATAATGGTTAGAAAAGTCTGTAGGATCAATGATGAGGAGTTTTTGACCTTGAACAAACATCACATGATTGGACAAAGTCTTTGGCTACCTTCTATATTTATAGCCACCAAAAATCTTTGGATATAAGTTCTAAAGTCTTATTGTATCTAAAATGTTTGGCCATTAAAAAATCTTGACTTTCTTGAAGAACACATGATCAGTCTTTTCTTTCTAGAAGAAAGTTCTTTGTCATGAATTTTGTAGTTGATCTTGGCTATTAAATTTTTTTTTGAATGAAAAGTTATGAGATGAAGTTTATTATATATTCACATTTGTGATAATACAACACTCAAAGTAAAGTTTAATACATATGTTTTCATTAAAATTGGCTTAAAAAAATTGATGCAATATAAGATTGGTACAAAAATACATAAATGAAAAAGTTGATATGATATAAGATTGATTGTCTTCAAAGCTTTAAATGCTACTTTCGCCTCTTGATTTCATTGAAGTTTGTTTTATAAGTCAAACATGTAAGTGGAGCTACAACTTAAAAAAAAGTTCTTGATGAAGATGTGACAGCAGTTGGCAAATCTCAAAAAAATATTAGACATCTCTTATTATTTTTGGAATCTTCTAATTTATAATAGTTTAAATTTTTTAAAGATCCATCATAAGTCTATCATTTGAATTGATGTATCTTAAGAAGCCGACCTAAGTAATATAGAATACTCAAATTTTTATCTTGGTATAGAGTCTCCCATCTCTTAGTTTTTTTAATACATGACAAACATGAAGTTCATATTCTTTTATATTCTTAAAATAAATTAAGACATCATCTAGGTAAAAGACAATAAATTCATCTAAAAATTATCAATAAATATCATTAATTAGTTGTTGAAAAATTGCTAGTGCATTTATAAGTCTAAAAGATATGACATTGTTGTATTACATGTTATCTTACTTAGAAATGCACTAGGCACCTAGCTATGGAAGATGAGGTTGTATTTTGTAAACATCTAAGAAATCCTAATAGATTTTATCCATATGAAAAGAATATAATCCAAATTCTGATTCAAAAGTACTAAAACACACTCTTTTTAGTAGCCTTGTTCACACATAAATCTCAATTATTTTGTTACTTTCATATTTAAGTAATTTAGATTTTTCTTGTAAGCCTCAATCCTAACCATGAGCTTTGATAAGATGTAACTTCTAATTTGACCGTCTTTTTCATGTAAAATTTTGCATGAAATTGTCAATATAAATCTTCCATATGCTCAAGAATTTTCAGCCCAATCCAACTTAGAGATTGTGAGAAAACCTCCAATAATTCCACTAATGTCACTTAGCCGCCAACTTGAAAGGTGAAGCAAAAATTATAGTAGTGATTTCTCCTTCTCTAATTGTTAACTTTGACTCAAAATTGGTTTTCAACTTGATCTGCAAGTCTTTCAACACCATGCCAAATTTCATCTTGATTCGACAAGTAGATCTTTAGATATCATAAAAATCCTATTCAACCCCAAACTGCCAACTTTCGATATGTGCTTGTATCAAAATCCATATATCTTCCAATTGTAGAGTTGGATTATTACAAAATTTTACATACACTTAGAATACCTAATTATCCAAGCATTATAAAAATTTAAATTATAGATGTGATACCAATTTTACAAACTAGGTGAGAGAGCTAGCCCTAATTTCATTGCATAAATCTCAAGTTGCCAATACAAACCTTGACTTCCAACAATAATTGCTAACACTTTCCAAATCCTACTAAAATCAATCTTATGTTTTTAGAAGAAGTTCTAACCTAGCTCTCAAATCCTAATCTTTAATCTTCAAATGAAATCCTATTTTGTCCTAAATGGTCGTTTTAGTAGCTAGAGGTCTGATTTTGACCTTGTCTCAGAAATGGTCGACCTTTGGTTATCCTCATCTAAATTGAGATTATTTAATATTATTTCTTTTTCTAAATTATTTTTAATTATAGGTAGTACTATAATTTTTTCAAATATATAACAATTTCTTCTTCTTTCATTCAATTTCATCTATTTATTTTATAATATAGAAGTAAATAAGGTCATAGGAGGTGCACCTTTATAAGTAGAAAATAGAGTGGCAACTCTTATAGATCTTTGAGCTCTTATGGATAATTTATAAGAGGAGATTGTATTTTTTTGCAATTCAAATAAAGAATCTCATATTAATTTATAACTGAAGAAGTTAAATAAAAAATTCATAGTTTATAGTAAGAAGTTGTTTGATTGAGAGAAGCAAGTATTAGACATGTGCCACATATGACCCTTGCAGATGGTTCAAGGACTACTACAAAAGAACCAAACACTAGTATGTTAGAAAAGTTTAATGAAACAAAATCCAACTTCCAAGGTTTTGTGCAATAAGTATAGTGTTGTAATATGTGAAGTTTTACTTGAGAATGCTCCAAACACCTGACTGTGGAAGGTAGAATGGAAATTGTAATAACAAAATCCTAAATCTAATAGAACATTAACTAAACTCTAATTAAACCATAACAATGTTAAGCAAGCTTTAATCAAATTCAAAGAAACCTCAAAGGAATTACAAATAAAAAATCTTAAAGAAATATTTGAATGATTACAAATATATCTCAAATACATCTTAATTTAATTATAATTTAATCCTAGTTAAAATCTTATTGGATTTCATTCAAATTTTAGGTTAAAAACTAATAAAATCTTAAATCTTAAATAAATCCTAATAAAACCCTAAATTCCAAATCAAATCCTAATCAAATCTTAATCATAAATCAAAGCCTAACCAAAATCTAATTCTAAATCAAATCCTAACAAAATCTTAAATCCTAAATCAAATCCTAACCAAATCCTAATCCTAAATCAAATCCTAACCAAACTCTAACCAAACCTTAAATCTTAAATCAAATCCTAATCAAATCGTAAATCTTAAATCAAATTCTGACCAAATCATAATCTTAAATCAAATCCTAATCAAACTCTAAATCCTAAATCAAATCCTAATCAAATCTTAAACCCTAAACCAAATCCTAACTAAATCATAAATCCTAAATCAAATCCTAAATTCTAAATCCAACCTTAATCAAACCCTAGTAATTTCTACAATAGATTTAAACCTCAATAACTAATGAATGAACAGTTGATCTTCACTCAAAATTTGCACACTTCTTAACAATTGAGTTGAAAAAAAGCAAAAAAAAATTTGAAAAGGATCGAAATTACCAAATAGATGATAACCTCAAAAATGTGCTCAGGTATTGGCTAGCTTCCTTCTCTGACCTTGATGCCAATCTTCTAGAGCCAATATCTCTCCCTTTCACCAATTGATTGATTTCAAAATTCTTCTATACATAGGAAAAGAAGTCTAATTTCCTCACCTATAAGTTTGACTCCAATCCAAAATAACAACCCTATTTTATTTTAGAAAATTTAAGTCATCCAAAAACAAATTTGAGTTTGTAAAGCTCTTACAAAGTCATTTCGAATCCAAATCACACAAAAACAATGCTTATAGAAATCTTATCTAGTGTGCTATCAAATCCCATTCTCTGATCTACCAAAGAACCCACGAGTTGCTGTAGGTGCTCAGTTTTGTGCCTCAGGGTCTGATTTCGATCCAAGGTGATAACTGGCCCTCTTTGGGTATCAAATTTTGTCTTTTTGAGTTAATTTTTGTTAAAATCCACTCCTAACTTCTTCCTATAAATGCTCATATCCTTTATTTTTCTAATCTACTTTATTATGCCTTATTTTTGGCCCTACAAAGTAAGAAGAAGCTATCTTTCTAAAATGTAGCATTACTACTAAAATTTTTACTACCTTCCTATCTTTCATCCATATTTTTTTAGTTTATCTTTTAACTTGGCTCTTCTATAATAAGATCCATATTATTATCTTTCACCATACAGTTGTGTTACAACACAACAATGGCTCTACTAACGCTTATATCCTTCTCGTTATCAAAACAGGTTTACTCAAGTTACTTTTGTAGGTACTTTTTTTATTAAGAAATACTTATTCATAATTTATTCCATTATTAAAAAAAAAACTCCAATATTATATGACCTAAAGGCCTTTATGGAGAGATTTATTGTTGTATTTGAGGATAGTGATCAAGTGATGGTGGTAGCAAAGAAGATACAAAATTTGCAACAAAGATCACTTTTAATCGTAATTTATGCAACAAAATTTCAACGGCTTGCATGTGACCATGATTGGAACAATAAGGCATTTATAACTCGGTTTCAATATTATTTAAGAAACAATGTGAAAAATTGATTGATTACAATGCCATGAACCAATAATTTAAAAGAACTCATATCTCAAGCTATCACTTGCAATAATTGCTTATTTGAATTGTGATAAGAAAGATAATAGATTCCTAGTAATAATTACCAAGGTGCAATTGTTATTTCTTTAAAAACATCAAAGAAGCATTCAATGGGCCTTAAACCTATGTAGATTGATGCAACTCAATTTAAGCTACTAACGTAAATAGAAAATAATAAGCACCAATAAGAAAATTATTTTGAATTGTCTAATTACACAATGCAAATTGTCCAAACAAGTTTAGGAGATTCAAGGTACAAAGTATGACATCAAAGGAATAATAATTTTGATTTCCCTAAGGTGAATTCTAGGGTTCAATCCTAGGTTGATCCTATTGTGACATGACAAAGGGGTCCATCATGTCACAACTCATCACAATGTCATGTCACCATTACATTGTCACAATTGATAATTCTGTATAAACCCTAAATAGGCCAAAGTAGCCTTCTTCCTGCCAAATCTGAGAAACGCAAAGCCTTCCATTGCCCATTATCCCTATTTGACACCGTTTGCATGTTAAAATAGATTACTGATCAAATGATTAAATATATTGAGAAAATGATTGATTTAAATAGTGAGCCATTTCAGTACCCGGAGGTCCAGACGCGACCCGCCCATCAGGAGTATACACAAGTCATCACTAGCACGTGAAGGTGGGCAAAAAAGGCCCCTGGGCTCTTTCCGGAGAAAGAAATAATATAGCAAGTGGACTTTTCATACCATGTGCTCTTGATAACCAATCATATACATACTATATACATACCATATTCATATCCGTAACCAACCATATACCTTGATGACATGGATTCTTTGGGAATAATACATGTTCGTAGCGAACCTGCATGCTTCAGACAGGATTGACCACTGAATCAACGCGTTCTACCCCATCGCCGGTTCTATGATACAGATTTCATGCTGTGGAGCCAATATATGTCCATAACATAGTAACTTCTAACTTAGTCGCTGCCTAGGATTCTCATTGTGGTCCAAGATAAAGCTTATGTGTCGTGTCCATAACTGCAAGCGGCTACTTCAACTTAATTTCTGAGCATTATCTAATTTGGAAGCTGTCAAGTTGCAAGCCACCGATGGTCACTGTAATTTTAATTAGAGCTCCAGAGAATCTTATCATCAAGCCTTGTGCTACAAAGTCGTCGTGGAACCCCGCCTGCAACAGGCTCGCTCTGCTTGACAAAAGTTTGTTGGGCAAATTGTATATGAATTCCGTACAGACGAAATTGAGACATCAGTTGTGAGTGAAGACGAGGATCATATGTGACCCATACAGTGTCGACGTTGACCGCTTGGTGGCTCGTGTTTATAATATAGACTGTTTGTCACATCTTTCGCCGCATGTTATCCAGAGCATTTGCTTGCTTTCCATTGCGAATCCTCTGCTTGAGTGTGCGATCGAATCTCGTGATCATCAACTTGGCACTGTCAATGCTGAGAACTTCTTCACGAACACCAACTGATCCCGTCTGAGGCCTTCAGTTCGATGCCCAACTGTCCACAACTTTATTACAAGCAACAGTCAGTCGGAGAAACTCGGCAATGGCAGGGTCAAGCTTGAAAGTTTCGGAGCATGTAACAACACCTGGTTCCGAGACGGGTTGTGTTTTGGGTGTCAAGGGATGGGTGCTGCATCAGCGCCGACTGAACTCAATCATGCTTGTGGTGGTGGTGGCGGTTCTCTTCTCGTCACCTCTTCCCACCGAGGCTGTCAATCGAACGATTTTCTCACCTGTCCAGTGTGAGTGTAATTGCTCAATATTCTCGTGTATTAACCGTTGCTAGCTGATATATACCAGCTGTAGAAGTAAATTCTTAGAGCACTGAGAGCTAGCTTCTTATATCCTCAAGCGCTTATGCGCCGAGCGTCCATTGACGATGATCATATCACTCCAGCTTTAAGGCTACACCGCGTAAGTTATGAGTCAAGTACTGAGGCATAGTAATGTATGTGAGGTATCTGAGGATGCACGCATCTTAAAGCTGGTGTGTAATATGTAAATGGACGCATAAGCACTAGAGGAAATAAGAAGCTGAATTAGGCCGCTCAGAAAGGGCATGCTCACAATCAGGCATATTAATTTCTCTTCAATGTCCTGCTCAGATGCTCTCCACTGCAAGTCTGCAACATTTCCAAGTTCTGAAAGTTTGTAATTTAGCTAGGAACTTAATTATTATACTGAAATTGTCGATGAAGCCTTCCTCCTATAAATTTCGGCAAACTCAAGTGTACATGTCCATTCCATCCGCCATCATGTCTCTTCACCTGTCGGTGACGCAGTCTGCGAGGGGCCAGGGCTCAGACTAGGTAGAATTATTAGTTTTTTGTACTTGTGACGGAGTAGTTTTCCTACTCATTCTAGCAGGGTCGACGGGGTTGAGAAGAAGAAGGATAAGGATCTGCGTCTCTTGAACCTAGGGCGATATTCTTGCTGCGCTAGAGAGAAAAGAGAGTGAGACTTGAAATTCTCAAGGGGCCTGGCCGGATACAGGCTAAGTTAATCACAGGTGTGGAAGTGGAGTAACATCCCATGTGGCATGTGATGTTGAGTTTGTGTGTGTGTGGTGGGATTTGGGCCAGTGGATGCTCTGCAAGCCCTTTTGGCGGCATGGAGCAAAACCACTCCCGACCAGCGAAACAATTTGGGTGGCTGGAATTCTTCCCAAATCTTCCCTTGCTGGCAGATTTATAAGAACCCTGACAATATTCCTAATTGGCGAGGAGTGCAGTGTCTTGAGAATATCAATTGTAATGACACAAATGATTGCAGTGGTTATATCGTTGGCCTGTAAGTAGACCGTGCTACTCTCTTTCATTTCTAAGAAATGAGCTATCTCCTCTGACCTTTATGTTTTAGCAATTATCTAACTTGAATGGGAGGATGTACAGGACCCTCAACAATGCATCCATCTCAGGCTATTTGCCGCCGGAGATCGGAAACATCACCACTCTGACTACGCTGTGAGTTATGCTCGAAGCCCTAATCCTGTAGAATTTGCTTGGCACCGGAGAGCACAATATTTTTCTTATCCCCCTTCCCCCTCCTTCTTCTAGCTGAGTTCATATGATCTGACGAGATTAATACAAGAGCACAGCAACACCAAAATGGGCCTTACCAACGACTATTATGAAAGAATATGGATATATAATGGGAAGTATTGGGTCATGTGTCACACCCTCCGACACTGACAAGAAGTTACCTTGCATTCCTCTGCAGAGAATTG
Organism: Physcomitrium patens; assembly: GCF_059467195.1. Taxonomy (NCBI): domain Eukaryota; kingdom Viridiplantae; phylum Streptophyta; class Bryopsida; order Funariales; family Funariaceae; genus Physcomitrium; species Physcomitrium patens. The sequence continues at coordinate 87,346 of NC_143413.1, read as the reverse complement.
ACTGGAAATCAAAACTTAACTGGACCTCTGCCCCCAGAAATCCAAGATCCATATCTGTATATTCTGTGAGCTCCGAATCCGAGCGCCAGCAATCAATGTTTTGTCAACATCAACTTTTGTGTAACGTCTACCCTACTTCTAACATCTTAACATTCAGTATTGGTGCTAATTCATTGCAGAGATCTCCACGACAATGGGTTTAACGGAACTCTTCCAGATGTACCATACCTCTACACGCTTTTAAATTTGTAAGTTTAGATTACAAAAGTGCAATTACTTAGCTCCTGTTTCTTTCATTTCTATCCTTGAAACCCTAAAACTGGAGTTCACACTTCGACTGATCTTGTATGTACTGCACATGTCTTTCATTGATTTTTACAGAGATCTGAGTGGCAATCAATTTGTTGGGGGATTTTTTCCTCAAATCCGCAGCTTGGTTTATCTTCAGACACTCAAGCTCGCCAGGAACCACTTCAACGGCAGCATATCTGGAGATGCCTTCGTAAACATGACGCAGTTGGAATTACTGTGAGATTCTGAATCCGTGCATTGGTTTTTCATTTCCTACAACCCTCTTGTTCATTAAGTTTGCATCATTTTCTCTACAAGTAGCTCAAATTGTTTTAATTGCTCTACGAATACAAAGTGGATGTTTGGTTTTAGAGATTAATGATGGAATGATGCAGGGACTTATCTGTGAACAACCTCACTGGACCTCTGCCAGATCTCACTACATGCCAGCGCCTACAGTCTTTGTGAGTGTCATTCATTCCTTACATTTGAGCTCATTGCTTAATCTCGTCGTTAAGTACTATATGGTATTTTTTACAGAGTCTTTACAACTACATGAAGCTCTCAAGGAATCTTGATTTTGAACGTGAGTGCTTGTGGATGTATTCCACAGCATGTATCAGTCAGTTTAGTAATGCCAAAGAGATGCTGCACAGTTGAGAGTACTAATCGTAATAATCATGAATATGTCGCTTCTTCTTATCATTGAGCCCAATTAATCAAATTTTGGTTTTGGAGGCTTAGTCAAAGTGTTGAGCCAACGTGTTGTCATGCACAGGATATTGTCGAACAATAGCTTCAATGGGCCACTGCCTAACCTGACAAGGTTCACTTCTTTAAGAACTCTGTAAGGCTAGCCCAGGCTCTTCATGCTTCCTGAAACCCTAAACCTGTGAGCCAATTTATTGTTCTTCTACTGCGTGGCTATTTTCTTCTGTTTAATTTCTAAGCGGGTCATTTATGCACACTAAGTAAATCGACTGTGACACATTCAACTTTTGGTGCTAAATTTATATTCCGAGAATCTGATGTTTAAAGGCAACCTGCATGGTTGTTGCAGGAAATTGGACTATAACAATTTTACTGGAGAATTTCCATTCGCCTCACTTAAAAACGCAGGCATCGTGAGCAGCAGTCTTTCTGTGCTTCACGTATCCGGCAATCACGTGATAGGAACTGTTACAGGCTGGAACGGCTCAGATCTGGCTTCTCTTGAGGAACTGTAAGCAATTATCGCTCCAGTTCTCTCGCACGATTTTCTTTTTCTTTTTTCTTTCCTTTTTTTCTTACACAAATTACACTTCTCAGAGGTTTAGTCCAACAACGGCTCAATATTTTTCATAGAACATGGCAACTACGGTGAGATTCAATTGTTTGATATATCTCACGTAAATGGGTATGGCAGGTATCTAGATAACACTGGCATCAGTGGAACTCTTGACGTCAATCAACTTATTGGGAGCCACTTCTTTCGGAGGAAGTCTGCTATTGGATCATACGGGCTAAGCACTCTGTCAATGATGAACAACAAAATTACCCATGTAATTTACACGGGAAGCATTGAAGACATTGCAACTACTTTAAGGTTAATCTTCATAATTTCCCAAATGAATCCATTAATTGAACTTTACAATAGCATAAATTCTTGGACACAAATGTATGCACTTTCTAGCATGAGCACCTAGAAGTTCTTAGATCCAACTGACCCAGCAGTGCTTTGCCTGTTGAAATTGTTGCCATACACAGACTGCAAGGCAATCCATACTGTAAACGAAAAGCTGATGATGCTACAAGATGTTTTTGTCAACAGTTCTGCAGTGATGAAGGTGAAGGTCGAATCAAGAGTTACTTTCAAAATGCATTGGTTCTGGAGCATCTTGTTTTCACTAGTTGCATTAGAACTCTTTCTCTTCTCAGATAACGAATTCTAACTAGAGATTTATTTTCTTTCAGGTTCCTTGAGTAACAAGAGGGTTATCATAATAGCAGCTGCCACAAGTACAGTATTAGTACTGGTCATAATAGCAGTTATTGCTGCTGCGCTACTCTACAGAGCCCGAAGATACAAACGGTATCTCCTCCTTCAAGTTAGCAAAAGTAAGTCCATCAACACCAATAACTTAGTGTTTTCTTCACAGACGAGATTGTCTTTGTTTTTTATGAAGAGAAAGGTTCAAGTCAGAGCAGGTCAATGTCCGAGATAGATTATATCCTTACTTTGTAAATGGTTGCAGAATTCGAAGAGTTTGATGTCAAGCCCACAATATATGCATACAATGAGCTCAGAGCTGCCACCCGGGATTTTCATCCAGATATGAAGTTGGGTGAAGGAGGCTATGGAACCGTATACAAGGTAACTAATTGACAAGATTAACGAGTAGTTTACACACACTTGAATCTTAGTGGAGGACTAAATGCTCAAGAATGGGTTCGGAGAAAAGAAATATCTGTCTTGTTTGTCTAGTTTGGCTTTATTCAGCTGTTCCTTTTGTCAATTTCTTGACGCAACAGCGAAGGAAATTTTAGTAATAAGTTCACTTGATGCTGCAGGGCATTCTGCCAAATCAGACTACGGTGGCTGTGAAGCAGCTGTTTATGAAGAACACACAGTGCATAGACGACTTTCTAAACGAAGTTGTCTGTATCACTGGAATGAAGCACAGAAACCTTGTGAATCTGAGAGGCTGCTGCCTTCGTGAACACCAGAGATTGCTGGTATACGAGTATGTGGATAACTACGATGTCGACCAAGTTCTTCTCCGTGAGTTCGTTAACTTTCCCAACCAGAACCAAAAATATTTCTTCTATGCAATTAATTTAATGCAATATGCACTCACTTCGCATTCTGGTTTCTAGGATATTCTCTTAATAGATACAACCCATACTTTTCAGGTGGTGAACATAATACTCTCCTGAGTTGGACTGTTCGGCATAACATTTGTCTGGGTGTAGCGCGTGGCTTGCACTACTTACATTCACTGGCGCGACCCAAAATCATCCATAGAGATATCAAAGCCAGCAACATCTTGCTAGACAAGAACTTCGAGCCGAAAATTGCAGATTTTGGGTTAGCCTTGCTGTTTCCGGAAGAGAAGAGCCACATCATGACAGTACATGTGGCTGGCACCAAGTAAGTTATGCGAATGCCTTGCCACTTCGAAACCTAGAGTATATGTTTCGCACTTGGACGAAACTTGTTTGTCCACCTGATTGATTAAATATGACTGGATTTCAAACCATTAACTGGGTCCTTTCTAAGATTGTGTATGATGTTAACTCATCCCAGAGAGTAGAGTTCAGGATTTGGACTAAGGCAGCATACATGTACACTCACGCAGGGGGTATTTGGCACCGGAATATGCGTCGCTTGGCCAACTGAGTGAGAAAGTGGACGTCTACAGCTTTGGAGTTCTGTGTTTGGAGGTTTTGAGTGGCCGAAGGAACATTGATGAGACAATGCCACTAGACGAAGTCTATCTCTCCAAATGGGTATGATTCATACTTTTATTACCTTAACGATTCATTCTGATTCAACTTTCAGTTCTTTTGCTCTTAGTAACCAGTACAGCTCTCACTGTTTTCTCACTGTATATATAAATTAAGGCCTGATTGGCAAAACGTGACTGAGCAGCTTGTGCACATGCGTTATTAAATTTTTTGTGAAGCTATTGATATCCAACGCATCGATCATCTGTCAATAAGTGCAGGCTTGGAAACTGCATTCGGAGGGCAAGCTGATGGAGCTGGTAGACCCAGCACTAATCCTTTCAGAGGGTGAGAAGGTAGAATTGCAGCGGCTGATCAACATAGCTCTCCTGTGCTCTCAAAGCGCTGCAGAGGACAGGCCCACCATGGCCAGGGTAGTGACCATGTTGCAGCACGACACAGAGTCGGAGGTGATGGTGCTGACCTCGAGAAAGAAAGAGCGGCAGCTTGACTCGTTGCGGTTGCTTGGATTGGGCAAGGAGGAGCTGACCGCGGTTTCAGAAACAGAAGAATCAGAGGCATCGGTGTTGAATCCTCGTGGTCCTAGACGAGGATCGGTTCGTCGTGATGGGGATCATCTGATCACCGTCGAGGGGATGATTCAGCTCAGTGACATGAGACCCAGATGATAACTGTATCAGAGATAGTTTTCCAGCTTTCTGTAAGACTTTTTCCTTTTTAGAGTGGATGCATTAAATTCATTTGTGTTGAGAATATTTAAGAGAGAGACAAGAGTAACTAGAAGTAATGTGGACACAGAAGGGGAGAAGATAAGCAATTCCTCCCCACTACATTCCAAACACTATAGCTGCAATATTTACTAAAAATACTTGGACTATAATAAATAGCATGGAGAGTGTCAATATTTACTATAAATATGTCGACTATAATAAATAGCATGGAAAGTATCGGCTATATTTAATGCCTTCCACAACTTACTCTCAATAATTTGTACAATAGAACAAACATTAGAGTACAAACAAAGGGCGTTAGTGGAAGTAAAGTTTTTGTGCACAGATTTATCTAGATCTGATACCTTTATGAATTGCAACGTCAAACAAATGATTGCGATGCTTACATCATTGGCTTGTAAGTAATTGCACATGTTTTCTACATTATTCCCTTGATTTCAACATGGGATATGGGACATAGGTCGAGCGGATAAATAGTTGATTCTATCAGGTCGTTCGAAGCCATTTATAAACATACTAAGTTCCTTGTTCAATGTTTTAGAGTCTTCCACTGTTTTTTGTGTTCAATTTCTATGGTGAGGCATGATCCTTAGTAATGCAAGAATCCATGGCATCTTGCTACCAAAGATCGAAAACATCTCCACTCAAGCTATTTGATAAGTTATTTTCAAAATCCTAATCTTGGAGAATTTGCTTGCCATTGACAAACACAAAGCAGCTTTTTTTCCATATATATATATATATATATATATATTCATTTGTTCAAGTCGAGATGAATGAAAGAATAGAACAATATTAAAATAGAACAAACCAACGAGTAACTAAATTAAGTTTAGGGTTTAGATTTAGGGTTTGGATTTAGGATTTAGGTTTAGGTTAAAGGTTTAAGATTTAGGATTTAGGATTACATGTGTGTCCCCAAAAAATGAGCATACTTTTTTTTGAGATTTTTATTTGATCCACCTTTTTATTATCAAGGACTGTGGTTCTAATGGTGCAATTAGTTTTACTTATGCTTCTTTCATTTGGTAGATATTGACTCTTTGGCTTTTGAAGATAAAGTTGATTTTTTTATTAGTAAAGAATTGAAATATTTTGAAGTGATTTACTCCCTTTTTTTTGAAATATTATGAATCTATTGATATAATTGGTTTTTTCAAAAAATGTATGATTTGGATGATATGGAGATTTTAAAAATAAACTTTAGGATTGATAATTTCTTAAATTTTTAGAATTTTGAAATTTGGACAAGACCTACTCTCCCTCCCCTTCTCTCTTTTCTCCTAATTTTTGAAGGTTGTCATTTCAATGGTGTAAAAATATTTACTTATACTATTTTTATTTGAAAGATATGAAGGATTTGACTTTTTAGAATTTAGGATTTAGAATTTAGATTTTTAGGATTTTAGATTTTAGAGTTTAGGAGTTTAGGGTTTAAGATTAAAAGGATGTTCTGTAGGTTTTTAATCCTAAATATCTCACAGTTCATCATATTTTTGTCAATTTTGAAATTTTTCTAAACCATATGTTGCCACAAAAACCTATATAAATGCTTTTGATTTTCAAAATTATATGTTTGATTTTTTAAAATTTAGGGTTTGAAAATCCTATTTAGGATTTGAAGACCAGGTTTAGGATTTAGGGTTTAGGGTGTAGGGTGTAGGGATTAGGGATTAGGGGTTACGGTTTAGGATTTAGGATTTAGAGTTACATGGGTGTCCTAGAGATTTTTGATCCTCAATATCTTGCAATATATCACAGTTTTTTACATTCTACAATTTTTTCAAGGCTAAGACTGTACCAAAGACCTCTATAACGTTTTTTTTTTTTTTTTTTTTTTTTTCAAAAATATGTATTTTTTTTTTTGTTATTTAGGATTTTGAAACCCTAATTAGGGTCTTCTATTCCTAATTAGGAACTTCTAATCCTAATTAAGGATGTGAGTTTAATTAAGATCATCATTCACTTTGACAATAGTTTTGAGGATGGGTGTTCTGACCAGATTTAAGGTGGTAGGCAAAGTTCTTGATAAGTAATTATTAAATAAAAAAATAACAAGATCTCTGAAAGGAGATTAACAAAATTTCTGAAAGAAGAAGAAAAAGACTAGGTTTAGGATTTAGGGTTTAGGGATTACATAGATGTCCTAGAGGTTTTTTATCCTCAATATCTCTCAATGTATCATAGCTTTTTTTGTTGTAAAATATTGCCAAGGCTTAGAATCACCCAAAGACCTCTATAAACGTTTTTGTTTTTCAAAAAGATGTGTTTCGTTTTCTATAATTTAGGGTTTGAAAATCCTAATTAGGGTCTTCACACCCTGATTAGAGTTTTGACTTGCATATTTCTTCTCATGAGAGAACTGTGTATGGAGTCTAAATACGTACAGAACTCTGCTTACTCAAAGCAATCCCCCATAGATAGGTGGTTCACCTAGTCCAGGTCCAGAGAGTCCTTCAGGCTGCTCGCCCCTATGTCTTTGCCCGCTCTCCACCTGCTGCACTACCGGCTCTCCTTCCGTCAGGATCATCATTGACGGAGTCAATATCAGCTCCATCTTCGACTTCTGCAATACTACCGCAGGCGACGGTGGTACCTACCCCCGATGCATCCGTCGATGTAGCCTTCGAGACTACGTCGCTTACTGCAATGTCGCCTGTAGTCACATTATAGATTTTGCAAAATCAGACATCGATACGCTTGTTAATCACCCCGCACTCATGCCCGTTCCTCAACCGACCCTGATCAAGACAATAGAGGGCTCAACGGCAGCGGGTACTGTGCAAGCCCGACCAACATCAACCTAGGCAATGAATTCTACAATGCCGCACACCTTACACTCCAATGGGCCAAGTTCAAGTGCTCCAATGACTGGCTCAGATTGGCACGTCTCGATGGTCTGTCATAAGACAAGTCCTCGTACCTCGATGCCCGATCGTAGCTCCCCGGTACACCGGCTCGCGGTAACCGTTCGTGATGCCCTGTGCTCCGATCTCTCGTCATCGCTTCCTATGCCGTTGCAGGCATCTACCGTAGCTGCTTTGACGTATGCACGAAAAACCATACTCGACAATGGTAATTCTACCCATCCTTGAACGGCTACGTCCAAGTACCGAGCCAAATGCAGCCAATATTCAAATACTTAAATGCACCCAAACTCGCATGCATCGCCTCTTCGAGAGCTCCCTTTTTCAAAACTCCCTATACGCTATCCCCGAGTAGTCGTACCGTCGCGGATTGCAACACCTAATTTTCTTGCTCGAGTGGGCAAATGGGCCCTCCGTCCAATCATGGCTCCTCCCTCTCATACATCGCCTCACCTAGAATTTTAACATCTGGAATTAATTGCATCCGTACATGTTTATCACTGGCCTCGCCTCCTCATCCTCGTTGTTCAATGACAGAAAATTATTGAACCATGCATTGAAAAATCCTAGGGACTAGGTCCCACGGTTCCCAATAGTGATGCCGATCCCAAGTTCAACCCTTGCATATCCGTTTGACTTGCTTTCTTCTTGCCTCCTCATAAAAGCCCCCTTCATTGCTCCCCGCCTTGATCCGCGACTCCTCGTTTACCATCAAAAATCCTGAAAACTCACCCTTGGACATCAACGACCTTGGCGGGCTCCAAAAGAAAGTGTTGAATGCGTGCAACCCTAAACCCTACCCCCAAAAACCAGGGCTCCTCTAGTACACCCCACCCAATGCGTCATCTCCAGGCACCTCTGCATCGTGCATTGTCGCAGGTAAAAACGAGGTCCACCACCAAATTGCATGCTGCGCTTGTACATCCTGCGACATAGGCATGTAATCATCCATTGATTCATACAACGATGGCAACCACCAACTCCCCCGTCCAGCAATGCCAGTCTCCCCGCTCTATCGCTCATAAACGATGACTTTTTTCCTCCCTCCATGAAATCCTAAAACCTACTGCCTCTGTAAAATTGCCATTGTCTCCTCGCAAGCCCCTGCTCCTCTTCACTCCACGTCTTTCTCCACCCCCTTCTCTCGGTTGCATCTCATTGGCCACACTTCTGTCTCTCTCAACCTCGAACTGCCTTCCAACCCCTCATTCTCCCCGTGCTTTGCAAGCAAACTTGAATGATGTGTTCGTTGAGACATGCGTCGCACTATCTTGTTCTTTTATGAAGCCTGAGGTAGCCTTCGATCGAAAGGCTAGGCGACCAGGTTTTGGACCAGCCCGTAGAAGGGGGAAGGATAATGAGAGTGGCATCCATGGGACAGTCGCAGTATGGGATGGACGGCGCCCTTCATATGCCTTTCTCCTGTGGGGGCGCATATGCCCGATTTTGGATGTAAACCTAGTTGCGAGTGGGACCTCGCAGGTGATATTTACTTCTGTCTTCTATGAACCCGCATCTATGAATTCATAATTTTCACAGCCTGGTTACCTGGTCGTGTGTTCGGCTCACAGTTTTGTGCTTTGCCTCATGTTTGAGTTGAGATAATTGTCAACTATCTACTTATAATGGTTAGGGTCCTTATGGAAACGGTAGTAGATGAGGGTGTTGGTTTGGGTGAAGGAAGACGAAGAGGTCGCCTCTTGATTATGACTCATGGCATCCAAGGTGGAAACTCTCTCTCAATCAACATACATAGATTCTTTGCGCGGAAATCGTACTTTTTTAAATGGAGGTGTAGTGGTAGCATTATTCAACTGGTATTGTTCTTCTGCAACTGGAACTAAAGTGTATCTCTAAGCATTTTCAGTCTTGATATTGGAAGTGCAAATGGCATCCAGCAAGTGGGTTATTGCTACACAAGGGTGATATGGCGAGGGAGTTGTGTTTCACAACTGTATTCACCTCATTCCCCTCCTGTTCACAACTGTCGAAACGGCCGGCTTTACTCACTCTACGACTACTCCTGTGGCTAGTTTCAATGATCCAAAATAAACGCTTTGCAGCAGCCATCACTTGTCTTGACTTGAACCTCCACCATGACAATGACGAGTGAGATGAAGTGTGAAAAAGGAAGATTGCTCTCAACTGGGTGTCACACGCATCGTCGACCACTTCTCTCAGACTTCACTTGTGTCTTTTGCTTTTGACACCACAGTTCTGAGCTCCTTCATTAAACCTGATTTTAGCCATATGACCTCATATATTTCTACGTATTCCAACTTCTTCTCTGACTAACTGTAGGGTACTTAGGTTTAGGAATAAAAATCTAGATCATCTCTTGTTTGAAGAGTATACTTTGGACCTATAAATTGCCATTGGAAGCTTTTATTTTGAAGACTAAGACTATAAATTGTGTACCCTAAACCAAGATATTGATCTATTGTGAGATCATCAGCTTTGGACATCACCATTTGCAACCAAGGTTTAGGAGCTTTGTGCAGCTGATATGGTTATGAGTGGATGGCTTGCAGACTTCGTAGTAATCTGCGTCTTCGATCTTAATGTTGTTGATGTTGTTGAAGCTTAACCACATTGCTCAAGCGACCATGCACGACCGGCACTTGTGCTTCCAACATTAAAATGCATATTATAAAACGTGCGATAAGGAGGCGTCAGGACCCGGTCTGAGAAAATGTGGAGTAAATACGAAGGACTCACGCTCCGATAGACATTTCCCAATCCCCCACCCGTCCCTCCACCCTGCTCCGTAATTCACACCCAATTGGGCATTGCAGTGCCAATAGTCATACGCTGCATTCATTCTTCGTCTCATGCCGTCGTGTTCATTGCCATCAACGCCAGCCACCGTCCCTGTCGTTACATTGGCCGATTCCTTTATGCTTGTCAACCTCCTAAAGTTACTTCGTGCCTGGTCTAGAAAGGAGCAATGGTAGCAAGAAAAGGCGGCCAATTCCAATTGCCGGCCATGTAATTCTAATTGGCAGACATGCATTGAGCTGTTGGCAGTCGATTCTAATTGAACCTGCTCTTGGCAGCCAATTCCAACTGGACCTGCTCTTGGCAACCGATTCCAATTCAACCTGCTCATGGAAGCCAATTCCAACTGGACCTGCTCTTGGCAGCCGATTCCAATTGAACCTGCTCTTGGCAGCCAATTCCAACTGAACTTGCTCTTGGCAGCCGATTCTAATTGATCCTGCTCTTGGCAGCCAATTCCAACTAGACCTGCTCTTGGCAGCCAATTCCAATTGAACCTCATCTTGGCAGCCAATTCCAACTAGACCTGCTCTTGGCAGCCGATTCCAATTGAACCTGCTCTTGGCAGCCAATTCCAACTGGACCTGCTCTTGGCAGCCAATTCCAATTGAACCTGCTCTTGGCAGCCAATTCCAATTGAACCTGCTCTTGGCAGCTAATTCCAACTAGACCTGCTCTTGGCAGCCGATTCCAATTGAACCTGCTCTTGGCAGCCAATTCCAACTGGACCCGCTCTTGGCAGCCGATTCCAATTGAACCTACTCTTGGCAGCCAATTCCAACTGGATCTGCTCTCGGAAGTCGATTCCAATTGAACCTGCTTTGAGTATTATCAACGTTGGCATCAATTTCAAATGTTCCAAATGTCGCCGATGTGCCGACACCACCGACATTTGCTTATGTCCCCTGGCCCCTGAGCTTGCGCCGCTTGCTGTAGCGTCGCTTGCAACATCCCACGTTACCCTCATGACATCGACTTGCTTGCAAATGACCCCGCATTTGCCCCCATTTCTCAACCGACCCAGGCGATGGCGGAGGCGACTTCGAGGGAGAGAACAGAGGACTCAACAACACAGCGTATTGCTTGTACTTGACTACCGTCGACCTGGGCGATGAATTTTGCGATGTCACATACCCTGCACCCGAGTCGACCGAGCTCGAGTACCTCGACAAGTGGCTCGGATCGTGACCTGCCGATGCTATGTCGTAAGACAAGCTCTCATATCCAAACGTCCCATCATAGCATGCCGCTGCTCTAGCTCACAGTGACCCATCGTAACCTCCTCCGCTTCGACCTCCCGTTGTCACTGCTTGTGCCGTTGCAGGCAGCAACCGGAGCTACTTCAGCGTGTGTGCAAAAAACACACACCCAAACGGCAATAATTTTGCCCATCATTGCACGGTTGCATCTAGTATCGAGCCGGATGTAGCCAACACTCGAACACTTTGTGCGTGAACTTGCATGCATCGCCTCTCCGAAGCTTTCCTTCGAAAAGTCGAAGTATGCCGTCCCCGAGTAGTGGTACTGCCGCGGATCGCAATGCTTAGCTTTGTCGCCTGGGTGGACAAACGGGCACTCCGTTCAATCATAGATCCTCTCCCTCGTCCATCGCTTTACCTTGAATTCAAACATCCACAACTGGTCGACCCATATATGTCCACCACCGGCTATACCTCCTCGTCCTTGTTGTTCGACGGCAGAAACTTATTGAATACTGCATGAAAAAGTGTCGGTGATCCCAGTGACAATTCCCCGGCTTCCAGCGATGACGCCGACCTCAAGCTCAACCCTCGTAGGGTCGCTTCACCCGCTCCACTTCTCGCTTCCCGCTCCCCGCCTCAATCAACGATTCCTTATCCAACATCGAAAACCCTGAGAACTCACCCCTCGACACCGGCAAGCTCGACGGGCTCAAAAAGAAATTATTGAATGCGTGCAACTACGCGCTCTTCCTGCCCCTCAAGTTGTGGCTCCTCTGATACATCCCACCCAACGCGCTATCTACAAGCACCACATCGACAGGACCCCGACCCTCAGCTTTCCTGACTCACATTTCGAAGGTTACAAATTGTGTCATCCTTTCTTGTGTTCGGTGTGAGAAGCATGCAACATCTTCATTCGTTGCATGTCATGCATGCAGGTGGATGCTTTCCGTTTTAAGATTATTTTCCATTTCCATGAGATTAGACTAAAAACTTTTTCACCGGGATATGGTTTTCTACAAAGTCGAGTTATGGAAATCAATTGAAGTTCTAGTGGGAGGACTTGATTCTCATGTTGGCCGGACTACATTAGAATAGATTACATCGGGTATAATCATAGAATCGTATGGTATGACATCTGTTCAACCTTGGTCATCTCATTGAGCCTAGTATATAATCCGTCGACCTCCGCCAATTAGGAACCATACACACACATACACACACACACACACACACATGGAAGCATGTAGAGTTTTAGACACAGGTTGACATGTTATACAGGTGGTGGAGTAGACAAGAATTGACCTAATAAGGAACATGCGAAGCGATGTAACGTCCCTCTGTCTCAAGCTCCTATTTCAACCTAAAACACAACAAAGGAACACAATCACTCACCGTAGAAAACACACACACACACACACACAATAAATAAATAAATAAATAAATAAATAAAACAGAAACAAAAAAAATAAAAAACAAAAAACAAAAACAATGCAAATCGCCCCAAGAATGCCTCAACTTCACTTCGAAAGAAAAAACAGATCAACACAGGGCAGCCGAATTTTGATCCAGCACAGGATCACCTCCAATGCTTGGAGTTCGAGCTTGGAGTCTGGCTCACCTCGCCTTACATCACAATTTCATCTTTGAGTGGACTAGGTAAATCCGGTTTAGGATTTTAGGGATTAGAGGTTTTGTAACACTCGCAAATTGTGAAGCTCAGTTCACAATTGCTTTCATGCCTCCACTCATTCTCAACGCCACAATTCAAGATTACTGGTTGCTGCATACCTCAGAATGCAATAGCTTTCATCATTTCATATGAGCCAAGGGAAGCAGCACCCCTTCACAAATAACCGACACATTCTATACAACACAAAACAAAAAGATACAAACAAAGCCAAATACACAAAATGGACCAACAGCCCGAACAAAGCAACAAAATATATAAAACAAATGTGTCATACAAAACTTGAAAACCTAGAAATGAACAAAAAGTCCACATTCTCCATCAACACAAAAATCCCAACAACAACAACAATAACAACGACACAAAAAAAAGAAAAAAAGAAAAAAAAAACCTGTACTACCTTCCAAGAGACTGCAGGCAAAATCTTGCACAAAATATATTTCTAAATAAACCCACATGCATTCGAGGATGGCGAATACATGCGACAGCTCATGAACTTGAGCAGTAAATCCTGTCCTTGTATCCATAACAAGAGCCCATAGATTTGTACAAGAAGCCACACTGCTTATATACAGACCGTCTTCATTACTCTTTTCCACATGCTCCGTAAGCCGGGAATCAGCTGCATCGTAGTGATACCTGCACGTCGAAACAAATGTAGGAATAAAAGTTCAATAAATGGGTTTGTCCGAATCCAGGCTGCTTGCTGAAAGTAAACGCATGTCGTACAAATCGGAATAGCTGATCGACATCCAGGAGGACAAAGTCAAAATCGACGATACACACATGACCGGGGTCATGCCTAACTGAGCAACATCACACCACATCAATGACGAAAGCTCGCACCGCCTTACCTCTGCTTCATTTGGCCACCGAGCGTTGTAAACGTTGTAATCCATTGAGTTGCGGGCATTCCTAACCGGATCTTTTTCTTAGGTTGGTCATCCTCATCTTCTTCAACATCTGATTCGCCCTCTCTTCTGACCAACCTGTATGGAACACTAGAAACAAAAGGCTTTATTAATATGATGATCAAATGAAGAGTAGGTTCAAAAAAAGAATCCTCAGTGTAGGGACAGGAAAAACGAAGCAAAAGAAGGTCATAGAATGCACCTTTTCAACACTGTCTGTGTTTATGGGTCTCACAGTAGGATTAGGACCCAAGATGGAATCGAAGAGTAGAACGAGCTTGCCGTGGTTTGGCTCTTCATCGAACTTCATATTTGCGACCATCTCCAAAACGTCTGTTTAAAAACGGAACCGGGCAGAAACAACACAGCATTTCGGGAGAAGTTGCCATTTTCTTCTTCCACACCAGAAAACCTTTGTTGTTGCCCTACAAAACCAAATATATAGAGCACGTCCAAATGAAAAATAGTGAGAAGGAAGGAAGGAAGGAAGGAAGGAAGGAAAAATAAATAAATAAATAAATAAATATATATATATATATATATATATATATATATATATATCGCATTGATCACTTCTTCATTAGCTACTAGCTACAAAGTTGATCTGTACCTGATAACCTTGCCAAGGAAGACTACCCCGCATAAGAAATACCAAAGTATAAGCCAGTGATTCCAAGTCGTCCTTCCTAATCCCAGTCCTTCCCATATGTGCATGCACACTCGCATAGCGAACAATTCCACTGGATGTACGAAAATTACACAGAATCAAAATATAGCTCAAAAGCAAAACAGTCGCTCCCAACCGCCAAAATAGGAATGGCAACTACAGATCATGACAAGGGGGGGAGGAGGAAGAGCCTCACCGGAACACATCAGGCCTTTGGTCATATTCTACATGCTGACCGGTTGTACCATCCCTCCATCGAATAGCTGCATATATGGGAGAAAGACGTTAATCTTGGTGTGAAATTGACTTGTGCATGGACGTAGCGGTAATAAACTCATCCAATTCTCAGTCCAGATGCTCTTCATGTAACAGTTAACAGATGTTAAATAAAAAAAAAAAAAAAAAAAAAAAAAAAACGAATGTAACGCCAAATTGGAGCAAAGGAGGTTTCTAATGTGTGAACAGAGAATGAATTGCAGCACAACGATACTGAAAACTCACCAAGCCCGAGATGTACATGAAAAAGCTTCTTCTCTTCAGGTGTATTGGGTTGTCCCAGGAGAAAGTTCTCGGGCTTCACGTCTCCATGTGCATACCTGCTCAATCAGAACGAGCTGCCCTAAATACTTGCGCTTGACCCCGAAGAGTTCTAGACATCCCGGAGACTTGGCCCGAGCATATCCATGACCTACAGTATGTGAACGAAGTTGAAATCGGATTAAAATAAATAATTAAATACATAAATAAATAAATAAATCTTGAAACAAGTTTGAAAAGAAGACGACTACATGAAAACTAAAGGTCTGCTTGGACTACAACAATTCAATAGGTGACTCACCATGACGTAGTAGTCGCCTTGTCGACCTTTGTAATATACATGACCAACACCATGGCTGCCACCAAGAGTGCTGGAGAAAGAACCCGCGCCAACCATGGAGGTTTAGGAGACAAGCCCTAATCACATTTGAATGATGAAAATAAGAAATGCAGAAAGGTAATTGCGACACTAGTAATCACATCCCAAGAGTGAAATCACAAAGGTACGAGCTCGAGATACACTTGTAAACCTGCCACTCGCAAGGAGGACCATGATTGCAGCCCTTACCACTCCGATGCTCGAACTTGCTCGAACTTCAACCCCGCAACCTGCACAAACGAGTTCAACGTGAGTACAAAAACTTATTACATTAATACCTACAAGACCTCGATGTAATGTGCAGAGCATCTCCCAAACATGTCGCTGCGACCAACGTTTAGAGCAAAACAAATTGTAAGAAATTGAATACCTCAACGGCCTGTGGACCAGCCCGCTCCGTCTCACCGATCCATCCCTGTCATTACGTTGGCCGATTCCTTTATGCAATGTACCAGGTTTAGGAACTGCAGTAGTGAATGAAAAACAAAAACCATGAAGAGGCTTTAAACAAACCCCATGTTCATTGAGCCAAAAAGTTGTCAAATCTTCTAATTCCATCCCAAAACAAATTCAATCCTAAACCAGGTTTCAACAATCCATGAAACAATTAAATTGGGAACCATGCACCACACAAACATGGAAGCATGTAGAGTTTTGGACAACGTTTTACATGTTATGCAGGTGGTGGAGTAGACAAGAGTTGACCTAATAAGGAACATGCGAAGCGATGTAACGTCCCTCTCCTTGAAGCTCCTACTTCAACCTCAAACACAACGAAGGAGCACAGTTACTCACTTTAGAAAACAAACAAAATAAACCAAAACAAACCAAAAAATAATAAAATAAAATAAAAAATCGATTCAAATCGCCCCAAGAATGCCTCAACTTCACTTCGAAAGAAAAACAGATCAACACAGAGCAGCCGAATTTTGATCCAGCACAGGTTCACCTCCAATGCGATTAGGTTTACGAGCTTGGAATCTGACTCTCCTCGCCTCGCCTCGCCTCGCCTCACATCACAACTTTGCCTTGCCCTCAATACGTTACTTGGTTACGGTTGTGAGTCTGAACACAATACTTTCACATTCGGGGATCTTCACTACACATACAACTAAGTACATTTCACTCCAATACTTTTTCACGTCAGTATTATAATTATTTAAAATAGAATTTGTCTAGCATCAAAAAACAAAAAAACCAAAGAGTAAATATAAATTTGGTCTATGGGGACAAAGAATTTAAGAAGTTCGAAGGAATTCAAGAAATTTCAATTCAGAATTTAGAAACTTGTGCCGAACTAGGACTCACGCCGGAACTGAGAGTCACGGGACTAGGGAGACTCGCGCCGGGATCGAGGCTCGCAGGACCGAAACTCGCACAGAGATTGGGACTCGCAGGACTGGGACTCTTACCGGGACTAGGACTTGCAGGACTGGGACTCTTACCGGGACTGGGACTCGTAGGACTGAGACTCGTAGGACTGAGACTCGTAGGACTGAGACTTGCGCTGGGAGTGGAATTCATGCCAAGCCTGGGACTCGTGGAACTTGGACTTGTGTCGAAACTGGGATCCACTCCGAGGTCCGCTAACTGGTGTCGCATCCAATCCACACTCCCATTGTGAGGGTGCGAGTCTCAGTTTCACTGCGAGTCATTGTCCCAGTTCCTTGCCCCGGTGTCTCACTCCCTCCCTCTCCCACCATGCATCATTCGAATTTTCTTCCCTTTCCTTCCGGTGTACAAGGTGAGATTGGGCACCGGGCACTGAATGTTTGTTGCTTGTTTGTCGTTGTGTGGAGGGGAGTGAGAGGGTCGGTCTGAGCACATGCACTGAGTGTTAGTTGCTTATTTGTCGTCGCTTGGACGTGGAGGAAGAAGGGGGGGGAGGAGGAGGGTTTAGGGTTTAGGGTGTAGGAAAGAATGAATCTGATGCTGTAAGGGCATTATTGCCACCATGGAACTCCTATGTGGCCTTTGTTTAATGCGTCCTCCATGGGAATAAAAACTGTCGATGAAGTTGTTGGTTGCAGTGCAAAGATGGAGTTTCTCTTCTGGCCACATTTGATAGTGGTAACTAAAGAGTAACCAGGTTTAGCCGCGGCTATGGTTCCATCAGTGCTTATCAAAGTGGGACAGGAAAATTTGTAAACTTGGTCGAACGAGTCTCAAGCTCCGTGAAAATGATGCTACTAAGCAGATTTCCACTAAACCTGGGACAACACAAAAAAGACAAGTCTTGAGCTCTGTGAAAATGATGCTAATAAGCAGATTCCCACTACACCTCGGACAATACAAAAAAGAAAATACTCAAACTGTACTGGAAAGCGAAAGGCAAGAACTGCTCCAAAATCGCAGGGCATGGCTTCTGGGACGGGAAGAGGCGAAGCGTCTGTTGGAAGTAGAACGAGAGAAGGCAGCCAAACTGGAACAGGAAAAAGGGGGGATATTGGTTGACTTGTATATTGGATTGAATCGAAAGAGTTACGGGCAAAAATATGAAGCTGAAAAGCTGTTGTAGTCACAAAATTGGAGAGTGACCCAGCAAGTATTGGTCGGTCACGGATGTCTGCCCCACCAGTTTCAACAATCGGTGAATTAGAGGTGAAGGTGAGGCAAGAGCAGCACCAATTGGGAGCAACCAGGTTGTCAGGATGTCCTGACATCCTGACAACCTGACAACCAGGGTTCAGGGGTTAGGGGTTAGGGTTTAGGGTTTAGGGTTTAGATT
Organism: Physcomitrium patens; assembly: GCF_059467195.1. NCBI lineage: Eukaryota > Viridiplantae > Streptophyta > Bryopsida > Funariales > Funariaceae > Physcomitrium > Physcomitrium patens. The sequence continues at coordinate 69,118 of NC_143413.1, read as the reverse complement.
TAGGGTTTAGGGTTTAGGGTTACATGGATGTCCTAGAGGTTTTCCATCCTCAATATCTCTTAATATATCACAGCTTTTTCTGTTTTAAGATTTTGCCAAGGCTTAGAATCACCCAAAGACCTCTACAAACGTTTTTGTTTTTCAAAAAAATGTGTTTCGTTTTCTGTAATTTAGGGTTTGAAAACCCTAATTAGGGTCTCAACACCCTGATTACAGTTCTCACTTGCATATTTTTTCTTATCAAAGAACTGTGTATGAACTCTAAATGCGTACAGAACACTGCTTACTCAAAGCAATTCCCCATAGATAAATAGTTCACCTAGTCCAGGTCCAGAGAGTCCTTCGGGCTTCTCGCCCCTATGTCTTTGCCCGCTCTCCACCTGCTGCACCACCGGCTCTCCTTCCATCAGGATCATCGTTGACGGAGTCAATATCAGCTCCGTCTTCGACTTCTGCAAGACTCCCGCAGGCGACCAAGGTGCCTACCCCTGATGCATCCGTGAGTGCAGCCTTCGAGACTACGCCGCTTACTGCAGTGTCGCCTATACTCACATTACAGATTCTGTAAAATCAGACATCGACACGCTCGTTAATCACCCCACACTTATGCCCATTTCTCAACCAACCCCAACAACAGAGGGCTCAACGGCAGCGGGTACTGTGCAAGCCCCACCAACATCGACCTAGGCAATGAATTCTACAATACCGCACACCCTGCACTCCACTGGGCCGACCTAGAATGCTCCAACGATTGGCTCAGACCGTCACGTCCCCATGGTCCGTCGTAAGACAAGTCCTCGTACCTCGACGCTCGATCGTAGCTCCCCCGTGCACCGGCTCGCGGCAACCCTTTGTGATGCCTTGTGCTCCGATCTCTTGTCGTCGCTTCCTGTGCCTCCTTTGCCACCGCAGGCATCCACCGTAGCTGCTCCGACGTATGCACCAAAAACCACACTCGATGATGCTAATTCTGCCCATCCTTGCATGGCTGCGTCCAAGTACCGAGCCAAATGCAGCCAATACTCAAATACTTAAATGCACCCAAACTCGCACACATCGCCTCTCCGAGAGCTCCCTTTTTCGAAACTCCCTACACGCTGTCCCCGAGTCCTCGTACCGTCGCGGATTGCAACGCCTAGCTTTCTCGCCCGGGTGGGCAAATGGGCCTTCCGTCCAATCATGGCTCCTCCCTCTCATACATCGCCTCACCTAGAATTCCAACATCCGGAACTCATTGCACCCGTACATGTCTATCACTGCCCACGCCTCCTCGTCCTCGTTGTTCGATGACACAAAATTGTTGAACGACGCATCGGAAAATGTCTGTAATCCTAGCGACCAGGTCCCTCGGCCCCCAGCAGTGACGCCAATCCCAACTTCAACCCTCGCATGTCCATTCGACTTGCTCCCTTCCTGCCTCCTCATAAAAGCCCCCTTCACCGCTCCCCGCCTCGATCCGCGACTCCTCGTTTGCCATCGAAAACCCCGAAAACTCACCCTTGGACATCGACGACCTCGGCAGGCTCCAAAAGAAATTGTTGAGTGCGTGCAACTCTAAACCCTACCCCCAAAAGCTGTGGCTCCTCTGGTACACCCCACCCAACGCATCTTGAGGCGCTTGTGCATCGTGCATCGCCGCGGGTAAGAACGAGGTCCACCGCCGAGCAGCATGCTGCGCTTGCACATCCTGCGACATAGGCATGTAGTCACCCATCGATTCATACAACGATGGCGACCACCAACTCCCCCGTCCACCGATGCCAGTCTCCCCGCTCCGCCGCTCATAAACGGTGACTTTTTTCCTCCCCCCACGAAACCCTAAACCTGCTGACTCTCCAAAACTGCCATTGTCTCCCTCGCAAGCCCCTGCTCCTCTTCACTCCACGTCTTTCTCCACCCCCTTCCCTCGGTTCCATCTCATTGGCCACACTTCCGTCTCTCCCAACCTTGAACTACCCTCCGACCGCTCATTCTCCCCGTGCTTTGCAAGCAAACCTGAACGATGTGTTTGTGGAGACATGCGCCGCACTATCTTGCTCTTCTGTGAAGCCTAAGGCAGCCTTCGATCGGAAGACTAGGCGACCAGGTTTTGGACCAGCCCGTACAAGGGGAAAGAGTAATGAGAGTGGCATCCAAGGAACGGTGGCAGTATGGGATGGACGGCGCCCTTCATGTGCCTTTCTCCTGTGCGGGCGCATGTGCCCGGTTTAGGGTTTAGGGTTTAGGGTTTAGGGGTTCGGGTTAAGGGTTTAGGGGTTAGGGTTTAGGGTTTAGGGTTTAGGGGTTAGGGTTTAGGGTTTAGGGTTTAGGGTTACAAGGGTGTCCCCGGTTTTTGGGCATCATTATTTTTGGATTTTGACTTGACCTACGCCCCCATTTATTGTGTCTAGGATGTCAATGGTATAATTCTTTTCCTATACAAGTTTATAGTTTGGAAGATTTAGCTACTTTGACTTGGAGTTTAGGGTTTTGACTTTTGTCATACAAGGCTTTTTGAAATTTTTGAAAAGTCCATTGGATTTGTTTGAGGGTTGCCAATTATAAATATGTGCTTGAAGTTTTGAAAAGGCGCATATGTTTGTAGTTATTAAATGTTTGACTATTTTGACTTTTGAGTTGACTTTGCATATGAATAGGAATTTTGAAGTTTTGATTTGAGCTACCCCCCTATTTTAAGGGTCTAGGAATCTAGTGATGGTCTTAAAATCCTATACATGTTTTTCAATTTTGAGATATAAGGCGTTTGACTTGATACAATTTTCTGTTGACTTTTTGTGTACTTTGTTGTCTTGAATTTTTGATTTGACCTACCCCCCTATTTGTCATGCTTCTGATTCCAATGGTATGTTTAAAATTTTCAGCAAATTAATAGTTTAGGAGATATGAGATTTTCAAAATAGCAAAATTTACCTTTCATTAATATATGAAAAAAATATTATAAAAATATGAAATAAATACATAGAGACTTTTGGACATTATAATAATATATTGAATAATTTATATAAGTAAATGTTTTTTTTTTTTGGAAAATATCATATTTATATTATATGTATATATGATTTAACTTTATATTATATGTGTTCTAAGCCTATGCAATGGATTGAACATGATTCCGCCAATTTGCACCATATTCTTGAATGAAGTGGCGAGCTCTTCCAACACGATCTTCATACACTCCATCCTTTTTCCAATATGCACCACTATTGGTCTTCTTTAACATCAAGCCATCTACACGTCTATCTACGACCCTACTATGAACAAACCAATGTGTATTGTGAAGAAATTCAAAGATGAGAGGACGAATACTTGGATCATCTTGCTCCCAACCATCGTAGAGGAATGGCCCCACTTGTATCAATGCTTGTTGACTTGCTTGGGCACTTCTCCACTCTCTTGCTTGTTGAAGTTGTTGCTCCATATGCTTGCCACTCCATCCTATTGCTTGTCTAGCAAATGTTAAGGCACTCTTGACTCGAATAGAAGGTGCATATGAATTTCTTCCATGAATCTCTTTGGCCAACGTTGCTAAATGACTATGGCATATTTGAAAGAATCTTTGTAAAGATCCTTCTCGTATATCAAAATGACCTCCTATAGCTCTTTCTATGCCAGAATATTCAAAAAGGTCAAGATTACTACAAAGTTTACGTCCATCTATTATTTTCTCTGTACGAACACTAAGCCAGGTTTTAGGGTTTAGGGTTTAGGGTTTAGGGTTACAAGGGTGTCCCCGATTTTTGGGCATCATTATTTTTGGATTTTGACTTGACCTACCCCCCCCATTTATGGTGTCTAGGATGTCAATGGTATAATTCTTTTCCTATACAAGTTTATAGTTTGGAAGATTTAGCTACTTTGACTTGGAGTTTAGGGTTTTGACTTTTGTCATACAAGGTTTTTTGAAATTTTTGAAAAGTCCATTGGATTTGTTTGAGGGTTGCCAATTCTAAATATGGGCTTGAAGTTTTGAAAAGGTCCATATATTTGTAGGTATTAAGTGTTTGACTATTTTGACTTTTGAGTTGACTTTGCATATGAATAGGAATTTTGAAGTTTTGATTTGAGCTACCCCCCTATTTTAAGGGTCTAGGAATCTAGTGATGGTCTTGAAATCCTATACATGTTTTTCAATTTTGAGATATAAGGCGTTTGACTTGATACAATTTTCTGTTGACTTTTTGTATACTTTATTGTTTTGAATTTTTGATTTGACCTACCCCCCTATTTGTCATGCTTCTGATTCCAATGGTATGTTTAAAATTTTCAGCAAGTTTATAGTTTAGGAGATATGAGATTTTCAAAATAGCAAAATTTGCCTTTTATTAATATATGAAAAAAATATTATAAAAATATGAAATAAATACATAGAGACTTTTGGACATTATAATAATATATTGGATAATTTATATAGGTAAATGTCTTTTTTTTTTTGGAAAATATCATATTTATACTATATGTACATATGATTTAACTTTATATTATATGTGTTCTAAGCCTATGCAATGGATTGAACATGATTCCGCCAATTTGCACCATATTCTTGAATGAAGTGGCGAGCTCTTCCAACACGATCTTCATACACTCCATCCTTTTTCCAATATGCACCACTATTGGTCTTCTTTAACATCAAGCCATCTACACGTCTATCTATGACCCTACTATGAACAAACCAATGTGCATTGTGAAGAAATTCAAAGATGAGAGGACGAATATTTGGATCATCTTGCTCCCAACCATCGTAGAGGAATTGCCCCACTTGTATCAATGCTTGTTGACTTGCTTGGGCACTTCTCCACTCTCTTGCTTGTTGAAGTTGTCGCTCCATATGCTTGCCACTCCATCCTATTGCTTGTCTAGCAAATGTTAAGGCACTCTTGACTCGAATAGAAGGTGCATATGAATTTCTTCCATGAATCTCTTTGGCCAACGTTGCTAAATGACTATGGCATATTTGAAAGAATCTTTGTAAAGATCCTTCTCGTATATCAAAATGACCTCCTATAGCTCTTTCTATGCCAGAATATTCAAAAAGGTCAAGATTACTACAAAGTTTACGTCCATCTATTATTTTCTCTGTACGAACACTAAGCCAGGTTTTAGGGTTTAGGGTTTAGGGTTACAAGGGTGTCCCCGATTTTTGGGCATCATTATTTTTGGATTTTGACTTGACCTACCCCCCCATTTATGGTGTCTAGGATGTCAATGGTATAATTCTTTTCCTATACAAGTTTATAGTTTGGAAGATTTAGCTACTTTGACTTGGAGTTTAGGGTTTTGACTTTTGTCATACAAGGTTTTTTGAAATTTTTGAAAAGTCCATTGGATTTGTTTGAGGGTTGCCAATTCTAAATATGGGCTTGAAGTTTTGAAAAGGTCCATATATTTGTAGGTATTAAGTGTTTGACTATTTTGACTTTTGAGTTGACTTTGCATATGAATAGGAATTTTGAAGTTTTGATTTGAGCTACCCCCCTATTTTAAGGGTCTAGGAATCTAGTGATGGTCTTGAAATCCTATACATGTTTTTCAATTTTGAGATATAAGGCGTTTGACTTGATACAATTTTCTGTTGACTTTTTGTATACTTTATTGTTTTGAATTTTTGATTTGACCTACCCCCCTATTTGTCATGCTTCTGATTCCAATGGTATGTTTAAAATTTTCAGCAAGTTTATAGTTTAGGAGATATGAGATTTTCAAAATAGCAAAATTTGCCTTTTATTAATATATGAAAAAAATATTATAAAAATATGAAATAAATACATAGAGACTTTTGGACATTATAATAATATATTGGATAATTTATATAGGTAAATGTCTTTTTTTTTTTGGAAAATATCATATTTATACTATATGTACATATGATTTAACTTTATATTATATGTGTTCTAAGCCTATGCAATGGATTGAACATGATTCCGCCAATTTGCACCATATTCTTGAATGAAGTGGCGAGCTCCTCCAACACGATCTTCATACACTCCATCCTTTTTCCAATATGCACCACTATTGGTCTTCTTTAACATCAAGCCATCTACACGTCTATCTATGACCCTACTATGAACAAACCAATGTGCATTGTGAAGAAATTCAAAGATGAGAGGACGAATATTTGGATCATCTTGCTCCCAACCATCGTAGAGGAATTGCCCCACTTGTATCAATGCTTGTTGACTTGCTTGGGCACTTCTCCACTCTCTTGCTTGTTGAAGTTGTCGCTCCATATGCTTGCCACTCCATCCTATTGCTTGTCTAGCAAATGTTAAGGCACTCTTGACTCGAATAGAAGGTGCATATGAATTTCTTCCATGAATCTCTTTGGCCAACGTTGCTAAATGACTATGGCATATTTGAAAGAATCTTTGTAAAGATCCTTCTCGTATATCAAAATGACCTCCTATAGCTCTTTCTATGCCAGAATATTCAAAAAGGTCAAGATTACTACAAAGTTTACGTCCATCTATTATTTTCTCTGTACGAACACTAAGCCAGGTTTTAGGGTTTAGGGTTTAGGGTTACAAGGGTGTCCCCGATTTTTGGGCATCATTATTTTTGGATTTTGACTTGACCTACCCCCCCATTTATGGTGTCTAGGATGTCAATGGTATAATTCTTTTCCTATACAAGTTTATAGTTTGGAAGATTTAGCTACTTTGACTTGGAGTTTAGGGTTTTGACTTTTGTCATACAAGGTTTTTTGAAATTTTTGAAAAGTCCATTGGATTTGTTTGAGGATTGCCAATTCTAAATATGGGCTTGAAGTTTTGAAAAGGTCCATATATTTGTAGGTATTAAGTGTTTGACTATTTTGACTTTTGAGTTGACTTTGCATATGAATAGGAATTTTGAAGTTTTGATTTGAGCTACCCCCCTATTTTAAGGGTCTAGGAATCTAGTGATGGTCTTGAAATCCTATACATGTTTTTCAATTTTGAGATATAAGGCGTTTGACTTGATACAATTTTCTGTTGACTTTTTGTATACTTTATTGTTTTGAATTTTTGATTTGACCTACCCCCCTATTTGTCATGCTTCTGATTCCAATGGTATGTTTAAAATTTTCAGCAAGTTTATAGTTTAGGAGATATGAGATTTTCAAAATAGCAAAATTTGCCTTTTATTAATATATGAAAAAAATATTATAAAAATATGAAATAAATACATAGAGACTTTTGGACATTATAATAATATATTGGATAATTTATATAGGTAAATGTCTTTTTTTTTTTGGAAAATATCATATTTATACTATATGTACATATGATTTAACTTTATATTATATGTGTTCTAAGCCTATGCAATGGATTGAACATGATTCCGCCAATTTGCACCATATTCTTGAATGAAGTGGCGAGCTCCTCCAACACGATCTTCATACACTCCATCCTTTTTCCAATATGCACCACTATTGGTCTTCTTTAACATCAAGCCATCTACACGTCTATCTATGACCCTACTATGAACAAACCAATGTGCATTGTGAAGAAATTCAAAGATGAGAGGACGAATATTTGGATCATCTTGCTCCCAACCATCGTAGAGGAATTGCCCCACTTGTATCAATGCTTGTTGACTTGCTTGGGCACTTCTCCACTCTCTTGCTTGTTGAAGTTGTCGCTCCATATGCTTGCCACTCCATCCTATTGCTTGTCTAGCAAATGTTAAGGCACTCTTGACTCGAATAGAAGGTGCATATGAATTTCTTCCATGAATCTCTTTGGCCAACGTTGCTAAATGACTATGGCATATTTGAAAGAATCTTTGTAAAGATCCTTCTCGTATATCAAAATGACCTCCTATAGCTCTTTCTATGCCAGAATATTCAAAAAGGTCAAGATTACTACAAAGTTTACGTCCATCTATTATTTTCTCTGTACGAACACTAAGCCAGGTTTTAGGGTTTAGGGTTTAGGGTTACAAGGGTGTCCCCGATTTTTGGGCATCATTATTTTTGGATTTTGACTTGACCTACCCCCCCATTTATGGTGTCTAGGATGTCAATGGTATAATTCTTTTCCTATACAAGTTTATAGTTTGGAAGATTTAGCTACTTTGACTTGGAGTTTAGGGTTTTGACTTTTGTCATACAAGGTTTTTTGAAATTTTTGAAAAGTCCATTGGATTTGTTTGAGGGTTGCCAATTCTAAATATGGGCTTGAAGTTTTGAAAAGGTCCATATATTTGTAGGTATTAAGTGTTTGACTATTTTGACTTTTGAGTTGACTTTGCATATGAATAGGAATTTTGAAGTTTTGATTTGAGCTACCCCCCTATTTTAAGGGTCTAGGAATCTAGTGATGGTCTTGAAATCCTATACATGTTTTTCAATTTTGAGATATAAGGCGTTTGACTTGATACAATTTTCTGTTGACTTTTTGTATACTTTATTGTTTTGAATTTTTGATTTGACCTACCCCCCTATTTGTCATGCTTCTGATTCCAATGGTATGTTTAAAATTTTCAGCAAGTTTATAGTTTAGGAGATATGAGATTTTCAAAATAGCAAAATTTGCCTTTTATTAATATATGAAAAAAATATTATAAAAATATGAAATAAATACATAGAGACTTTTGGACATTATAATAATATATTGGATAATTTATATAGGTAAATGTCTTTTTTTTTTTGGAAAATATCATATTTATACTATATGTACATATGATTTAACTTTATATTATATGTGTTCTAAGCCTATGCAATGGATTGAACATGATTCCGCCAATTTGCACCATATTCTTGAATGAAGTGGCGAGCTCCTCCAACACGATCTTCATACACTCCATCCTTTTTCCAATATGCACCACTATTGGTCTTCTTTAACATCAAGCCATCTACACGTCTATCTATGACCCTACTATGAACAAACCAATGTGCATTGTGAAGAAATTCAAAGATGAGAGGACGAATATTTGGATCATCTTGCTCCCAACCATCGTAGAGGAATTGCCCCACTTGTATCAATGCTTGTTGACTTGCTTGGGCACTTCTCCACTCTCTTGCTTGTTGAAGTTGTCGCTCCATATGCTTGCCACTCCATCCTATTGCTTGTCTAGCAAATGTTAAGGCACTCTTGACTCGAATAGAAGGTGCATATGAATTTCTTCCATGAATCTCTTTGGCCAACGTTGCTAAATGACTATGGCATATTTGAAAGAATCTTTGTAAAGATCCTTCTCGTATATCAAAATGACCTCCTATAGCTCTTTCTATGCCAGAATATTCAAAAAGGTCAAGATTACTACAAAGTTTACGTCCATCTATTATTTTCTCTGTACGAACACTAAGCCAGGTTTTAGGGTTTAGGGTTTAGGGTTACAAGGGTGTCCCCGATTTTTGGGCATCATTATTTTTGGATTTTGACTTGACCTACCCCCCCATTTATGGTGTCTAGGATGTCAATGGTATAATTCTTTTCCTATACAAGTTTATAGTTTGGAAGATTTAGCTACTTTGACTTGGAGTTTAGGGTTTTGACTTTTGTCATACAAGGTTTTTTGAAATTTTTGAAAAGTCCATTGGATTTGTTTGAGGGTTGCCAATTCTAAATATGGGCTTGAAGTTTTGAAAAGGTCCATATATTTGTAGGTATTAAGTGTTTGACTATTTTGACTTTTGAGTTGACTTTGCATATGAATAGGAATTTTGAAGTTTTGATTTGAGCTACCCCCCTATTTTAAGGGTCTAGGAATCTAGTGATGGTCTTGAAATCCTATACATGTTTTTCAATTTTGAGATATAAGGCGTTTGACTTGATACAATTTTCTGTTGACTTTTTGTATACTTTATTGTTTTGAATTTTTGATTTGACCTACCCCCCTATTTGTCATGCTTCTGATTCCAATGGTATGTTTAAAATTTTCAGCAAGTTTATAGTTTAGGAGATATGAGATTTTCAAAATAGCAAAATTTGCCTTTTATTAATATATGAAAAAAATATTATAAAAATATGAAATAAATACATAGAGACTTTTGGACATTATAATAATATATTGGATAATTTATATAGGTAAATGTCTTTTTTTTTTTGGAAAATATCATATTTATACTATATGTACATATGATTTAACTTTATATTATATGTGTTCTAAGCCTATGCAATGGATTGAACATGATTCCGCCAATTTGCACCATATTCTTGAATGAAGTGGCGAGCTCCTCCAACACGATCTTCATACACTCCATCCTTTTTCCAATATGCACCACTATTGGTCTTCTTTAACATCAAGCCATCTACACGTCTATCTATGACCCTACTATGAACAAACCAATGTGCATTGTGAAGAAATTCAAAGATGAGAGGACGAATATTTGGATCATCTTGCTCCCAACCATCGTAGAGGAATTGCCCCACTTGTATCAATGCTTGTTGACTTGCTTGGGCACTTCTCCACTCTCTTGCTTGTTGAAGTTGTCGCTCCATATGCTTGCCACTCCATCCTATTGCTTGTCTAGCAAATGTTAAGGCACTCTTGACTCGAATAGAAGGTGCATATGAATTTCTTCCATGAATCTCTTTGGCCAACGTTGCTAAATGACTATGGCATATTTGAAAGAATCTTTGTAAAGATCCTTCTCGTATATCAAAATGACCTCCTATAGCTCTTTCTATGCCAGAATATTCAAAAAGGTCAAGATTACTACAAAGTTTACGTCCATCTATTATTTTCTTTGTACGAACACTAAGCCAGGTTTTAGGGTTTAGGGTTTAGGGTTACAAGGGTGTCCCCGATTTTTGGGCATCATTATTTTTGGATTTTGACTTGACCTACCCCCCCATTTATGGTGTCTAGGATGTCAATGGTATAATTCTTTTCCTATACAAGTTTATAGTTTGGAAGATTTAGCTACTTTGACTTGGAGTTTAGGGTTTTGACTTTTGTCATACAAGGTTTTTTGAAATTTTTGAAAAGTCCATTGGATTTGTTTGAGGGTTGCCAATTCTAAATATGGGCTTGAAGTTTTGAAAAGGTCCATATATTTGTAGGTATTAAGTGTTTGACTATTTTGACTTTTGAGTTGACTTTGCATATGAATAGGAATTTTGAAGTTTTGATTTGAGCTACCCCCCTATTTTAAGGGTCTAGGAATCTAGTGATGGTCTTGAAATCCTATACATGTTTTTCAATTTTGAGATATAAGGCGTTTGACTTGATACAATTTTCTGTTGACTTTTTGTATACTTTATTGTTTTGAATTTTTGATTTGACCTACCCCCCTATTTGTCATGCTTCTGATTCCAATGGTATGTTTAAAATTTTCAGCAAGTTTATAGTTTAGGAGATATGAGATTTTCAAAATAGCAAAATTTGCCTTTTATTAATATATGAAAAAAATATTATAAAAATATGAAATAAATACATAGAGACTTTTGGACATTATAATAATATATTGGATAATTTATATAGGTAAATGTCTTTTTTTTTTGGAAAATATCATATTTATACTATATGTACATATGATTTAACTTTATATTATATGTGTTCTAAGCCTATGCAATGGATTGAACATGATTCCGCCAATTTGCACCATATTCTTGAATGAAGTGGCGAGCTCCTCCAACACGATCTTCATACACTCCATCCTTTTTCCAATATGCACCACTATTGGTCTTCTTTAACATCAAGCCATCTACACGTCTATCTATGACCCTACTATGAACAAACCAATGTGCATTGTGAAGAAATTCAAAGATGAGAGGACGAATATTTGGATCATCTTGCTCCCAACCATCGTAGAGGAATTGCCCCACTTGTATCAATGCTTGTTGACTTGCTTGGGCACTTCTCCACTCTCTTGCTTGTTGAAGTTGTCGCTCCATATGCTTGCCACTCCATCCTATTGCTTGTCTAGCAAATGTTAAGGCACTCTTGACTCGAATAGAAGGTGCATATGAATTTCTTCCATGAATCTCTTTGGCCAACGTTGCTAAATGACTATGGCATATTTGAAAGAATCTTTGTAAAGATCCTTCTCGTATATCAAAATGACCTCCTATAGCTCTTTCTATGCCAGAATATTCAAAAAGGTCAAGATTACTACAAAGTTTACGTCCATCTATTATTTTCTCTGTACGAACACTAAGCCAGGTTTTAGGGTTTAGGGTTTAGGGTTACAAGGGTGTCCCCGATTTTTGGGCATCATTATTTTTGGATTTTGACTTGACCTACCCCCCCATTTATGGTGTCTAGGATGTCAATGGTATAATTCTTTTCCTATACAAGTTTATAGTTTGGAAGATTTAGCTACTTTGACTTGGAGTTTAGGGTTTTGACTTTTGTCATACAAGGTTTTTTGAAATTTTTGAAAAGTCCATTGGATTTGTTTGAGGGTTGCCAATTCTAAATATGGGCTTGAAGTTTTGAAAAGGTCCATATATTTGTAGGTATTAAGTGTTTGACTATTTTGACTTTTGAGTTGACTTTGCATATGAATAGGAATTTTGAAGTTTTGATTTGAGCTACCCCCCTATTTTAAGGGTCTAGGAATCTAGTGATGGTCTTGAAATCCTATACATGTTTTTCAATTTTGAGATATAAGGCGTTTGACTTGATACAATTTTCTGTTGACTTTTTGTATACTTTATTGTTTTGAATTTTTGATTTGACCTACCCCCCTATTTGTCATGCTTCTGATTCCAATGGTATGTTTAAAATTTTCAGCAAGTTTATAGTTTAGGAGATATGAGATTTTCAAAATAGCAAAATTTGCCTTTTATTAATATATGAAAAAAATATTATAAAAATATGAAATAAATACATAGAGACTTTTGGACATTATAATAATATATTGGATAATTTATATAGGTAAATGTCTTTTTTTTTTTGGAAAATATCATATTTATACTATATGTACATATGATTTAACTTTATATTATATGTGTTCTAAGCCTATGCAATGGATTGAACATGATTCCGCCAATTTGCACCATATTCTTGAATGAAGTGGCGAGCTCCTCCAACACGATCTTCATACACTCCATCCTTTTTCCAATATGCACCACTATTGGTCTTCTTTAACATCAAGCCATCTACACGTCTATCTATGACCCTACTATGAACAAACCAATGTGCATTGTGAAGAAATTCAAAGATGAGAGGACGAATATTTGGATCATCTTGCTCCCAACCATCGTAGAGGAATTGCCCCACTTGTATCAATGCTTGTTGACTTGCTTGGGCACTTCTCCACTCTCTTGCTTGTTGAAGTTGTCGCTCCATATGCTTGCCACTCCATCCTATTGCTTGTCTAGCAAATGTTAAGGCACTCTTGACTCGAATAGAAGGTGCATATGAATTTCTTCCATGAATCTCTTTGGCCAACGTTGCTAAATGACTATGGCATATTTGAAAGAATCTTTGTAAAGATCCTTCTCGTATATCAAAATGACCTCCTATAGCTCTTTCTATGCCAGAATATTCAAAAAGGTCAAGATTACTACAAAGTTTACGTCCATCTATTATTTTCTCTGTACGAACACTAAGCCAGGTTTTAGGGTTTAGGGTTTAGGGTTACAAGGGTGTCCCCGATTTTTGGGCATCATTATTTTTGGATTTTGACTTGACCTACCCCCCCATTTATGGTGTCTAGGATGTCAATGGTATAATTCTTTTCCTATACAAGTTTATAGTTTGGAAGATTTAGCTACTTTGACTTGGAGTTTAGGGTTTTGACTTTTGTCATACAAGGTTTTTTGAAATTTTTGAAAAGTCCATTGGATTTGTTTGAGGGTTGCCAATTCTAAATATGGGCTTGAAGTTTTGAAAAGGTCCATATATTTGTAGGTATTAAGTGTTTGACTATTTTGACTTTTGAGTTGACTTTGCATATGAATAGGAATTTTGAAGTTTTGATTTGAGCTACCCCCCTATTTTAAGGGTCTAGGAATCTAGTGATGGTCTTGAAATCCTATACATGTTTTTCAATTTTGAGATATAAGGCGTTTGACTTGATACAATTTTCTGTTGACTTTTTGTATACTTTATTGTTTTGAATTTTTGATTTGACCTACCCCCCTATTTGTCATGCTTCTGATTCCAATGGTATGTTTAAAATTTTCAGCAAGTTTATAGTTTAGGAGATATGAGATTTTCAAAATAGCAAAATTTGCCTTTTATTAATATATGAAAAAAATATTATAAAAATATGAAATAAATACATAGAGACTTTTGGACATTATAATAATATATTGGATAATTTATATAGGTAAATGTCTTTTTTTTTTTGGAAAATATCATATTTATACTATATGTACATATGATTTAACTTTATATTATATGTGTTCTAAGCCTATGCAATGGATTGAACATGATTCCGCCAATTTGCACCATATTCTTGAATGAAGTGGCGAGCTCCTCCAACACGATCTTCATACACTCCATCCTTTTTCCAATATGCACCACTATTGGTCTTCTTTAACATCAAGCCATCTACACGTCTATCTATGACCCTACTATGAACAAACCAATGTGCATTGTGAAGAAATTCAAAGATGAGAGGACGAATATTTGGATCATCTTGCTCCCAACCATCGTAGAGGAATTGCCCCACTTGTATCAATGCTTGTTGACTTGCTTGGGCACTTCTCCACTCTCTTGCTTGTTGAAGTTGTCGCTCCATATGCTTGCCACTCCATCCTATTGCTTGTCTAGCAAATGTTAAGGCACTCTTGACTCGAATAGAAGGTGCATATGAATTTCTTCTATGAATCTCTTTGGCCAACGTTGCTAAATGACTATGGCATATTTGAAAGAATCTTTGTAAAGATCCTTCTCGTATATCAAAATGACCTCCTATAGCTCTTTCTATGCCAGAATATTCAAAAAGGTCAAGATTACTACAAAGTTTACGTCCATCTATTATTTTCTCTGTACGAACACTAAGCCAGGTTTTAGGGTTTAGGGTTTAGGGTTTAGGGTTACAAGGGTGTCCCCGATTTTTGGGCATCATTATTTTTGGATTTTGACTTGACCTACCCCCCCATTTATGGTGTCTAGGATGTCAATGGTATAATTCTTTTCCTATACAAGTTTATAGTTTGGAAGATTTAGCTACTTTGACTTGGAGTTTAGGGTTTTGACTTTTGTCATACAAGGTTTTTTGAAATTTTTGAAAAGTCCATTGGATTTGTTTGAGGGTTGCCAATTCTAAATATGGGCTTGAAGTTTTGAAAAGGTCCATATATTTGTAGGTATTAAGTGTTTGACTATTTTGACTTTTGAGTTGACTTTGGCATATGAATAGGAATTTTGAAGTTTTGATTTGAGCTACCCCCCTATTTTAAGGGTCTAGGAATCTAGTGATGGTCTTGAAATCCTATACATGTTTTTCAATTTTGAGATATAAGGCGTTTGACTTGATACAATTTTCTGTTGACTTTTTGTATACTTTATTGTTTTGAATTTTTGATTTGACCTACCCCCCTATTTGTCATGCTTCTGATTCCAATGGTATGTTTAAAATTTTCAGCAAGTTTATAGTTTAGGAGATATGAGATTTTCAAAATAGCAAAATTTGCCTTTTATTAATATATGAAAAAAATATTATAAAAATATGAAATAAATACATAGAGACTTTTGGACATTATAATAATATATTGGATAATTTATATAGGTAAATGTCTTTTTTTTTTTGGAAAATATCATATTTATACTATATGTACATATGATTTAACTTTATATTATATGTGTTCTAAGCCTATGCAATGGATTGAACATGATTCCGCCAATTTGCACCATATTCTTGAATGAAGTGGCGAGCTCCTCCAACACGATCTTCATACACTCCATCCTTTTTCCAATATGCACCACTATTGGTCTTCTTTAACATCAAGCCATCTACACGTCTATCTATGACCCTACTATGAACAAACCAATGTGCATTGTGAAGAAATTCAAAGATGAGAGGACGAATATTTGGATCATCTTGCTCCCAACCATCGTAGAGGAATTGCCCCACTTGTATCAATGCTTGTTGACTTGCTTGGGCACTTCTCCACTCTCTTGCTTGTTGAAGTTGTCGCTCCATATGCTTGCCACTCCATCCTATTGCTTGTCTAGCAAATGTTAAGGCACTCTTGACTCGAATAGAAGGTGCATATGAATTTCTTCCATGAATCTCTTTGGCCAACGTTGCTAAATGACTATGGCATATTTGAAAGAATCTTTGTAAAGATCCTTCTCGTATATCAAAATGACCTCCTATAGCTCTTTCTATGCCAGAATATTCAAAAAGGTCAAGATTACTACAAAGTTTACGTCCATCTATTATTTTCTCTGTACGAACACTAAGCCAGGTTTTAGGGTTTAGGGTTTAGGGTTTAGGGTTCTGGGTGTCCCCGATTTTTGGGCATCATTATTTTTGGATTTTGACTTGACCTACCCCCCCATTTATGGTGTCTAGGATGTCAATGGTATAATTCTTTTCCTATACAAGTTTATAGTTTGGAAGATTTAGCTACTTTGACTTGGAGTTTAGGGTTTTGACTTTTGTCATCTGAGGTTTTTTGAAATTTTTGAAAAGTCCATTGGATTTGTTTGAGGGTTGCCAATTCTAAATATGGGCTTGAAGTTTTGAAAAGGTCCATATATTTGTAGGTATTAAGTGTTTGACTATTTTGACTTTTGAGTTGACTTTGCATATGAATAGGAATTTTGAAGTTTTGATTTGAGCTACCCCCCTATTTTAAGGGTCTAGGAATCTAGTGATGGTCTTGAAATCCTATACATGTTTTTCAATTTTGAGATATAAGGCGTTTGACTTGATACAATTTTCTGTTGACTTTTTGTATACTTTATTGTTTTGAATTTTTGATTTGACCTACCCCCCTATTTGTCATGCTTCTGATTCCAATGGTATGTTTAAAATTTTCAGCAAGTTTATAGTTTAGGAGATATGAGATTTTCAAAATAGCAAAATTTGCCTTTTATTAATATATGAAAAAAATATTATAAAAATATGAAATAAATACATAGAGACTTTTGGACATTATAATAATATATTGGATAATTTATATAGGTAAATGTCTTTTTTTTTTTGGAAAATATCATATTTATACTATATGTACATATGATTTAACTTTATATTATATGTGTTCAGCCTATGCAATGGATTGAACATGATTCCGCCAATTTGCACCATATTCTTGAATGAAGTGGCGAGCTCCTCCAACACGATCTTCATACACTCCATCCTTTTTCCAATATGCACCACTATTGGTCTTCTTTAACATCAAGCCATCTACACGTCTATCTATGACCCTACTATGAACAAACCAATGTGCATTGTGAAGAAATTCAAAGATGAGAGGACGAATATTTGGATCATCTTGCTCCCAACCATCGTAGAGGAATTGCCCCACTTGTATCAATGCTTGTTGACTTGCTTGGCGCTTCTCCACTCTCTTGCTTGTTGAAGTTGTCGCTCCATATGCTTGCCACTCCATCCTATTGCTTGTCTAGCAAATGTTAAGGCACTCTTGACTCGAATAGAAGGTGCATATGAATTTCTTCCATGAATCTCTTTGGCCAACGTTGCTAAATGACTATGGCATATTTGAAAGAATCTTTGTAAAGATCCTTCTCGTATATCAAAATGACCTCCTATAGCTCTTTCTATGCCGAATATTCAAAAGGTCAAGATTACTACAAAGTTTACGTCCATCTATTATTTTCTCTGTCGTACGAACACTAAGCCAGGTTTTAGGGTTTAGGGTTTAGGGTTTAGGGTTCTGAGGTGTCCCCGATTTTTGGGCATCATTATTTTTGGATTTTGACTTGACCTACCCCCATTTATGGTGTCTAGGATGTCAATGGTATAATTCTTTTCCTATACAAGTTTATAGTTTGGAAGATTTAGCTACTTTGACTTGGAGTTTAGGGTTTTGACTTTTGTCATCTGAGGTTTTTTGAAATTTTTGAAAAGTCCATTGGATTTGTTTGAGGGTTGCCAATTCTAAATATGGGCTTGAAGTTTTGAAAAGGTCCATATATTTGTAGGTATTAAGTGTTTGACTATTTTGACTTTTGAGTTGACTTTGCATATGAATAGGAATTTTGAAGTTTTGATTTGAGCTACCCCCCTATTTTAAGGGTCTAGGAATCTAGTGATGGTCTTGAAATCCTATACATGTTTTTCAATTTTGAGATATAAGGCGTTTGACTTGATACAATTTTCTGTTGACTTTTTGTATACTTTATTGTTTTGAATTTTTGATTTGACCTACCCCCCTATTTGTCATGCTTCTGATTCCAATGGTATGTTTAAAATTTTCAGCAAGTTTATAGTTTAGGAGATATGAGATTTTCAAAATAGCAAAATTTGCCTTTTATTAATATATGAAAAAAATATTATAAAAATATGAAATAAATACATAGAGACTTTTGGACATTATAATAATATATTGGATAATTTATATAGGTAAATGTCTTTTTTTTTTTTTTTGGAAAATATCATATTTATACTATATACATATGATTTAACTTTATATTATATGTGTTAAGCCTATGCAATGGATTGAACATGATTCCGCCAATTTGCACCATATTCTTGAATGAAGTGGCGAGCTCCTCCAACACGATCTTCATACACTCCATCCTTTTTCCAATATGCACCACTATTGGTCTTCTTTAACATCAAGCCATCTACACGTCTATCTATGACCCTACTATGAACAAACCAATGTGCATTGTGAAGAAATTCAAAGATGAGAGGACGAATATTTGGATCATCTTGCTCCCAACCATCGTAGAGGAATTGCCCCACTTGTATCAATGCTTGTTGACTTGCTTGGCGCACTTCTCCACTCTCTTTTGTTGAAGTTGTCGCTCCATATGCTTGCCACTCCATCCTATTGCTTGTCTAGCAAATGTTAAGGCACTCTTGACTCGAATAGAAGGTGCATATGAATTTCTTCCATGAATCTCTTTGGCCAACGTTGCTAAATGACTATGGCATATTTGAAAGAATCTTTGTAAAGATCCTTCTCGTATATCAAAATGACCTCCTATAGCTCTTTCTATGCCGTAATATTCAAAAGGTCAAGATTACTACAAAGTTTACGTCCATCTATTATTTTCTCTGTACGAACACTAAGCCAGGTTTTAGGGTTTAGGGTTTAGGGTTTAGGGTTCTGGGTGTCCCCGATTTTTGGGCATCATTATTTTTGGATTTTGACTTGACCTACCCCCCCATTTATGGTGTCTAGGATGTCAATGGTATAATTCTTTTCCTATACAAGTTTATAGTTTGGAAGATTTAGCTACTTTGACTTGGAGTTTAGGGTTTTGACTTTTGTCATACTGAGGTTTTTTGAAATTTTTGAAAAGTCCATTGGATTTGTTTGAGGGTTGCCAATTCTAAATATGGGCTTGAAGTTTTGAAAAGGTCCATATATTTGTAGGTATTAAGTGTTTGACTATTTTGACTTTTGAGTTGACTTTGCATATGAATAGGAATTTTGAAGTTTTGATTTGAGCTACCCCCCTATTTTAAGGGTCTAGGAATCTAGTGATGGTCTTGAAATCCTATACATGTTTTTCAATTTTGAGATATAAGGCGTTTGACTTGATACAATTTTCTGTTGACTTTTTGTATACTTTATTGTTTTGAATTTTTGATTTGACCTACCCCCCTATTTGTCATGCTTCTGATTCCAATGGTATGTTTAAAATTTTCAGCAAGTTTATAGTTTAGGAGATATGAGATTTTCAAAATAGCAAAATTTGCCTTTTATTAATATATGAAAAAAATATTATAAAAATATGAAATAAATACATAGAGACTTTTGGACATTATAATAATATATTGGATAATTTATATAGGTAAATGTCTTTTTTTTTTTGGAAAATATCATATTTATACTATATGTACATGATTTAACTTTATATTATATGTGTTCTAAGCCTATGCAATGGATTGAACATGATTCCGCCAATTTGCACCATATTCTTGAATGAAGTGGCGAGCTCCTCCAACACGATCTTCATACACTCCATCCTTTTTCCAATATGCACCACTATTGGTCTTCTTTAACATCAAGCCATCTACACGTCTATCTATGACCCTACTATGAACAAACCAATGTGCATTGTGAAGAAATTCAAAGATGAGAGGACGAATATTTGGATCATCTTGCTCCCAACCATCGTAGAGGAATTGCCCCACTTGTATCAATGCTTGTTGACTTGCTTGGGCACTTCTCCACTCTCTTGCTTGTTGAAGTTGTCGCTCCATATGCTTGCCACTCCATCCTATTGCTTGTCTAGCAAATGTTAAGGCACTCTTGACTCGAATAGAAGGTGCATATGAATTTCTTCCATGAATCTCTTTGGCCAACGTTGCTAAATGACTATGGCATATTTGAAAGAATCTTTGTAAAGATCCTTCTCGTATATCAAAATGACCTCCTATAGCTCTTTCTATGCCAGAATATTCAAAAAGGTCAAGATTACTACAAAGTTTACGTCCATCTATTATTTTCTCTGTACGAACACTAAGCCAGGTTTTAGGGTTTAGGGTTTAGGGTTTAGGGTTACAAGGGTGTCCCCGATTTTTGGGCATCATTATTTTTGGATTTTGACTTGACCTACCCCCCCATTTATGGTGTCTAGGATGTCAATGGTATAATTCTTTTCCTATACAAGTTTATAGTTTGGAAGATTTAGCTACTTTGACTTGGAGTTTAGGGTTTTGACTTTTGTCATACAAGGTTTTTTGAAATTTTTGAAAAGTCCATTGGATTTGTTTGAGGGTTGCCAATTCTAAATATGGGCTTGAAGTTTTGAAAAGGTCCATATATTTGTAGGTATTAAGTGTTTGACTATTTTGACTTTTGAGTTGACTTTGCATATGAATAGGAATTTTGAAGTTTTGATTTGAGCTACCCCCCTATTTTAAGGGTCTAGGAATCTAGTGATGGTCTTGAAATCCTATACATGTTTTTCAATTTTGAGATATAAGGCGTTTGACTTGATACAATTTTCTGTTGACTTTTTGTATACTTTATTGTTTTGAATTTTTGATTTGACCTACCCCCCTATTTGTCATGCTTCTGATTCCAATGGTATGTTTAAAATTTTCAGCAAGTTTATAGTTTAGGAGATATGAGATTTTCAAAATAGCAAAATTTGCCTTTTATTAATATATGAAAAAAATATTATAAAAATATGAAATAAATACATAGAGACTTTTGGACATTATAATAATATATTGGATAATTTATATAGGTAAATGTCTTTTTTTTTTTTTTTTTTGGAAAATATCATATTTATACTATATATGTACATATGATTTAACTTTATATTATATGTGTTAAGCCTATGCAATGGATTGAACATGATTCCGCCAATTTGCACCATATTCTTGAATGAAGTGGCGAGCTCCTCCAACACGATCTTCATACACTCCATCCTTTTTCCAATATGCACCACTATTGGTCTTCTTTAACATCAAGCCATCTACACGTCTATCTATGACCCTACTATGAACAAACCAATGTGCATTGTGAAGAAATTCAAAGATGAGAGGACGAATATTTGGATCATCTTGCTCCCAACCATCGTAGAGGAATTGCCCCACTTGTATCAATGCTTGTTGACTTGCTTGGCGGCACTTCTCCACTCTCTTGCTTGTTGAAGTTGTCGCTCCATATGCTTGCCACTCCATCCTATTGCTTGTCTAGCAAATGTTAAGGCACTCTTGACTCGAATAGAAGGTGCATATGAATTTCTTCCATGAATCTCTTTGGCCAACGTTGCTAAATGACTATGGCATATTTGAAAGAATCTTTGTAAAGATCCTTCTCGTATATCAAAATGACCTCCTATAGCTCTTTCTATGCCAGAATATTCAAAAAGGTCAAGATTACTACAAAGTTTACGTCCATCTATTATTTTCTCTGTACGAACACTAAGCCAGGTTTTAGGGTTTAGGGTTTAGGGTTTAGGGTTCTGAGGTGTCCCCGATTTTTGGGCATCATTATTTTTGGATTTTGACTTGACCTACCCCCCCATTTATGGTGTCTAGGATGTCAATGGTATAATTCTTTTCCTATACAAGTTTATAGTTTGGAAGATTTAGCTACTTTGACTTGGAGTTTAGGGTTTTGACTTTTGTCATACTGAGGTTTTTTGAAATTTTTGAAAAGTCCATTGGATTTGTTTGAGGGTTGCCAATTCTAAATATGGGCTTGAAGTTTTGAAAAGGTCCATATATTTGTAGGTATTAAGTGTTTGACTATTTTGACTTTTGAGTTGACTTTGCATATGAATAGGAATTTTGAAGTTTTGATTTGAGCTACCCCCCTATTTTAAGGGTCTAGGAATCTAGTGATGGTCTTGAAATCCTATACATGTTTTTCAATTTTGAGATATAAGGCGTTTGACTTGATACAATTTTCTGTTGACTTTTTGTATACTTTATTGTTTTGAATTTTTGATTTGACCTACCCCCCTATTTGTCATGCTTCTGATTCCAATGGTATGTTTAAAATTTTCAGCAAGTTTATAGTTTAGGAGATATGAGATTTTCAAAATAGCAAAATTTGCCTTTTATTAATATATGAAAAAAATATTATAAAAATATGAAATAAATACATAGAGACTTTTGGACATTATAATAATATATTGGATAATTTATATAGGTAAATGTCTTTTTTTTTTTGGAAAATATCATATTTATACTATATATACATATGATTTAACTTTATATTATATGTGTTAAGCCTATGCAATGGATTGAACATGATTCCGCCAATTTGCACCATATTCTTGAATGAAGTGGCGAGCTCCTCCAACACGATCTTCATACACTCCATCCTTTTTCCAATATGCACCACTATTGGTCTTCTTTAACATCAAGCCATCTACACGTCTATCTATGACCCTACTATGAACAAACCAATGTGCATTGTGAAGAAATTCAAAGATGAGAGGACGAATATTTGGATCATCTTGCTCCCAACCATCGTAGAGGAATTGCCCCACTTGTATCAATGCTTGTTGACTTGCTTGGGCACTTCTCCACTCTCTCTTTGTTGAAGTTGTCGCTCCATATGCTTGCCACTCCATCCTATTGCTTGTCTAGCAAATGTTAAGGCACTCTTGACTCGAATAGAAGGTGCATATGAATTTCTTCCATGAATCTCTTTGGCCAACGTTGCTAAATGACTATGGCATATTTGAAAGAATCTTTGTAAAGATCCTTCTCGTATATCAAAATGACCTCCTATAGCTCTTTCTATGCCAGAATATTCAAAAAGGTCAAGATTACTACAAAGTTTACGTCCATCTATTATTTTCTCTGTACGAACACTAAGCCAGGTTTTAGGGTTTAGGGTTTAGGGTTTAGGGTTACAAGGGTGTCCCCGATTTTTGGGCATCATTATTTTTGGATTTTGACTTGACCTACCCCCCCATTTATGGTGTCTAGGATGTCAATGGTATAATTCTTTTCCTATACAAGTTTATAGTTTGGAAGATTTAGCTACTTTGACTTGGAGTTTAGGGTTTTGACTTTTGTCATACTGAGGTTTTTTGAAATTTTTGAAAAGTCCATTGGATTTGTTTGAGGGTTGCCAATTCTAAATATGGGCTTGAAGTTTTGAAAAGGTCCATATATTTGTAGGTATTAAGTGTTTGACTATTTTGACTTTTGAGTTGACTTTGCATATGAATAGGAATTTTGAAGTTTTGATTTGAGCTACCCCCCTATTTTAAGGGTCTAGGAATCTAGTGATGGTCTTGAAATCCTATACATGTTTTTCAATTTTGAGATATAAGGCGTTTGACTTGATACAATTTTCTGTTGACTTTTTGTATACTTTATTGTTTTGAATTTTTGATTTGACCTACCCCCCTATTTGTCATGCTTCTGATTCCAATGGTATGTTTAAAATTTTCAGCAAGTTTATAGTTTAGGAGATATGAGATTTTCAAAATAGCAAAATTTGCCTTTTATTAATATATGAAAAAAATATTATAAAAATATGAAATAAATACATAGAGACTTTTGGACATTATAATAATATATTGGATAATTTATATAGGTAAATGTCTTTTTTTTTTTGGAAAATATCATATTTATACTATATGTACATATGATTTAACTTTATATTATATGTGTTAAGCCTATGCAATGGATTGAACATGATTCCGCCAATTTGCACCATATTCTTGAATGAAGTGGCGAGCTCCTCCAACACGATCTTCATACACTCCATCCTTTTTCCAATATGCACCACTATTGGTCTTCTTTAACATCAAGCCATCTACACGTCTATCTATGACCCTACTATGAACAAACCAATGTGCATTGTGAAGAAATTCAAAGATGAGAGGACGAATATTTGGATCATCTTGCTCCCAACCATCGTAGAGGAATTGCCCCACTTGTATCAATGCTTGTTGACTTGCTTGGCACTTCTCCACTCTCTCTTTGTTGAAGTTGTCGCTCCATATGCTTGCCACTCCATCCTATTGCTTGTCTAGCAAATGTTAAGGCACTCTTGACTCGAATAGAAGGTGCATATGAATTTCTTCCATGAATCTCTTTGGCCAACGTTGCTAAATGACTATGGCATATTTGAAAGAATCTTTGTAAAGATCCTTCTCGTATATCAAAATGACCTCCTATAGCTCTTTCTATGCCGAATATTCAAAAGGTCAAGATTACTACAAAGTTTACGTCCATCTATTATTTTCTCTGTACGAACACTAAGCCAGGTTTTAGGGTTTAGGGTTTAGGGTTTAGGGTTCTGAGGTGTCCCCGATTTTTGGGCATCATTATTTTTGGATTTTGACTTGACCTACCCCCATTTATGGTGTCTAGGATGTCAATGGTATAATTCTTTTCCTATACAAGTTTATAGTTTGGAAGATTTAGCTACTTTGACTTGGAGTTTAGGGTTTTGACTTTTGTCATACTGAGGTTTTTTGAAATTTTTGAAAAGTCCATTGGATTTGTTTGAGGGTTGCCAATTCTAAATATGGGCTTGAAGTTTTGAAAAGGTCCATATATTTGTAGGTATTAAGTGTTTGACTATTTTGACTTTTGAGTTGACTTTGCATATGAATAGGAATTTTGAAGTTTTGATTTGAGCTACCCCCCTATTTTAAGGGTCTAGGAATCTAGTGATGGTCTTGAAATCCTATACATGTTTTTCAATTTTGAGATATAAGGCGTTTGACTTGATACAATTTTCTGTTGACTTTTTGTATACTTTATTGTTTTGAATTTTTGATTTGACCTACCCCCCTATTTGTCATGCTTCTGATTCCAATGGTATGTTTAAAATTTTCAGCAAGTTTATAGTTTAGGAGATATGAGATTTTCAAAATAGCAAAATTTGCCTTTTATTAATATATGAAAAAAATATTATAAAAATATGAAATAAATACATAGAGACTTTTGGACATTATAATAATATATTGGATAATTTATATAGGTAAATGTCTTTTTTTTTTTGTTTGGAAAATATCATATTTATACTATATGTACATATGATTTAACTTTATATTATATGTGTTAAGCCTATGCAATGGATTGAACATGATTCCGCCAATTTGCACCATATTCTTGAATGAAGTGGCGAGCTCCTCCAACACGATCTTCATACACTCCATCCTTTTTCCAATATGCACCACTATTGGTCTTCTTTAACATCAAGCCATCTACACGTCTATCTATGACCCTACTATGAACAAACCAATGTGCATTGTGAAGAAATTCAAAGATGAGAGGACGAATATTTGGATCATCTTGCTCCCAACCATCGTAGAGGAATTGCCCCACTTGTATCAATGCTTGTTGACTTGCTTGGCGCTTCTCCACTCTCTCTTGTTGAAGTTGTCGCTCCATATGCTTGCCACTCCATCCTATTGCTTGTCTAGCAAATGTTAAGGCACTCTTGACTCGAATAGAAGGTGCATATGAATTTCTTCCATGAATCTCTTTGGCCAACGTTGCTAAATGACTATGGCATATTTGAAAGAATCTTTGTAAAGATCCTTCTCGTATATCAAAATGACCTCCTATAGCTCTTTCTATGCCGAATATTCAAAAGGTCAAGATTACTACAAAGTTTACGTCCATCTATTATTTTCTCTGTACGAACACTAAGCCAGGTTTTAGGGTTTAGGGTTTAGGGTTTAGGGTTCTGAGGTGTCCCCGATTTTTGGGCATCATTATTTTTGGATTTTGACTTGACCTACCCCCCCATTTATGGTGTCTAGGATGTCAATGGTATAATTCTTTTCCTATACAAGTTTATAGTTTGGAAGATTTAGCTACTTTGACTTGGAGTTTAGGGTTTTGACTTTTGTCATACTGAGGTTTTTTGAAATTTTTGAAAAGTCCATTGGATTTGTTTGAGGGTTGCCAATTCTAAATATGGGCTTGAAGTTTTGAAAAGGTCCATATATTTGTAGGTATTAAGTGTTTGACTATTTTGACTTTTGAGTTGACTTTGCATATGAATAGGAATTTTGAAGTTTTGATTTGAGCTACCCCCCTATTTTAAGGGTCTAGGAATCTAGTGATGGTCTTGAAATCCTATACATGTTTTTCAATTTTGAGATATAAGGCGTTTGACTTGATACAATTTTCTGTTGACTTTTTGTATACTTTATTGTTTTGAATTTTTGATTTGACCTACCCCCCTATTTGTCATGCTTCTGATTCCAATGGTATGTTTAAAATTTTCAGCAAGTTTATAGTTTAGGAGATATGAGATTTTCAAAATAGCAAAATTTGCCTTTTATTAATATATGAAAAAAATATTATAAAAATATGAAATAAATACATAGAGACTTTTGGACATTATAATAATATATTGGATAATTTATATAGGTAAATGTCTTTTTTTTTTTGGAAAATATCATATTTATACTATATGTACATATGATTTAACTTTATATTATATGTGTTAAGCCTATGCAATGGATTGAACATGATTCCGCCAATTTGCACCATATTCTTGAATGAAGTGGCGAGCTCCTCCAACACGATCTTCATACACTCCATCCTTTTTCCAATATGCACCACTATTGGTCTTCTTTAACATCAAGCCATCTACACGTCTATCTATGACCCTACTATGAACAAACCAATGTGCATTGTGAAGAAATTCAAAGATGAGAGGACGAATATTTGGATCATCTTGCTCCCAACCATCGTAGAGGAATTGCCCCACTTGTATCAATGCTTGTTGACTTGCTTGGCGCTTCTCCACTCTCTTGCTTGTTGAAGTTGTCGCTCCATATGCTTGCCACTCCATCCTATTGCTTGTCTAGCAAATGTTAAGGCACTCTTGACTCGAATAGAAGGTGCATATGAATTTCTTCCATGAATCTCTTTGGCCAACGTTGCTAAATGACTATGGCATATTTGAAAGAATCTTTGTAAAGATCCTTCTCGTATATCAAAATGACCTCCTATAGCTCTTTCTATGCCGTAATATTCAAAAGGTCAAGATTACTACAAAGTTTACGTCCATCTATTATTTTCTCTGTACGAACACTAAGCCAGGTTTTAGGGTTTAGGGTTTAGGGTTTAGGGTTCTGAGGTGTCCCCGATTTTTGGGCATCATTATTTTTGGATTTTGACTTGACCTACCCCCCCATTTATGGTGTCTAGGATGTCAATGGTATAATTCTTTTCCTATACAAGTTTATAGTTTGGAAGATTTAGCTACTTTGACTTGGAGTTTAGGGTTTTGACTTTTGTCATCTGAGGTTTTTTGAAATTTTTGAAAAGTCCATTGGATTTGTTTGAGGGTTGCCAATTCTAAATATGGGCTTGAAGTTTTGAAAAGGTCCATATATTTGTAGGTATTAAGTGTTTGACTATTTTGACTTTTGAGTTGACTTTGCATATGAATAGGAATTTTGAAGTTTTGATTTGAGCTACCCCCCTATTTTAAGGGTCTAGGAATCTAGTGATGGTCTTGAAATCCTATACATGTTTTTCAATTTTGAGATATAAGGCGTTTGACTTGATACAATTTTCTGTTGACTTTTTGTATACTTTATTGTTTTGAATTTTTGATTTGACCTACCCCCCTATTTGTCATGCTTCTGATTCCAATGGTATGTTTAAAATTTTCAGCAAGTTTATAGTTTAGGAGATATGAGATTTTCAAAATAGCAAAATTTGCCTTTTATTAATATATGAAAAAAATATTATAAAAATATGAAATAAATACATAGAGACTTTTGGACATTATAATAATATATTGGATAATTTATATAGGTAAATGTCTTTTTTTTTTTTGGAAAATATCATATTTATACTATATGTACATATGATTTAACTTTATATTATATGTGTTAAAGCCTATGCAATGGATTGAACATGATTCCGCCAATTTGCACCATATTCTTGAATGAAGTGGCGAGCTCCTCCAACACGATCTTCATACACTCCATCCTTTTTCCAATATGCACCACTATTGGTCTTCTTTAACATCAAGCCATCTACACGTCTATCTATGACCCTACTATGAACAAACCAATGTGCATTGTGAAGAAATTCAAAGATGAGAGGACGAATATTTGGATCATCTTGCTCCCAACCATCGTAGAGGAATTGCCCCACTTGTATCAATGCTTGTTGACTTGCTTGGGCACTTCTCCACTCTCTTGCTTGTTGAAGTTGTCGCTCCATATGCTTGCCACTCCATCCTATTGCTTGTCTAGCAAATGTTAAGGCACTCTTGACTCGAATAGAAGGTGCATATGAATTTCTTCCATGAATCTCTTTGGCCAACGTTGCTAAATGACTATGGCATATTTGAAAGAATCTTTGTAAAGATCCTTCTCGTATATCAAAATGACCTCCTATAGCTCTTTCTATGCCAGAATATTCAAAAAGGTCAAGATTACTACAAAGTTTACGTCCATCTATTATTTTCTCTGTACGAACACTAAGCCAGGTTTTAGGGTTTAGGGTTTAGGGTTTAGGGTTGTCCCCGATTTTTGGGCATCATTATTTTTGGATTTTGACTTGACCTACCCCCCCATTTATGGTGTCTAGGATGTCAATGGTATAATTCTTTTCCTATACAAGTTTATAGTTTGGAAGATTTAGCTACTTTGACTTGGAGTTTAGGGTTTTGACTTTTGTCATACTGAGGTTTTTTGAAATTTTTGAAAAGTCCATTGGATTTGTTTGAGGGTTGCCAATTCTAAATATGGGCTTGAAGTTTTGAAAAGGTCCATATATTTGTAGGTATTAAGTGTTTGACTATTTTGACTTTTGAGTTGACTTTGCATATGAATAGGAATTTTGAAGTTTTGATTTGAGCTACCCCCCTATTTTAAGGGTCTAGGAATCTAGTGATGGTCTTGAAATCCTATACATGTTTTTCAATTTTGAGATATAAGGCGTTTGACTTGATACAATTTTCTGTTGACTTTTTGTATACTTTATTGTTTTGAATTTTTGATTTGACCTACCCCCCTATTTGTCATGCTTCTGATTCCAATGGTATGTTTAAAATTTTCAGCAAGTTTATAGTTTAGGAGATATGAGATTTTCAAAATAGCAAAATTTGCCTTTTATTAATATATGAAAAAAATATTATAAAAATATGAAATAAATACATAGAGACTTTTGGACATTATAATAATATATTGGATAATTTATATAGGTAAATGTCTTTTTTTTTTTGGAAAATATCATATTTATACTATATACATATGATTTAACTTTATATTATATGTGTTAAGCCTATGCAATGGATTGAACATGATTCCGCCAATTTGCACCATATTCTTGAATGAAGTGGCGAGCTCCTCCAACACGATCTTCATACACTCCATCCTTTTTCCAATATGCACCACTATTGGTCTTCTTTAACATCAAGCCATCTACACGTCTATCTATGACCCTACTATGAACAAACCAATGTGCATTGTGAAGAAATTCAAAGATGAGAGGACGAATATTTGGATCATCTTGCTCCCAACCATCGTAGAGGAATTGCCCCACTTGTATCAATGCTTGTTGACTTGCTTGGCGCTTCTCCACTCTCTTGCTTGTTGAAGTTGTCGCTCCATATGCTTGCCACTCCATCCTATTGCTTGTCTAGCAAATGTTAAGGCACTCTTGACTCGAATAGAAGGTGCATATGAATTTCTTCCATGAATCTCTTTGGCCAACGTTGCTAAATGACTATGGCATATTTGAAAGAATCTTTGTAAAGATCCTTCTCGTATATCAAAATGACCTCCTATAGCTCTTTCTATGCCGAATATTCAAAAGGTCAAGATTACTACAAAGTTTACGTCCATCTATTATTTTCTCTGTACGAACACTAAGCCAGGTTTTAGGGTTTAGGGTTTAGGGTTTAGGGTTCTGAGGTGTCCCCGATTTTTGGGCATCATTATTTTTGGATTTTGACTTGACCTACCCCCCCATTTATGGTGTCTAGGATGTCAATGGTATAATTCTTTTCCTATACAAGTTTATAGTTTGGAAGATTTAGCTACTTTGACTTGGAGTTTAGGGTTTTGACTTTTGTCATACAAGGTTTTTTGAAATTTTTGAAAAGTCCATTGGATTTGTTTGAGGGTTGCCAATTCTAAATATGGGCTTGAAGTTTTGAAAAGGTCCATATATTTGTAGGTATTAAGTGTTTGACTATTTTGACTTTTGAGTTGACTTTGCATATGAATAGGAATTTTGAAGTTTTGATTTGAGCTACCCCCCTATTTTAAGGGTCTAGGAATCTAGTGATGGTCTTGAAATCCTATACATGTTTTTCAATTTTGAGATATAAGGCGTTTGACTTGATACAATTTTCTGTTGACTTTTTGTATACTTTATTGTTTTGAATTTTTGATTTGACCTACCCCCCTATTTGTCATGCTTCTGATTCCAATGGTATGTTTAAAATTTTCAGCAAGTTTATAGTTTAGGAGATATGAGATTTTCAAAATAGCAAAATTTGCCTTTTATTAATATATGAAAAAAATATTATAAAAATATGAAATAAATACATAGAGACTTTTGGACATTATAATAATATATTGGATAATTTATATAGGTAAATGTCTTTTTTTTTTTGGAAAATATCATATTTATACTATATGTACATATGATTTAACTTTATATTATATGTGTTAAGCCTATGCAATGGATTGAACATGATTCCGCCAATTTGCACCATATTCTTGAATGAAGTGGCGAGCTCCTCCAACACGATCTTCATACACTCCATCCTTTTTCCAATATGCACCACTATTGGTCTTCTTTAACATCAAGCCATCTACACGCCTATCTATGACCCTACTATGAACAAACCAATGTGCATTGTGAAGAAATTCAAAGATGAGAGGACGAATATTTGGATCATCTTGCTCCCAACCATCGTAGAGGAATTGCCCCACTTGTATCAATGCTTGTTGACTTGCTTGGGCACTTCTCCACTCTCTTGCTTGTTGAAGTTGTCGCTCCATATGCTTGCCACTCCATCCTATTGCTTGTCTAGCAAATGTTAAGGCACTCTTGACTCGAATAGAAGGTGCATATGAATTTCTTCCATGAATCTCTTTGGCCAACGTTGCTAAATGACTATGGCATATTTGAAAGAATCTTTGTAAAGATCCTTCTCGTATATCAAAATGACCTCCTATAGCTCTTTCTATGCCAGAATATTCAAAAAGGTCAAGATTACTACAAAGTTTACGTCCATCTATTATTTTCTCTGTACGAACACTAAGCCAGGTTTTAGGGTTTAGGGTTTAGGGTTACAAGGGTGTCCCCGATTTTTGGGCATCATTATTTTTGGATTTTGACTTGACCTACCCCCCCATTTATGGTGTCTAGGATGTCAATGGTATAATTCTTTTCCTATACAAGTTTATAGTTTGGAAGATTTAGCTACTTTGACTTGGAGTTTAGGGTTTTGACTTTTGTCATACAAGGTTTTTTGAAATTTTTGAAAAGTCCATTGGATTTGTTTGAGGGTTGCCAATTCTAAATATGGGCTTGAAGTTTTGAAAAGGTCCATATATTTGTAGGTATTAAGTGTTTGACTATTTTGACTTTTGAGTTGACTTTGCATATGAATAGGAATTTTGAAGTTTTGATTTGAGCTACCCCCCTATTTTAAGGGTCTAGGAATCTAGTGATGGTCTTGAAATCCTATACATGTTTTTCAATTTTGAGATATAAGGCGTTTGACTTGATACAATTTTCTGTTGACTTTTTGTATACTTTATTGTTTTGAATTTTTGATTTGACCTACCCCCCTATTTGTCATGCTTCTGATTCCAATGGTATGTTTAAAATTTTCAGCAAGTTTATAGTTTAGGAGATATGAGATTTTCAAAATAGCAAAATTTGCCTTTTATTAATATATGAAAAAAATATTATAAAAATATGAAATAAATACATAGAGACTTTTGGACATTATAATAATATATTGGATAATTTATATAGGTAAATGTCTTTTTTTTTTTTTGGAAAATATCATATTTATACTATATGTATATGATTTAACTTTATATTATATGTGTTAAAGCCTATGCAATGGATTGAACATGATTCCGCCAATTTGCACCATATTCTTGAATGAAGTGGCGAGCTCCTCCAACACGATCTTCATACACTCCATCCTTTTTCCAATATGCACCACTATTGGTCTTCTTTAACATCAAGCCATCTACACGTCTATCTATGACCCTACTATGAACAAACCAATGTGCATTGTGAAGAAATTCAAAGATGAGAGGACGAATATTTGGATCATCTTGCTCCCAACCATCGTAGAGGAATTGCCCCACTTGTATCAATGCTTGTTGACTTGCTTGGCACTTCTCCACTCTCTCTTTGTTGAAGTTGTCGCTCCATATGCTTGCCACTCCATCCTATTGCTTGTCTAGCAAATGTTAAGGCACTCTTGACTCGAATAGAAGGTGCATATGAATTTCTTCCATGAATCTCTTTGGCCAACGTTGCTAAATGACTATGGCATATTTGAAAGAATCTTTGTAAAGATCCTTCTCGTATATCAAAATGACCTCCTATAGCTCTTTCTATGCCAGAATATTCAAAAGGTCAAGATTACTACAAAGTTTACGTCCATCTATTATTTTCTCTGTACGAACACTAAGCCAGGTTTTAGGGTTTAGGGTTTAGGGTTTAGGGTTACAAGGGTGTCCCCGATTTTTGGGCATCATTATTTTTGGATTTTGACTTGACCTACCCCCCCATTTATGGTGTCTAGGATGTCAATGGTATAATTCTTTTCCTATACAAGTTTATAGTTTGGAAGATTTAGCTACTTTGACTTGGAGTTTAGGGTTTTGACTTTTGTCATACAAGGTTTTTTGAAATTTTTGAAAAGTCCATTGGATTTGTTTGAGGGTTGCCAATTCTAAATATGGGCTTGAAGTTTTGAAAAGGTCCATATATTTGTAGGTATTAAGTGTTTGACTATTTTGACTTTTGAGTTGACTTTGCATATGAATAGGAATTTTGAAGTTTTGATTTGAGCTACCCCCCTATTTTAAGGGTCTAGGAATCTAGTGATGGTCTTGAAATCCTATACATGTTTTTCAATTTTGAGATATAAGGCGTTTGACTTGATACAATTTTCTGTTGACTTTTTGTATACTTTATTGTTTTGAATTTTTGATTTGACCTACCCCCCTATTTGTCATGCTTCTGATTCCAATGGTATGTTTAAAATTTTCAGCAAGTTTATAGTTTAGGAGATATGAGATTTTCAAAATAGCAAAATTTGCCTTTTATTAATATATGAAAAAAATATTATAAAAATATGAAATAAATACATAGAGACTTTTGGACATTATAATAATATATTGGATAATTTATATAGGTAAATGTCTTTTTTTTTTTGGAAAATATCATATTTATACTATATGTACATATGATTTAACTTTATATTATATGTGTTCTAAGCCTATGCAATGGATTGAACATGATTCCGCCAATTTGCACCATATTCTTGAATGAAGTGGCGAGCTCCTCCAACACGATCTTCATACACTCCATCCTTTTTCCAATATGCACCACTATTGGTCTTCTTTAACATCAAGCCATCTACACGTCTATCTATGACCCTACTATGAACAAACCAATGTGCATTGTGAAGAAATTCAAAGATGAGAGGACGAATATTTGGATCATCTTGCTCCCAACCATCGTAGAGGAATTGCCCCACTTGTATCAATGCTTGTTGACTGCTTGGCACTTCTCCACTCTCTTGCTTGTTGAAGTTGTCGCTCCATATGCTTGCCACTCCATCCTATTGCTTGTCTAGCAAATGTTAAGGCACTCTTGACTCGAATAGAAGGTGCATATGAATTTCTTCCATGAATCTCTTTGGCCAACGTTGCTAAATGACTATGGCATATTTGAAAGAATCTTTGTAAAGATCCTTCTCGTATATCAAAATGACCTCCTATAGCTCTTTCTATGCCGTAATATTCAAAAGGTCAAGATTACTACAAAGTTTACGTCCATCTATTATTTTCTCCGTACGAACACTAAGCCAGGTTTTAGGGTTTAGGGTTTAGGGTTTAGGGTTCTGGGTGTCCCCGATTTTTGGGCATCATTATTTTTGGATTTTGACTTGACCTACCCCCCCATTTATGGTGTCTAGGATGTCAATGGTATAATTCTTTTCCTATACAAGTTTATAGTTTGGAAGATTTAGCTACTTTGACTTGGAGTTTAGGGTTTTGACTTTTGTCATACAAGGTTTTTTGAAATTTTTGAAAAGTCCATTGGATTTGTTTGAGGGTTGCCAATTCTAAATATGGGCTTGAAGTTTTGAAAAGGTCCATATATTTGTAGGTATTAAGTGTTTGACTATTTTGACTTTTGAGTTGACTTTGCATATGAATAGGAATTTTGAAGTTTTGATTTGAGCTACCCCCCTATTTTAAGGGTCTAGGAATCTAGTGATGGTCTTGAAATCCTATACATGTTTTTCAATTTTGAGATATAAGGCGTTTGACTTGATACAATTTTCTGTTGACTTTTTGTATACTTTATTGTTTTGAATTTTTGATTTGACCTACCCCCCTATTTGTCATGCTTCTGATTCCAATGGTATGTTTAAAATTTTCAGCAAGTTTATAGTTTAGGAGATATGAGATTTTCAAAATAGCAAAATTTGCCTTTTATTAATATATGAAAAAAATATTATAAAAATATGAAATAAATACATAGAGACTTTTGGACATTATAATAATATATTGGATAATTTATATAGGTAAATGTCTTTTTTTTTTTGGAAAATATCATATTTATACTATATGTACATATGATTTAACTTTATATTATATGTGTTCTAAGCCTATGCAATGGATTGAACATGATTCCGCCAATTTGCACCATATTCTTGAATGAAGTGGCGAGCTCCTCCAACACGATCTTCATACACTCCATCCTTTTTCCAATATGCACCACTATTGGTCTTCTTTAACATCAAGCCATCTACACGTCTATCTATGACCCTACTATGAACAAACCAATGTGCATTGTGAAGAAATTCAAAGATGAGAGGACGAATATTTGGATCATCTTGCTCCCAACCATCGTAGAGGAATTGCCCCACTTGTATCAATGCTTGTTGACTTGCTTGGGCACTTCTCCACTCTCTTGTGTTGAAGTTGTCGCTCCATATGCTTGCCACTCCATCCTATTGCTTGTCTAGCAAATGTTAAGGCACTCTTGACTCGAATAGAAGGTGCATATGAATTTCTTCCATGAATCTCTTTGGCCAACGTTGCTAAATGACTATGGCATATTTGAAAGAATCTTTGTAAAGATCCTTCTCGTATATCAAAATGACCTCCTATAGCTCTTTCTATGCCAGAATATTCAAAAAGGTCAAGATTACTACAAAGTTTACGTCCATCTATTATTTTCTCTGTACGAACACTAAGCCAGGTTTTAGGGTTTAGGGTTTAGGGTTACAAGGGTGTCCCCGATTTTTGCATCATTATTTTTGGATTTTGACTTGACCTACCCCCCCATTTATGGTGTCTAGGATGTCAATGGTATAATTCTTTTCCTATACAAGTTTATAGTTTGGAAGATTTAGCTACTTTGACTTGGAGTTTAGGGTTTTGACTTTTGTCATACAAGGTTTTTTGAAATTTTTGAAAAGTCCATTGGATTTGTTTGAGGGTTGCCAATTCTAAATATGGGCTTGAAGTTTTGAAAAGGTCCATATATTTGTAGGTATTAAGTGTTTGACTATTTTGACTTTTGAGTTGACTTTGCATATGAATAGGAATTTTGAAGTTTTGATTTGAGCTACCCCCCTATTTTAAGGGTCTAGGAATCTAGTGATGGTCTTGAAATCCTATACATGTTTTTCAATTTTGAGATATAAGGCGTTTGACTTGATACAATTTTCTGTTGACTTTTTGTATACTTTATTGTTTTGAATTTTTGATTTGACCTACCCCCCTATTTGTCATGCTTCTGATTCCAATGGTATGTTTAAAATTTTCAGCAAGTTTATAGTTTAGGAGATATGAGATTTTCAAAATAGCAAAATTTGCCTTTTATTAATATATGAAAAAAATATTATAAAAATATGAAATAAATACATAGAGACTTTTGGACATTATAATAATATATTGGATAATTTATATAGGTAAATGTCTTTTTTTTTTTTTTTGGAAAATATCATATTTATACTATATGCATATGATTTAACTTTATATTATATGTGTTTCTAAGCCTATGCAATGGATTGAACATGATTCCGCCAATTTGCACCATATTCTTGAATGAAGTGGCGAGCTCCTCCAACACGATCTTCATACACTCCATCCTTTTTCCAATATGCACCACTATTGGTCTTCTTTAACATCAAGCCATCTACACGTCTATCTATGACCCTACTATGAACAAACCAATGTGCATTGTGAAGAAATTCAAAGATGAGAGGACGAATATTTGGATCATCTTGCTCCCAACCATCGTAGAGGAATTGCCCCACTTGTATCAATGCTTGTTGACTTGCTTGGGCACTTCTCCACTCTCTTGCTTGTTGAAGTTGTCGCTCCATATGCTTGCCACTCCATCCTATTGCTTGTCTAGCAAATGTTAAGGCACTCTTGACTCGAATAGAAGGTGCATATGAATTTCTTCCATGAATCTCTTTGGCCAACGTTGCTAAATGACTATGGCATATTTGAAAGAATCTTTGTAAAGATCCTTCTCGTATATCAAAATGACCTCCTATAGCTCTTTCTATGCCAGAATATTCAAAAAGGTCAAGATTACTACAAAGTTTACGTCCATCTATTATTTTCTCTGTACGAACACTAAGCCAGGTTTTAGGGTTTAGGGTTTAGGGTTTAGGGTTTAGGGTTACAAGGGTGTCCCCGATTTTTGGGCATCATTATTTTTGGATTTTGACTTGACCTACCCCCCCATTTATGGTGTCTAGGATGTCAATGGTATAATTCTTTTCCTATACAAGTTTATAGTTTGGAAGATTTAGCTACTTTGACTTGGAGTTTAGGGTTTTGACTTTTGTCATACAAGGTTTTTTGAAATTTTTGAAAAGTCCATTGGATTTGTTTGAGGGTTGCCAATTCTAAATATGGGCTTGAAGTTTTGAAAAGGTCCATATATTTGTAGGTATTAAGTGTTTGACTATTTTGACTTTTGAGTTGACTTTGCATATGAATAGGAATTTTGAAGTTTTGATTTGAGCTACCCCCCTATTTTAAGGGTCTAGGAATCTAGTGATGGTCTTGAAATCCTATACATGTTTTTCAATTTTGAGATATAAGGCGTTTGACTTGATACAATTTTCTGTTGACTTTTTGTATACTTTATTGTTTTGAATTTTTGATTTGACCTACCCCCCTATTTGTCATGCTTCTGATTCCAATGGTATGTTTAAAATTTTCAGCAAGTTTATAGTTTAGGAGATATGAGATTTTCAAAATAGCAAAATTTGCCTTTTATTAATATATGAAAAAAATATTATAAAAATATGAAATAAATACATAGAGACTTTTGGACATTATAATAATATATTGGATAATTTATATAGGTAAATGTCTTTTTTTTTTTTTTTTTGGAAAATATCATATTTATACTATATGCATATGATTTAACTTTATATTATATGTGTTCTAAGCCTATGCAATGGATTGAACATGATTCCGCCAATTTGCACCATATTCTTGAATGAAGTGGCGAGCTCCTCCAACACGATCTTCATACACTCCATCCTTTTTCCAATATGCACCACTATTGGTCTTCTTTAACATCAAGCCATCTACACGCCTATCTATGACCCTACTATGAACAAACCAATGTGCATTGTGAAGAAATTCAAAGATGAGAGGACGAATATTTGGATCATCTTGCTCCCAACCATCGTAGAGGAATTGCCCCACTTGTATCAATGCTTGTTGACTCGCTTTGGCACTTCTCCACTCTCTCTTGCTTGAAGTTGTCGCTCCATATGCTTGCCACTCCATCCTATTGCTTGTCTAGCAAATGTTAAGGCACTCTTGACTCGAATAGAAGGTGCATATGAATTTCTTCCATGAATCTCTTTGGCCAACGTTGCTAAATGACTATGGCATATTTGAAAGAATCTTTGTAAAGATCCTTCTCGTATATCAAAATGACCTCCTATAGCTCTTTCTATGCCGTAATATTCAAAAGGTCAAGATTACTACAAAGTTTACGTCCATCTATTATTTTCTCTGTACGAACACTAAGCCAGGTTTTAGGGTTTAGGGTTTAGGGTTTAGGGTTCTGAGGTGTCCCCGATTTTTGGGCATCATTATTTTTGGATTTTGACTTGACCTACCCCCCCATTTATGGTGTCTAGGATGTCAATGGTATAATTCTTTTCCTATACAAGTTTATAGTTTGGAAGATTTAGCTACTTTGACTTGGAGTTTAGGGTTTTGACTTTTGTCATACAAGGTTTTTTGAAATTTTTGAAAAGTCCATTGGATTTGTTTGAGGTTGCCAATTCTAAATATGGGCTTGAAGTTTTGAAAAGGTCCATATATTTGTAGGTATTAAGTGTTTGACTATTTTGACTTTTGAGTTGACTTTGCATATGAATAGGAATTTTGAAGTTTTGATTTGAGCTACCCCCCTATTTTAAGGGTCTAGGAATCTAGTGATGGTCTTGAAATCCTATACATGTTTTTCAATTTTGAGATATAAGGCGTTTGACTTGATACAATTTTCTGTTGACTTTTTGTATACTTTATTGTTTTGAATTTTTGATTTGACCTACCCCCCTATTTGTCATGCTTCTGATTCCAATGGTATGTTTAAAATTTTCAGCAAGTTTATAGTTTAGGAGATATGAGATTTTCAAAATAGCAAAATTTGCCTTTTATTAATATATGAAAAAAATATTATAAAAATATGAAATAAATACATAGAGACTTTTGGACATTATAATAATATATTGGATAATTTATATAGGTAAATGTCTTTTTTTTTTTTTTTTTTTGGAAAATATCATATTTATACTATATGTACATATGATTTAACTTTATATTATATGTGTTCTAAGCCTATGCAATGGATTGAACATGATTCCGCCAATTTGCACCATATTCTTGAATGAAGTGGCGAGCTCCTCCAACACGATCTTCATACACTCCATCCTTTTTCCAATATGCACCACTATTGGTCTTCTTTAACATCAAGCCATCTACACGTCTATCTATGACCCTACTATGAACAAACCAATGTGCATTGTGAAGAAATTCAAAGATGAGAGGACGAATATTTGGATCATCTTGCTCCCAACCATCGTAGAGGAATTGCCCCACTTGTATCAATGCTTGTTGACTTGCTTGGGCACTTCTCCACTCTCTTGCTTGTTGAAGTTGTCGCTCCATATGCTTGCCACTCCATCCTATTGCTTGTCTAGCAAATGTTAAGGCACTCTTGACTCGAATAGAAGGTGCATATGAATTTCTTCCATGAATCTCTTTGGCCAACGTTGCTAAATGACTATGGCATATTTGAAAGAATCTTTGTAAAGATCCTTCTCGTATATCAAAATGACCTCCTATAGCTCTTTCTATGCCAGAATATTCAAAAAGGTCAAGATTACTACAAAGTTTACGTCCATCTATTATTTTCTCTGTACGAACACTAAGCCAGGTTTTAGGGTTTAGGGTTTAGGGTTTAGGGTTGTCCCCGATTTTTGGGCATCATTATTTTTGGATTTTGACTTGACCTACCCCCCCATTTATGGTGTCTAGGATGTCAATGGTATAATTCTTTTCCTATACAAGTTTATAGTTTGGAAGATTTAGCTACTTTGACTTGGAGTTTAGGGTTTTGACTTTTTTTTGTCATACAAGGTTTTTTGAAATTTTTGAAAAGTCCATTGGATTTGTTTGAGGGTTGCCAATTCTAAATATGGGCTTGAAGTTTTGAAAAGGTCCATATATTTGTAGGTATTAAGTGTTTGACTATTTTGACTTTTGAGTTGACTTTGCATATGAATAGGAATTTTGAAGTTTTGATTTGAGCTACCCCCCTATTTTAAGGGTCTAGGAATCTAGTGATGGTCTTGAAATCCTATACATGTTTTTCAATTTTGAGATATAAGGCGTTTGACTTGATACAATTTTCTGTTGACTTTTTGTATACTTTATTGTTTTGAATTTTTGATTTGACCTACCCCCCTATTTGTCATGCTTCTGATTCCAATGGTATGTTTAAAATTTTCAGCAAGTTTATAGTTTAGGAGATATGAGATTTTCAAAATAGCAAAATTTGCCTTTTATTAATATATGAAAAAAATATTATAAAAATATGAAATAAATACATAGAGACTTTTGGACATTATAATAATATATTGGATAATTTATATAGGTAAATGTCTTTTTTTTTTTGGAAAATATCATATTTATACTATATGTATATGATTTAACTTTATATTATATGTGTTAAGCCTATGCAATGGATTGAACATGATTCCGCCAATTTGCACCATATTCTTGAATGAAGTGGCGAGCTCCTCCAACACGATCTTCATACACTCCATCCTTTTTCCAATATGCACCACTATTGGTCTTCTTTAACATCAAGCCATCTACACGTCTATCTATGACCCTACTATGAACAAACCAATGTGCATTGTGA
Organism: Physcomitrium patens; assembly: GCF_059467195.1. Classification (NCBI taxonomy): domain Eukaryota; kingdom Viridiplantae; phylum Streptophyta; class Bryopsida; order Funariales; family Funariaceae; genus Physcomitrium; species Physcomitrium patens. Next base: position 27,981 of record NC_143413.1, on the reverse strand, counting down.
AGAAATTCAAAGATGAGAGGACGAATATTTGGATCATCTTGCTCCCAACCATCGTAGAGGAATTGCCCCACTTGTATCAATGCTTGTTGACTTGCTTGGCACTTCTCCACTCTCTTGCTTGTTGAAGTTGTCGCTCCATATGCTTGCCACTCCATCCTATTGCTTGTCTAGCAAATGTTAAGGCACTCTTGACTCGAATAGAAGGTGCATATGAATTTCTTCCATGAATCTCTTTGGCCAACGTTGCTAAATGACTATGGCATATTTGAAAGAATCTTTGTAAAGATCCTTCTCGTATATCAAAATGACCTCCTATAGCTCTTTCTATGCCGTAATATTCAAAAGGTCAAGATTACTACAAAGTTTACGTCCATCTATTATTTTCTCTGTACGAACACTAAGCCAGGTTTTAGGGTTTAGGGTTTAGGGTTTAGGGTTCTGGGTGTCCCCGATTTTTGGGCATCATTATTTTTGGATTTTGACTTGACCTACCCCCCCATTTATGGTGTCTAGGATGTCAATGGTATAATTCTTTTCCTATACAAGTTTATAGTTTGGAAGATTTAGCTACTTTGACTTGGAGTTTAGGGTTTTGACTTTTGTCATACAAGGTTTTTTGAAATTTTTGAAAAGTCCATTGGATTTGTTTGAGGGTTGCCAATTCTAAATATGGGCTTGAAGTTTTGAAAAGGTCCATATATTTGTAGGTATTAAGTGTTTGACTATTTTGACTTTTGAGTTGACTTTGCATATGAATAGGAATTTTGAAGTTTTGATTTGAGCTACCCCCCTATTTTAAGGGTCTAGGAATCTAGTGATGGTCTTGAAATCCTATACATGTTTTTCAATTTTGAGATATAAGGCGTTTGACTTGATACAATTTTCTGTTGACTTTTTGTATACTTTATTGTTTTGAATTTTTGATTTGACCTACCCCCCTATTTGTCATGCTTCTGATTCCAATGGTATGTTTAAAATTTTCAGCAAGTTTATAGTTTAGGAGATATGAGATTTTCAAAATAGCAAAATTTGCCTTTTATTAATATATGAAAAAAATATTATAAAAATATGAAATAAATACATAGAGACTTTTGGACATTATAATAATATATTGGATAATTTATATAGGTAAATGTCTTTTTTTTTTTTGGAAAATATCATATTTATACTATATGTACATATGATTTAACTTTATATTATATGTGTTCTAAGCCTATGCAATGGATTGAACATGATTCCGCCAATTTGCACCATATTCTTGAATGAAGTGGCGAGCTCCTCCAACACGATCTTCATACACTCCATCCTTTTTCCAATATGCACCACTATTGGTCTTCTTTTTAACATCAAGCCATCTACACGTCTATCTATGACCCTACTATGAACAAACCAATGTGCATTGTGAAGAAATTCAAAGATGAGAGGACGAATATTTGGATCATCTTGCTCCCAACCATCGTAGAGGAATTGCCCCACTTGTATCAATGCTTGTTGACTTGCTTGGCACTTCTCCACTCTCTCTTGTTGAAGTTGTCGCTCCATATGCTTGCCACTCCATCCTATTGCTTGTCTAGCAAATGTTAAGGCACTCTTGACTCGAATAGAAGGTGCATATGAATTTCTTCCATGAATCTCTTTGGCCAACGTTGCTAAATGACTATGGCATATTTGAAAGAATCTTTGTAAAGATCCTTCTCGTATATCAAAATGACCTCCTATAGCTCTTTCTATGCCGTAATATTCAAAAGGTCAAGATTACTACAAAGTTTACGTCCATCTATTATTTTCTCTGTCGTACGAACACTAAGCCAGGTTTTAGGGTTTAGGGTTTAGGGTTTAGGGTTCTGGGTGTCCCCGATTTTTGGGCATCATTATTTTTGGATTTTGACTTGACCTACCCCCCCATTTATGGTGTCTAGGATGTCAATGGTATAATTCTTTTCCTATACAAGTTTATAGTTTGGAAGATTTAGCTACTTTGACTTGGAGTTTAGGGTTTTGACTTTTGTCATACAAGGTTTTTTGAAATTTTTGAAAAGTCCATTGGATTTGTTTGAGGGTTGCCAATTCTAAATATGGGCTTGAAGTTTTGAAAAGGTCCATATATTTGTAGGTATTAAGTGTTTGACTATTTTGACTTTTGAGTTGACTTTGCATATGAATAGGAATTTTGAAGTTTTGATTTGAGCTACCCCCCTATTTTAAGGGTCTAGGAATCTAGTGATGGTCTTGAAATCCTATACATGTTTTTCAATTTTGAGATATAAGGCGTTTGACTTGATACAATTTTCTGTTGACTTTTTGTATACTTTATTGTTTTGAATTTTTGATTTGACCTACCCCCCTATTTGTCATGCTTCTGATTCCAATGGTATGTTTAAAATTTTCAGCAAGTTTATAGTTTAGGAGATATGAGATTTTCAAAATAGCAAAATTTGCCTTTTATTAATATATGAAAAAAATATTATAAAAATATGAAATAAATACATAGAGACTTTTGGACATTATAATAATATATTGGATAATTTATATAGGTAAATGTCTTTTTTTTTTTTTTTGGAAAATATCATATTTATACTATATGCATATATGATTTAACTTTATATTATATGTGTTAAGCCTATGCAATGGATTGAACATGATTCCGCCAATTTGCACCATATTCTTGAATGAAGTGGCGAGCTCCTCCAACACGATCTTCATACACTCCATCCTTTTTCCAATATGCACCACTATTGTCTTCTTTAACATCAAGCCATCTACACGTCTATCTATGACCCTACTATGAACAAACCAATGTGCATTGTGAAGAAATTCAAAGATGAGAGGACGAATATTTGGATCATCTTGCTCCCAACCATCGTAGAGGAATTGCCCCACTTGTATCAATGCTTGTTGACTTGCTTGGCGCTTCTCCACTCTCTCTTCTTGTTGAAGTTGTCGCTCCATATGCTTGCCACTCCATCCTATTGCTTGTCTAGCAAATGTTAAGGCACTCTTGACTCGAATAGAAGGTGCATATGAATTTCTTCCATGAATCTCTTTGGCCAACGTTGCTAAATGACTATGGCATATTTGAAAGAATCTTTGTAAAGATCCTTCTCGTATATCAAAATGACCTCCTATAGCTCTTTCTATGCCGTAATATTCAAAAGGTCAAGATTACTACAAAGTTTACGTCCATCTATTATTTTCTCCGTACGAACACTAAGCCAGGTTTTAGGGTTTAGGGTTTAGGGTTTAGGGTTCTGGGTGTCCCCGATTTTTGGGCATCATTATTTTTGGATTTTGACTTGACCTACCCCCCCATTTATGGTGTCTAGGATGTCAATGGTATAATTCTTTTCCTATACAAGTTTATAGTTTGGAAGATTTAGCTACTTTGACTTGGAGTTTAGGGTTTTGACTTTTGTCATACAAGGTTTTTTGAAATTTTTGAAAAGTCCATTGGATTTGTTTGAGGGTTGCCAATTCTAAATATGGGCTTGAAGTTTTGAAAAGGTCCATATATTTGTAGGTATTAAGTGTTTGACTATTTTGACTTTTGAGTTGACTTTGCATATGAATAGGAATTTTGAAGTTTTGATTTGAGCTACCCCCCTATTTTAAGGGTCTAGGAATCTAGTGATGGTCTTGAAATCCTATACATGTTTTTCAATTTTGAGATATAAGGCGTTTGACTTGATACAATTTTCTGTTGACTTTTTGTATACTTTATTGTTTTGAATTTTTGATTTGACCTACCCCCCTATTTGTCATGCTTCTGATTCCAATGGTATGTTTAAAATTTTCAGCAAGTTTATAGTTTAGGAGATATGAGATTTTCAAAATAGCAAAATTTGCCTTTTATTAATATATGAAAAAAATATTATAAAAATATGAAATAAATACATAGAGACTTTTGGACATTATAATAATATATTGGATAATTTATATAGGTAAATGTCTTTTTTTTTTTGTTTGGAAAATATCATATTTATACTATATGCATATATGATTTAACTTTATATTATATGTGTTTCTAAGCCTATGCAATGGATTGAACATGATTCCGCCAATTTGCACCATATTCTTGAATGAAGTGGCGAGCTCCTCCAACACGATCTTCATACACTCCATCCTTTTTCCAATATGCACCACTATTGGTCTTCTTTAACATCAAGCCATCTACACGTCTATCTATGACCCTACTATGAACAAACCAATGTGCATTGTGAAGAAATTCAAAGATGAGAGGACGAATATTTGGATCATCTTGCTCCCAACCATCGTAGAGGAATTGCCCCACTTGTATCAATGCTTGTTGACTTGCTTGGCACTTCTCCACTCTCTTGCTTGTTGAAGTTGTCGCTCCATATGCTTGCCACTCCATCCTATTGCTTGTCTAGCAAATGTTAAGGCACTCTTGACTCGAATAGAAGGTGCATATGAATTTCTTCCATGAATCTCTTTGGCCAACGTTGCTAAATGACTATGGCATATTTGAAAGAATCTTTGTAAAGATCCTTCTCGTATATCAAAATGACCTCCTATAGCTCTTTCTATGCCAGAATATTCAAAAGGTCAAGATTACTACAAAGTTTACGTCCATCTATTATTTTCTCTGTACGAACACTAAGCCAGGTTTTAGGGTTTAGGGTTTAGGGTTTAGGGTTCTGAGGTGTCCCCGATTTTTGGGCATCATTATTTTTGGATTTTGACTTGACCTACCCCCCCATTTATGGTGTCTAGGATGTCAATGGTATAATTCTTTTCCTATACAAGTTTATAGTTTGGAAGATTTAGCTACTTTGACTTGGAGTTTAGGGTTTTGACTTTTGTCATACAAGGTTTTTTGAAATTTTTGAAAAGTCCATTGGATTTGTTTGAGGGTTGCCAATTCTAAATATGGGCTTGAAGTTTTGAAAAGGTCCATATATTTGTAGGTATTAAGTGTTTGACTATTTTGACTTTTGAGTTGACTTTGCATATGAATAGGAATTTTGAAGTTTTGATTTGAGCTACCCCCCTATTTTAAGGGTCTAGGAATCTAGTGATGGTCTTGAAATCCTATACATGTTTTTCAATTTTGAGATATAAGGCGTTTGACTTGATACAATTTTCTGTTGACTTTTTGTATACTTTATTGTTTTGAATTTTTGATTTGACCTACCCCCCTATTTGTCATGCTTCTGATTCCAATGGTATGTTTAAAATTTTCAGCAAGTTTATAGTTTAGGAGATATGAGATTTTCAAAATAGCAAAATTTGCCTTTTATTAATATATGAAAAAAATATTATAAAAATATGAAATAAATACATAGAGACTTTTGGACATTATAATAATATATTGGATAATTTATATAGGTAAATGTCTTTTTTTTTTTGGAAAATATCATATTTATACTATATGCATATGATTTAACTTTATATTATATGTGTTTCTAAGCCTATGCAATGGATTGAACATGATTCCGCCAATTTGCACCATATTCTTGAATGAAGTGGCGAGCTCCTCCAACACGATCTTCATACACTCCATCCTTTTTCCAATATGCACCACTATTGGTCTTCTTTAACATCAAGCCATCTACACGCCTATCTATGACCCTACTATGAACAAACCAATGCGCATTGTGAAGAAATTCAAAGATGAGAGGACGAATATTTGGATCATCTTGCTCCCAACCATCGTAGAGGAATTGCCCCACTTGATCAATGCTTGTTGACTCGCTTGGGCACTTCTCCACTCTCTTGCTTGTTGAAGTTGTCGCTCCATATGCTTGCCACTCCATCCTATTGCTTGTCTAGCAAATGTTAAGGCACTCTTGACTCGAATAGAAGGTGCATATGAATTTCTTCCATGAATCTCTTTGGCCAACGTTGCTAAATGACTATGGCATATTTGAAAGAATCTTTGTAAAGATCCTTCTCGTATATCAAAATGACCTCCTATAGCTCTTTCTATGCCAGAATATTCAAAAGGTCAAGATTACTACAAAGTTTACGTCCATCTATTATTTTCTCCGTACGAACACTAAGCCAGGTTTTAGGGTTTAGGGTTTAGGGTTTAGGGTTCTGGGTGTCCCCGATTTTTGGGCATCATTATTTTTGGATTTTGACTTGACCTACCCCCCCATTTATGGTGTCTAGGATGTCAATGGTATAATTCTTTTCCTATACAAGTTTATAGTTTGGAAGATTTAGCTACTTTGACTTGGAGTTTAGGGTTTTGACTTTTGTCATACAAGGTTTTTTGAAATTTTTGAAAAGTCCATTGGATTTGTTTGAGGGTTGCCAATTCTAAATATGGGCTTGAAGTTTTGAAAAGGTCCATATATTTGTAGGTATTAAGTGTTTGACTATTTTGACTTTTGAGTTGACTTTGCATATGAATAGGAATTTTGAAGTTTTGATTTGAGCTACCCCCCTATTTTAAGGGTCTAGGAATCTAGTGATGGTCTTGAAATCCTATACATGTTTTTCAATTTTGAGATATAAGGCGTTTGACTTGATACAATTTTCTGTTGACTTTTTGTATACTTTATTGTTTTGAATTTTTGATTTGACCTACCCCCCTATTTGTCATGCTTCTGATTCCAATGGTATGTTTAAAATTTTCAGCAAGTTTATAGTTTAGGAGATATGAGATTTTCAAAATAGCAAAATTTGCCTTTTATTAATATATGAAAAAAATATTATAAAAATATGAAATAAATACATAGAGACTTTTGGACATTATAATAATATATTGGATAATTTATATAGGTAAATGTCTTTTTTTTTTTTGGAAAATATCATATTTATACTATATATATGTATATATGATTTAACTTTATATTATATGTGTTCTAAGCCTATGCAATGGATTGAACATGATTCCGCCAATTTGCACCATATTCTTGAATGAAGTGGCGAGCTCCTCCAACACGATCTTCATACACTCCATCCTTTTTCCAATATGCACCACTATTGGTCTTCTTTAACATCAAGCCATCTACACGTCTATCTATGACCCTACTATGAACAAACCAATGTGCATTGTGAAGAAATTCAAAGATGAGAGGACGAATATTTGGATCATCTTGCTCCCAACCATCGTAGAGGAATTGCCCCACTTGATCAATGCTTGACTGACTGCTTGGCACTTCTCCACTCTCTTGCTTGTTGAAGTTGTCGCTCCATATGCTTGCCACTCCATCCTATTGCTTGTCTAGCAAATGTTAAGGCACTCTTGACTCGAATAGAAGGTGCATATGAATTTCTTCCATGAATCTCTTTGGCCAACGTTGCTAAATGACTATGGCATATTTGAAAGAATCTTTGTAAAGATCCTTCTCGTATATCAAAATGACCTCCTATAGCTCTTTCTATGCCAGAATATTCAAAAAGGTCAAGATTACTACAAAGTTTACGTCCATCTATTATTTTCTCTGTACGAACACTAAGCCAGGTTTTAGGGTTTAGGGTTTAGGGTTTAGGGTTACAAGGGTGTCCCCGATTTTTGGGCATCATTATTTTTGGATTTTGACTTGACCTACCCCCCATTTATGGTGTCTAGGATGTCAATGGTATAATTCTTTTCCTATACAAGTTTATAGTTTGGAAGATTTAGCTACTTTGACTTGGAGTTTAGGGTTTTGACTTTTGTCATACAAGGTTTTTTGAAATTTTTGAAAAGTCCATTGGATTTGTTTGAGGGTTGCCAATTCTAAATATGGGCTTGAAGTTTTGAAAAGGTCCATATATTTGTAGGTATTAAGTGTTTGACTATTTTGACTTTTGAGTTGACTTTGCATATGAATAGGAATTTTGAAGTTTTGATTTGAGCTACCCCCCTATTTTAAGGGTCTAGGAATCTAGTGATGGTCTTGAAATCCTATACATGTTTTTCAATTTTGAGATATAAGGCGTTTGACTTGATACAATTTTCTGTTGACTTTTTGTATACTTTATTGTTTTGAATTTTTGATTTGACCTACCCCCCTATTTGTCATGCTTCTGATTCCAATGGTATGTTTAAAATTTTCAGCAAGTTTATAGTTTAGAGATATGAGATTTTCAAAATAGCAAAATTTGCCTTTTATTAATATATGAAAAAAATATTATAAAAATATGAAATAAATACATAGAGACTTTTGGACATTATAATAATATATTGGATAATTTATATAGGTAAATGTCTTTTTTTTTTTGGAAAATATCATATTTATACTATATGCATATGATTTAACTTTATATTATATGTGTTCTAAGCCTATGCAATGGATTGAACATGATTCCGCCAATTTGCACCATATTCTTGAATGAAGTGGCGAGCTCCTCCAACACGATCTTCATACACTCCATCCTTTTTCCAATATGCACCACTATTGGTCTTCTTTAACATCAAGCCATCTACACGCCTATCTATGACCCTACTATGAACAAACCAATGCGCATTGTGAAGAAATTCAAAGATGAGAGGACGAATATTTGGATCATCTTGCTCCCAACCATCGTAGAGGAATTGCCCCACTTGATCAATGCTTGTTGACTCGCTTGGGCACTTCTCCACTCTCTCGCTGCTGAAGTTGTCGCTCCATATGCTTGCCACTCCATCCTATTGCTTGTCTAGCAAATGTTAAGGCACTCTTGACTCGAATAGAAGGTGCATATGAATTTCTTCCATGAATCTCTTTGGCCAACGTTGCTAAATGACTATGGCATATTTGAAAGAATCTTTGTAGAAAGATCCTTCTCGTATATCAAAATGACCTCCTATAGCTCTTTCTATGCCGTAATATTCAAAAGGTCAAGATTACTACAAAGTTTACGTCCATCTATTATTTTCTCCGTACGTACGAACACTAAGCCAGGTTTTAGGGTTTAGGGTTTAGGGTTTAGGGTTAGGCTACAAGTGTCCCCGATTTTTGGGCATCATTATTTTTGGATTTTGACTTGACCTACCCCCCATTTATGGTGTCTAGGATGTCAATGGTATAATTCTTTTCCTATACAAGTTTATAGTTTGGAAGATTTAGCTACTTTGACTTGGAGCTTTAGGGTTTTGACTTTTGTCATACAAGGTTTTTTGAAATTTTTGAAAAGTCCATTGGATTTGTTTGAGGGTTGCCAATTCTAAATATGGGCTTGAAGTTTTGAAAAGGTCCATATATTTGTAGGTATTAAGTGTTTGACTATTTTGACTTTTGAGTTGACTTTGCATATGAATAGGAATTTTGAAGTTTTGATTTGAGCTACCCCCCTATTTTAAGGGTCTAGGAATCTAGTGATGGTCTTGAAATCCTATACATGTTTTTCAATTTTGAGATATAAGGCGTTTGACTTGATACAATTTTCTGTTGACTTTTTGTATACTTTATTGTTTTGAATTTTTGATTTGACCTACCCCCCTATTTGTCATGCTTCTGATTCCAATGGTATGTTTAAAATTTTCAGCAAGTTTATAGTTTAGAGATATGAGATTTTCAAAATAGCAAAATTTGCCTTTTATTAATATATGAAAAAAATATTATAAAAATATGAAATAAATACATAGAGACTTTTGGACATTATAATAATATATTGGATAATTTATATAGGTAAATGTCTTTTTTTTTTTTTTTTTTTGAAAATATCATATTTATACTATATGCATATACGATTTAACTTTATATTATATGTGTTCTAAGCCTATGCAATGGATTGAACATGATTCCGCCAATTTGCACCATATTCTTGAATGAAGTGGCGAGCTCCTCCAACACGATCTTCATACACTCCATCCTTTTTCCAATATGCACCACTATTGGTCTTCTTTAACATCAAGCCATCTACACGCCTATCTATGACCCTACTATGAACAAACCAATGTGCATTGTGAAGAAATTCAAAGATGAGAGGACGAATATTTGGATCATCTTGCTTCCCAACCATCGTAGAGGAATTGCCCCACTCAGTATCAATGCTTGACTGACTCGCTTGGGCACTTCTCCACTCTCTCGCTGCTTGAAGTTGTCGCTCCATATGCTTGCCACTCCATCCTATTGCTTGTCTAGCAAATGTTAAGGCACTCTTGACTCGAATAGAAGGTGCATATGAATTTCTTCCATGAATCTCTTTGGCCAACGTTGCTAAATGACTATGGCATATTTGAAAGAATCTTTGTAGAAAGATCCTTCTCGTATATCAAAATGACCTCCTATAGCTCTTTCTATGCCGTAATATTCAAAAGGTCAAGATTACTACAAAGTTTACGTCCATCTATTATTTTCTCTGTACGAACACTAAGCCAGGTTTTAGGGTTTAGGGTTTAGGGTTACAAGGGTGTCCCCGATTTTTGGGCATCATTATTTTTGGATTTTGACTTGACCTACCCCCATTTATGGTGTCTAGGATGTCAATGGTATAATTCTTTTCCTATACAAGTTTATAGTTTGGAAGATTTAGCTACTTTGACTTGGAGCTTTAGGGTTTTGACTTTTGTCATACAAGGTTTTTTGAAATTTTTGAAAAGTCCATTGGATTTGTTTGAGGGTTGCCAATTCTAAATATGGGCTTGAAGTTTTGAAAAGGTCCATATATTTGTAGGTATTAAGTGTTTGACTATTTTGACTTTTGAGTTGACTTTGCATATGAATAGGAATTTTGAAGTTTTGATTTGAGCTACCCCCCTATTTTAAGGGTCTAGGAATCTAGTGATGGTCTTGAAATCCTATACATGTTTTTCAATTTTGAGATATAAGGCGTTTGACTTGATACAATTTTCTGTTGACTTTTTGTATACTTTATTGTTTTGAATTTTTGATTTGACCTACCCCCCTATTTGTCATGCTTCTGATTCCAATGGTATGTTTAAAATTTTCAGCAAGTTTATAGTTTAGAGATATGAGATTTTCAAAATAGCAAAATTTGCCTTTTATTAATATATGAAAAAAATATTATAAAAATATGAAATAAATACATAGAGACTTTTGGACATTATAATAATATATTGATAATTTATATAGGTAAATGTCTTTTTTTTTTTTTTTGGAAAATATCATATTTATACTATATGTACATATGATTTAACTTTATATTATATGCTGTTCTAAGCCTATGCAATGGATTGAACATGATTCCGCCAATTTGCACCATATTCTTGAATGAAGTGGCGAGCTCCTCCAACACGATCTTCATACACTCCATCCTTTTTCCAATATGCACCACTATTGGTCTTCTTTAACATCAAGCCATCTACACGCCTATCTATGACCCTACTATGAACAAACCAATGTGCATTGTGAAGAAATTCAAAGATGAGAGGACGAATATTTGGATCATCTTGCTCCCAACCATCGTAGAGGAATTGCCCCACTTGATCAATGCTTGTTGACTCGCTTGGGCACTTCTCCACTCTCTCGCTGCTGAAGTTGTCGCTCCATATGCTTGCCACTCCATCCTATTGCTTGTCTAGCAAATGTTAAGGCACTCTTGACTCGAATAGAAGGTGCATATGAATTTCTTCCATGAATCTCTTTGGCCAACGTTGCTAAATGACTATGGCATATTTCAAAGAATCTTCAGAAAGATCCTTCTCGTATATCAAAATGACCTCCTATAGCTCTTTCTATGCCGTAATATTCAAAAGGTCAAGATTACTACAAAGTTTACGTCCATCTATTATTTTCTCCGTACGAACACTAAGCCAGGTTTTAGGGTTTAGGCTTTAGGCTTTAGGCTTAGTTACAAGGGTGTCCCCGATTTTTGGGCATCATTATTTTTGGATTTTGACTTGACCTACCCCCCCATTTATGGTGTCTAGGATGTCAATGGTATAATTCTTTTCCTATACAAGTTTATAGTTTGGAAGATTTAGCTACTTTGACTTGGAGCTTTAGGGTTTTGACTTTTGTCATACAAGGTTTTTTGAAATTTTTGAAAAGTCCATTGGATTTGTTTGAGGGTTGCCAATTCTAAATATGGGCTTGAAGTTTTGAAAAGGTCCATATATTTGTAGGTATTAAGTGTTTGACTATTTTGACTTTTGAGTTGACTTTGCATATGAATAGGAATTTTGAAGTTTTGATTTGAGCTACCCCCCTATTTTAAGGGTCTAGGAATCTAGTGATGGTCTTGAAATCCTATACATGTTTTTCAATTTTGAGATATAAGGCGTTTGACTTGATACAATTTTCTGTTGACTTTTTGTATACTTTATTGTTTTGAATTTTTGATTTGACCTACCCCTATTTGTCATGCTTCTGATTCCAATGGTATGTTTAAAATTTTCAGCAAGTTTATAGTTTAGAGATATGAGATTTTCAAAATAGCAAAATTTGCCTTTTATTAATATATGAAAAAAATATTATAAAAATATGAAATAAATACATAGAGACTTTTGGACATTATAATAATATATTGATAATTTATATAGGTAAATGTCTTTTTTTTTTTTTTGGAAAATATCATATTTATACTATATGCATATACGATTTAACTTTATATTATATGCTGTTTCTAAGCCTATGCAATGGATTGAACATGATTCCGCCAATTTGCACCATATTCTTGAATGAAGTGGCGAGCTCCTCCAACACGATCTTCATACACTCCATCCTTTTTCCAATATGCACCACTATTGGTCTTCTTTAACATCAAGCCATCTACACGCCTATCTATGACCCTACTATGAACAAACCAATGCGCATTGTGAAGAAATTCAAAGATGAGAGGACGAATATTTGGATCATCTTGCTTCCCAACCATCGTAGAGGAATTGCCCCACTCAGATCAATGCTTGTTGACTCGCTTGGGCACTTCTCCACTCTCTCTGTGAAGTTGTCGCTCCATATGCTTGCCACTCCATCCTATTGCTTGTCTAGCAAATGTTAAGGCACTCTTGACTCGAATAGAAGGTGCATATGAATTTCTTCCATGAATCTCTTTGGCCAACGTTGCTAAATGACTATGGCATATTTCAAAGAATCTTCAGAAAGATCCTTCTCGTATATCAAAATGACCTCCTATAGCTCTTTCTATGCCGTAATATTCAAAAGGTCAAGATTACTACAAAGTTTACGTCCATCTATTATTTTCTCCGTACGAACACTAAGCCAGGTTTTAGCGGTTTAGGCTTAGGCTTAGGCTAGGCTTACAAGGGTGTCCCCGATTTTTGGGCATCATTATTTTTGGATTTTGACTTGACCTACCCCCCATTTATGGTGTCTAGGATGTCAATGGTATAATTCTTTTCCTATACAAGTTTATAGTTTGGAAGATTTAGCTACTTTGACTTGGAGCTTTAGGGTTTGACTTTTGTCATACAAGGTTTTTTGAAATTTTTGAAAAGTCCATTGGATTTGTTTGAGGGTTGCCAATTCTAAATATGGGCTTGAAGTTTTGAAAAGGTCCATATATTTGTAGGTATTAAGTGCTTGACTATTTTGACTTTTGAGTTGACTTTGCATATGAATAGGAATTTTGAAGTTTTGATTTGAGCTACCCCCCTATTTTAAGGGTCTAGGAATCTAGTGATGGTCTTGAAATCCTATACATGTTTTTCAATTTTGAGATATAAGGCGTTTGACTTGATACAATTTTCTGTTGACTTTTTGTATACTTTATTGTTTTGAATTTTTGATTTGACCTACCCCCCTATTTGTCATGCTTCTGATTCCAATGGTATGTTTAAAATTTTCAGCAAGTTTATAGTTTAGAGATATGAGATTTTCAAAATAGCAAAATTTGCCTTTTATTAATATATGAAAAAAATATTATAAAAATATGAAATAAATACATAGAGACTTTTGGACATTATAATAATATATTGATAATTTATATAGGTAAATGTCTTTTTTTTTTTTTTTGAAAATATCATATTTATACTATATGCATATGATTTAACTTTATATTATATGCTGTTTCTAAGCCTATGCAATGGATTGAACATGATTCCGCCAATTTGCACCATATTCTTGAATGAAGTGGCGAGCTCCTCCAACACGATCTTCATACACTCCATCCTTTTTCCAATATGCACCACTATTGGTCTTCTTTAACATCAAGCCATCTACACGCCTATCTATGACCCTACTATGAACAAACCAATGCGCATTGTGAAGAAATTCAAAGATGAGAGGACGAATATTTGGATCATCTTGCTTCCCAACCATCGTAGAGGAATTGCCCCACTCAGATCAATGCTTGTTGACTCGCTGCACTTCTCCACTCTCTCGCTGCTGAAGTTGTCGCTCCATATGCTTGCCACTCCATCCTATTGCTTGTCTAGCAAATGTTAAGGCACTCTTGACTCGAATAGAAGGTGCATATGAATTTCTTCCATGAATCTCTTTGGCCAACGTTGCTAAATGACTATGGCATATTCAAAGAATCTTCAGAAAGATCCTTCTCGATATCAAAATGACCTCCTATAGCTCTTTCTATGCCGTAATATTCAAAAGGTCAAGATTACTACAAAGTTTACGTCCATCTATTATTTTCTCCGTACGAACACTAAGCCAGGTTTTAGCGCTTTAGGCTTTAGGCTTTAGGCTTAGCTACACAGGTGTCCCCGATTTTTGGGCATCATTATTTTTGGATTTTGACTTGACCTACCCCCCATTTATGGTGTCTAGGATGTCAATGGTATAATTCTTTTCCTATACAAGTTTATAGTTTGGAAGATTTAGCTACTTTGACTTGGAGCTTTAGGGTTTTGACTTTTGTCATACAAGGTTTTTTGAAATTTTTGAAAAGTCCATTGGATTTGTTTGAGGGTTGCCAATTCTAAATATGGGCTTGAAGTTTTGAAAAGGTCCATATATTTGTAGGTATTAAGTGTTTGACTATTTTGACTTTTGAGTTGACTTTGCATATGAATAGGAATTTTGAAGTTTTGATTTGAGCTACCCCCCTATTTTAAGGGTCTAGGAATCTAGTGATGGTCTTGAAATCCTATACATGTTTTTCAATTTTGAGATATAAGGCGTTTGACTTGATACAATTTTCTGTTGACTTTTTGTATACTTTATTGTTTTGAATTTTTGATTTGACCTACCCCTATTTGTCATGCTTCTGATTCCAATGGTATGTTTAAAATTTTCAGCAAGTTTATAGTTTAGAGATATGAGATTTTCAAAATAGCAAAATTTGCCTTTTATTAATATATGAAAAAAATATTATAAAAATATGAAATAAATACATAGAGACTTTTGGACATTATAATAATATATTGATAATTTATATAGGTAAATGTCTTTTTTTTTTTTTTTTTTGGAAAATATCATATTTATACTATATGCATATGATTTAACTTTATATTATATGCTGTTCTAAGCCTATGCAATGGATTGAACATGATTCCGCCAATTTGCACCATATTCTTGAATGAAGTGGCGAGCTCCTCCAACACGATCTTCATACACTCCATCCTTTTTCCAATATGCACCACTATTGGTCTTCTTTTTAACATCAAGCCATCTACACGCCTATCTATGACCCTACTATGAACAAACCAATGCGCATTGTGAAGAAATTCAAAGATGAGAGGACGAATATTTGGATCATCTTGCTCCCAACCATCGTAGAGGAATTGCCCCACTCAGATCAATGCTTGTTGACTCGCTTGGGCACTTCTCCACTCTCTCGCTGCTGAAGTTGTCGCTCCATATGCTTGCCACTCCATCCTATTGCTTGTCTAGCAAATGTTAAGGCACTCTTGACTCGAATAGAAGGTGCATATGAATTTCTTCCATGAATCTCTTTGGCCAACGTTGCTAAATGACTATGGCATATTTCAAAGAATCTTCAGAAAGATCCTTCTCGTATATCAAAATGACCTCCTATAGCTCTTTCTATGCCGTAATATTCAAAAGGTCAAGATTACTACAAAGTTTACGTCCATCTATTATTTTCTCCGTACGAACACTAAGCCAGGTTTTGGCTTAGGCTTTAGGCTTTAGGCTACAAGGGTGTCCCCGATTTTTGGGCATCATTATTTTTGGATTTTGACTTGACCTACCCCCCATTTATGGTGTCTAGGATGTCAATGGTATAATTCTTTTCCTATACAAGTTTATAGTTTGGAAGATTTAGCTACTTTGACTTGGAGCTTTAGGGTTTTGACTTTTGTCATACAAGGTTTTTTGAAATTTTTGAAAAGTCCATTGGATTTGTTTGAGGGTTGCCAATTCTAAATATGGGCTTGAAGTTTTGAAAAGGTCCATATATTTGTAGGTATTAAGTGCTTGACTATTTTGACTTTTGAGTTGACTTTGCATATGAATAGGAATTTTGAAGTTTTGATTTGAGCTACCCCCCTATTTTAAGGGTCTAGGAATCTAGTGATGGTCTTGAAATCCTATACATGTTTTTCAATTTTGAGATATAAGGCGTTTGACTTGATACAATTTTCTGTTGACTTTTTGTATACTTTATTGTTTTGAATTTTTGATTTGACCTACCCCCCTATTTGTCATGCTTCTGATTCCAATGGTATGTTTAAAATTTTCAGCAAGTTTATAGTTTAGAGATATGAGATTTTCAAAATAGCAAAATTTGCCTTTTATTAATATATGAAAAAAATATTATAAAAATATGAAATAAATACATAGAGACTTTTGGACATTATAATAATATATTGATAATTTATATAGGTAAATGTCTTTTTTTTTTTTTTGGAAAATATCATATTTATACTATATGCATATATGATTTAACTTTATATTATATGCTGTTCTAAGCCTATGCAATGGATTGAACATGATTCCGCCAATTTGCACCATATTCTTGAATGAAGTGGCGAGCTCCTCCAACACGATCTTCATACACTCCATCCTTTTTCCAATATGCACCACTATCGGTCTTCTTTAACATCAAGCCATCTACACGCCTATCTATGACCCTACTATGAACAAACCAATGCGCATTGTGAAGAAATTCAAAGATGAGAGGACGAATATTTGGATCATCTTGTTCCCAACCATCGTAGAGGAATTGCCCCACTCAGATCAATGCTTGTTGACTCGCTTGCACTTCTCCACTCTCTCTGCTGAAGTTGTCGCTCCATATGCTTGCCACTCCATCCTATTGCTTGTCTAGCAAATGTTAAGGCACTCTTGACTCGAATAGAAGGTGCATATGAATTTCTTCCATGAATCTCTTTGGCCAACGTTGCTAAATGACTACGGCATATTCAAAGAATCTTCAGAAAGATCCTTCTCGTATATCAAAATGACCTCCTATAGCTCTTTCTATGCCGTAATATTCAAAAGGTCAAGATTACTACAAAGTTTACGTCCATCTATTATTTTCTCCGTACGAACACTAAGCCAGGTTTTAGGCTTTAGGGCTTAGGCTTAGGCTACAAGGGTGTCCCCGATTTTTGGGATCATTATTTTTGGATTTTGACTTGACCTACCCCCCATTTATGGTGTCTAGGATGTCAATGGTATAATTCTTTTCCTATACAAGTTTATAGTTGGAAGATTTAGCTACTTTGACTTGAGCTTTAGGGTTTTGACTTTTGTCATACAAGGTTTTTTGAAATTTTTGAAAAGTCCATTGGATTTGTTTGAGGGTTGCCAATTCTAAATATGGGCTTGAAGTTTTGAAAAGGTCCATATATTTGTAGGTATTAAGTGCTTTGACTATTTTGACTTTTGAGTTGACTTTGCATATGAATAGGAATTTTGAAGTTTTGATTTGAGCTACCCCCTATTTTAAGGGTCTAGGAATCTAGTGATGGTCTTGAAATCCTATACATGTTTTTCAATTTTGAGATATAAGGCGTTTGACTTGATACAATTTTCTGTTGACTTTTTGTATACTTTATTGTTTTGAATTTTTGATTTGACCTACCCCCCTATTTGTCATGCTTCTGATTCCAATGGTATGTTTAAAATTTTCAGCAAGTTTATAGTTTAGAGATATGAGATTTTCAAAATAGCAAAATTTGCCTTTTATTAATATATGAAAAAAATATTATAAAAATATGAAATAAATACATAGAGACTTTTGGACATTATAATAATATATTGATAATTTATATAGGTAAATGTCTTTTTTTTTTTTTTTTTTTTTTTTTGGAAAATATCATATTTATACTATATGCATATACGATTTAACTTTATATTATATGCTGTTCTAAGCCTATGCAATGGATTGAACATGATTCCGCCAATTTGCACCATATTCTTGAATGAAGTGGCGAGCTCCTCCAACACGATCTTCATACACTCCATCCTTTTTCCAATATGCACCACTATTGGTCTTCTTTAACATCAAGCCATCTACACGCCTATCTATGACCCTACTATGAACAAACCAATGCGCATTGTGAAGAAATTCAAAGATGAGAGGACGAATATTTGGATCATCTTGCTTCCCAACCATCGTAGAGGAATTGCCCCACTCAGATCAATGCTTGTTGACTCGCTTGGGCACTTCTCCACTCTCTCGCTGCTGAAGTTGTCGCTCCATATGCTTGCCACTCCATCCTATTGCTTGTCTAGCAAATGTTAAGGCACTCTTGACTCGAATAGAAGGTGCATATGAATTTCTTCCATGAATCTCTTTGGCCAACGTTGCTAAATGACTACGGCATATTCAAAGAATCTTCAGAAAGATCCTTCTCGTATATCAAAATGACCTCCTATAGCTCTTTCTATGCCGTAATATTCAAAAGGTCAAGATTACTACAAAGTTTACGTCCATCTATTATTTTCTCCGTACGAACACTAAGCCAGGTTTTAGCTTAGGCTTAGGCTTAGGCTAGGCACAAGGGTGTCCCCGATTTTTGGGATCATTATTTTTGGATTTTGACTTGACCTACCCCCCATTTATGGTGTCTAGGATGTCAATGGTATAATTCTTTTCCTATACAAGTTTATAGTTTGGAAGATTTAGCTACTTTGACTTGGAGCTTAGGGTTTTGACTTTTGTCATACAAGGTTTTTTGAAATTTTTGAAAAGTCCATTGGATTTGTTTGAGGGTTGCCAATTCTAAATATGGGCTTGAAGTTTTGAAAAGGTCCATATATTTGTAGGTATTAAGTGCTTGACTATTTTGACTTTTGAGTTGACTTTGCATATGAATAGGAATTTTGAAGTTTTGATTTGAGCTACCCCCCTATTTTAAGGGTCTAGGAATCTAGTGATGGTCTTGAAATCCTATACATGTTTTTCAATTTTGAGATATAAGGCGTTTGACTTGATACAATTTTCTGTTGACTTTTTGTATACTTTATTGTTTTGAATTTTTGATTTGACCTACCCCTATTTGTCATGCTTCTGATTCCAATGGTATGTTTAAAATTTTCAGCAAGTTTATAGTTTAGAGATATGAGATTTTCAAAATAGCAAAATTTGCCTTTTATTAATATATGAAAAAAATATTATAAAAATATGAAATAAATACATAGAGACTTTTGGACATTATAATAATATATTGATAATTTATATAGGTAAATGTCTTTTTTTTTTTTTTTGGAAAATATCATATTTATACTATATGCATATGATTTAACTTTATATTATATGCTGTTTCTAAGCCTATGCAATGGATTGAACATGATTCCGCCAATTTGCACCATATTCTTGAATGAAGTGGCGAGCTCCTCCAACACGATCTTCATACACTCCATCCTTTTTCCAATATGCACCACTATCGGTCTTCTTTAACATCAAGCCATCTACACGCCTATCTATGACCCTACTATGAACAAACCAATGCGCATTGTGAAGAAATTCAAAGATGAGAGGACGAATATTTGATCATCTTGCTCCCAACCATCGTAGAGGAATTGCCCCACTCAGATCAACGCTTGCTGACTCGCTTGCACTTCTCCACTCTCTCGCTGCTGAAGTTGTCGCTCCATATGCTTGCCACTCCATCCTATTGCTTGTCTAGCAAATGTTAAGGCACTCTTGACTCGAATAGAAGGTGCATATGAATTTCTTCCATGAATCTCTTTGGCCAACGCTTGCTAAATGACTATGGCATATTCAAAGAATCTTCAGAAAGATCCTTCTCGTATATCAAAATGACCTCCTATAGCTCTTTCTATGCCGTAATATTCAAAAGGTCAAGATTACTACAAAGTTTACGTCCATCTATTATTTTCTCCGTACGAACACTAAGCCAGGTTTTGCGCTTAGGCTTTAGGCTTAGGCTACAAGGGTGTCCCCGATTTTTGGGATCATTATTTTTGGATTTTGACTTGACCTACCCCCCATTTATGGTGTCTAGGATGTCAATGGTATAATTCTTTTCCTATACAAGTTTATAGTTTGGAAGATTTAGCTACTTTGACTTGAGCTTTAGGGTTTTGACTTTTGTCATACAAGGTTTTTTGAAATTTTTGAAAAGTCCATTGGATTTGTTTGAGGGTTGCCAATTCTAAATATGGGCTTGAAGTTTTGAAAAGGTCCATATATTTGTAGGTATTAAGTGCTTGACTATTTTGACTTTTGAGTTGACTTTGCATATGAATAGGAATTTTGAAGTTTTGATTTGAGCTACCCCCCTATTTTAAGGGTCTAGGAATCTAGTGATGGTCTTGAAATCCTATACATGTTTTTCAATTTTGAGATATAAGGCGTTTGACTTGATACAATTTTCTGTTGACTTTTTGTATACTTTATTGTTTTGAATTTTTGATTTGACCTACCCCTATTTGTCATGCTTCTGATTCCAATGGTATGTTTAAAATTTTCAGCAAGTTTATAGTTTAGAGATATGAGATTTTCAAAATAGCAAAATTTGCCTTTTATTAATATATGAAAAAAATATTATAAAAATATGAAATAAATACATAGAGACTTTTGGACATTATAATAATATATTGATAATTTATATAGGTAAATGTCTTTTTTTTTTTTTGGAAAATATCATATTTATACTATATGCATATATGATTTAACTTTATATTATATGCTGTTTCTAAGCCTATGCAATGGATTGAACATGATTCCGCCAATTTGCACCATATTCTTGAATGAAGTGGCGAGCTCCTCCAACACGATCTTCATACACTCCATCCTTTTTCCAATATGCACCACTATCGGTCTTCTTTAACATCAAGCCATCTACACGCCTATCTATGACCCTACTATGAACAAACCAATGCGCATTGTGAAGAAATTCAAAGATGAGAGGACGAATATTTGGATCATCTTGCTCCCAACCATCGTAGAGGAATTGCCCCACTCAGATCAACGCTTGTTGACTCGCTTGCACTTCTCCACTCTCTCGCTGCTGAAGTTGTCGCTCCATATGCTTGCCACTCCATCCTATTGCTTGTCTAGCAAATGTTAAGGCACTCTTGACTCGAATAGAAGGTGCATATGAATTTCTTCCATGAATCTCTTTGGCCAACGCTGCTAAATGACTACGGCATATTCAAAGAATCTTCAGAAAGATCCTTCTCAGATATCAAAATGACCTCCTATAGCTCTTTCTATGCCGTAATATTCAAAAGGTCAAGATTACTACAAAGTTTACGTCCATCTATTATTTTCTCCGTACGAACACTAAGCCAGTTTTTTGCGCTTAGCGGCTTTAGGCTTAGGCTTACTACAAGGGTGTCCCCGATTTTTGGATCATTATTTTTGGATTTTGACTTGACCTACCCCCCATTTATGGTGTCTAGGATGTCAATGGTATAATTCTTTTCCTATACAAGTTTATAGTTTGGAAGATTTAGCTACTTTGACTTGGAGCTTTAGGGTTTGACTTTTGTCATACAAGGTTTTTTGAAATTTTTGAAAAGTCCATTGATTTGTTTGAGGGTTGCCAATTCTAAATATGGGCTTGAAGTTTTGAAAAGGTCCATATATTTGTAGGTATTAAGCTGCTTGACTATTTTGACTTTTGAGTTGACTTTGCATATGAATAGGAATTTTGAAGTTTTGATTTGAGCTACCCCCCTATTTTAAGGGTCTAGGAATCTAGTGATGGTCTTGAAATCCTATACATGTTTTTCAATTTTGAGATATAAGGCGTTTGACTTGATACAATTTTCTGTTGACTTTTTGTATACTTTATTGTTTTGAATTTTTGATTTGACCTACCCCCCTATTTGTCATGCTTCTGATTCCAATGGTATGTTTAAAATTTTCAGCAAGTTTATAGTTTAGAGATATGAGATTTTCAAAATAGCAAAATTTGCCTTTTATTAATATATGAAAAAAATATTATAAAAATATGAAATAAATACATAGAGACTTTTGGACATTATAATAATATATTGATAATTTATATAGGTAAATGTCTTTTTTTTTTTTTTGGAAAATATCATATTTATACTATATGCATATACGATTTAACTTTATATTATATGCTGTTTCTAAGCCTATGCAATGGATTGAACATGATTCCGCCAATTTGCACCATATTCTTGAATGAAGTGGCGAGCTCCTCCAACACGATCTTCATACACTCCATCCTTTTTCCAATATGCACCACTATCGGTCTTCTTTAACATCAAGCCATCTACACGCCTATCTATGACCCTACTATGAACAAACCAATGCGCATTGTGAAGAAATTCAAAGATGAGAGGACGAATATTTGATCATCTTGCTTCCCAACCATCGTAGAGGAATTGCCCCACTCAGATCAACGCTTGCTGACTCGCTTTGCACTTCTCCACTCTCTCGCTGCTGAAGTTGTCGCCCATATGCTTGCCACTCCATCCTATTGCTTGTCTAGCAAATGTTAAGGCACTCTTGACTCGAATAGAAGGTGCATATGAATTTCTTCCATGAATCTCTTTGGCCAACGTTGCTAAACGACTACGGCATATTCAAAGAATCTTCAGAAAGATCCTTCTCGTATATCAAAATGACCTCCTATAGCTCTTTCTATGCCGTAATATTCAAAAGGTCAAGATTACTACAAAGTTTACGTCCATCTATTATTTTCTCCGTACGAACACTAAGCCAGGTTTTGCGCTTTAGGCTTAGGCTAGGCTACACAAGGTGTCCCCGATTTTTGGGCAAGATCATTATTTTTGGATTTTGACTTGACCTACCCCCCATTTATGGTGTCTAGGATGTCAATGGTATAATTCTTTTCCTATACAAGTTTATAGTTTGGAAGATTTAGCTACTTTGACTTGGAGCTTTAGGCTTTGACTTTTGTCATACAAGGTTTTTTGAAATTTTTGAAAAGTCCATTGGATTTGTTTGAGGGTTGCCAATTCTAAATATGGGCTTGAAGTTTTGAAAAGGTCCATATATTTGTAGGTATTAAGCTGCTTGACTATTTTGACTTTTGAGTTGACTTTGCATATGAATAGGAATTTTGAAGTTTTGATTTGAGCTACCCCCCTATTTTAAGGGTCTAGGAATCTAGTGATGGTCTTGAAATCCTATACATGTTTTTCAATTTTGAGATATAAGGCGTTTGACTTGATACAATTTTCTGTTGACTTTTTGTATACTTTATTGTTTTGAATTTTTGATTTGACCTACCCCCCTATTTGTCATGCTTCTGATTCCAATGGTATGTTTAAAATTTTCAGCAAGTTTATAGTTTAGAGATATGAGATTTTCAAAATAGCAAAATTTGCCTTTTATTAATATATGAAAAAATATTATAAAAATATGAAATAAATACATAGAGACTTTTGGACATTATAATAATATATTGATAATTTATATAGGTAAATGTCTTTTTTTTTTTTTTTGGAAAATATCATATTTATACTATATGCATATGATTTAACTTTATATTATATGCTGTTTCTAAGCCTATGCAATGGATTGAACATGATTCCGCCAATTTGCACCATATTCTTGAATGAAGTGGCGAGCTCCTCCAACACGATCTTCATACACTCCATCCTTTTTCCAATATGCACCACTATTGGTCTTCTTTAACATCAAGCCATCTACACGCCTATCTATGACCCTACTATGAACAAACCAATGCGCATTGTGAAGAAATTCAAAGATGAGAGGACGAATATTTGGATCATCTTGCTCCCAACCATCGTAGAGGAATTGCCCCACTCAGATCAACGCTTGTTGACTCGCTTCGCACTTCTCCACTCTCTCG
Organism: Physcomitrium patens; assembly: GCF_059467195.1. Lineage (NCBI taxonomy): Eukaryota > Viridiplantae > Streptophyta > Bryopsida > Funariales > Funariaceae > Physcomitrium > Physcomitrium patens. Next base: position 3,977 of record NC_143413.1, on the reverse strand, counting down.
CTGCTGAAGTTGTCGCTCCATACGCTTGCCACTCCATCCTATTGCTTGTCTAGCAAATGTTAAGGCACTCTTGACTCGAATAGAAGGTGCATATGAATTTCTTCCATGAATCTCTTTGGCCAACGCTGCTAAATGACTACGGCATATTCAAAGAATCTTCAGAAAGATCCTTCTCGTATATCAAAATGACCTCCTATAGCTCTTTCTATGCCGTAATATTCAAAAGGTCAAGATTACTACAAAGTTTACGTCCATCTATTATTTTCTCCGTACGAACACTAAGCCAGGTTTTGCGCTTTTAGGCTTAGTACAAGGGTGTGTCCCCGATTTTTGGGATCATTATTTTTGGATTTTGACTTGACCTACCCCCCATTTATGGTGTCTAGGATGTCAATGGTATAATTCTTTTCCTATACAAGTTTATAGTTTGGAAGATTTAGCTACTTTGACTTGAGCTTTAGGCTTTGACTTTTGTCATACAAGGTTTTTTGAAATTTTTGAAAAGTCCATTGGATTTGTTTGAGGGTTGCCAATTCTAAATATGGGCTTGAAGTTTTGAAAAGGTCCATATATTTGTAGGTATTAAGCTGCTTGACTATTTTGACTTTTGAGTTGACTTTGCATATGAATAGGAATTTTGAAGTTTTGATTTGAGCTACCCCCTATTTTAAGGGTCTAGGAATCTAGTGATGGTCTTGAAATCCTATACATGTTTTTCAATTTTGAGATATAAGGCGTTTGACTTGATACAATTTTCTGTTGACTTTTTGTATACTTTATTGTTTTGAATTTTTGATTTGACCTACCCCTATTTGTCATGCTTCTGATTCCAATGGTATGTTTAAAATTTTCAGCAAGTTTATAGTTTAGAGATATGAGATTTTCAAAATAGCAAAATTTGCCTTTTATTAATATATGAAAAAAATATTATAAAAATATGAAATAAATACATAGAGACTTTTGGACATTATAATAATATATTGATAATTTATATAGGTAAATGTCTTTTTTTTTTTTTTGGAAAATATCATATTTATACTATATGCATATACGATTTAACTTTATATTATATGCTGTTTCTAAGCCTATGCAATGGATTGAACATGATTCCGCCAATTTGCACCATATTCTTGAATGAAGTGGCGAGCTCCTCCAACACGATCTTCATACACTCCATCCTTTTTCCAATATGCACCACTATCGGTCTTCTTTAACATCAAGCCATCTACACGCCTATCTATGACCCTACTATGAACAAACCAATGCGCATTGTGAAGAAATTCAAAGATGAGAGGACGAATATTTGATCATCTTGCCCCAACCATCGTAGAGGAATTGCCCCACTCAGATCAACGCTTGACTCGCTTCGCACTTCTCCACTCTCTCGCTGCTGCTGAAGTTGTCGCCCATATGCTTGCCACTCCATCCTATTGCTTGTCTAGCAAATGTTAAGGCACTCTTGACTCGAATAGAAGGTGCATATGAATTTCTTCCATGAATCTCTTTGGCCAACGCTGCTAAATGACTACGGCATATTTGAAAGAATCTTCAGAAAGATCCTTCTCGTATATCAAAATGACCTCCTATAGCTCTTTCTATGCCGTAATATTCAAAAGGTCAAGATTACTACAAAGTTTACGTCCATCTATTATTTTCTCCGTACGAACACTAAGCCAGGTTTTGCGCTTTAGGCTTAGGCTTAGTACTACAAGTGTCCCCGATTTTTAAGATCATTATTTTTGGATTTTGACTTGACCTACCCCCCATTTATGGTGTCCTAGGATGTCAATGGTATAATTCTTTTCCTATACAAGTTTATAGTTTGGAAGATTTAGCTACTTTGACTTGGAGCTTTAGGCTTTGACTTTTGTCATACAAGGTTTTTTGAAATTTTTGAAAAGTCCATTGGATTTGTTTGAGGGTTGCCAATTCTAAATATGGGCTTGAAGTTTTGAAAAGGTCCATATATTTGTAGGTATTAAGTGCTTGACTATTTTGACTTTTGAGTTGACTTTGCATATGAATAGGAATTTTGAAGTTTTGATTTGAGCTACCCCCCTATTTTAAGGGTCTAGGAATCTAGTGATGGTCTTGAAATCCTATACATGTTTTTCAATTTTGAGATATAAGGCGTTTGACTTGATACAATTTTCTGTTGACTTTTTGTATACTTTATTGTTTTGAATTTTTGATTTGACCTACCCCTATTTGTCATGCTTCTGATTCCAATGGTATGTTTAAAATTTTCAGCAAGTTTATAGTTTAGAGATATGAGATTTTCAAAATAGCAAAATTTGCCTTTTATTAATATATGAAAAAAATATTATAAAAATATGAAATAAATACATAGAGACTTTTGGACATTATAATAATATATTGATAATTTATATAGGTAAATGTCTTTTTTTTTTTTTTTTTGAAAATATCATATTTATACTATATGCATATGATTTAACTTTATATTATATGCTGTTCTAAGCCTATGCAATGGATTGAACATGATTCCGCCAATTTGCACCATATTCTTGAATGAAGTGGCGAGCTCCTCCAACACGATCTTCATACACTCCATCCTTTTTCCAATATGCACCACTATTGGTCTTCTTTAACATCAAGCCATCTACACGCCTATCTATGACCCTACTATGAACAAACCAATGCGCATTGTGAAGAAATTCAAAGATGAGAGGACGAATATTTGGATCATCTTGCTCCCAACCATCGTAGAGGAATTGCCCCACTCAGATCAATGCTTGCTGACTCGCTTTCGGGCACTTCTCCACTCTCTCGCTGCTGTTGAAGTTGTCGCTCCATATGCTTGCCACTCCATCCTATTGCTTGTCTAGCAAATGTTAAGGCACTCTTGACTCGAATAGAAGGTGCATATGAATTTCTTCCATGAATCTCTTTGGCCAACGTTGCTAAACGACTATGGCATATTCAAAGAATCTTCAGAAAGATCCTTCTCGTATATCAAAATGACCTCCTATAGCTCTTTCTATGCCGTAATATTCAAAAGGTCAAGATTACTACAAAGTTTACGTCCATCTATTATTTTTAAGCCAGGTTTTAGGGTTTAGGGGTTTAGGGTTTAGGGTTTAGGGTTTAGGGTTTAGGGTTTAGGGTTTAGGGTTTAGGGTTTAGGGTTTAGGGTTTAGGGTTTAGGGTTTAGGGTTTAGGGTTTAGGGTTTAGGGTTTAGGGTTTAGGGTTTAGGGTTTAGGGTTTAGGGTTTAGGGTTTAGGGTTTAGGGTTTAGGGTTTAGGGTTTAGGGTTTAGGGTTTAGGGTTTAGGGTTTAGGGTTTAGGGTTTAGGGTTTAGGGGTTTAGGGTTTAGGGTTTAGGGTTTAGGGTTTAGGGTTTAGGGTTTAGGGTTTAGGGTTTAGGGTTTAGGGTTTAGGGTTTAGGGTTTAGGGTTTAGGGTTTAGGGTTTAGGGTTTAGGGTTTAGGGTTTAGGGTTTAGGGTTTTAGGGTTTAGGGTTGAGGTTTAGGGTTTGGGGTTTGGGGTTTGAGGTTTGAGGTTTGGGGTTTGAGTTTGGGGTTTGGGGTTTAGGGTTTGCAGGGTTTGAGGGTTTGAGGTTTAGGGTTTAGGGTTTAGGGTTTAGGGTTTTGGGGTTTAGGGTTTAGGGTTTTAGGGTTTAGGGTTTAGGGTTTTAGGGTTTAGGGTTTAGGGTTTAGGAGTTAGGGTTTTAGGGTTTAGGGTTTTAGGGTTTGGGGTTTAGGGTTTAAGGGTTTAGGGTTTAGGGTTTAGGGTTTAGGGTTTAGGGTTTAGGGTTTTAGGGTTTAGGGTTTAGGGTTTGGGGTTTAGGGGTTTAAGGGTTTAGGGTTTGGAGGTTTAGGGTTTAGGGTTTAGGGTTTGGGGTTTGTTTAGGGTTTAGGGTTTAGGGTTTAGGGTTTGAGGGTTTGAGTTTAGGGTTTTGGGGTTTAGGGTTTAGGGTTTAGGGTTTAGGGTTTAGGGGTTTGGGGTTTAGGGTTTAGGG